>NC_041029.1:13366068-14014122 GCF_900634625.1 Parambassis ranga
CTGATCCTGTCCGCATCACGTTTTATCTAGCCAACCTCTGCGACTCTTTGACTAGCGACTACTATGCATGCAGTTTGCTCTCTTTATGAAGGGTATTTACAGTAACTGACTCCAACTGATGGACGTGTCTAATTTAAGCTAAAGTTCAGACACAGTGAAACTCTATATGGCGAGACAATTTTCCTTTATGTGTGTATAAATTGGTCAGGGGCATCACCAGAAATCAGCAGTGCGACTCAGGAGCCTGTCACATTATACTCAGTCATGCTGTATCACTAAGCCTGGCTGCCTGCTACGGCAGCAGCCTGCGGGGCACCTCTGTCAGCCCCTGCATCCACACACCCCACTTAAAAGCATTAAAATAAACACAGAACTGTGAGGACATCTCTTATTAGAGGTTGTTAATAACCTCTGCGATGTAATGGAGACATGTACGCAGACAGGGATTAGATCTATAGACATACTACCTGGCATACACAGCAGGCTGGGGATCACTGCAGGCTATTGTTTCTAAATCTTTATTTAGAATGGAGTAATATTGCACTAACTTGGTAACCATATCTACAGATTTATGGACATGAAAAATCAGATTTTCTCTTATAAGACAGCAAAACAGCAACTTCCATGCTTGAGAACAAGGCCAAAGCGCAATAAGATGTAGTTGCATCAGCAACTTAGGACTTGGCACCAAAAGCAAGCCAGTCCCTTTAATGCTCCAAGTCAATATACACACCTTTACAGCTGAAATAACCACGCTTACACCTTTTGACAATAGTGAAGATAACCAGTAGTTATTTGATCTCGATCTACCCAGGCTTAACCACACAGAGCTCCTTGTGCCAAAAAAAAATCTAGGTTGATGTGTGTAATGCTGTAACTGCTGAGATCAGCTGAGTGTCTTATAATAGCAACAAGCTGTTTATTTTATTATAACAAGCAACTCTTTGTTGTCCTTTATTTAAAAGAAACATGTCTTTCTGGTTCAAAAAGAAGCTTCTGTCTTGATGTTATACTATATTATTATTACTATATTTATATATTTAACAAATGAACTGGATGGAAAACCAGGTAAAACCATTACCTCCTGCTAAAGTTCTTTTTTTTTTTTAAATCAGTGTAGGTACAATATCTCTAAAAAATGTAAAACTAGCAGACTAAGTAGCAATATGTGATTTAACAAGTAAAAGCTGCTTGGTACATAAAGTGTTGTAAAATCTAGGGCAAATGTCTGCTGATGTGTGTGCTTTGGATCTCCACAGCTGTCCAGCAGCCCTACACCCCCAGACCAAACTCCACTCTTTGCTGCCCCCATCTTCCCTCCTCCTCATATGCTACCGCCCCCCACATTCCCAGCAGCCCCAGCAGAGACTGAGGGGGCGACGGTGGGGCCTTCAGCGGGCAACTTCCTGTGGAGCACAGGAAACAATTTGACATGGGGATTAGCACGAAGAATTGATGCCGCACACATCTCCAGACAGAACCTCTCGTTCTCTCTTTTTTTTTTTTTAGCTTGCCCTTCCCTGAAGAACTAAATACCAGGTACTTAAGAGGAGAGACCTCATTTTAATGTCACACCACCATCATCTGCTGAAACACTTTTCAGAAATCACCAAAAAGTGAAATAAAAAATGCTGGCAGCCATTGATTAGCTCCGGCCAGCAAATAAAAACCTGCTGGCTGTCCCTTAGAGTGAAGGGGGGGGGGGGGGGTCATGAAGTCAGGAAAGAAGAAACATGGTGTGTGAGAGGAAGGAAAACATTTTCCTGCATGCACACAACACAGATTCTATAATAAATCCAAAACACATATTAACATCCTGTACAGTTGAGTCAGTAGGCTGAAGCCAGTAAGGTCCTCTGGGTTTGCTCTACACTTTTAATTTCACAGTAAAATCCCCTGATCAGGTTTAGCGGGGCTGAACATGATCAGAAACTGAATTTCATATAAATGATGTTGCTGCTCTTCCCTTCTTCCCTGTTTGACATATATGACCTATGTGATGAGTAACATGTGTGTTTAAAATAAACATTTTAAATGACCATTTCAAAGTCAAATAGTATGAGCAGGCTGTTTGCACAAGCTAGTTTGCATGCTTAGTCCACATCTTGTATCTAAAATCATTTCAGATGATTGTGTCTGTCAGCTGATTATTTGTGGTGGCTCTTAATCTATTTCAGTATGATGTTGAATTTGTTGCCGATATCTGACATGCCAATATTGCCCATCTCCATTTGGCCGACTGCCAACACTGACAGCTCCACATATTTTTTTTCTGAAAACATTAATCAGTTCAATGTAATTTGTATAGCATCTTTTTACAATTAGAAATGTCTCCTTGTGTCTTAATTCTACTTCAAAAATACAGAAACAGTGGGCTTAGTGCGAGGTAATGTGAACACATGATGCACTGACTCAAATGGAAAGCACAGAGGATGTTCCTACAAATGTCAAAAAAAAGGTCATCACAGCTAATGAGCTTATTCCCAGCAGACTTTTCATGGCGGCAGTAACAGTGACACCCTTGAATTCAGTAGAATGAGCAGCACAGTGCGTTTATTAGTTTCTGACAGTCTGTCTGGTAGTGGCTGCTGGAGCGATGAGTAATTGATTTCAGTCTAATCACGATAATGAGACAGTAATTGAAGTTGGAAAAGTAGCGACCTTGCTCTTAGGCTTCAATGACCGCAGTGGAAATGGGTCCCCAGCATGCAAAGCGGGTCCTTATGACCAAAAGTACGGTACATGCAGATTTGTAAAAAAGACACTGATGTGTCACAGGATTACTTGGAGATTTGTCTGATAAAATGATGGCGATGCCTTTCTATTGCCTCATATACTACAGCTATAGTTTCATTTCATAAGAATGAATAGCAAGCTCTGAGACAAATACAGCTGGTCATACTGCAGTACTAAATAATCACAGATTCTTTCTCTTTTTCCAGTCTATATCCCTTCCCCCTCAGTGCATGGGCTGGCTGCATGGGCCTCTGGATAAAGCTGGGCTGGTGGGAAAATGGGAATGTGGTGATTAAGAGTGGGCCTATATGACCTCCCAGCTAAAAATACACTGTTTACTCAAGACCACTGCCAAGAAACTCTGGACCAGGCAGAGGGGGGAGGGAAAAAAAGTCATGTTTTGAGATCCAAGGAGGAGGGGTGTGTGACAGGAAGTCTGAGTTTCTGACTTAAGAAGTGTGTGTTGTCAGCAAAAAACTTTTCACGATACAGTGAGTTTGAATGAAGTCATTCTGATTGTGAAAGCAGGTGAATTAAAACTTTCGATATTTGTTGACGTTGTAAACAGGGCCAGTGTGTGATGGTTGGATGGCTGACAGGCAGGACGACAGACATCCAGACAGGCAATTACCAGGGGCCCACTTCTGAGCTCCTCATGCAAACACTTGCTTGGTTCATGCACACACACACACACACACACACAAACCCTCTCATACATTCAGACACATGAAATGCATTCCTAAACACTGTTCTCTTTTAGCCATTACTGCCTAGTAGCCCACATCAAAAAAAAGTCAAGCTTTAGACTGTCAAGAGCTGTCAGGGAAGGAAAAAGGATGGAGCTAGTGACAAAGCGCATGAAACACATGGAGGGAAAAGACAGATGAGGTACTCAAGTGTCCATTCTCCCTTTGGTACAGTTTGTACTTTGGCCTGGCCCAGCTATGGGAAGGAACCTGAGAGTGAAGAAAGAGGGGATGAAAAAATAGTGATGATGTAAGACAGATTTGAGCGTGAGCACAGCAGGAGGGAGAAAGCTGACTGGAGGACGGCATTGCGTGACTGGAGAGAACTGTCCATCACATTACTGACAGAGGTCAGTGCAAACACGCAACAAATTCATCCTATTAACTGTCTAGATGATTGACAGACTAAATTTGACTTTTTAATGGATTGTTTAAGTAATTTCCAAGCAAAAAAAATGATTTTTGTCTTCTTGTTCTTGTATATTACTATACAGTGACACTGGCTTCCTCCCACGCACCAATGACAGGCAGTTTTAGGTCAACTGGGGACTCTAAATTGGCTGTGGGTGTGAGTGTGGCTGGTTGTCTGTCTCTCTATGTTAGCCCTGTAATAGGCTAACATCCCACCTCCCATCCACACAGCTGACAGCTGGGATAGGCTCATGCCCCTCTGTGACCCTAAGATATAGGTATAGAACTAAACGGGTCCAGAATATTGATGAGTGGATGGATAGATATATGTAATGATAGATATTACTAGGAATTTATATAGTTTATGTAATGCAGTTAAACAACAGTCCACTACACAGGCAGACATCTATGTATTCATTGTTTGTAACGAGCTTATCTCTACTCCAAACCACATTAGTTCATTAGCTGAGCATTACTGTACTAACCCTTAGGTGGATGAACACAAATCCTTTCAGCTCTTCACCATCCCCAACAGTTTAATGTCTGTATTCAATAGTACAATGTAAAGCAGAGGTGCCCCCCACTTGTTTCTTTAAATGAATATGGCACAAGGTGTGCACTTACCAGGGCCTAGCTTCACTTCCATGCAGCTGAATTTCTGGGTGTGTCCTCTCATTGGCAAGGTAATGACCAAGATTTTTGCCTTCTAATCTCTCCTCTTAGTGTGATGATTGCAACCAGGCTTTTAACACACTCCCTTAAAAACCAGTAGTTAATTATGCCATGCTGCCTGAGGCCACCTCCAGCACACAGTACAAGTGACACACACTCGAGACACACCTCTACTGGGAGTGGCGTTGAGGTATAGGACTGAGTCACCCTGCTCAGTCCTTACTCCTTTCCCTAAAGAGACCACATGTTCTGTATGACTAGAGCAAAAAAGCCTGTTTCAGCTCACCCCGCCACTTCCTGAGGCAGCTCTATTCTTGTTAAGAGTTATTGCAGACCCTCGCCTATTCATTTGTGGTGTAAGACAGTCCTACAAGTTGAGCTTTGTGACTCATTCCCTGTGAGTCGGCAGATGTACAGTAGAGATTGTGGATGAGGGAACAGGGGTGGGGGGGTGATAAGGGCATGATGCCAAAGATAGAGAGCAGCGGAGCCAGGCTACATCACTGTCTGAGATCACAGCCATGCACTAATAGTCTGGATCAAGCCCTCCATGAATCACCTCTTTTCATTGTCATTAGCATTCACTTGTAAACCACATGACCAGTTGAATTTCATTATTTGTAAGACAAATTCAGGCTTGGTCTAACTGTAATTGTTAGTGTGTGCGCAGCATTCAAACTAACAAAATAATTGGATTTGTTGATGTGGAGGATGGCTATGGAGGTTACAAGTGTGATTGGTCACAATCTGGGTTGGAGACTGATGAAATATTGGCAAATGCAGCCCCAAATGACAGCCAAGCTAAACGCTGAGCAGCAAAATGAGTGAAAATTGATACAGATTGATGGATGCACCCAATGAGATACAGCAGAGGAAGTGAAAAAAACAAGTTCTTACATGTGCCTCTCTCTAAATACAGAATTCCCCAGCGCTCAGGGGAAGTATACAAGTAAAAGAAGGAACTATTACTTCCTAAAAATTTAGAGGGGGGAAAAAAAAACATTTCTCTTCTTACCCATTTGTTCCATTGGCTGATCGAGTTGGCTGAGAAACAGTCACCTCAGCTGGAGTCTGTCAACAGAAGATGAGAGAAAAAAGGGTAAATATATGATAATGCAACACAAACGGAAGTCGGTCCTGGGAACTAGTCCACAGGTTGGACTGATTCCTCAGTGGTTTGCCTTCAGTGGCCATGTTTCAGTAAAGCATGCAGTCGCTCCTGGCAGCCTCGGCACATAGCTGCACTGTTCCTGTAATGCTTGGCTTTCATTTGAAAGGTCTAAGCTGGTAGGGTGAAATATGGCATGCAAAACAGACTTATTTAATATATGAGATGGGAACGGAGGAATATTTTGTCCTAAAGCTGCATGCAACCCAAACATCACACCTCAGAATGATTTTCATCCAAATCAGTCATTCTACCTAGGTCTAACAATAAGCCTTGTTTAGGCGTACTCTGGTCTCTTGACATGAACAGCTGCATTTATCTTTTTTATGCAATGACTGATGGTAAAAGGCTGAAGGATACAAATTCCAATAAATGTGATGTGTATCAAGTGGCAACCACTGGAAATGAAACCAACACTTAAGTGCCAAAAACTGCAGTTCCTCAAATGCCCACTTGTCTCAAAATCCTCATGGAGCTCCATGTAAAAATGCCCCACTTTACAGCAGAAATAAACATGTTCACAGCCTGGCACAAACAAAACAGTTTTGTTTCTCACCCATTTAGGGTTAAGGATTAAAGTACAGTACTGTTACGTTTATTGAACCAACATAGAGCACAGTAACTCCCATATGTTTCATGCTCAAATGGACTTCAAAAGGACCGAAGCAAACAAAATTGAATGAGGAGGCGGGTCGCCAGTTGCCCATCCCTGATGTAACTGCTTTGAGTGACAGGTGGGTATGCAGCCTACCCATCTTGGCTGAACTACAGTCCTGGTGGACCAAAACATTGCAAACACACTCTTCCAACACTCAGCTTAAAAGATGGCTCACTTATTTACAGTCACAATTTATGTGGTGTGCTAACTATGGTTATGTGATTAATTTTTAGCTAAATGATCTCCAAACTGCATGCAAGCTACATATTTCAAATCACATACCCTTTTGTTGGACTTTAGTTTTGCGTGAAAATTGGAGTTAGTGCTTCCACTGGCTAAAACAGGGCTGCCACTGGCAAATTTGTAAAATCAAATTTCATGGTTTGAACAATGGACTGTTCATTCCAGGACTCCCCTTTTCAGCAGAAAGATGGGAGAGGATGTTTCCTTTCACAGAACTCCTGCCCCTAGATTCTCAACCTGACCTTGGAAAACCCCATCAGACATCAGACCTCGCCTGTGTGCAATTTGGACACATTCCCTGGTGTGCAGAGCAGCACTGTGTGTCCCCGTGGCCTAACTTGTTGTCTCTGTGAACCACAGCCTTGAGCCAGCTCCTGCGGCTGCCCCGGCCCAATTCGTGGGGGTGTTGGCCTACCTGAAACACTATCCAGGTCAGCTCTGGGCCCCTCACAGTTCACACACACCACACTTTACTACTGGGCAAACTATCCTAAGTATAGTCACTGCCCTGCAAAAAAAACAGCCCAATGCTTCATTTTAGATTTCTCAAAAATAACAAAGACAACATGAACTGCAAATTTATAGGCTGGTGTGAAATCTACGTTATATTTATAAGGCCAGTGGATGATGTGAGGCAAATGAGGAAAAGATTACGGTTTGGATAATGATATTGCATTAATGTGTAACTCAGGGGAGGTACTGTAAATGTCAAACCAGACAGGCAAGAACTGAACAGTGTCAGACTTATGAATGGAAGAGAGTGTGTATGGTAATTCCCTTCCACTCCCTGTAACCATACAGTAAATGATTTATCCAAGCCAACAGCCCCAGAGACAGAAATTAAGTCAGACAGTCACGACTAAAAACAAGACTAATCACAGCCATGACAGAATTTCACAATATAAACTGGTCAGATGATCAATAAACAAATGGGACAGGTAGGCAAAGTCTTAATATTTTGAGTTGTTTTACAGAGAAATAGCTGTGCAATAGAGTTAATGGGCTGTTGGATGAGGAACGAGGATAGCGTGCGATGCGAGTCCTGGCAAAAGATCTCCCTTTGGACGGGCAGAAGATGAATCACTCCAGACTTGAGCAGAGCACGGAGGGAAAGATGCCGTGATGTGTTCGTTCCGTGGCCGACTTCCGCTCTCGCTCTCCCCCCAGTCAGCTCCCTCACTCTCTTTCTGCCTTCCAGCTCTCCTGGGAGGCTGAGTAACCAGGAGGAAATGCTTGGGCTCAGCCAGTGTCGGCCTGAAGACCAGATGTGTGGCCTGGAGGTGGTGAGGCAGAGACGCAACGGAAACCAAATATAAACCAGCGTACCGTGACACCTCTGAAGGCAGAGGGCAGCACCGATGGTTAATGGGACCCGCTCTCTGTGAGTGTTTGTTCCAAGTAACAGGATGCGCTGCGGTGCTCCAGTCCACACTTACTTACAACTGCCCGGGCCTGCACACTCTGTGGTGGTAGTTTAATGGTAACTTCAAATTGCATAAAAAATGAATAAAGGTTTTAGTGGAAACATGGAAAGAAGAAAGAATGACGGATGTCCTGTCCTAAAATTAGTGCCTAGCTGTCCCAACACTGGAAGCATTCAGCACTGTGTGACTATTTGGGCAGCTGTGGAAGAGCAGTTTCTTTGAATGACAGCTGTAAACACGAAGGGAAAATGTTCTGACATGGCCCTGTCCTCTTCAGAACTGAGTCATGATTCCAACCTCAGTAAGAAGACTCCTGGCAAGAAACAGAATGGCTTCAGTAGTGTGGATGCTGCACCTCATGGCATGCACTGCCAGCATGTTGCAAAACAATGCAGGAGATGGTGGTGAGGAGGATTTTGGATGTCCCACGGAGGGAGACTCCACCATATCTGTGGGTTAGTGTGGTCTTCCCTGGACAAGAGTATTCCAGCATTATTATGAGCCAAAAGACACACATGCACGCTTGCCATCTCTGGACAAAATAAAGCATTCTGGGTAAAGGTTGGGAGGTGGTCCTGAGGGGTTTTTCCTAGGAATCACTGTAGAACATCCTTCAACCATCCATCCCACCCAACCCCCGTCTGTTGACACCAAACTGTATCAGCTAGATCTGTATATTCAGAGGGGAGGGACCCCTGTGAGCAGTTTATCTTTGCTAAGAACAGTCAGCTTGGTTCAGCTGTGGTCTTAATTATTGGCTCAGTGTGAACTACTGACACAGACCTACAATTTCCAGCACAAAACAATGACACAGTGAAGAGAAAACAGGTTTTGTAGACAATGATCAATAGCTTCCAAGCATTAAGCAATCAATAAACAACAACTCCATAACACCTGAGTCCATTTATTGTAAGAAAAAAATGGCTCAATTATCCCTAAATAATGGTTTACTGCCATAGTTTACTTGATTAAACACTGTTTTTTTCCATTAGGAAGCAATCTGATAAACTGAACAAGCATGACCACATGATAGATTAAGACAGAATGTCAGTCAGAGGGAAATATATCATACAGATTAATAGAGCCAGACTAATACTTTATGACCCAGGACAAGTCCATCCATAGTTATGAATATTTATGAGCATAAATCAATACAGCCAAGACTAATCATGTAACATCCACTGTAGGGGGCAGCTCTAAAGACACAGTAGCCTGTCATGCTGCAATGTTCTGTATGGATCAGCATTAGTAGTGGACTTGTTTTATGGTTTCAGGCACTGTCATACATTGGGTGACTGACAACAATTTGTGTGGTCTCAATAGTGAAAGTGTTTCTATCCTATCTGGTTACCTTTGTGTTTATAATCCAAAGAAAGATCAGAACTCAGTCCTTGCACATAGAGCAAAGTTGATGTTTTAATGAGGGATCTGGGAACGTAGCAGGAAAAAAAGACCTCTGTGTCACCCTTTAAAAGGCCATCAGGCATCCCCTTTGGGACATGTCACTGTGATCCTGCATTGGTTGCAGATATGGAGCACATTTGAGGGTTCCTCTGACCACAGATGGCTGGCAAGATGGTACATTATGACCAAGATACAGATTGTACACACCAACACCTCTGCAAATAACTCTGGGCAACAGATGTTGCTCTTATCTGGTGGTTGCTGTTGCCGTTAAGACTTCTGTTGAGCCAGTAACCTTGTAAAAACTTATCTGTTGCCATCGTTTTCATGCAAACTACACTGCAGTGTTATACCGGTTGGCTGCAAGCACACAAAGGGCTAATGGACAGATAGAGCAGGATATGCAGGTAGTGGCTGCAGGTTGTGTTACTTTGGTGCAAGCACACATATATGCCTATGATACCAAACAGCACACACATGCAGCTTTTCTTGCACTGAGGTCAAAGAGAGTTAAATATTTAAGGGTTTTTCTAAGGCACTGTACACAAAGATACAGAAAGCGCCTACCTCAATTGAAGGCAACAATGCCCCCTCACAAGTGGGTGGACAATGCTGAACTCTCTGTGCCTGATCAGATGACTAACATTACAGAGAAGACAAGGCCACAGTCTTATTTGCAATTGAGCGGATGGAGGCCAAATACACAGGATCAGTTCAACACACTGGCTTACAGCTTGCGTCAGAATGTGTGAGTGTGTGTACAGTGGATTGCTCAATGTTGCCCTAGACCATGCAGACCTTAAACTAGGCAGATTCTTATGTGTCCTATGATCCCCACAGTTAACATATGTACTCAAAAGTGCAACACTTCATGTTATAATCACTGGCTGCCTTTCTTATCACACCTTTAAGTTCAAATCTATATTTACTTTTCAAGTGTAATCATTCTCATATCAGTGGCTGTAACCATGTGTGTTTGCACAAACTCCAATTACACGAACGCCAGACTGTGCACAATCGGCGCAGTTTTAATGAGTGTAATAGCATTTTAAATGTATATCAAGGAAGGATCTGTTGTGCAGGTGGAGAGTTTTTACCCGTCCATTGGGAGTCAAGTCCTCCTTGTTGCGCAATTCAAAAGACTCTTCCTCCTCTTTCTCCCCATAGTCCCGTCCGAGCAAACTGAAGCCCTGCCTGCAGCACAGAAACCAGCAAACTCCTTGCAAAGGCATTCAAATGAGGTTAAGTGTGTCGTCTTGTGCGATCCAGATCGGTGAATTTAACATTCAAGGTGTCCTCTCGGGCCGCAAGTAGTAACTCCACGAGTTGCGTGAGCGCATACAGCAAGTCCCTCTCCATAGATGTCCAACCAGGAGGAGGATGGAAGGGAGCATAGAGGCTTCTTCTCTTCTGTCTTTTAGATACTGTTCATGGCAGCAGTCATTCTCCAGCAAGTGCTTCAAAGAAAATCCTTCTCTCCCCCCCAACACCTCTTCCAGGAGTCCAAGCTGCTTCGATCACGACACCTTACTGTCCCTCTTTGAACCACTAATCAACACACCAGCCTGGCACTGAAGATTAACTATACACCTCTGATATAACGCCTGAGAACTGTAACAGTGGTTATATCTACTTTTTCTACACTCATTTGGTGAGTGACGTGAGAGCGCACCTCTGCACAGAACACTCTGTCTGAGTTTGAACAAAAGCGTGCAGCAGCTGGGACGGGATAGTGTGGGAGGTGAAGCCACGCCCACGGACCTCAGGTCAAACGCGTGATTGGCTGAGGGCAGACACTCCCCGGCATGACACGCCTACAAGAGCATCACATGTCCAGGGGGGGAGGATGACAGAAATCAAATCATCCAAATCACCATGATGTCTGATTAGTAGGGGATTTTTGTCTGAGTGGTATATACAGTGTCATCTTTCTGAGCTGCTTTATTTTCTAATGATTTTTTAAAAATGTTTTATTCATTATTTGTTGCTTTGATACTTTGTATACTTTTTACTAGAATACCATGTGTTCATAAAAAATGTTCTCAGTTAATTTAACAGGCTGTTAACAAATAAACCAGACATTAATTAAGATTTATTAGTAAGCATGTGACAAAAAGTCAAATAGTACTTTACTGCTCCTTTAGTTTAATGAAAGCTCATCAGTATTTGGATCATTTAATATCAAGTGTCACCTGTTTGGAGAGTCGAGGGGTGTTGAAGCTGTTAGACCTAAAATACCTCACACCACATATGATATTTTTCTATTACTGTCAAGTAGCATAAAATAAGAATACTCAAGCAAGTACCTCTGGAAGTATCCCTTTTTTATTCCTATGAGTGTGTGTTTTACATTTACGTCAGTATAGGGTATAGCAGCTTATTGTGCTGTATATCAAAATAAAGTCCACCAAGAACTTTATTTGAAGAACAAATCAGATTTGATAGTGTTATCACTGATACAGATCATTCACACACTGTGTTTCTGTTTCCCTCCTCTCTCTCTTTGGCTACTTTTTGCACACTCTCCTCCCCCACTCTTTCCTCTTCCACTTTGCTAAACAGTCTGCAAAGATGCAGAAGTAGGAGGTAGGAGGACCGGTGCTAAATCCATACACGTGACATATCCAGCCCCCACTGCACTCATGCTTATTTCTTCCTTAATATCCCTTCATTTCCCCTTCTCTGCTCTGTGCACAGCTACCCAACACACACACACACACACACACACATCTCAGTCAGCCGGCTTTAACTCATTCCTCACCGAGGAGAGAGCTCTTAGCCGTAACTGATGGATTCTCTAATTTCGGTCCGCCCATCAATCACATACACTATGGGTAGCTTCAGATACTTTTAACCCTTGTCCTCACTGTTTCCCTAGGGGCTTTATGAATCAATAAAAAGGGCTCATGGATGCACCTTTTTAGCTGGTGTACTTAGCATTATGAACTGTAGGCCTGAGCACACCCCTCACCCATCGCACACAGACACACACCGGCCCATATTAAACCACTGTAATCACAGGAAGAAACGGAGGGAGTTCACTCCTTTCAATATCAACAAGAACCCTGCACATGACAGCAAATATATCCTCAGTCCTCTTCTTGAAACTACAGCAGCTTTCTCTCTCTCTGTCTCCAGGCCAGATCCTCCCTGTCCTCCCCCATATCCCAAACAATACGCTGGGGGCCCCCTTCTCCCACAGACCTGGAGGAACATGTGTTTTATTTTTAGAGCTCACTCCCTCAGCCCACTCCCTCAGTAAAGTGAAAAAAGAGAAAAGCCCTCCCTCTATGTATGGTTTTCTGAGAAAGTCAGTGCAGAGTGCAAAGGTATATCAGCACAAAACTTAAATAATCTGAAATTACTTTAGAGCAAATTACTTTAGAGCAAAAGAAACAAATGGGGAAACGTCTTTCAATCTCTTTCTCCACCCCCTCCTCTGTTTCTCTTTTCCTGTGTTTCCAGGAGATGACACATGATTCTCTATTAGCACACAGACACACACACACACACGGGTACACGCAGGATAACCTGATACAGTGTGTCAGGTTGAGGCACCAGATCAGGAGTAGGGCAGATGATTTGGTTGAGCTCCCAGTGTGAACACATGCCAGGCTGGTTGGCCTCAAGCTGCGAGGGGAGAGGGAAGTGTGAATCTGGAATAACAGTGTAGTTATTGGCTGCTTATAATAGCTGCTTTTGGATTTGAATTTGGCTTGAATATACACAAAAATAGCTCTAAAAGTGCAGTGGGACTTATGTTGAGTGAAGTGAAAGGACTCTTGCTTTTGATGAATCCTTTCTTGATGAAACTTTGTCCTCCATCGTCTTCTTTTTCAGTCTCCTCCACTTCCTGCCTGCCACTCCTGCATATGGGGTTCTTAGCTGAGACGCAGACACAAATCGCACATGTCAAGTTGATCAGAGACAGAACACTGCTGTTCCTTCTTCTCTCTGTCTGTCTCTCTCTCTCTCTCTCTCTCTCTCTGTCTTTTCCCTTTGGGTCTCAGCCTTCAGGATCCTGTTTCACTGCAGCCCGCATCACAACCAGACTCTTATGTTGGTGAACCAAACTGATTCAACAACAGAAAGTGTTGTAAAGTCTGGTCTGCCAAGACCTTCTTTGCATGGTTCAAATTTGTGTGGTTATGGATCCTCAAGGATTCTGTAGGTGATGATTGATCAAGTCTTTGGAAGTTTTGAGGTTTTTTTGAGCATCCAAAGTGGTCTGTCTTTACGCAGCCCTGTGTCTGCACAAGACAGACTCTCTGTCTTTTTGTCTCAGAAGTCAGGGCCAAGGTCAAAGTATATCTGACAACCCCAAACTGAGGATTTAGGATAGGAACTGACCCTCACCCGTGACTCGGACAGGATTTCCTTCCCACTGCGTTCAGCATTGAACTTAACCCTGATCCTGCTGTGGCATCACCCCACCTCCATTGGCAGTCTGATGTGTTCAGGTCAAGATAAAGCTGAGGCTGTGTGTTAGTGAACAGAGGGCTGCTGTTTGATGGCTTTTGGCCCATGTAACGGGATAGGGCTGCTGTGAAGCCCTTTAACCACTGCACCACTTGACCTGAAGTTCCTACTGTGAAATATCCAACTGTGCATGAGGATTGTTTGTGACAGACAGGCTGCTTAATGTGGAAAAAGGGCTGAAATAATGATGTTAATTAAATAAATGAGAAAACTACGGAAAGGTATGCTTTGAGCTGCACACACTTCCTGCCACGGAGAGTTTCGTCATATGGATTTTCAAATCAGACGTTGGGATTCTCAGACACAAAGTCGGGCTGATATTGATACTAAGAATCTTCTCTCTTCCTGTCCGGTTCCAATGTGTGTTCAGGGTCAGTATAAAGTGTTTCTAACCCTGCCTCTGTGCACATGGCACACAGGATTGTATCAGTGGCAGGCTGTGCATGCAAGGAAAAACATTCCCTGCTTCAACTCTTGACCCTCTCGCCCCAGTTAACCCCTCACATTCCCCGTTTGGCCTCCTTTCCTGGCTTCATTACAGTGACCCTTAGCACTCCAGACTCATGCACATCGGCTCAGCCTGTCAATACATAAACAACCTGCTGAACTTGTGCAAGGAATGAATAATGTGTTCCAAGGAAGCTCCTCAGGTTTTAGGAGACTGTGTGATATTCTATACCTGAGGCATTTGCTGTGAGTACGGTTACACTATGGATCCATTATTGACTGCATATTACAGCTGCTAGATGTTTTCCCGGAGTCTGGAAAATGCACAGGAAGTGAGAGGTGTGGACCATGATATATGACAGAAATATATTTAGATATGCCATCCATTAAATCAATCATTCATTAAAAGCTGCAAGGGTGTAATAAAAAATTAAATGTCTGCATTCGTCCCATTAGCCTGACTATGACACCATGACTCTAACCTTTTCCCCAAGATGAGGAAGGAGCTCAGTGGGAGCCGTTTGACAGTGATCCACAAGATTTTTACCCTTCCCCTTTATGAAAGCATTCCTCAGCACGTGGAAAAATGAAAATAAGATACAATCCAAGAAGCCATGCTATCTATAACTGTTATCAAGAGCCACATGAACAGGAGATTTACTAGAATCAGTGAGGCAGACAGAAAAGATAATTATCAAGATAATTGTCAACCAAAAACAGCCAGGAGACTGCAACGTATAGAATAGACACAACAACTAACAGTGCAAACAAACAGCGAGATACGCCCTCATATTGTCTGGTATTTTGACATCAAAGAGGTGATAAAGACAGATAAGATTCCTCCAGACACATTCTCGGAGATCTAGTTAACAATTTAACTGCACATGCTGGAAGTGCACTCTCTCTGGTTCCTGTAAATTTCTGTGTAATATCTGAAGGCTCGAGGCTCTCCAAATTAAAATCATGTATGATTAACTTGAGCCATTACTGGCTGTGTTAGTGTAGGTTAAACACTGCCAGTGTGCCAGAGCACAGGGGGAAGATAATGTATTGACAGTTAGAGAGAGGCCGGGCAGAAAGCCAGAGTCCTTCAGCTATTTTTAGGATGCTGAGTGTGTGAAAGTACACTGAATCCAGAATTGATGACATTTTGCCAAAAATGCAAACCTGTGTCGGATTAGCGGTGTCTGTGCATGCTAACAATGCAACGTGTGCTTATGCATAAATGTGCACGAGTGTGCTTCGGCACAGGAGTACCTATATGCAAAGCAAAGAATGCAGAACTTAGTGTGTGTGTGTGCACAATTAGAGTGTGTTGATCGGTGATCACCATGGAGAGCCAATGAGAGATGGACATGTCGAAAGGATTTGCAGAATCACTTGAAACAGTGCTGCCCTGCTGTTTGTGAAAGAGTCAGCCCTGCTCGTCTGCGCTCAGTCCTGCTCTTGTTTCCTGTGTTTAGATATCAGCCTTGAGAGCAGGTCTTACTAGTACAAGCAGTATAATTACTGAATATGGAAAAAGTGCCCACTGCTTTACCTCAGTCTGAGGCAGCAGGCCTTCATAGAGCGACTGTATAAACTTCTATTCACTTGGACAAATTTGCAAGAATGTGCATGTCTTTACAGCCAAACCCAACTCCAGAACAGATGTATTTGCTGTGATCTTAAACATTTATTGTAAACAGGAACTCTCAGAGACAGAATCAACAACATCAAAGCCTGAATGGCAATGAAAGGTAAGTTATTTGAACTTCTGACACATAGCTGATTGCAAACGTTTAAAAATCAACACAGGAAGTAAATGTGACGCTACATGAAATATAAGCATGTGATGCACGTAGGCTGGCTCGGGAGAAGAATTGGGTATGAAGATTTTAAGCAGGTGAAGGCAATCATTTGAACTTACTATACGTTTAAATCCTCTGTTCTCTTTAAGAAAATGTATACATAAACTGTGTGTGTCTGCCTGTGTGCTGTCTCATGTTTCAGGATCTGATTCAGGCCGTTGCTAGGTGCCGTGACCTCCAACAGTAACGTTCATGGATACAGAGGGTGAACCCTGCAAACAGGAGTGTAGGGTTGTATTTTATTTCTGCACTTCCCCCTAGCCCAAACACACACTGTATACCATAAACCCCCCACAGGGCTGTCCGGTGGCTGGGCTTGTACACTAATGGTTCATCAACAGGAACAGTATCTTGTCTCGTCACGGCTAATGAGCTCTCTCTCTCTCTTAATCAGTGGAAATACAGGAGTCCCTGATCTCGAGCTGTATTCTTTTCAGTCATGATGGTGGTTTTACTATTAAATGCTTCTTCTTTATACTCTTCTGAGAAATAGCCCTCCAAGTCATTAGCTGCCCCTCAGCTGCCCCCAACCCCCCAACCCCACCTGCAGGCTATGAGTGGAGAGGGGCCCAGAATTAAGGGGACAAGCTGTTCTGTAACCTCACTGCCAAATGTACTTTACTGGAGCTCAGCTCCAAGGAACTGAGCCGAGGAGGGGAAGGACACAGCTTGCATGTCTAGCCAGAACTCTCAGACTGTGTGCATTCAGAGAAAAGTATATTGTAGACAGGACTCTAAGAAAAACAGACCTTAAGAATTAACCATTGCCTCCTGTGAGTGTTGGAGTGCATGATGTCCGTGTTAGCTGAATGAGAAGAGAACAACTCAGCCGTGACTTTTTCTACACCAAAACAGGGTTGTTTACCGCCTTCATATTTTGTCACTTGGCGTAACCCTTTCCATCCTCACTCATCATCCTCCCAGCTGCAACTGTCATTTGCTACAGTCAGCATTTCACTTCAAACAAAGCCCAAGGCAGCGCAACAAAAGAGAAAAGACAGTGGGCAAACATACTGGGAGGCAGACTAAATAACTGCGGCTTGTTTGCTGCGTGAGGGAAACACAACCTAGTGGTGTGTATGTCTCTCTGGCTGCGGCTACGCATCTGTGTGCATATGTGACCTTCTGTATTAGATGTGTGTGTGTGTGTGTGTGTGTCTGCTGGCAGCAAACATCAGAAACAAAAGTGTCTCAGCTCCACGCACCTCCAGCAGGCCGCAGCTGTTGTCAGTATTCAAACTTAATGCAGGTGTCTGTGCTGTTGTCTTTGTGGAGCTGTCGATGTGTGTATATATCTACTGTGCATAAATGTATGTAGGCGTGTGTGCTTATTAACACCGGTCTGTATGTGCATAAAGATGGCTGAGTGACAGCAACAGGTGTCACGACTTGTGTACTTTACACAAAGGTATCACTTTGTTGTTTTAACAGAGCGAAGTGACTGAAGCTCAGAGACAAAGAAAGAAAACACTGCAGCACAAACTAAATGTACTATCATCACCTACCGTACTGTTTTTTTTTATATAGGACTAATAGATATATAATGTGATTACGAGACAGAACATATAAAGATATTCATTTTAAATAATTTAAAAAACACAGCAACACAATAAAATAATCATAATATAAGCAAAATTTAAATACATTAAAAGACATTTGTATGACTTTTATGCACTGCTCACCTGCTCTGCTGCTGTATACTACTCTAAAGTAATTATCAGTATTATTTCTTATAGAGGTCAAAGGTCATGGAAGTTATAATGTACAATATTTCCTTGATCCTTGAGGGATTTTTTTCTTTCACAATTACACAGTTTTCTTTCAAGGTAAGAGTCAGATGAGACTGTTGTGTCTCTTTATGGGCAGATCGGGGCGTTACACATGCATTCGATCTCAGCCTTTGTGCTAAGCTGGGCTAGTTATTTCCAGGGCCCAGCCACAGACATTAAAGTGCCACCAAGCCTCTAAATTGTTGCTTGGTTTCCAACAATTTGTGCGTCCACTCTAAAGTGTAAGTGGTTGAACAGGTTGTAGCAGCTGTCTCTAACGCAACAGTTGAACTAACACTGTAGGGGGGGGGATACATCCCCTGCTGGGCTTATTTTCAGCTGGGATTGGCCCTCACCAGCTGGAGGTCATACCGGTGTATAGACACCTGAGAGCAGGACGTTTTAATAGCTCTGTTTACAGCCGCAGTCCCACCAGTATAGAGGGGACATCAGGTTCCCATAGGTGGCGACCGAATAAACACCTGTCTTAACAGTGTCCAACACAATTTTGCTGAATTATCTAGCACACAAACCAGCTAACCTCAGCGTTACTTCCATCTGTTTTGTGTTTAACATATCAAGACACACATAAATAAAGCCTGCGCTCATTATACAAATCTTCATCCATCTTCATGACAGATAGCACTCATCCATGTTAACAGATCAGCACAATTATCTCTCGGAAACATCTGGGTTTGAGTCGTGACGTGACCTCTGTTTGTGAGTAGGTGTGTGTTTGGGCTTTGGTGGTTGCGGGTTGGACTATGTATTTCTATTTGTGAGAACATCAAGATGTGCATTTTCATGTCCTGCTCAGTGTACAGTGGCACCCTTATGGAAAATGCACAGCAACAATGGGGGCAGGCTAGAGCACAAACTGATCCCAAAAGAAAAGAAAAAATCCCAGTGAGAAACAGTAGCATGATTGGCCTACACCTGTCACTTTGTTTGCCGACACTGACCAGTGTGTGAGCTTTTTATGGTGCTCTTTTAAAAAGAAAGTGTACAGGAAGATGCACATCTCACCTTTCTCTATTTGTGAGCAGATCATTTGGTGTATTGAGCTGTCAGTCATTTGCTAAACCCTACACCTCACACTTTGTGCATTTTGACAGCATGAAACATCATTTAGGATTTAAAAAAAAAAATACTGCTAAGTGATGAATAGGCCCTGTGAGAAAGCTGGGAAACAGAATATAAGTCAAACTGTCCATGTGAGAAATCTAAGTCTGAGCTATATCTGACATCTAGTGGCAAAAAGAAGCAAATGAATGTTTTCATTTGACTCCTTTCCAACTGCTGTATATGACATGTTTAGTCTAAAGCCACATAAAGAAGTCATACTGTGGAGATGATTTATTCTTTTTTACAATGTGTACATGTAATTCTAATACAATTTAATTAGGCCCCAAGCAATTTTTATTCACTAATGATCTTCTGTGAAAAACCTGCAAATTTGAAAGCTTGAATATATTCAAATAACTCACCACAATTATCATCAAGACAAAGAAAAAATAACAAAATAACAAAATTGGAGGTATCCTGCCCTACAGGAAGTCCGCCATTTTAAATAAATTTTTTTTTAACAAACTCCTCCTAGGGAAATGATCTGATATTCTTCTTTAAACATTGTCAGGCAGTTTTTAAGGCCTTGCAGAAGAAACCTCAAAACCTTTTGTATCTGTGTTGAATAGCGTTGCTGTTGTGAGAGGGGAGGAGAGGAGACTGCAGCAGCCCCCGTGGACTGCAAGGGGCGTGAAGGCCCAATCCTCGCTGCTTGCAGCTTTAATTAATATTTTATTTCTCATAATGGCCTCCATGACCTTGTTGTACAGGACAAAGCAGGTTAGGATAATGGATGCATCATTTTTTAATATAATAAATAAGCAACATTTATCTGTAAGAGTATTCCTTTCAATCAGACCGCTTCCTGCTTCTGAAGAAGACTGCAGGAAGCAGTCAAAACATGTAAAGGTAAAAACACAAAAACACTGGTCTGATTGAAAGGAATACTATAGTAAAAAGGTGAAGACCAAATTAATCTTGTTGAAAAAAAAGCAAAATTTACAATACAAATAAATAAATAAATACCAAAATGCAGCAGCACTGGTAAATTTGAGCCTCTGATTTGTCCTTTAAATCATTTATCACTTTCCACATTGTGTTGTTTAATCCAGATGAGCGGTTTAACCCCAGCTAGATTGTATTTGAACCAGTCACTATGGCAACGGTGAGGTCATATGTAAAAGGTCATCAGGGAGACAGATGGCATCCCAACAACAATCCTCACACTTAGGTAGGTTCAGATATGGTGGTGGGAAGATGTACATGTGTACATTATGTGTTGGATGTTGTCTAACAGCAAAAATAAAATAATTCTTTTTGAAACTTTCCTCCTAAAAATAGGACTTTCAGTGAGACTCCACTAGGATTACTGCTCAGAACTAATAATAAGTTCTTCCAGGAGTACTTTAGCAATTTAAAAAGATACACCATCTCTCTACCTGTCTCTTCTCAGTTAAATAAATACTCATTTAGTACCCAAGGTCCATTGTGTCCCCTGTGATTTGATGTCCTACTTTACTCTCCTATGTCATCTTCTAATGTTTACCATTGTTTTCTTTCTGCAGATCTAATTCTATACTCTTATGGTATTTCAGTAGGGGTGAACCAGTGGCAGCAAGCTTACAAACTGACAATCTGATTTGATTGAAAACACGGTAAATCCCACACTGGCCGGGGCATTCAATCTCACATCATTGCCGCACACTGCCGTCCCATAAACCCACTTCTTAATCCTAAAGCCTTTTTTTTATTTTGTGGTCAGTGTGCCACCCCATCGCCACAAATCCCTGTCTGCCTCAGCATCACCCCGCCCCCATCCTACTGTGTGTGTGTGTGTGTCTGCAGGGATGGGTTCAAGCACAGCTGGCATCCTCATCCTGTAACCTGTTCTCTTCTGGACATATTTGTGAAGGCGTGCATTGAGTACATGGACAAGGTCAGACAGACAAACAGCAGAACTCTGCAGCCTGCGGTCTGTGGCTCTCATGAATGATATTAAGGAGCTCCATTCTATTTTTGGAATAGGTTCAGATCTACATTCTTGGAGAGAAAGACTTCTTGCTCAGTCACTCACTATCACAGCGCACACTTGGACAGGCATGAAAATGGTGCCAGAGGAGGATAGGAGGTGCAACGAAAAAGAGGGATAAACTTCTTGTGCACTGATGTTCCACAGCTCCACAGGAAAACTTTTAACCAGCTCCACAATACTGTTTTGAGGACTGAAGGCAACCTATACTTGCTTTGGGGGAAATATAATCAGTCTACAGAGGACTTGAAAAGTTTTTTCTTCTCCTCCATCCAGTCTCTGCATCTGAAAATCCAGGCTCCTGCGGACGGGACGCACCAGAACCCCGCTCCTACCTGGCCCTATACAAGCACGGTGCTAGTTGGGCACATTCTCAGATATGTTGAATTACTGATTCATTCAGCATCACGCGACGGCCATGTAGATCAAACAATTTAAAGGATATAAAAGAAGAAGGCGAAGAAGAAGTGCGCGCTCTCGGCTAAGCGCAGCATCAGCACCAGCATCCGATGCGCGTCCCCGCCCCGGTAGAGGCTGCCCGAGAACCCGGGAAAGAGGAGTTGGAGCTGCGCGAGTTAAAGTTGGGCTAAAAGGGGGGTGAGAGAATGCTGCAGAACAATCCACCATCTAATTAACATACTCTATGCGGGGAAACGTGTCCTAAGTGAAGGATGACTTGCAAAATACTGAGCATATGCATCTTGTTTTTGGGTTTTCAACATTGCTCATCACGTAAGTCCTGTGAAAACAGCAATTGTTCATCTCTTGTCGTTTGCTAGAATGTCATTAAAACGTCTTAGCTGCAGATTATTGTGTCATGTGCTGAGGAAAAGTTGCAAGATAACAATAGATATAGCGAATAAGTGGAAAATACCACTGGAGGGCAAAATGTAGCCTGAGATGTTGGGATGTTTGAAGGGCAACACACGCTGCGATGAAGCCTGACATATACAAGCACGCCTTTTGAAAATAATATATATATCTATACGGGTATATTGATTTTGCGTTTTAAAATAAT
The DNA here is from genome assembly GCF_900634625.1 of Parambassis ranga. Classification (NCBI taxonomy): domain Eukaryota; kingdom Metazoa; phylum Chordata; class Actinopteri; family Ambassidae; genus Parambassis; species Parambassis ranga. The sequence continues at coordinate 13,388,188 of NC_041029.1, forward strand.
CGGTAAAGAGAAAGGTACAAAAAGTGCAAAAAGCAAACCGCGTCGGTCCTGCAGAAGGTGCGCATGGTGCTCCCCTTTTGCACTGGGCTGTCTGCATTGCAGTGCTTTCTCTCATCAAGTTTCTGCAGCGTGCGTGCTCAACTACTTCACCGCAAAGCACGATGCTCTGTTTCTATGATAATAATCTGCAGATTGTGTTGATAAGTGTGTGTTCTTATCGCCGTGAGAACGCATTATTACAGAGCGCATGGAGCTCTGCGTCCTGACCGGGACCAGCCCACTGCAGTACTTTTTTTGGGTTCCCATCAGCCACCCATACAGTACTGCGTTCACCTGGCGCAGAAATATTCACTGGGGTAGTCGTGCAGCAGCCTGATGTTTCGATGCACAGAAGTGGGGGATATGTTTAGGGCTGCAATTAGGTAGAGCATCCATCACAGATATTGTATGCAGACTAATAAGCTGCATGTGTGACGTCAGTGTGAGCAGGGTAGTTAACTTAAAACAATACAGTGCATTGCTTATTAGAGGGATGGGCTGTCATGTGACTTTTATTTAGGTGTATTTAGGTGTTTTAGGTGTTGCAAACAAGGGCGAAATCACTGCTGTTAAGATAGTATAGGCACTGATTGACATATTTCTGATGATTTTTTAATAAATGCTTATATATATATATATATATATATATATTGGAGGCCTGTGTGTATGGATTGAAAAAGTTTATATCTGCTGCTGCTGGGGTGTATACACAGTGGAGCTGTGCCATATTTAAATGGAGCTGACACTTTCTCTCTGAGGTGTGGTGTAGTGCATATTTATCAATCTGAAGTTTATGCTTTGTGCATTCTGCCATGGTTTGCCACTCAAGCAGGAGGAGTCTGACTGGTTTACGTCAGGGGAATTGCTTGATATAGAAAGAAGCTGTTCTATTGCTGAAATCTGAATTTAAGTCTGATGTTGTACGGGTACATGTAGTTTTTTGTCCTTGGCAGTAGGTGGACACCACCCACTGTGACGCCTGCATGGGTATTAATAATTCAATGAAAGCCCTTTACAGCCTCTTTGCGATGTTCCATTACAGGGTTTTTTTTGCGTTTATAGTACATCTTTACTCGTAATTGGTAGTGTGAGTCCTCAGCAGCAGTGACAGCCAGAGAAGGTGCCTCTCTGCATACTCTATGTAATGATGTGTCAGCGCAGACAGACCAGCCTACACGTACAGCAGACTGATGATTCAGCAGGATTGGTGCTACAGCTCCATGCAGACACACTTTTCTCCACAGCTTCTTAATGATAAATGTAGAGAGAGATTACACTGTGCGGTGCAGAGAAGCAGAGCAAGGGAGGTTGGGAAAGGAGGGGGTGCATGATGACTGGGAGAAGGGGTGAAAACCTGGTGACTGGATGCTCCCGCTTAGGCTTCAGGTGCACTTGTAACTGCTGCAACATGACAACGCCCACTTAGGGAAGCAGCGAGAGAGAGAGAGAGAGAGAGAGAGAGAGAGAATGATGTAATGGAACGCAGACAGAGCAAGTCAGGATGATTTTGAGACTTGGGATGGAGATAAACGAGAGAGGGAGGTGAAGTGAGACAGTGAATATGGTGCGTGACAGGCTTTCTAAGGAGGAGCTGAGAAGCCTGAGTGTCCTGGGTTAACCTGCCTCAGCTCCTTAAACTGTTTCACATTTACTGCCAATTAAAGAAATCAAACTAATCTATAAGCCATTAGCACTAAAAGAGCTTTGCTGGGAATTGCACTGCAGACCTTCTGAATATTTTTGTGGCAATGGCTTTACAGTGCAATAATGGAACGATGCACCAGAGGTGTGTTATTGATCTGTGCCTCAGCATAGCAGGGATTTCTGTATGGAGGAGGGAAGATAGAAAGTCAAGGTCACAGCTCCCTTGTTCAGCACATTTCTTCTACCTGAACGTGTCCTCAAATGAAAGGTGACGCTCCAGCTGATTTAAATAACACATCTCCTCTGTGCATGGGAAATGACTCAGGGCCTGTTCCCTGCTTCCTTATTTATAAGAATCTGCTCTCATCACAGAAGCCAGGTTATTAAAACTTTGAGGCCATGCTCCACCCTTTCTTGTCTTACTCCACCTGCAGCCTGCATGCTAATTCTGACAAGCATTTACTGTTTCTAGCTAGCCACTGCATGACCTCTCTAATTGTAAGAACAGGAATTACAAAGCCACAACTAGCAGAACTGAAAAGAAGATTCTACTAATAAAAGGAGGAAGGTCAAATTGACATCATTTCTAAAGCTGTTGTATACACAGTTGTTTTTTGTGTGTATACATGCTTTCAAGTAAAAATCCATCTGTGTAGTTTTATCTTGGATTTCCTGAGACCATACTTCAGCACTTAAAATGAGACGGTGTTTTTCTTGCAGTTTGAGATGAGGACATCAGACACTCATCCCCAGCCGTGGCAGAGGCTAGATTAGGCAGATTTATGGCCTCGGACTGAGAGGGCGAGCCCGAGCAGATGGGCAATGGTTCTATCGCTCTCATAAACAACTCACCTAAACAACGCCAAGGTGTTAGCTTGATCTTCACCTCCTACAAATGAACATTTAGTTGTTCAGGAACTGATATATAAATCATGCTCACACACTAAGAGTGACATGTTTTCCTGCTGAAGTGGATAACACAATATGAGACACTTTTTGCTCTCTATGGAAAAGAAAGATTATATAACTTCATGGTATTTACAGTAGTCCATCCAAGAGAGAGTGAGCACAGCGGTACATCATTTATTACTCTGGCCTACACCCAAACTGTGACGAAAATGAATAAGACCCTCTCTGAGAAAAGATTCTTAGAGGTGCAGTGTGCATTACTGTGACATATGAATCATGTATACTCCGTACTATTTGACTTTAATTGAATTAATCTTCTCAAATGTGTATTTGTTGTCGTCTTATACACTCTAAATAAACTCCAAATGGCGTTCTCTTATCAGGCTCTGCAGCATTGCTGCTCTTTGTTACCCAGCACTGTGAAATTTGAATGCAGCAGTATAAGAAGTCCTTTATAATAACTCCTGACCTTGGTGTCTTCCATTTTGTCACTGCAGAATGTGTTGATCCGCTCGTCTCTGGGCTCTATGCCTCCTCCTTCCTGGCCTCTTCCAGATATAACTTCCTCTACTCTGCCAATTTTGCCAAACTCTATGGTGAGTCATTTATTATGCAGATTATATGCATCATTTTATGCCATTGATCTATTTGAACTCACTTCTATATCTGCATAATAATATAATAGCTAAACTGCACAGATATTAGTTGTCTTTGTTTGCATGAAATGGAATGGATCCTTTACCAATGTAATTAGTTTTGACAGTATGTTATATGTCAATAAGCTTAGAATGAGAATGGGCAATTCCTAAAAGGGCAATTCATATTTAAAATATCTATTTGTCCCACTATTGTGAAGCTCTATTGCAAGCTCCAGCTAACAGTTTAGCTGCCCTAACCCTGCTTACCATAGAGCTAAAACAAAACAAACTACCAATCAAAAATTGAGCAAGTCCAGCAGACAGACAGATTAGCAACTATCCAGGTAAAAAACTGTAGAGGCTACCAGTCAAATTTGTTTTTATTTATGTGGCCAAAAACACCATATAGCAATTCTCAGTTTCCCTAATGAATTACTTACTGGCACAATTGAAAAAAACTGAGACCAGCGGCAAATGTGAATTATTTTTAAATGATTATCAAATTATTATCAAATGCCAATACAAGAATAAAATAGTAGAGTAAGTTAAAAAATAAATAAATTCGCAAGTTCAAAACAAGGCAAGGACATCGCTGCTTTTGTTGTGTTTTCATGCTGTCACTGCCAAACCTGACTGTTCCCCCCCTCAGGCAGCAGTGGTTGGTCCCCCTCTCCCAGAGACAGACAGCCATGGCTGCAGATAGATCTGGGCAGGAAGTACCGGCTGATGGCCATCGCCACCCAGGGGACCTTCAATTCATATGACTGGGTCACCAAGTATATGCTGCTCTACGGAGACCGACCAGACTCCTGGACGCCATACATCATGAAAGGAGGCAACTCTGTAGGTGTCAGTGGATCAGAGTGGTTGGGGTGGGCTGAAGGCTATAACAGGGATGAGTAGAGGATTACCTAGTCAAATGTAATCTTTATAGCCGATTTTGGATTCAGTTAGTGTTCCATTATATTCATTGTGGCTGGCACTGAAACAAAGACACAGCGTATTATCTCTCTCAACACTGACAAAGCTAATCTCATCATTACTTTATCTCCAGTCTTTTAATAATGCGCTGACTGCAGAGACTCCACTCTTTCCCCTGTCTCATCTTTTTGCAGACGATGCCTGGTAACTGGAATTATTATCAGGTGAAGAGGAATGTCTTCCATTATGCCTTCACTGCTAAACACATTCGTCTGCTCCCTCTGGCGTGGAACACAGAGAATGGAGGGAAGATTGGTGTGAGGCTGGAGCTCTTTGGCTGCTCTTATGGTAAAATGACTGATGGACGCCACACAGGGGTTTACCTCACAACCTCACAACACAATAAGCAGCATTTTTAAATTTAAACACTGTCTTCTCCTTGTTTCAGATTCCTATGTGCTACAGTACAACGGGGATGACTCCGTAGTCTACATGTATCCAGGGAAACGGTCGCGCACACTGCACGACCACATCGCCATAAACTTCAAGACTCTGGAGCAGGATGGTCTGCTGTTACACAGCGAGGGGATTCAGGGAGATCTTTTCACCCTGGAGCTAAAGAGAGGACGTCTTTACCTGCACATCAGCCTCGGTAGAGCCTAGAGCATAACATGAAAGATGCCTCTTTTTTTTTTTTTTTTTTTTTTACAATTCAAAGCATTTTTGAAATCCTTCTGTCTTTTTGTCCTCTCTTTTGCTTCCTCAGGAAGCAGTGTGGTACACAAAGTTGACGGTCGGATTACACTGACTGCTGGCAGCCTTCTTGATAATCTACACTGGCACTATGTCACCATCAAGCGGTATGGTCGACAGGTGAACCTCACAGTGGACAGCCAGACAGTGACTGCTATCTGCAAGAGTGAATTTACCCACCTGGACCTAGATACACAGGTAAACAGGGGATCATTACTACATAAATACTAGTAAATTTCTGGGTTAATGATGATTTTATTATCTGTTATCTGCTCAGATGTATGTAGGTGGAGTAATAGAGCCAAACTTGCCCCACCTGCCTACCACACCAAACTTCCGAGGCTGCCTGGAAAATGCCTTCATCAACGGCATCAACATCATCGACAAGGCCAAGAGAGAAGAGCCTGACATCCGCATACCACGAAAGGTAGAACATTACTGCCTTATTAAACAGCAATATGACCATGCCATTATCCATTTCATCTAATTACTTAATGTGTTTCATGCTCAAAGTGCAATCAGAATGGTTGCACCATGACTAATGGAGTCTGATTTCACTGTCTGTCTAGAAAAAGATGCATTTTGCGTGCCGTGACATTCTGCTCAAACCGATGACCTTTGCTGGACCCAACAACTACCTGCAGGTGCCAGGCTTCTTCAGGAGGCCTCGGATGTTTGTCAAGTTCAAGTTCCGCTCTTGGGACTACACAGGGCTGCTAATGTTCACACGTTTTGCTGATGACCTGGGCGCCCTTGAGCTAGGTCTAAGTGAGGGGCAGATCAACGTCACTATATTCCAGCCAGACAAGAAAAAAATCCAGTTTGCAGCAGGTGGGCAGAGCATATAATGCAGTTGGCTGTTCTAATGTTAAAGGAAGCAGTTTCTTCATGTGCCTGAACAAACTGCCTGTAGAACCATGGTTAAGCTAACAACTGGATGCATGTGTCTTTAGGATACAGGCTAAATGATGGTTACTGGCACACAGTGGATCTGGCAGCCAGAGACAACCTGCTGACCCTTACCATTGATGAGGAAGAAGGCTCACCCCTAAGGATCACCAATCCCTTCACCATCCGGACTGGGGATCGCTACTTTTTTGGAGGTAAGGTAATTCAGAATAAAATGTTTACCAACCCAAATCTGTACACCTCATAACATTTGCTTTCTTGCACTCAGGTTGTCCACAGACCAATAACACTATAAGGAAGTGTGAGACCAAGCTAAATCGCTTCCATGGCTGCATGCAACATATCTTCATAGACAATGAACAGCTTGACATTGACATTATCCTGCAGCGACAATGGGGGAGATATGCAGAGCTGTTGTTAGGCACCTGTGGAATCACTGACAGGTAGGAAATACCTCACTGTTTTATATGAGTGATTGATAAGTCAGTGGCCAGAGGTAGACTGAACCAATTTGTTTTTCAGCTTAGTCCCTTCCGTCATTTACACACAGTCCAGAGACTGTGGGACATATGGATATTTCTTTGGGTGACAGACCCTTGAGCCCAAGACATGAAGGTCAATGTTGTCCATTTTCTCAGCGCTGCCTTGCAGTTTTCAATAATTTCAATAACCTAAAATAGAAGTACAACATAAGTTACTGACTTTCTGCACAATCTCTATTTAGTCTCCTTTGTCTCCTTCTGAAGTATTGTTTTCCCTACAGATGCACTCCAAATCCTTGTGAACATGAAGGCAGGTGCATCCAGTCCTGGGATGACTTTATCTGCCTGTGTGAGAACACTGGCTACAAAGGAGAAGTGTGTCACATGTGTAAGTGCTGGCTGTAGTAAGTCATACTTTACAGATAATGACACCTGACTTGTGCTATTTTTCTTCCTAATAACAACAAATTGATTGTCTTTCTCCTCAAAACAGCGGTTTATAAAGAGTCATGCGAGGCGTACAGACTCAGTGGCAAGTATTGGTCTGGAAACTACACCATCGATCCTGATCTGAGTGGGCCGCTGAAGCCATTTGACGTGTACTGCAAAATGAAGTGTAAGTAATCAGTAAGAAAACATAGCTTTCATCAGCTGTGTTTAGTTCTCATTGGATGTTTTCCATATAATGAGAAATATTGAAAATTCATGGGGATTTGAATGGTTTAGGATTTATCTGTAAGGATCTATCTTGATGATTCCCCTGCTTGTCTGTTGACTGGGAAATCAATGACAATGCACTGGTCAGCACATGTTGTCAAGCTGTCAATAATACCTATCACCTGACTTTAATTTACTTCAGAACGCTATTTATGAATTTTTTTCGGTCTTTTTCAGAATAGAGTAATTGTGTTATAATGTTACAGTCTGCTTTTGTTATGGTCTGTTTTATTGAGCATTGGTCTCTAGAGGTTGTGGTTAGAATTCATTTACAGGGTTAAGAAGAGAGAGTAAGCGAGGGTCTAAGATCAGATTAGGTGTGGTTGGGTTTAAGCATATATCTTGCTAAGCTAACATTACAATTGGTCTATCAGGATTGACCCATTGGGTTAGATTGGTTTGAATAGGACAAGTATTTTGTGTTAGCTGGCATTAGTTTGGGTTTGAAATGAATCTACTTGGTTACAATTAGTGTTTAGGATCTGGCATATGAGGTTCCACTGGTTGAGTTAGGCATATGTCATAGTTAGTGGTAAATGGTTAGGGTTTCAGGGTTAGGTTTAAATCCCAATAGGCATAGATGATTTTGGACACAAATCAAGGGTCTGGGTTGGGATTAGGCATACATCCCCTTGGGTGTGGTTAGGAATTCTTGATGGTGAAGATTATAGGATTAATCTACATAGGCATAAATCCCATTGGTTATGGTTATTGACATTCTTTCACATTATATGAATTGTATTCTCTGTCAGCTTTGTCTTTTAAAACATTTTATTTATGACCCAGATCTGTCATGTGTCTCTGCAGCGTATAAGGCTTGGACAGTAATTATGCATGATCGAGTGGAAGGCACCAAGGTGACAGGGAGTTCAATAGACCAGCCGTATATAGGGGATGTCAACTACTGGAATGCGTCCTGGGATGAAGTCACTGCTCTGGCCAACACATCCATGTACTGTGAGCAGTGGATTGACTACTCCTGCTACAAGTCTCGTCTTCTCAATACGCCCAGTGAGTAAGATTTGTTTTTTAGCAGTATGCTGAAGACTACTAAGTAGAGAAGATTGAAGCAAGGCATCTGGACTCGTAGAGGCGTCTGGACTTGTAGAGTTTTCTTGAAAGAAAACTCTACAAGTCCAGACGCCTTGCTTCAATCTTCTCTATGTATGATGACCTGGATGACTGAGAATCTTCATCAACATGAAAACTACTAAGGATAGTTTAAATGACTTAATTTATCGTTTAAAATAGATGGAAGACCTTTTGGTTACTGGATTGGTCGCAACAACGAAAGTCACTACTACTGGGGAGGGACATTCAGAGAAGTTAAAAAATGTGGCTGTGCCATCAACCAAACCTGTGTTGACCCAAAGTTTCAGTGCAACTGTGATGCTGACTACAGGCAGTGGTAAGAGCGGGACACACTGAGCAGGATTACCCTCTGTCTCTGACATTCACATTCGTTTTTTTTTTAAACACCCCTGTTGTGGATTTTCAGGTATTCAGACAAGGGGTACTTGGACTTTAGAGACCACCTTCCTGTGAGAAGAGTGGTGGTCGGGGACACCAACAGGACAGGCTCAGAAGCACAATTCACAGTTGGACCACTCCGCTGCCATGGCGACAGTGAGCTTAAATGTTCTTGACACCAATGCACACACACAGATTGTTACATATATTTATATAACATTTGGTAATGTTTTCCACAGGAAACATTTGGAATACCATAGCTTTCACCAAGCCCACCTACATAACCTTTCCTACACTCAAACCCGGAACCACAATTGACATCTCCTTTCACTTCAAAACCTATCGGGATCACGGTGTCTTCTTGGAGAACTCTGATGACCATCTTAAAAACTTCATAAGACTAGAGCTCAACAGTGAGTGGAGCCACTGAAACTAGATTTATTCAAGGTTTACCTTAAGCTTTTACAAATGATCTTTTCCTTTCTCTTACAGCCACACATAATCTTTTGTTTGTGTTTATGGTTGGTGATGGCATCGTTAATGTGACTCTGAAGTCCCCAGTGCCACTCAATGACAATGAATGGCACTTTGTTCAGGCTGAGCTGAATGTGAAGCTGGCTCGGATAAAAGTCGATTATCAGCCTTGGACCGTCAAACGCTTCCCACCTCAGACCTTCGTCACCATGGCTTTCACAAATCCTCTCCTTGTCGGTATGTGGCCTGAGACAAACCTCAAAAGTGCAACATTGAGAAATGGTCTAAATAAAAAAAAATTAAGGAATGACCATTGATAAAAAGTGCTCTTTGTCATAGGTGCAAGAAACTTCACACAGAAACCGTTCCTGGGGTGTCTTCGAGGGTTACGAATCAATGGTGTTCCTTTTGATTTAGAGGGGAAAGTTAATGAAGAACAGGGTGTTAGGAGGAACTGTACAGGGCAGTGCCTCAATGCTACCGTACCATGTCGGAACAGCGGCCAGTGCATTGAAGGATATGCTTCATACACTTGTGACTGTAACAACACAGCCTTTGATGGTTTTTACTGCCATAAAGGTAAGTTCATATCCAATACACTTTTCTTTACCCTCCACTACATGCAAACATAGATGTCTAAAATCCAAACTCTTCCTTTCTAAGACATCGGAGCCCACTTTGAAATTGGATCATGGCTGAGGTATAATATACTAAAGAAGCCCATAACAGACGAAGCAGCCTGGGCCAACTGGATCGACCCGCACTATGACAATTTCAGCCTCGGCTACAATGATACAGCAGATGACATAGAGTTCAGTTTCAGCACTGTTCACACGCCAGCTGTGTTAGTCTACATCAGCTCCTTTGTCCAGGACTACATTGCAGTCATCCTCAAGACTGATGGTAGGAGAATCTAAGAAATGGCTGACTTGTTGTTACTCACTTAGAAAATGATACAGTAAAGCAGGATTGATGCATTTTATTTCTTCTCTTCCCCCAGGTAGTGTCGATCTGAGGTACAAGCTGGGTCTCATAACCCACAAGTACCAGCTGACTCACCGCAACCTGGCAGATGGATACCCTCACTATGTGAACATAACCAGACACAACAGAACCATTAAAACACAGGTCCATGCTCTTATTGATTTTGTGTATACTCTGGCTTGTGTTTCTTACAGTGCATTTTTATTTCACAAAGAACCATGCTGTCCCCTAAGAATGTCCAACTATGGCTAAATTTCAACAAATACATATTGATGTTTTCATTTAAAATTTAGGGATTAGCTTTGGGGCTAAGCACCATCTATAATCAGAATCTGGGATCTACATCTAAGCTCTTAGATAGATTTTGTTACCATTGGTCTGTTTCCATTAAATTGTTAGATTGGGTGCCAGAAAAGACTTAGACATGCAGTAAAATGAATTATTTGGGGCTTGACTGCCAAAGAGCAAACAGGTTTGCTTTTGAAATAAATATTCAAATCCGCTCACTTGAAATGTTACGTAGTAGACCTCCATAGTAGACTAAATCACTTACATGTTAATGCTAGTGATTGTCGCTTCACATTTTACTGTTTTATTTTATTCATTTATTCATTTTACTTGCCAAAATGTCAAACTCTTCATTAAAATGTCTCTTTCCCTCATGTATCTCAATGCATTTTTTAAACTTTTATTTCGAAATTGCAAGTGTTTTGTTTGTTTGTTTTTCCCTGTAGGTGGATTACATGGAACCCATAGTGGAAAAGATAACACTAGTGGAAGATGCTAGGTTTGACTCCCCAAAGTCCATGTTCCTGGGCAGAGTGATGGGTAAAACTTGTCTTCCTACTTGTCAGTATGAACATGCAGTATATTAATCTTGTAAAAGGATGCATTTAAATTAAACATAGCGTTGTCTTCCTCTTCAGAGGTCGGTGACATTGACTATGAGATCCAGAGGCACAATGCTCCAGGCTTCATAGGCTGTATATCAGGGGTGAGATACAACGTCTATGCCCCTCTGAAGGCATTCTTCCGTCCAAATGAAACAAACCCGCCGGTTACAACACAAGGATATGTCTCCGAGTCGAACTGTGGTGCCTTCCCTCCTGTTCTGGGTTATGTACCATGGGAGGTTGACCCCTGGTTTACTGGCATAGGTACATTTATAAGTATGCTCAAAAATAGATGAATGCATTGCCGGAATTTCTGTTCAGACACTAAACTGTGCAACTCTTTCTCACAGAGTATTTTTATATCCATGATGACCTTGGTCTCTTTTGGATAACAGGTAAGCATGTCAGCTACTTCTATTTCTCAAAAACGATTTATTAGTTGATTCACTTTATTTTAAAGCACTGCTCCATCTCCCTCCTGTCCCGGTCCTGTCAGTCATTTAAAAATGTTTCTTTCCTTTTTTTCCCTAAAATCCTCTAATCCTAAATTAGAGCAGGGTGCTCAGACACCAACATGGGCTTTTGACTGTTTATTCAAGTGTCTGACTGCAGGATTAAATTTATCACATGTGGGACGAAGCAATAAAGAAAAATAAACAGACAGTAAAGTCATAATGCATTGATTATATATAGAAAAAAACTTCTGGTGCAATCAGATCATCTTTTAATTTTCTCTGAATTCATCAGTCAAATCAGTGCAGTAAAGCTGGTGAATGACAGCGGTCGGATTTGCTATAAAAACTTGCAGTTCTTCAAATATTTGTGAACAAGTCAAGCAGCAAGTCATCACATAAACCCCACTCCTGTTAGATCAATAGTTCCAACTGGGTTTGTACCAAGTGAAACTTACAGGAGAGTTTCTACGTAGACCCATTTCAGGGTGAGACTTTTCAGCATTAATGACTAACCAGGCTACCTGGATTACTCTAAACTGAGTTTGAACTATACAGTAGATTGTATGTTTACTCAAAATGCAGCTCTGTGAGATCTTAGCATACCTCATACCTCTGGGTATATAGGGCCAGAGTTTATATCAGACTATATTAGACAATGCTTTCAATTTACAAACAGCAGACCTCCATGACCCTTTTGGGAGCCTCCTCTAAATCTGGCAAGATTAGATGTAATATTTATAAACTCATGGCATAGACTAGCCTGGTATCTGGAAAGCTGAAACATTCTCTTGCCTCTTATTTGTACTCATGACAGAATTTACAGTAGAATCCTGACTTTTATTTTGAAGTGTGTATGGTTACATAAAGCTGAAATTCACTGACAGTAATTTAGCCAGCTCTTCATCTGCATTTCTAGAAGCATCACTGGAGTCAAATCAATATAAGGTACAAAAGATTTAAATAAAGTTTAAAGCATATGTAAAGGTCCTTCCTCCTGATCTTTTTCTGACCCTATATAATCCACACGATAACACTTTATTACAGGAGGACATGTTGAGTGCAGCACAGTATTACAGATGATGGAAGAAATTAGAGCAGGTCCCGCTGATGTGCAGGAGAGGCTGGAGCCTCAGGATTAAACTGCAGCAGAGACCTTTACCGGCTCAGCTATATTTAGCACGGGCACAGCTTACTCTTCATCATTGATAGATGCTTTGGTTTAATAGATCATTTAGCTTCAGAGATATTATACTAATGCTGGGCATCAGCATGTCATTACAGATTAATGCACCATTCAGGCATCCCAACAATGGTGCACTCTGGATATCAGACATCCTCCGTGCCCGATATACTGTAGAGGATAAAAATGGTTATGGCTGAGAAATTACCCCTTTTAAATATTGCTGATAAAATCAAATAGTCAGCTGCTCATTTTGTCACAGTGACATTGAAGATGCATGTTTACCTTTATTCATCCTGTAAATATGTATCAATCTCAGATGCTTTGTAGGTGCAAATAATATAAAAAAAAATATATAAAAAAAATACAATATTTTGTTTACATTTAAAAGCAGTTTTAAGTCCACACTAATGTAAGTACTGTACTGATGTTAGATTATCAAGTGCTGGCTTAAAGGAGTACATCATCAGCGTGTATATTATACAATTAATGTTTCATCTAGTTTAAACAAATAGCAATTCAAATGTCTTGATGCCTTCTCGACTTCCAAACGTGCACATGACATGGAGTCTACACACCTACAGGGAATTTACTGTCTCCATTTCTCCTGACCTGTTATGATTCAAATTCAAATTGGACACAAATGCAGGTTATATAAAAAGCCAAAAAGTCCAATAAAGAGCAGGTTTTAATTAAATAAAGCTGAAAACCCCTAACAGAAAGTCCAAGATAAATAAAAAAAACACAAGACAAACAAACTAATGAAGTAGTAATCAAGGATGAATGAACAAAATGTTAACGATCCAAACAAACGCTGGAAAACATGAACAATGCAGGAGAGGAACAGACACAGGGTCAAGACACAGGAACACTGCAGGATGAACTGATAGAGGCAATGGTTAACAAAACACAGGTGAAAACAATCAGGGTGGAGCAGCTAAGCACAACAATGGAGGGAAACACAAGAGGAAGTGAAACAGACAGGGAGACATGAGGAAACAGGACCTTCAAAATATCGAAAAGAAGGGGATTCAATAAACTAGGAAGGTTGAACCAAGGATTTGATGAAGACAAAGCTAACCAAACTGAGAGCATGACACTTTGGATAGCAAGAGGAAAGACAAGCAACCACAGCGTAGGTTGTGGTCATATGTTACTTAGTCATGGGTGGATTTAGCCTGGCCAACCTTGAGTAGCATCAACGAAAGACATTCAAAATGGTGTGCAGTGAAGTTGGTACATTGGTGAATGACGACTGTCAGTTTTGCTATAAAAACTTGCAATTCTGCAAATATTTGTGAACAAGTTTTTAGACACATTTCAGGTAGAGACAGCATTAATGACTATGACTAGCCAGGATAGGCTGGTGAGTTTGGCTTATACAGTAGATTGTATGTTCACTCACAAGCACAGAGCACAACAGCTGTCCATATCACTCACATCACGTCTTATTTGTTCTCATGGCTGAATTTCAAGTAGAATCCTGACTTTCATTTTGAAGTGTGTATTGTTACATGAAGCTGAAATTCACTGACTGATAATGTAGTAATTTAGCCAGCTCTTCATCAGCATTTCTAGAAGCGCCTCTGTCAAGCAGATTATGTCTGACTGCTATTTTTATCCCCCAGTCATTGTCATTCTGGCGCTGCTGCTGCTCTTCGGAGGCCTGTACAGCATCTACGTCTACGCCTATCAGCAGAAGGGTAGTTACCTCACCAATGAACCCAAAAACCTGGGGTCTCCCAGCAGCTCCAGGCCGCTGACAGAGACCCTGAGGAGAGAAAAGAAGAACCTCCCAGAAATTGAGGAGGAGTTCAGGAGCGACTAGCATCGGAACGGTGGGACAATGGGGTGGGGTCTGAACTGAGGGTTGGGGATAGGGAAATAGCACTAACAAAAACCACAAATACCTATATTAATTTTTCTAATTCTTTTTTTTCCTTCACACTTTTGTTTGTGTTCTTTACCCCGGTTGAGTGGGACATGACGTCTGGTGCTCTACATAGTTTGTATTTTGGTAAGTTTTGCTGGGTTCGAAGTTCAAATCAAGTTGCATGAGTAGCCAACAAGTCTCACGCTGTATTGCAGGGTGAAATACTGAAGTGCCTCTTCTGAGCAAGCTTGATTTGAAGTAACTACTATAGCTTATCAGATAGGGTTTAGATACTGTGAGAAGAGGATTTTGAGGGATGTTATATCAGTTTCTTGTTTCTTTTCTGAGCCATTTCTTAAAGACTGATTAAAGTTAAAGCTACAGTATACAACTGATGCCATCTTAGGTATACTGTTTTAAGACAATCTCAATCATTGAGCCCTTTTTTGACACCGTAGCTCGTAGATGAACCTAAAAATCCAAATCAAAGAGCGAAATCTGACAGAAGAGCATGTGTTAGCACTGAGACTGTTGTGTAAAAGAATGTGAGTTTATTACTCCTGACAACTGCATGGACGAGTCTCAACTCACACATAAATCGAGTGCACCCTACTACCAGATCACTCTGCCCCCTAGTGGGCAACAAAGGGGAGTGGCAGCAGCATTTTTTAAAAAAAAATATGTTATCCCTACAGGTGCTACACATGGAGCTTGTGAGATGTTAGGCTTGTAAAGGTCATAAAAGGTATATATACTATTATACTTGTTGTATTGCAGCCTATAACAGTGCATTACCTATACAGAATGGCACATGTAAGTGGTTCAGAAATGCTATAGCATCACTAGATAGCAGCTTTGCCCATCAGAGTATGCTCAGATCCATGACACATTCTCAAGTCTGGAAATGAGAATGTGATGATGACACAGTACTTCCCAGTGTAGGAGCTAACAGACTGTTGCTGTGCTGCAGGATCAAAAAACAAAAGTCAAGGTGGCGAAGCTTGCCAGGAACAGACTGACCTAAATATCCAAGTTCCTACTGTCTTACTTCTGGTTGCTTATTTTGTGGTCAAGCTGCCAATAGCTTGGTGCTACAGAGACTTGGCAGACATCCCTAACAACAGGGTTATACAAAGAAAAGAGAAATAGAGAACCGGTCCTTTCACAACTTTAGTAATAACATTCAGGTAACAGCTGCTCCATAACACCATCTGGAGAAGCACACACGCACACGCACACGATAACATGTACAGAGGACCACAAGAGTGTAAATGCTCATCTTTTACCTCCAACTCACACTGCTTGAATATTTTTGTGTAGAACAGTAGCTGCTGCTGCTGCTGCTTGTTTAGCTGCTTTCAGTCCAAAGTTAAAAATGCTACCTGTAGTCCAATTAAAGAAAAATGATTTCATGTGTGGTGCAACCAAAGCTTAGAGCTCTCATCACTCACTGCAGCTCCCTAAACACTAAAACACTGTCGTGAAGAAAGTCATACATTTGCAACATATCAGTTATGCATATGCTGAGCATGAGCGTACTTTGCAGTAACATGCAATAATATTCATCCACCAGTTAAATCTCATTTGTTTCATTTGCAAATGCATAATAGCAGGTAGGATGTACTGAGTGTATACGTGAACATGTGAATCTACGTGTTAAGCTGCTTTTTAGTCCTTTATTCCTACAGAACAGGTTAAATGGAGTGCTCTGAATGTAAATCCTTTGACTCTGTATTGTATGAGCAGACCTGCTCCGATGTTTTCACTGAATGCTCAGCACTGAAAGTAAAATTCTTCTTTCTTTTTTTTTGGGACGCTCAGGATAAAGAAAGCACGGTACTTGTTTGCTGCGGTGCTGTAACACACCTCCAACAGCCAACACTGTGGTTTTCACTCAGATAGGCAGGGCTGTGCGATATTGTACATTGAACGGATGTACAGTGGATGTAATATAACTGTATGAACATGTACAGATTTGGCTTTTACAGGCTATATTTTTAAGAATGTGCTGCAATAAGAAGAATGAAAGTGAAAAGTGAGCAGAGTAAGGATTGTGATTGAATCCAGGCTGATTTATGTGGACAACCATATAAAGCGCAAAACAAATATGCTTTTAGTAAGGAAAAAAATGTGTTATATAAATGTATACACCTCACTGTATTCATTGGAAAATGGACTGTAAACATTCAGCCTTGCAATGTCACATTATTGCAACTCATTTGTCAATCCATGTGTGGTCCATGGAGAGCGTGTGGTATGTTTTGTGTGTTAATAATTTGCCCACTAAGATTGTTAAAACAGGCACCGATGTGCAACACACTAATCGTAGAGCACCAACAGCAGGCATGTTGATCGGTGTGGCTACTCCACGAAGGAGCTTCAAGCAGCCAAGTTATGAAGGAAAGGACACTGGTAAAATGACCAGTAGGGGGAGTCCTTGTTCGCTCAGACAGGGTTTCTGCTATTTCCTCAAAATGTGATGCTTAAAAGTGCTGTTTAATGCTTCCTGGAGTTAAACCAACATATAATTGAAATGCATATTTAAAGGAGTTAAATTAGGTTCAGATTCATGATCTGAATGTAATTCTGTTACGCTCTATTAAGTGATTTCAATACCTACAAAGGCCTTAATAAAATCTGCAGATACCCTGTGATGTCATGTGTGAAGCACCAGAGTGAGGAGTAGGCAGGTTAGACTTCTCTAGCACCATCCAACTACGTACATCTGGAACAGGCTACTATAAATGTTTTTGATCACAATGATTGTTTTTTTTTCTGTTTTCTGTCTCCTGTATGCTAAAGTTTGTTTTGTAATAATGTCACTGTAAATGACCATTACTGTGTAAATGGAGGCAAAGCCAATCTGTCATCTCAATAAAAGAAGCTTGAAAGAAAGGTAACGACATCAGTTTTAATGTATAAAGTTAAACTTTTAATTTTTTTATAGGCATACACTGTACATAGCATTAAACTCCATTTTATTCATCTCTATTGAGAAAGATCTCATTTTAAGGTGGGCTTTTAATGGCTAACAATAAATGAATGATGAATCTGGATGTAAACAAAAAAACAAAGATGATAACAAACAAGATGATATTTTACATTCACATGTTGGGGGACTTTAATATTTGGTCAAACACTTTGCTTCTAACCTCATTAGGGTTAACACAGCTCTGATTATTTCTGTGTGGGATCATTTGGCACTTTTTAGATTTTTGAAGGAAGACGTTTACACTCTGTAATGGGTTTACATGTTAATTATTTGCCTGACAAAGTCTAAAGATCATGTAAACATAATAGTAAACATATATATATATATATGCCATATATATATATATATATACATATGTTGCTCTGAGTACCAATTAAAAAAAAAGAGGGTTGAGATCTCTTCACCACCATCTACAGGTTACATTCAGTCAGTCGGTTTCTTGTCTGGTTGCCTATTTTTTGCAGAACAATGATATAAATGCACAATAACTTATTTTCTTTTTCTGTTTTCTGTTTTTTAACCATAGAGACGTGGTGGTTGTGATGCTAGATGATGTTTAAAAAAAAAAAAAGCGCTCACAGGGGACCAGATTAAATGGATCCGGTTTCTCTGTGGAACTGTCAGAGGGTAACAATATACTACAATACTGAGTGACTGCACAGAAACTGCATCTGACTGAAGCTGTGACTAAACGTGTTTAATGGATGGTTTGTGTAAAGACAGCACATGCATTTTACTGGTCATCATAAGGTCAAAGCTTGTACTGAGATGTCAAACAAAAGCCAGTCTAATAAGTACAGAAACCGAGAGAGTAACACACTGTATTATGGGTAACTGCAGCTTATTTGCATTGAGAAGATGGATTAAAAACAAAAGATCCTCCTGTTGCGGTGAGTGATTAATAGTATTTCCTTTTTAAATAGTTGAATAAGCAGAGTCTTGCACATGGGTGTGGGTGGGTCTGAGAAGCGGAGGGGGGGGGGGGTCTGGGCTGTAGGAGGCGGTGCTGCATTTGCAGAGCAGGAGCACCTGCAAACAGCGGGGAGGGACTTTCTATTTTTGGAAGTGCAGCAGAGAGGGCTGTGACTGTCGACAGAAACCTGCCAGCTAGATGTGGCACTGCAGAGAGGGTAAGAAGCATTAGTGAGGTGGCTGAGGACAGGTTATGGTGGTAGGCATCCGATGAAGCTAAGCCATGTCTACCTCCCTCTCTATTCCCACATATTTGAGGGCATCAGCTTGGCTATATCTGCAGGAAGAAAGATGAAAAACTGTAGTTAGTGTACAGATATAAGAAGACACTTTCTTTTTTTTCAGCCACAATGTGCAGCAGCCTTGTTTCTTTTATTATTAATTTACTTTTAGAGATGATGGAGAGTCACACAAAAGCCCTGTGACTCTACCTGTAGTCAAAGAAGAGCTCCTCTCCTTGCAAGATTGCTCGTTTTGCAAAGATTCCGATCCGGTGGTCTCCGTTCACCATCACCACTGCAAGCACAGTGAACATCAGCCAACGTCTTCCGAGCTCGCAAAGCAAAATCACCTGACTCACTCTCACCTTTAGCGTAGCAGTTGGGATTAACTGAATGATTTGCAAAGCGGATTTTGTTCCCCTTTCTTGTGGCATCAACAACGAAGTCTACTGAGAGACACAGAGTGCATTAAAGACACCTTAAGATGCAGCAGAGGTGTGTCAGGCTACTAACCCTGGCCGTGAGGGAGGGATACTTGCCATTGTTCAAGTTGAAAAGGAAGCTAGACATGTATTTGTCATAGATCCTTCCACGTCTGTCTGCCTCATCCTGAGAGATCAGCTGCTCGTTTACACACACACACACAGTCAGACTCAGTCAGGCTTATGAATAATACTATTTCAAAATAAAAATCTGACTAAACTGCATGGACTTGCCTCTCCACAGTACTCAGAGATGAACTCATTCTTCTGAACAGGCTCTTTGATGAAGGTGCCCCACCCGGCAACATCTGATGGGGCCAACAGCAAGTGCTACAAGAAAGGCCAGACCACACACTGCATGAGCTGAACTATTCAGAACATCAGGCACTTTCTTCACTTCTTGTGTACCTTTTTGAGACCTCTCTGGATGCTGCAGTTCTTGCAGGAGACCGCTTTGCTGTCCCAGTGGTCTGCAGCTCCACAGGTCATGCACAGATCTGGATCACACTCCCTGACAGCCAGGTAGCAGGGACACTGTTTGGTGTTACACTGAGTCTTACACCTGCAGCCTGGAAAGCGGTTCTGGCCTGGAAAAAAAAAAAAAAAAAAAATCAGGATGTAAAACTGCTGACGAAGAAAATACAATAAATTATATGACTTGGCAGAACATAATATGACAAATAAGAACAGCTCAAAATGCAGCTGCAGCATAGGTGAGCAATGCTGAGAGCCTCATCAGTCAGAGACCTCTGCTGGCAGGTATGCTGAAATGCAGTTTTTAAAAGCGTAACACAACACCCTCCAGGCAGATGAGCAGAGTCTTTCCAGGCTGGATAAAACTGTCAGTTGCAAGAAGCATTTCTGTGTCCTCAGTCCTCTCGCTTCCCAGCCTGTGTGGGTTTCACGTGTCTGTATTAGCAGACGTTGTTTGGCTGGAGCCGACTGACTCACACTGATGTTGGAGATGATGTTGTATATCAGGCACAGAGCCTGTCACATCCCTTTGATTTCTCTCCAAGTCTTTAGAGCACACATATGTGGAACTGGGGGCTGCTTCCTGTTTGGCCCCGACTTGCCTCTGCTACGGGAAAGAGGCGAGGTAACGAGAAGGAGGAGGAGGAGGAGGAGGAGGAGGAGGAGGAGGAGGAGGAGGAGGAGAGAAGGTGACTGAAGCACAACAGATGAACAATCATCAAGGCAAAGCCGTCCTTTCTAAAATGTTTTCTCTGTCTTATCCTCTTTTTTTTTAACTCTCTAGAGGGAAAAAACTAAAATGCATTCCTCCTCTATGTGGCCCACCATTCTGGGTCATAGCTGCTGCAGCAGATGCCTCATTGCAGTTACACAGACAGCCACCTATCTATGCTAGAGGACACTTTCTCCTCTTTCTCCTCTGCAGAATTATTCTATCAGCCTGGTGAGGGGCGTGTATGTAGGTATGTACTTTACACAGGTGAATAAGAAAACTCACACTCGTGCTCGCACTGGCAGAACTTCTCACAAAAATTCTGGGTCATCACACATGGGCAGGAGCTGTCGCATGGGTGGTCAGGGTGGTCACATGGTTGATAGTTGTACACCTGATTGGACGTGTTATCTGGAGCAACAGAGGACAAAAACGTCAGACAGGAACAGTAAGCTGAAAGAAGATTTTTTTTTTTTGGGGGGGGGGGGGTGAAAATACCTTTTTTTAGCTGAATCTTTGCCCATAACCTGCAACACACAAAGAAAGGTTTGTCAGAAGCTACTTCATGTATTTCCTGGCTTATCAAGTGGCTTAAATGTATTACAATATATAAATCAAAGGTATCCTGCCTGTGTTTCCTTTTCTTCTTCTGGGGCGATATGCCTCCATCCTCTAAGGGAACACGATGGATCAGAACCTCCCTTACAGCAAATTCATACACCTGTAGGAAAAAAAAAGGCAACAAAGTTAACAACATGTCATCCTGAAAATTTATCACAGATGGCGAAGAAATTATGTTGACATACACATGCATCTATCCACACAACCACTTTTTCCTGCCAAAACCCAAATCTGGCCTCTTTTCCCTTAAACACAGACAAGCATAATGATGCAGCTGGTTTCAGCATTTCCACAGTGTAAGCTGTGTGCGTGGGTGGGGCTGTGACACACCAGGGCTTGTCTGGCTGGCTGTGGGACAAGAGGGACTACTCCATATGTCTGATGAAGATAGTTTTACTTCTTCATAAAAACTCTTTTTCTCTGTCCAACTGATGCTCAACAGAGTTCGGGAACAACTTCAGAATATGAGACGTCACATCTGGTAAGCATCCCTGTTTATGGTGCCACATGCCATTCTCTCTGTAGTCAGCCCAATTATCCACACCATAAAACCGCAGGCACAGGATGCATGTGTTATTATACTCGCACTGACGCAACAGAAATCAGCAACGCAAATACATTTTTTACTTTCAAAACAACCATGCAACTACATTTCAGACGTAAGAACCAATGACACACAAGAGGTAATTTACTGGTAGTACACCATTATCTTGTTATATTTCTTATGCTTTCTCCTCTCCTGAGACAGATGTGAAGTGTCTGTGCTGGGCAGGATCGAAAAAAATCCAGCGGTTGACAAGTTTATGGATCTTTCACATATCTATAATATTTATGGAAAGAATACAGGGACATCTAATCCTACAGATGTTGGATGATATGTCATCTGGATATGGTATCTGTAAAACATCCCTATGAATAACAAACTCATTTATCATGTGATGTTCAAACCACTGCACCACTGTGGTGCTGGTTTTGCTCATATCTTAGATGTACACAAACATATTTACATATTAGTGAAGTGACATATTTATGTGCACTTATTCTAGAGAACCAAAAGAGATTATTAAAAACAATCTGTAGGTGTGAGGTTAGGAAAAAGTGTAACATAATCTCTAGTCTAGTCCTGATTTCGTCATACCATGTTATTAAATTAAATTCATTAAGAAACCTTTATTAGTCCCACAATGGGGAAATTGCTTAAGGCAGCCCAGCAAAGAGCGCCATACACCAGTGAGTACACTGAAGGCTATGCAGGTAAAGTGTCTTGCCCAAGGACACACAACAGTGACAACCCTGCTATACCACTGAGCCACTGCTGCCCCTGCCACTCATAACACTGCCAGTGGATAATATGATGGCATCCTATTCAGGATATGTTTACAGTCCAACTTGAGACGTGACATTGGAGTTGAGAGATATTTGTTTGTTAGTGATGCACTAGCTAATGTTTTGCTAATACTGCTTGGACTCAAGGACATAATAGGAAGAACAACAGTGGCTCCATTTCAGGGCCTGATATGTATTCTCACATAAGTCACAATGCATCAACAGTCATTAACTGCTCCATATATAGTTTCCCCATTAATGAATATGTTAACATTAGCAGAGAATCATCTGATCAGGGTGTCAGGGTGCTGATCTGTGAAAACTGTCTAAATAGTTCACCTCCTTGCAGTTCTTGGTGCCGATGAGCCGAGCGATGGAGCAGAAGTTGTTGAAGTATGTGCCGTGCAGCACCCTAAACAGTGACTCCTCTGCTCCACTCCACTGGACCACACAGCACGCCTGCTGCTCCCCGTCATCATCCCCTAGGCGCAGCTTGGTGGGAGTCTGGCACCGTGAATTCCCCTCTGTTTCACAGACACAGATACACACTTGTGTCACTGACTGAAATAAAAATATTTTTGACATACGTTTTGGAACCCTTTCCTATAACTTGGCAAAGTGTTTGACAGCTTATTTCAATTTAACCCCACATAAAGATATCTATTTTTAGCTGCTGTTTTTCCAGTATCTATGGATGCACGGAGGGGACCATGCATTTCCATTTAGCATTTTGGATATTCAACACTGATGCTTCTACACCCACAGCTTGAGGCAGAGAGCCCCATGTTGCCTGGCAACAGGCTGAATGCAGCATTGATCTGGCCACATGCTCCAGCGCTGAGTATCTTTATTAATCTGCTCAACAATCTGTTTTTTTCCACATTATCTCAACACGTGTGAGAGCGTCTGCTGAGTCATCGGCTGAGCAGCAGCAGTTTCCAAAACTAACAGAGACTTTCAGCGAGGCACTAATGGTGATGAACAACAACCTGAGACCTCCAGGGTGAATAAGAGGAAGATAAAGAGGCAGGGGAGATTGCTCTTATTTCCCTCCTGCTGCTCTCCACATGAGGATGTCAATAAAAATTAAAATGAAAAAAGCATAGTAGGAGAAGGAGGAAAACTGTTGTCCTGAAGCATGCAAAACTAATGGCAGGTTTATTTTGCTTGGCAGGAGAGAGCTGATATTGAGAGAAGGTGGAAGTAGGGAGGGAGAGAGCAGGATATGACTTCTGTCATCTGCAGCCAAATTTCACTTTCCTGAAGAGCTGCAGTCAGCCAGGGCAGACAGATTTCAGGAGAGGGGAGGGGGACTTAGGGCAACTTATGGTAAATGATGCACACACTCAGTCATCCAGTGACTCAGGGGATCAGACACACACTAAAATAAACTGTGTTTATGCTGCATGAAGCCAAAAAACATTAACTGCATTACCAGATTTTTTATTTTTTGAGGTTTCTTGTGTTGCTACACAGGCAGCAATCTCTGGGACTGAGATATGAAGCCCATTTGGAAGTGTTGAAACTGCAGTTCAACCCACAGCCTCTAGGGGCTGGCTGCAAAACTAGTCAATTCCTATAGACTCACATGTTAATATGTGCAACTTTACAGCAAAAATAAACATGTTTATATCCATATCCATATATAACTCACTAATTTAGAGTGAGAGCCAGGCAGACAGACTCACACTTCACCTGTATGGTGCTAACATGGCCAATATGGTGCCAGTCAGAGCCTCTCACTCAAAGCAGACACCTATGGGTGACATCACAGATGCTTCATCCATCTACCTGAGGAGGAGGTGGTTTCGTGGTCGCTGTCGCCCTCTTTGCCTTCCTCAGTGGACCCAGATGGTCCAGGACAACTGGAAGTGGTAGGACGCTGCTGCCTCCGTCGCCTCCGGGACCTCTGCGACCGTAACATGTTCTGATCCACAAACTCTTTAGCCCCTTTCTTCATAGAACGACAAATAAAGAAGGAAATATAATAAACAACTACCGTAAATATAAGTACAACTTAATCCATGAAATAGGTAAGGGGGTACCTGTAACAGGAAGCAGTCTACACCACATGGTTCAGTCTCCATGCGGATCTCCTTGCTCTTCCTCTTGTAAACATTGGGTGTAGCATGAAAAGCTTTACAAACGGAAACATATTTTAGGTCCCTGTTGTACACGTCATGATATAATTATGTGTGTGTCACAACAACAAAAAACCCTCACGGTGGAGGAAACAGTCGTATTTGAAGCACCGCCTGCAGAAGAGCGTGTGGAAGGAGTGCAGTGACTGCTCCCTCTGCACAGACTTCGCAAAAGGTCCATCCAGGTTGGGAGTGCAGAGAGGTGGCAGCTTCACCGGGCTCGGGGGCTCCAAGAGGTCCTTGTACCTGTGGATAGGGCAGCATTAGCAGTGGTATGTCACTTCTTTGTGTTTGTATGCTTATTTGAGTGTGTGAAAAGATGTTTCTTTCTGAGAGAAGCTCTTTCAGATGCTGATGCGACTACTCCTTTGACTCAGAGAGAGCGCTGAGAGGGAGCCACCATTATTACTTTCCTCCCCGACAGCTTGCGTCTCCATGGTGAACACTAAGCAACAGGCCGCTCAGCATTGTCTGCACAGTTCCCAGCGCTGACTGCACTTTTCTTACTTTTCCTTCAGCTCCTCCATGGTGCCCTTGTAGGGAAACATTGAGGCGATGGCTGTAAATATCTTATCGTTGGGGATCTTCTTGCTGCTGGACACGTCCCTCACTTTGGGAGACACAGTGAACACAGAAGGTTACATTAACAAATAAAGGTTGTGCAATATGCTCTTTTAAACATTTTGCAACGGTCAACTTTTTCTAGTTCTCAAGGCCAAAGTCATGATGCAATAAGATCAGCGTGTTTTTTCAGTGTCCTCTCATACATGTGCCCAGGTGTGCTCCCCACTTCACTTAGTGTTGGCAAAGTGTGAATACAGCCTAGTTTCACATAAAGCTTGGTACAAGAGGTCATTCAGTTCTGTAATTAGAGCCGGGCCATATCAGTGTCATGAACAAACACACACACAGTAACCATGCAGAGACACAGGGGCAGCTTTAAAGTAAACAATGCCACTTGAAGGGCTGCGGTGGCAGAGCGACCTTGTGTCAGCTGTACAGTGAAACCAGAGGGGCAGAACAGCGCGGCCCTTGTTCAGGCTGTGGCTCTCACCCTCAGCAGTGCTTCTCCTCTTCCGCCTGATGAATGGCACAGGTCCTGATTTAGTCTCATCCGAACTTTCTACTGAGCTCCTCCTCATCGCTCTCTCTTCCTCTTTCTTCCCCGTCACCTCTGTTGCTGCCGGCTCCTCCTCTTCCTCCTCTTCGTGGTCTGAGTACTGGCTCAAGGCTTCCACGAGTTCTTTAAAGATCTCATCGCTGATGAAACCCCCCTCTGGAACACAATAGACACATCAGAACATTATTTAAGTGGGGTTACGTATGTGATACTCATGTTAGCTAGATTTTACAGGAGCAGACTGGTGGACTGGATCAGCAGAAAAATGCATTTTTTTCCATAACAAGGCAACCAAAATATCTGTGAATGCTAAATTTAGAATATTTCACTTTACCTTGCTGTATGACAGCCTTTTGATGAGGATCTGATGCCGTTACATTGCCACCAGACTCCTTTTAAAAATACCTCAGTTGTTTTGTAATGCTAAAATTACTGTTTGGTCAGTGTAGTCTGGTGGCTTTGAAGACTATAACTTCTCATTGGAAACGGGTGTCTGACAGCACAGGTGTAGCAGTATCAATTGTTTTTTTTTTTTTGGTGGATAAATTACATTTTGCTAATAAAACTAATTGCTAGGCTTCTGTGTTGGATCTCATCACACACACACCTCTGTCACCATGGACACCGTCATAGTTATCAATGAGTTCCTCCAGGAAGGCCTCATCCTGTTCCAGCACCTCGTCACCCATGTAGGGAATGTTGTGAAGGAACGTCTCATCCTCTACCTAGAAACCCACAGAACACTGTGAATGAATCAGGTGAATTAGTTGAGGTGTACTCTGCAGGTGAAAATGACTCCTTACCATGAAGTTGTGCTGCAGAGGTGACCAGGAGTACATGAAGGGGATCCCAGCCACTGTTGACAGTGGCCTCATGGCAATAGCTTGAGCTTTGAATCCTGGGAAACCAAACTCCACTGTGCACATCTGTAAGAGAAGCAGATGCTGCCCCGTTTCTAGAACAATCCTCAAGTGTTGTTAAATATACAATCATGCTGCTTGACCCCAAAACAGGTAAAGTAAACACAGTACAGCAGAGTGGGAAGAGAAAGATGCTGTCAGGCCCTCAGGCTGTTTGTATTATGAGCTCTCTTGCAGGGCCGCAGACCACTGTTAGACTGACATGCGATCCATTTCTGGCACACTTTTAACAACACCTGACAGCCAGGTGGGAATGAGGGCAGAACGCTGGGGCCGACGAGGATGAGTCAACATGATGGACGTTAAGGAGACTATAATAAAACACTAGATTCAAGAGAAGCCAGAGCAGCCAAGGAGAAGCACACACACACACACACACACACACACACACACACACACACACACACACCTTCTTGTTAGCCAGAGCTCCACTAGAAGTCGACAAAGGAATGGACTGAATCCTGAGCTTGGACCACTCTGCATTCAGGAGGTTTGTCTGCTGTTCAACCTTCTGCCTGTTGAACATGAACAGCGTCTAGAAACCGAAAAAGAGAAGATGAAACACACACACACACCTCCGTCTACACTACAAGTGTATTCATCTACTTATATCTGTCTACAACCCACCTTCACCTCTTCTGCTTTTTTAAGGCGTTTTAATTGGCGAAGGCGCATGTACTCGGACTTGACCCTCCGTCTCCACTCCAGCAGGCTGCGGGAGGGGGGTACGGAGGAAGATTGAGGTCTGGTGGCAACACCGGTGCCAGGGACTGCAGCAGCTGTTTCCTCCATGACTCTATAAAAAAAAAAAAAAACAGACAAGAGGCAAAACTGTCATGTGAAATCACAAGTGTGACACATTGTGATTATTTGCAGCAGTCTTGATGTAATGTACTAAATACTTGTAGTTCTATCACAACTTCCCCATTAACCATCACTGAGTCCCTCTGAAAGACTGCCCCCGTCTGTTTGCAAAACAAAACAGACACCTAGTATAAAAATGTCCTCCACACGGGTGCTGTAAACTGCTTTAGACATGCTGATTTGAGGCTTTTTTTTAAAAAAAAGAAGATCAACCTAACAATAAAAAGACACACAGACAACGTGCAATCAATCAATCAATAAATAAAGTCTGATAATTGAACAGCACGGGGCATCCACACTGCTCAGAAGTGGGCGTGCCTCTTGAGAAAAGCAGAGCAGAAAAGTGCGTAGTACAGTTTTTCCCCTGTTTCATAATCGCCACGGTGAACAACAACTTCCTTGTCTGCCTTCAAAATGAATCATAAATAAAGTACGTAAACAAAAGTGAGCTCTGCAAACAGCTACGGTGCTTTTTTTTTATATCCCTCCCTCCTGAACTAGCAGGCGTGCAGAAGCACAGACATGAAGTGCGCTGCGTCCTGTAGGTGCAGCACAGAGCCGACACAGCTACACAGCTACCCATTTAAATGCACTTTAAAGACGTGCGCACCAACCTCCACAATGACGGCACGTTCTTTTTTTTTTTTCTAGCGCAAGCGTGTGCACGTCTACATCTCCACATCCAGTGTCGCAGTTATTAAATACCTTTAAATCCCCGTCTTGCGTCCTATTTGTTGCGACAACAGACCGCAACACGATCAAGTCTCCTCTCTGTTCTTGTTTCTCTTTTTTTTTGGATGAGAGATCCGGAGCAGTTTTTAAGGCTGCCTTTGCTGTGGATCTGACGCAGATATCGTGTCCGCACGGCGAGGGGATCTCGGAGAAATCCCTACGTTATCCACGGGCATGGTGCTGGAGGTGGTTGTTGTTGTTGTAGCTTACAAATAGCTGCGCACTTGGCTTGGTTGAACCAACCCGAGCAGGAGGGTGACGTCTTTATTATGATCACAGCCTTTCCTAGCAGAGGAGGATTTATTACTCTTCTGCGTCCTGGGAATTAAAAAGTAGCGTGGAGCAGCCACGGAACAGCCATTTACACGCGCATGCACACACACAAACACACACTGTCCGGAGTAGCTAGATCGCCATCTAAATGCGTGAGGGCTCCATAGATTTTGATATTAATGCAGGATTAAAAAAACACACAAAAAAAACAAAAAACAAAACACTTCAGCTGTAGTCCACAGGAGCATCCGAGGACGCGCGAAATACAGTAAACTTGTCAAATAAGCATAATAAATAAATGTAACATGAGGCTTTTAACAAAAAGCAAAACAAAATACTTCAACTGGATAAGACCCGGTGTGGTTTTGAAATATCTGTTTAAAAACTGAATAATTCCAGTGATTAGGTAATATTTGGGAACCAGCCTCCAGTTTCCTAACATTCCATTGGACTTCTGTCGGATGGAAAACAGCTCAGCGGCACATCACCCCTCCTCCTCCAGGGGGAGCCAGCGCATTTCACCCCTTCATTTCAGACAGAGGAAAAGATTAAAAAAACAAAAAACTCATGCCGCCTTCACGGACCCACCGTAAAATCAGTTTTCATAGAACTTCATAAAAAACTATTTATATTCTTTATTTTCTGACTTTTTCATGGAATAAATCCACGAATTAAATTAACAAAGAATTTTAGGGATACTTATATACACATAAAAATATGTCTTAAAATGATTGAACAGATGCAAATGAAAAGTGGGGGTAAATTCATAAACGTCACTTCCTTCTTAAAGGGGAAGAGGTAAATCTGGTTAAGAAAGCACATGTGAACTGGTCACAGGACGTTAACCCCTTTCAGACTGACCTGCACTAGCCGCATTACAAAGAACTTTTAATTAGTTATACTTTACACACAATTATGAGTTATCAATGTATTACTACCAGTCTCATTTGGTACTGACTATATTTTATGTAGGCCATAATTAAAATGACTTCACTGTGTGGCTGTTAGTTTGTGTTTATATGCCATTAATAAATGCTTAACAGGGGTAGGATACTTTAAGGAAATTGATGACAACTAAGTGCTCTTAATCCTTTTTATCCATAAATAACCAGTATGGCTGCCAGGAAAAGCATATTAGATTTTTTGGTCTACACAACATTTTGTGCTTTGTGTTTATAAATGTACGATATAATCCAGAAAATATTTATTTTTATATAATAAATACTTAGTTCATATTTAACGTAGCACACATTTAGCTTTGTTCTAATTTCTTAAAGGAATGAAAGTCACAGAAGATGGCACTGTTCAGCTACATTTGATGCACTGTGGTGTGTTTGTGGTGTACTCACACTTTAATCATGTAAACATGAGTGTGTTTCTCTGCTTGCTGATATTTTCACCACACATTGCTGCTTATTAATTATGCATTCAGTTAGCAGGAGTATGTGAGATGATAAAGCGTGTTTGGCATGCACACAGTGGTATTTGAAGTGGCCCGTGCCATGTTGATACTGAACTGTCAAACGAAAGCAAACACGCAGAGGAAGATGGGCTCGGGGAGCGGGGCCCCTTATCAGCAGGAAGGTTTTAATTCTGGATGGTGTAAACAGTGTGTGTTGATGTTGGCACCTGAAGTCATCTCTTCAGATGTGTGGTGGTTTATATTTTTGGGACAAAGTCTTGGAGATGGAAAGTAGCTGATTAAGTTCTTTGTAAGATTTCTAAAATATTAACTGAACGGAGTCTTTATGCACTTCTTTGTTGGTATATTATTTGAGCTAAAAATGTCCATTTTAAGCTTCTATTTGTTTGATTGTTTTAAAGAGTGGCCTCCTTTAACTGAATTGAAATGTGGCAACAGTTTTTGGCTTTAGCTACCTGGCTTCCATCCAGGTCCAGCAGCTGAGAAAGAGCACTTATCCCTCAGTGACGTGGATGAGTGCTTCAGTTTCACGCTGGATACCCCTGCCACTTTTTTTTTTTCCACAGATCCTCCGTGTGACGTCAGATCCAGAGGTGGTGGGAAGACACTGATGGTACACCACAGTGTAGACGGTAAAAACACTCATACTGAAACCAGATCAGCCACACTTAAAACAAAACACTTACAAATGTGTTTGGATTCAATGAAAAACTCACAAAAAAAAGAATAAAGTTTTACTTTCAATCCAAAATGGACCAAATTCTACCAGAAACCACCCAACATTAAAATCTAATTACTCCTTAAATGCAGAAGAGAAAAAGGAAAAGAGAAGGTGGAGCAATCATCAATTTCTGTTTGAGAGGGTGGGATAAAAGAAAGAAAAAGATCATAGAGGTGGAGGTGCTGGTGCACCAATGGACCACAGTGGTTTATCAGAGGTTGTTTTTGCCCCATTCGGTGAATCCGCCCATACTAGGAAATGAGTGCTTCCTGTTGTTTTATAAAGCCTTCCTGCACAAAAAAAGGTTGAGATTTGTAATCCCTACCCACCAGAGGAGACGCACAGAGCACCGTCAGGGCAAAAATGACACACACACGGGTGTTTTCTGCCTGTTTTGTATCTCTTCTCATCCTGGGTAAGTAAAGGATTTACATTGATAGGATATTTCTGATAGAAACTTGCCCTTTAATTCACCTCTCAAATAAATTAAGAGGAAACTTTAAGTGATTATCTAGTCTAATGACCGAACAGTTTAATGTTTGTGGAGTGATTTATGTCAAATTTGTCATTTTTATTCAGATTTTCCAGGCTGTTTTTTTAATTATAATGAGAGGACATGTGTGAATATATTAAGACTTTCTCAGAGCACTGTTAGACAAAGGGAGGATGCACTGATGTGTTCGCTCCCCACAGCTCACTCCTTGCTGTTTCCTTTACTGCTGGGATTTTTTTAAATGAGTTCTTTTTGCAGGATGCACAGTGGTGGTCTGCCTGGTTGATGAGAGGGTGACAGCGGCACCGGCCTCAACCATAGGTACGTGTACCTTAAAGAGAACGCGATGCAACTCATACACAGTTTAACCTGACATCCCTTCTCTGCAGGGTATCACTCCGCAGAGACCATTTCTGGTAAGTTTATTGTCTGTGTTGGGCTAACAGAATTTAGCGAAAATACACAAATAATGTTCAGATTTTATAGATTTTACAGCTCCAGATAGTGATTATATAATTTTGTCCGCAGAGGGATTATTTTGGATCCTTTCCTTTAACTTATGTTCTTGGCCTGAAAGTGACAAACCCAGAAAACAGAGCACAGTGATCCTTCCTTCTGCCAAGACGTCTCCTCGTGTGTATTATCATGAGAATCCAAGATAAACTCCAGGGGAGGTCTCTAACAGTGAGGGGGTGAACAGTAGACATGAGGCCTGTAATGGTTTGAGGTTAAAGGTTAACTGAAACCTCATCATGAGCAGCCCCCACCTGGCTCAACTTCCTGAATTTGTTCGTCATTCCACCCCATGCAACGCCTGCGATCAACGCATGAACTCCAAGTTGTGAAACAACTGGAACTTTGGAGCGGCGCCCCTCTCGCTGTTCCTCATCCTGTGCCTTGCTTCTTTTTTTTTTTTCTTCTTCTTCTTCTTTCCCTGACTGTCCCCCCACCACCCCTCCTCACCCTCCTTTTCTTGCCAACTCCCCCCAAACTTTGAGCTCCTCCTCTGCTGAAAAGACACATTTCCTGATGTCATTCCTAAATCAAAATGCAGCTCGGCAAACAGATGTTATGAGAGGCCCTGTGTGTGGATACAGTGACATAAATGAACAATGCTGCCCGTGAGAACACATGACATTTCACTGCTTTTCAAAGTGGTGACACCTCTTTCAGCGAGGTTTCCCACCCATGTGGAAAGCATGTTTATCTGACTAACAACTTGTTCCATGTTTAACCTAAATATGAAATCATGCCTTCTGCACAGCACACCCTGCAGAGTCATGATTACATCCACCCCAAAACGCTAAGCCCTAAATGTTTACTTATGTTTCCTATTTGGCAGAGGCAGCCCAAAAGGCAAATAAATCACATGCTGTGAGCTGGCCAGGCCTTCGACTGTGAGAAACTGAGACTAAAAAGCAGAACAAGAGTTAAAGAGTAAAGGGTTTTCAGATGTGAGTCCAGCCCCAGCTTGGGTGTGCTCCCTTTTATTTGGGAGAATGGAGAGGACAATCTCTGTTGCCTCCACCCCTTTAAAAAAAAGGAAGAAAATCTTAAAGAAACGTGTGCCGGAGAGAGGGGAAGGAGCTCTGCTGCCAAGACGCAGGGCCATCAGACAGATCTTCGTAGAACATCTGGTTAACCGAGGGTAACATTGTTTGGACATCTGGTAACCGAAGATTACACCGCGTCTCTTCCATCCTGTCGGGCTTCCTGTTATGCCTCGCTGTACGCAGTCTGAGAAGTTTAGCTTTATCATACATGGTCATCAGCTGGGGAGAACGCACCTTTCTCCTTTTTTTCTGACATGAAGGGAGCACTTGGTTTCATTGGGGTATTCCTCTCCTTTCTCTCCGGTGAGTGTGTGGTCTGCCCCGTCTGCAGCTGCAAAAAGCTGCCTCACTGCTGGAAATGTGAGACAGGAATTCTCATTGTATTCTAATTTGATGGGATGCATGTGTTCAGTCAGTGTGTTGATATGCATGTTTTTAATGTTATTTCTCTTCTGTTTAGATGCCATTGGAGGCTCTACTTTGCCATTTGGTAGGTGACAGAACTTTACAAACATAAAACCTCATAAAGAAATGTCATTAAATGTGGCTGTTCTTTTCTATTTCATGCAGTTTGTGGAACTAATTCTCCCAAATGTGTCGACTACTGCCATTTATGTTATGATTTTTATGAACAACCAACAATGGAATGCCTCTCCCAACTGGTCGAGGTTTTGTGTTTGTTCAATTTTGAGGCTGCAATGGAATCACTAAACAGCACTGACTGGTGCGTTTGGGGTAATGTGAACAGGTAATTACATTATATGTGTTTATATTGATGTATTTATTTATTTATTTTAAAAGAAATATCCATGTTTACACATTCTATTCTCGTCCAGTTTGTACAGCAACGTAAGCTTCTGCACAGAGGAGATCTCTGACTGTCTCCTGATCCCATGGCCCAACCCTCTGGTGGAGCAGATCTTTGTGGACATTCACTCTAAGTTTTTTAAGGATTGCCCCACAGAGGAGCTGAGTGACCCACCTCCAGCCATCATCTTCGCCCTGGTGATCACTCCCATCTGCCTGATCCCCGTCATGGTCAGCCTGGTGGTGCTCAAGACCAAAAATGGAGACGGAAGTTCCTGATGATCCAGACGACTTCTGCCCCGCATCCCGAGGACTGCTGCTGTGCTTTCATCTCATGCAAGACCACTGCAGCAGGATTAAGAGACAACATGAATATACAGTTACTGTTCCGTGCTATCACAGTTATTGCTGTTAATAATTAACTACCAACTTCCTGTTGAGAGACTGCATCTCGTTTATTTTTATAAGAAAAAAAGGCTATGACATAAGTTGTGTTTTCATCCACCTTACTGGAGCAGATCTGAATCCAGTTTGCACATTAAGAGCTTGGTTTATACTGGAGGCGCCAGTATTCAGGGTGATAAAAAGCTTTTTGGTTGTGCTAATAAAAAGACAAGGTAATTTTTTTTAATTACCAAACTATCTTCTCTTACATAACTTAACTTGAGCTGCAGAGGAGGGATGCCGTGTGCATGCTTGAAAAGGACAAAGGTGTCCCTGTGTGATCTATGTATGTGTGCTTGGAACTGGTTATGTATCACAGTGTACAGAAGGTTTGAGGGTCAAAGGTGACAGATGGGACACAATGAAAGCGCATAAAACAGAATATCCTATTCAGCACTTCCTCCTCCCTCTTCTTTTAATCCTCATGATCACATGAGCTAATTTATCCTGACTAAAGACATTTAAATTGTCTGTGCAGCATAGTGACAAACACTGAGCAATGACAGAAAAGTGCCATCTTTTGCCAACATCATAATAGTATGTACTGTACTTTTCAGGTTTTGAGTGACGACAAAAGCCATATTTGGAAGAAAATATGTATTTATATACTGTAATATTGTCCGGACTTACTGTACAGTTTGAGAGAACACATCCTGCCCGCTCTCACACATGTACTGTCTGTATCTTTATACATTTTTTAAAAACCATTAAATACAGTTGGATTGTTGACTGTCATTTTTTTTTAACTCCTGTAAATGATTGCAGAGCTGCTAACATGAAAGAGGCAGCTTGCTTTAAACCCAGCTCTTGTTCATTACTTGTACATTAGCAAAGTTGCGGCATCCTTCCGGAGAAAACACCCTTTCACCTTTGTCAGTATTTGATTAAACACTCCTTTCCCCTGAGTGTGGTGCAGATGGCATTGGGTTTTTTTTTTTTTTTTTGTTGCCTCAGGTTAGTGTTTCACTGTATCTTCAGCGAGCAGTGTGTTGTGCCGTGCACAAGTGCCGATGTAGTGAAGAAAGCGGTGACAGCAATCATGTATCACACCCTCATCTGGCACACACATCGCTGCAGGGTGGGCCTGTGTGTGTGTCTGGCAGGGCTTGGTGGGAAAGTGTGTTCGGTGACCTTCTTCCTCTCTAGATGTCGGGTCATCCTCATTCCCACCCCCTTCTGATCTCATCGAAATTTTCCTTTTGTGTTACTTCTCATTGTTACAGCCATCCAGACACGGTTTCTGATGCCAATATGCAGGATAGGATTGTGCAAACAGCATTATTCATGTTTTATCACTTAGATTACATCTATCGTTTCACAAAAAACAGCGCTGTATGTGCGCAAATTCAGACCACAAGTCCAACACATGTGGTCAATATTCAGTACATGAGTTTGAAATGTTTTTATGTCAGGGAATTTTGCCCTCTAGTGGCCACAAGTGATGACTACAAACCTGATGCTGTATTATATTAAGAGAAGAAAAGGTGACTTAGATTCATGTTAGGCTATGAAATAAAATGTTTATGTTTATGTTTTTATCTCCTGATCACATAAGTATATTTAACATGGAGAAATAATGGAACTTTGTTTTTGTGACAGCACAATCATATCAAAAGTATAGGAGCAATACATCTTTCACTGTTGGCTACGCTATCAACAGGAATTGTTCGCAGCAGCATGAGGTCAAAAGGTCATCCTCCAAAGCTCTCAGCTATGCCACAGAGCTGCACAACATGCTAAGATGCCTTTAGTTGTAAAACTCAGCTGATCTGAAGGCAGTCCCATGGGCCTCCAAGGGTCCGCTCTGTGCTGACACTAAAGTGGGCTGACTTGATGCCCTGAGGAAGGAGTGGCTCTCTAAAAAAAACAGGGATCATGTCTGATATCTTCCAGAGATATTTTGTTATCTAAAATGTAACAGAGTTGGTTTTGATTGACAAAATACAGTGCTGTGAAAAAGTGTTTGCCCCCTTACAGATACGTACTTGTTTCAGATCATCAAACAACAGTAATAAATACAAAATGTTTTTACAACCAAAGCCATTTATAAGGCTATATAATAACAACATAAACAGCATTTTTGACAACAGAGAGAAGAAATATGTAATATTAAAAGAGTACTAAAAGACACCAACCTCCTCTGCAGCAGTGTCAGCTGTGTCTCCTCGTGCAGGTGGTGGGTCTTGTCTCTCCTGCTGTGTACCATGGGAGCCGACGAGTGTTACGTCCCAGAGATCTGGCAGAGAGGCTGGCAGGACGGCAGGTAAGGGCATCTGTGTGAAGACTGCTGCTCGCTTTGGCACACTTGTGGTTGGGACTGTGTAGCTTCACGGCTGTGTACGGAGCATTGAGTGGCACCAGTGACAACAGATGTACCTTCACAGCTGGCTGCAGAGAGAGCTTCTTGGAGAGGCCATGCAAAGATATTGACAGGTTATTGATACCTCTTTTGATTTATCCCTTAAAATTGGGTTATATGCATGTATTTTTTCATGGTCTTTTACTGGTACATGGACACTGGAGGTGTGCCTGATTAGGTGAAAATTAAAAGATTGCTCCCACTCATGCGAGTCATTCAGCGTGACATGAGTAATTACTTTGCCGTGTGAGAGCCAGGCAGCTGGCACTGCTGTGTCAGAGCTGACCCATCAGCTGGCTGACACCGAACTGGCAGCAGATGACTGTACGTTCAAGTGGGTGCGACATCAAAACTGCTGCTCGATCAATCAGAATGAACTCAAAGAAAATACGGAGCGTGAACAGCCGTGTTTTACTGCCAGCTGAAAATCAAAGTGATGAGATGCAAAAACATTCATCAGATGATGACGGATGAAGAACTGGGCCTATAGCCGCACTTAATCTGAAGTTCAACGTATATATATATATATATATATATATATATATGATGAGGTTGTTTCCCTGAAAAACAAACAGCACAAAGAATTCATACATCAGATTTGAAGACAAACCATAAACACACCATTAACATAGATAGCCTCCTTAAAGGGATAGATGGATGGATAGATGTACATCATTATTCTAGAAGAGTGACATGATTTAAACCCATGCAATGTGTCCACCAGTGTGAGATGTAGTGAATAACTTACATGCAAATGTGTTGCGTATTCTGTTCTAATAGCAAGAATGATGCAAGACAGTAGCAGTTAGTCCTGCAGCTGTATGTGTCACAGCACTGTAGTTTTGATCTTTGGTTGCTTTGTAACATTCTGCAGCATATTTGTTGCATAATGTGTGTATGCATGTAGCTGCAGCCCAATCAGCTGCAGAACTGCGATGCACAAGATAACATGCATGGGCACAACCAACATGGTGCAGGCTGCAATTCTAACCAATTCTAGTCAAGAGCTTTATGTACTTTAGGATAATAACTTATTAACCCTGCTGGTTGTTTGGTCCTGGCCAGACAACATATTCAAGCTTTTTACTAAAAAAAAGACAAAAATCAAGATAAAAGTTACTAGAACACTTCACAAAGTTGTCAGAATGATTTTAAGTTTTCGTGGACTCATCTCAAGCAAAAGTCGAAGTTTTGTTAACATAAAATCAGAGATTATATTCACGTTACGGAGCAACATCAGGCGTTTGTGCCACTTGTATCCTTGAATGCAACAAC
This sequence comes from Parambassis ranga, assembly GCF_900634625.1. NCBI lineage: Eukaryota > Metazoa > Chordata > Actinopteri > Ambassidae > Parambassis > Parambassis ranga. The sequence continues at coordinate 13,425,454 of NC_041029.1, forward strand.
AACCCTCAAAGGGTTTATAAGCAGTAAAAAGTCCTCTGAGGCATAAACGCAAAATAAAACCATCCTTCAAGTTCTCTGTACTGTTACACAATACTCATCGATGTCACTCTGCATGCTGAGACATCCCAACATAACAAACTAACACAGTCAGACACTTCCCAAAGCCTGCCAGAAACAACATGACTTTGAACCCTCATGTATCTGCTGAAGGAATTATAAAGAGTCTGCAGAACATAACCCACATCGTGTCTAAGGACAAAACAAACAAGCTCATCAGTGAATCTCCAGCTTAGCTTAAGATAATATTTGTCTTTTTTCTTTGTTTTACCCTCAAAGATTGTGTGTGTGAACTTGAAGCACTATAGAAGTAAAGGCTGTTTTCTGCTTGTCATTACACACACACGTACAGTGAGCTAGGAACAGAAGACCTGGGTGAATCACATTAACCACAAAAACAGCTCGGTGACTCTGAACCACGTATTTGGCTTGTTAAAGCCGTTTTCAAGTGTACCTTCAAGTGCTTGTGATGTAAATTATGAAAACACTTATCAAATATGGCCTCTAGATGGCAGTATTTAAGAGCATATTCTTTAGTCGACACTTGCAAAGTGCACCTTCTACATGCACCTCTATTCATTTAAGTAGAGAAGAATTTGTATTGCTGCTATGGAAATGTGATCATTTGATGTTTCTGTTTGGACACTCCCAGCTTGAATCAACATATAATACAGCTCTCATGGACTAGTTTGCAAAGCAAATAGAATGACTGTGAATTTAAACAAAGCTGGAAACTGAATCTAACTGTGAGAGCTTGAGATAAAAATTAAAAAAAAAAAAGTGCAGAGAGAGGAGATACGTGTTTTAAATATATAATAAGACAGCTTTGAGTGCATCATGTTTTTCTGGTTTTATGCCTTCAAGGTTCTCCTTTTGTCTCTGCTTATATTCGTGCTGTGGGTTTAACCAGAGCCTTATTGTAGTTTCAGTGCGATCAGCTGATATTTGTCTTCTGAAAAGACACGCCAGCGTCTAACTTTGATGGCACACCTGCACTCATCCACCTAAAAAAACAAACAGCTCGATTCACTCCAGTTTAAAGAAGAATAGCATCTGTTACAGTCCCGAAGAGCTGAGCGTCTTATCGACGTTTTTCTTATATCTTTTGTTTTCTGCTTTAAAAGTCTAATCCCGCACTGTTCTTCAGAGATACCTTACACTGAAATACAAATGACATAACACACAAAAGAACTGATCCCATATAAAATATCCATATCTGCATGTGCAGGTGCACAGCGGACTGTACATGCAGATGCAAACAAAACAGTACACACAGAAAAGGGAAAAATATGAACAGAAATGTGTGGGAACTTATCCTTAAACAAAAGTTCCCGCTTTAGTGTCACTATCTGTTTATAAGGGCCGCGTCATTTCTCCAATATGTCGCCTAACAATGCTTCAGGGATTGAGCCTAGACAGGCCTACTCTTTATATTATGTACAGCTTTTTATGCAAATGCACACAGTGACAGTAAGCAAAACCTTTGATCTGGGCGTCTTTTGTGGCTGGAACAGTTAATGCGACAAAAGCATCATAAATCTAATGGGAAAACAGAATCAGGAGGCAAGTATTGAGATTATAAACAGAATGGGAGGAACCTGATAACTTCCAATGAGATGTAAATTATGAGGTGATATTCTGACTCTCGCCTTAGAAGCCTGTATTTCCCAGAGGTTAATGGCTGCATCCGCGCAGAATTGGCTGTGCCATTACTGCATAAATAACTTTTTCTGATGATGAGATAACACGTCAAGATAGCAAGTTCTGTCCCATTAAAGAGTTATGAAGCTTTATTAAGTGCAACGAGTAGCTGAGCAGTCATAATAAGCAGGTCTCCGCCTTATCCTTAGTTCATACATGCGCACCTGTTCACCTTGAATTGTAAAAAAATGATGCTGCTATTAACGTGCGTTTATTTGAACTTTTTTCTTTTTTTCATAATTTAAAATAGATTTTAAGCTTTTTTTTAAAAAGTGACTTTACTTTGATGTTGTGCAAAAACACACACACACACACAAAGCATGCTCTGGAGTGTATGCATGCATACAATAATAATAATAATTGTAAACACTTTTACAGAATCAGCACACAGTTTCACACCAGTGGTGTCGGTTTATTTTATTCTTCAGACTAGTGTCAAGGTAAATACAGACAGGTAAATACAGGCTCTTTGTGTATTTTATTGAGCTCTGTGCCCTCATCCTCCAGTGAGTCATCTTTTTGATTTCCATTTCTAAAGGTGCCATTTTAAAACTGGCTATTGAAACAGGGAGAGGCTTTGGTTATGGAGAGAGGGATATTGCTGCCTGGATACATAAACAAACTCTGATCTTAAGCAGATTTACTGAAGGGTAATACCGAGGCATACAGACACATGTCAGCAACAATACATCTGTTAAATCATGCATGCTCACTGTATTAGCCTCAGTGTGCCAGGTACAAAGCCTGAGCTGGAGGGTGAGGAGGGGCTCTTTAAACTGGATGCTGGCCCACTGGTGTGAACAACTTATCCCACACCTCCACCTTCATGATGGCTTTGCCCATGGGACACATGGTGGCCTTGATGTCTAAGTAGTCTCCCACATAATTGATCCCTGACCCGTTGGCTTCTTCCCTGATGAACCCGTGCTCATGCTGCTTTTTCTCATAGTACATTTCTTTGTACAGATCTTTGTCGCAGTTGCGGCCCTTTTTGTAGATGCCAACAGCGAACCAGTTCTTGTTCAGTTTGTAGTCCCAGGGAACTGAGAACATGATGGCCAGAGTTTCAATGTAGTCGTTTTGCGACCGCTCGAAGAGGTCGTAGGTCAGCACGCCGACGCTGCCTGCTGCTTTGCTGCCACACTTGGTAAAAGTGCACAATTCTGTCTTTAGAGGGCGCACTGTGGGTTGAGGTGGGTTGTATGTTTCACCATTCTCAAGGTGCACCCTAAACGGTACACAAAGACAAATAGTTTCATATATGCAAATGTAAATGTATGTTTCCAATGCAGTCAGAGCTTACCTGGGGTTGATAAGGCAGTAGCTGTTGGTGATATTGGAGATCTCAATGGTCATGCTCCTTATGCTGCTCACGTCTGCTACTACAGCTTCAGCTGATTCCGTCATGTTGCAACGTTCTGTCTGGAGACATCTTAAATTGTTACGAAAACACACCGGGAATCACAAGAAAACTGCGACACAGAACACACAGTGCCTGACCTCTACACTGACCTTCAAAAGCGCACATCGACCAGCACTGATTAGAAAAGATGCATTTCACAGGCTAATGAGATTTCCAAACAAGTTGTGAACAATCAGAGAATGGCAGCAAGCCTCATAGGAGAGTGTGCCACTTCAATCACAGTGCTAAGTAGCATGCAATAATGAAGAGAGAAAGCACTAAAGATGAGAAATGATCAACAAATACACACTTTTACATTGCTTCTCTTAATAAGTTATTCTCTTTCTGTTTGTTAAAGTGTCTCCGCTTACCTGCTCTGAGCCTCCGTTAGCGCTCTGAAGGATGTGAGAAGTTACCTGAAAGGTAGGTGTTGGTGGAATTTCTTTTTTGTTTTTTTTTTCTAACACGGATGTAAGCCAGAACATCCCACCTACTTGCAACACAATCCCCACCTCAGTCACCACACCCTATTTTTTTAATGTATCAGTAAATATTCTTTTTTAAACAGTCACACCCTAGTCTGTGGTGAACTGCTTCCAAGGTAAGCTCACCACTCATCCACTCACTTAGGAATGTCATTTTGTGGAATGGTGCAACACACAGGGAAAAAAAAAAAAAAAAAAAGTAACGCTGAGCAAGTTTAAACAGACACTCTGGAGCTACTTCTGCACTCCAAATAGCACACAGTAAAACAAGATGGAGAGTCTGCAGAACAATATTGTTATTAAAAAAACATCTATGCAGATATTCCATCTGTTGCTGCTCATTAGAATTGGATGGATCCAGATAAGAGATTAAAAAATGATTACTGTTCATCAGTAATAATTAAAGCATACTGAGTGAAAATGTGTCTCAAAGTCACACAAGGATTGGGGCTCAATGTTTTATTACCATAATCAAAGAAAAAGGGAGTGTACATGAGCCTAAGAAATAAGCTAATGGGGAATCAATGAGCTGGCTGTCAGATATTGATATCTTTCAGCAGACACAAAATACGCTTGACAGCAAAATCAGTCTTCCTCTAACAACGGAATGACAACAGCAGTCAAATCAAATGTTTCATTTTTCAGGAACAACAAAGCATTAACGGCCCATTTTATCATAAAGCTCCACTTTTACAATGGCTTTGCCCACAGCAGACATTGTGGCCCTCACATCCACATATGTGGCTTTATATTCTAGCCCGGAGCCGTTGGCGTCAGAGCGGCTGAAGCTGGTGAGATCTTTCCCCTCGTACATTTGGTCGTAGAGATGTTTGTCGCAGGCGCAGGAGTGCTCGACCATGCCCACGGCGAGCCTGTTCTTGTACACGTTGAGAAAGGGCACAGAGAACATGATGGCCAGGCGCTCGGAGCACACACGGCTCTGCATATGGAACAAGTCATAGGTCAGCAGGCCCACGGGGCCGGTGAACCTGTTGTCTTCTATGGTGAAGGAGCACACTTCAGTCTTAGTGGTGCGAACCGTGGGCTGGGGCGGGTGGAAACAAAAGCCATGTGACATGTACACCCTATAAAAAAAAAAAAGAGAAGAAGACAAATCCTTACATCACCACTAATCACTTCTTGTACTTTTGATGAAAAACAGCGAACTTGTTTGGACATCGAGAGTGTGGGGGCTCACGCTGATGGATGGAGTGTGACTGGGAGTACTACTGTGGACTTTTTAAGCAACAGTGAGTGTACCTGGGTGCGCTGTGCAATGAGGCAGTGTGTGTCACTGCATGATGGATAGGTGGATGTTCTCAGCAAAGTAATGTCACACATGAAATCCACCCATCCAAAATGTGGCCTGTCCTGCCACACTGAGATAAATGGTGAAACATGGCACAAATTCCAAAAGACATGGGCAGTTTTTATTTATTCTATTGTTATCCATTTTGCTGAGAAATACAGAAAGTAGATATATATACTAACAACAATTTCTAATGTTTATCACTTGAAATGTCTTTATTATATACTACATTATGTCACTGTTCATCACACTATCCTTGTATATGTTCGCTCAGAGGTCCGTCATTCATTTGTATTTGGTTTGAATGTCACTTCCATGTATTATTATTATTATTATTATTATTATTATAAGTCAATACATTTGCAGACTTACTTGGGATTGATGAGGCAGTAGCTGCCGCTGACATTGGTTATTTCTATTGTGCAGTTTCTGTTGGTGGTGAGAGTGGCTGACACTGCCTCTGCTGTTTCTGGCATCTTGACTGCAAAGAGGAAAATGACAGAAAGCTCACAATATGTCACCGAGTAGCAGCTATACGTGAAATACATTGTATACATATTTCATAATAGGGTTGAATAAAGTGAGTTTAGACATTGTTGTTTTCTACACAGTAACCAATTGTGCTACAATATCATTGTAATATACTATATTCACCTTTTTCGAGATGTGTTCCAAAAAGCAGCGACTTCTTTTCACACGTCCTGCAGAGAGGTGGGGAGAGTCTCCCTGGTGTGATTCTAACTCCAAAGAGTTTGTTCCAACACAAGCACAGGCGTGTCCAACGTGGAATGCAAAGAGTGCGCCATCCACTGTGGTGGAAAAAAAAGCACTACGGCTTCCTAATCATCACACATTTGTTTCTTTATAGGACAAAAAGTCAGCAAGGAGTCACTTTTCTAATAAAATAAGGTGAACGTTTGTTCATCATATTGGCACATAATCATATTTTAGGGTCAGTTTAAAAATGAACTTTGAGTTTTTCCATTTCCTGCTTTATCATTGCACCATATATACTCTGTTTTTAAAGGCTTTTCATGTTCTGTCTTGCTTCAAATTAATCTACAGTCTCTTGTGCATTGTTAAATTCTCTGCTTGTTATTATTGCAGGTGATGGCTAGCGACAGATTCCTCCGGGAACCACCCAACATCAGTCACACATTTCAACACACTCTTATTTCACTAATTCATACAGACTGACTGTGCTCCCACTGGAGCGCGGAGCAATGGAGGAGACACTCCCTTTTCCCATGTATGTAAAAAAAAACAACAATATATTACATAACGCAGTAGTATAGTTACCCATATGATTATAGGGCTCGAGGGTCTTCCCAATTAAGTTGTGTTTTTGCAATGTGTTCATTATTCTGCCGACCACTCATCATGTTGTGTTATGGCAGCTGTTCTCTTCCATTTATGAGAAGCCTTGACTGAACTTGAGTGAAATCCTTCAGCTCCAAATGCTTGAAGTCACCAGATGGCACCAAAAATGCATTTGCTAAAAAAAAAAAAAAAAAATCAATTTGCACTACACAGACTATGTGAGTTTATGCTTTCTATCTGATGATTAGCCAGTGACCATAGGAGAAAACTTCATATATTTAAATAGCTTTCAATATGTCTCACGGTAATAGCACTCCAATGACATCAGCAGCAGCAGTTTGAAGGAATAAATAGTGTAAATCTACGAGGACACAATAGAGCTGTAACATAGCAGGATTAGTAATATATAGTTTCTGAAGCAATAATCACAGGTCAGACTTTACAGTCAGACTTTGAGTTTTAAAATGACCTCCATACAGAGGACAGAGTATTTTGGTGTGACCTCTCCTCTGCTGCCACCCTCAGGCCAAACTGTCCACCTTCATAGGGATGTGTTCCTTTTATTTGGTTTTATTGATTTGTCTTAGTGAGTAGATTAGGTGAAATTATTGATGACAGTGTTTCCTTGTTTTTTATCCTTTTCAACGTGTTTTTTTTTTAGGGGTGAGTGTTTGTGTGTGTCTGTGTGTGTGAGAGCGAGATCAAGAGAGAAAGTGCGTGCATTGGTGTTTGCTTGTTAGGGCTACCTTTGTCTATCTTACACTTTGTGTTTCAAACACTATATAAAAATTGAAAAATATTTCATGTGAGCAGTAAGCATCCACCTCTTCTGTCTGGCACCCATTAAAGTTCTACATTTCCTCCTTATTGTATGAAGCTGATAGGTTTGATCACACTCGAGCTATCTTTCTGAGGACAGTTAGTGATAGGTAATTAAGAAAGGGGACAAAAAGACAAAAATCTCACCTCAGGCGTTGTAAAGACAGGGATAAATGCGGACTGAAGACATATTTAATTATATCTCACCCTGGTGTCACTCGTGGTGGTTTAGGCACCTTTTTTTCTCTCGCTTCCTTCTGTCAGCCTGTATGGTGTTTGATTGGGCTGACACGATTCCTCCTCTCCTCTCCTCTCCTCTCCTCTCCTCTCCTCTCATCAGGCCGACCTATGATCCATTATTTTACATCACTAACTGTGTGTCCAGTGGTCCTCGTAGTTTTGCGTTCTCTCTCTCTCTATGTTTCTGCAGGTCTCTCTCCCTCCATATCAACATGCTGACTGGCACCTGGCCCTCTGACAAACCCAGTGTCTACTGTCAACACCTGCCTATGTAGTGCAGGTGTAATTAACCTCAACATATCAGCTAAAAACAAATAAATACAATACATAGCTTTTCAGCATTCCAATTATAACAACCTGTCATGTTTTTTGGAATGTATGTTCATTGCATGTATTTCTCTCTCTCCTTCATCCTCTCTGTCCTGTCTCCCTCTTCTCCTCTTTCTCCTTCATCCTCTCTGTCCTGTCTCCCTCTTCTTCTCCTCTCTCTCTCCTTCATCCTCTCTGTCCTGTCTCCCTCTTCTTCTCCTCCTCTACGCGGCTGACTGTCAAAAGGGAGGTTCTCTTTTATGAGCTGGGTCCTGCTCAAGGTTTCTTCCTGTTAAAAGTCTACTTGTTTCGGGGTTCAGGCTCTGGGTTTCAATAAAGCACCTAAAGACAATGTAAAAGGGTGCTATATAAATACAATTGAATTGAACTACAAATAATTTCTCTTTATGTTATGACAGATTGGATCTGCAGCCATCATAAGTACAACTGAACGACAATTTTTCTACCATTAGTACTGTATTTGTTAACAATTCTGTCTGCATTGTTGAATAAACTATCGTCATGTTATCACCGGTGAAGACCTTACTACTCTGAGGACAGCTGAGCTGTGAGACACCTGCTCTACATTTCACTATAATCAACACCTTTTTGAAATGACACTGTATTGTTTGTTTTGTCGCTATGTGCTAAATATGTTACATCTGTCTAAACTAAGAAAGGGAAAAACAAAGCAGCCTGTTGTGTTTTAAGGTTGTTAGGACCCAAATGCACACACAATGGATGACTGAAAGAGAGTTTTAATACACAAAAAAACAAAACCCAAAACACAAAAATCCACAAATCCAAGTGCAAAAGAGTAAAAAACACACAAGACGACACTGACGGACTCACAAAGACCAAGGGAAACACAGGACTTATGTAAATACAATAGGGTAACAAGACACAGGTGAGACAGGGTGGGGCAAGCAATCACAAAAGAGGGAAACACAAGAAAGTAAAACACACAGGAACACAAGGGGAAACAAGGATTTTCAAAATAAAACAGCTACTAAGACAATTAAAAACACACAGGTCACAGAATTACAAGAGGTCAGGACAGGAATGAAAACTGGAAAATGGAAAACCAGTCAAAGAACAAACACACACTTGAAACTTTTGGTGAAACTTATAATCACACTAATTCAGACAGCAAAGCACTTGAAGACACTCCGAGAAGTTGTAGGATTTAAAGCCCCGCTAAGGATGAAACAAATGCAGGATGCGTTAGCTGTTGAAATGCTAGCTTTAGTCACAGCACAATCCTTGAGCCTGATAAGAATTTATTAAACGGTCACTCCTAATGCAAATGATGCAAAACAGCTATAATGCTACAAAATATCTTTTGTTGTTTCTTTTCTCAGCATCATATCATTCAAATGACACATCCTCCTGATGAGGACATGTGTTTTACAGCTCTCCCCTTCATAGTGATGAAAAGTTCATTAAACCAGAAAGATAACACAGGCGTCTTTATAAGATTTGGGACATTTGTGTGGAACTTCCACTGTTTTTTTGGATGTATTATTTGTGCATAATGACAAGAAATGTGGATTTTTTATCATTATTCTAATATACAATGCTAATGTTCTAGTTTGATTTAATAATATTGTGACACTGTGGCTTCACAGATCCTGCACAGGCAGTTGTAATTAAGATATTTTACACCTTTTTCCTAAAATGATCATCGCTTGCTTTGAGCGAGAATCTAATTTGACAGTTATTGATTTTGAAGTGTTTTTTTTAAATGCCACTGTCATCCCAGCTCGTACAGTGTGTCCATTATTGGACTCACAGTCATGCCTGGTTTGTTTTTTTAACCTCTTACCAGAATCACTCTTTCACCTCCTAATGTTATATAAAAATTATGCAGTTCAGGGATGCAAGAATTGGCCACTTAGCATCAAAAATCATTGCAAATCCCTCCCCCTGAATACATGCAGACTGATCTTACACTGATGGGACTTTATGGGGAAGTGCAGCATACAGAGCACTAACATTTTTCACAGACAAAGCCTCACTGATTTATACAGTTACTATTCATTACATTACGGACTTAAATGCCTAATGTCGTATGACTTATGGGCACATTCTTTCCTTCTTATCAGCACAGCATATGAAGTCTGCGTTGCAGCTCTAATGATGTGTAACATCAGTGACATTTCTCCTACTTGAGGGAACAATTTGGCTCGGTCCTAATCTCTTTATCTCCACTGTTGTACCTGAGGATGGCTGTTTGTCTGATGCAGTGCTATTTTTTTTTTACATTTCAACCCAAGCTGCCATCTTATACATTATATTTATGATGTAAAATGTTTTCCTCCTTAATGAATCACTAACTCCAGCTCACCAGCTGTCCCTGTTTTCTCACATTATGTTTGTGTATCATTATTAAACACAGCAACATGGAAGAAGCGTCGCTGCTTGTATTGTAACACAGGGACTGTTCAAAAATACCAACGTAAAAATGATATACCTTCACACCATTTGCATAAGACCCCCCCCCCCCCACCCCCCGAAAGAGAGCACAGAATGTAATCCAACAAATCCATGCAAACATGCGATGCCAGATGGGAACAAATGAAAAGGGCAAATCGCTGCGTTTGTTTGTTTGTTTCAGGAATGCTGGATTAAATTAGTATATTTTGTGTAATATCTGCATAATGCACTGAGTCATGAGAAGAGTTTGGTGTATTTTACAATGCTGTTATTATACATACTATTGTACAAGTTAAAACATGATACAGATACAAAGACGTGCACTTTTATTTTTGATAAGCATATTTGCAGATACAGCAGCCCTACAATAGAGTCTGAATGTTGGCACCTGGGATAAGTTCAGCCCCATGTGACCCTGCAGTACTGGACAAAGCGGGTTAAGATAATGGATGGATAGTAGGATACAGCTTTCATGGTTAATAACATTTATGGTAATTCTGTTTCAGAAGCTAGCAATGAGAGAAAAACTAAAGCCCACTCCTAACACTCATGGCCCTCCTGTGGGTATTAACCTTGTGAGGACCTCCATATGTATGCAGGCGGGACACTATGGTCAAAGTGTCCCTGAGGTCACCCGTAGTTTTATGAAGCACACATGTGTTCATGTTACCAGTCAGTCAAAGCAGTCACACCAATAACTAAGATTAAGATGAAGAGAAATGGGGCGTTTCTAGAGTAGTATGGCCATAAGCATATGTGTAATTTTAAGTCCTAATGTAATTTAATTTTACAATTTAACAAGTACACTTCACACTAATAGAAAACTAAACATAAAGGCCAGGATTGTGTTTTTTGAACCAGGTTGTAAACATGTTTATTTCTGCTGTAAAGTTTAACATGGAATCTGTAGATTGACTCACAGTTGAAGCCAGCCCCTGGAGGCGACAGGGTGAACTGCAGTTTTCAACATTTCTGCATGGGCTTCATTTCTCAGCCCTGGAGGTTTCCACTCGGCATGTAAACAAGAGCTGCATCTACTTATAAATCAGTTTTCTGACTGTTGTCAAGTGTAAAAATATTTTGTAACATCAGCCAACATTTGAGCATATTAAGCTAATTAACAGGCAGGCATATCTGCAGGCAGCCCCACTGATGTATCTGTGGAGACCCCTGTATTCTATTTTTTTTATAACACTTAATAATAACACTTTAAAATCGATGTTTAGGTTTTTTTTCATTCAGTACTTTATTTGATTACATGTTTCATGTATGTTATATTTAGTTTTTGCATTACTTTCTTTTAAAATATATAGGCTAGGTAGACACAGATGCAGATGCAGTACATTTGTTATTACTAAACTGATGAGTCAGCAGTATCATTTCTGTGCTGAAGTGTTATATACAAGGTCATTTCATTTATATTATTTCATCATCTTAAACTTTGAAAAATGTCACGAGGAAGATCAAATATTTTTCTCGTTTGAAACACGTTAGCTAATGCCCCCGCAGATCTTGTATTATACTTATTTGTATTTTTTTTTGTGGTGTGCATCCAAAACAAATGAAAAAAGATCAGCTCATTTGTCTGCTTGACAGCTGCATGTGTTACCCATTGTTCTGAGTTCCAACAATCAGAATATCATTTTAGTCATTTCCTTCATGCATAATGTGGCCAGTTCAGATTGTCTAATTAAAATCTTGCACACACTATAAATTACATTTTTCAGTGCCGAAGCTTTTTATGATGTAGAACCTTGTGCAAAATGTAGAAATGTACAAATTCCATATATATATATATAAATATAATTCACTGCTTCAAGTCTTACAATGTCATCAGCCTTGAGAATAGGAAATTCTGATTAATCTCTTCAGTCATCAAAATGGTCTACAAAGGTAAAGGTTCTTAAACGTGGGGGTAATGGGTGGGTGTGTGGGGGGGAAGTGAAGGGGGATTATGCAAACTTCACAGTGATTAATTTTGGCCTGAGACGTATCTGCACTGATGGTAGCCGTGGAGAGGAGCATATTGATTGATTGCTGCAGGGGGCGCGAGGTTCTGCACATTTACTTTTTGATGAATAGGCTGTCAGGGCCACGAACAACCAAATATGGCCCTGTAAATGAATGTTTAAGCGATTATGGTATAAGTGTAAATATTACACATCCATTAAGGAGGATTACATTCGGTGCCACTTTGAAACGGGAGGAAATAAAAAGGGACAAGCCCTGCAGAATATCCCACAGCAGAGTAGGTGCATGTGGGGGAGCGGGGGAAATGTGCTTTTAATCTGCATGTATAATGTTTTAGAATCCTAAATAGGAAAGTCCTTGACATTAATCTGTGTGTCTGTGCGCACAAGTGTGTGATGTTTATGCAGGCTGGTGTGTGTTTTCTAAGACTGAAGATGGGGGGCTTTAAGTTGACAGAGCATGCCAGTGCATCCACCTGCTCAAATTACCGAACGGTAAAAAAGCATCTGGTGAGGTGCTGCACTGGAGGTGAGGAGTGGGAATAAATGCCGGCTTCAAAGATGATTTGTGCTCGGCGTGGATTAATTCCCCCTACCTACGGAAAAAAATCAATAGCGGCGTGTGCAATAGGAATACATTTGTGTCACTTCATGGGGACAAGGGAGTGAAAACAGAGCTCAGGAGCATTTTAGACAATACACATCAAAATGACTAAAACCCAGCCAACTAAACTGAAGAAGAAGAAGGAGCTGCTAGTAATTAAATACTTCCTCTCTCCAAAATAGCATTTAAGCATTTGATCAGTTAGAATATGCAAATATATTCATCATATTCATCATTCATTGTCCAAGTAAGCACTCATTTCCCAGCATTCAAATCCCTACATTCGACCCCTGTATCCACAATCCTATCAAATGTGAGATTATTTTTTTCTTGATTTACAATTATTTGAAAGCTCACTTTATGTATTTAAACTCACATATTCACACTATAGGACAGATTCACATGCTTCCAAACTGATTCTACTGGCTGTTCTTTTACCACAACAGCATGTAAAGTGAAATGAAAGCACTTCTGTTGTTCTCGTCCTGCTTCCTAACACATGTGAAGTTTTAATGCTTTTTCTGTCCTTGCTGTTTCTGAAAAACACCTTGACTTTTTTTTTTGCCCTCAAAGGCATCTTTTTTTGGGGGGAGGAAACAAACAAAAAAATGTCTTCACTGCGTCGTGCAAACACCGCAGAGTTTGGCGTCCATTTCCATATCCCCAGACGCAACGTCCTCATCCTCGCATTGACTAAATGATAAACACCAGGGCCTCTGTTTGCCGCTGATCTTCTGAAGAGAAGACAGACAGGAGATCAATAATGCTCCCCATCCTCTATCCCATCTGTAGGCATCGGCTTTTCTTCTCTTCACCCCTCCTCATTTCCTCCCCCTTCCCTTAACTCTACTCCACCCCCCTCCCCCCAAATTGTCGCTCTGTCACTGCATCCTCTCTGACAGCTCTGCCTTTCACTCACAATGCACCACCCTTCCATCCTGCCACACCACCACCACCACCACCCGCTGCTCCGTCATGCTTTATAAGAAATATAATCCCATTGATCCAAACCCCGATGGGAAGCGTTGATCTGTAAACAGACGAGTGCTCAATAAGAGCTGTCCAGTCCTCTGGAGAAAAGGTTGGTGTTTTAGGTGCAGCTGGTAGTGTGAGACCAGAGGATGGTGGTGTGGATCTCGGTATCTGTGTGTCTTGGCATCATTTATCAGTTTTATTGCTTTCTTGTCTCGTTGCCTGCTGCCATCGCCCCTCACCTGGCCCCTCCTGCTCCCTGGTAAACCTCCCTCTCATCCCCTAGTGCAGCCTCGCTTCGATCAAATTGTGTTCTACCTGAGCAATTAAAAGTCCGCAGCTCAGGGTGAACGGATGAAAGGTGTGACATTTTGCTTTTGACTGACGATGAATTCGGAGTGACGGGCCGGACAGACGCATCCAGGGATATGGATTTACACCCCCCCCCCCCTCCTGATGTTCCCACACTCTCTCTCCACAGCCCCTCCGCTGTGCTTTCCTCCTGCCTTCCCTGCTGTCTTATTTTGTCTCTTCCTGAGGTGATGGGGCCTGGCTGTAAGGGAGCGTGCCCCACACCCCACCTCATCCTAAATCATTACTTGACAGTTTAAAAGGGCACAAAGCAATGGATGGCTTTTTTCTCTGCGTTTCCATGGTTATTTTCTTTCTCTTAACCCTTTCCCTTTTGTGCCTTTGATAAAGTGAGAGGGGTCTATCTGTACTTAAACCGCTTCTGTGTCGAGGTCATTTGTCACTAAGAGAGTGAGGCACAAACTCTATAGCCAGATGGAGGGGCCTTTTTTCACTATCTGATGAGTGTGAGGTGTAAAATTAGGATTCCTTCTGACCGTTAGATGTTCCTTTTACCTCTTCAATCTAACCTGAACTTGGGTTAACCTGGACAATCTTCTACCGCAGGTGGGGGACGGCTGTGCAGAAATGGCTTTTTGTGGTCAGGCTATTGATCTGGCTTAAGAGGACGCTTCATAGTGCTGCCTGGTCAGTGTGAAAAATAAACAGAAATAACAGCACAGTCTCACTGAGAAATGCGTAATAGCTACTGTATGTACAAAAACATAGTTTCACAATAAAAGCCCTGTAAGGCTTGGATGTTTTTTTTTTCCACAGGTTAAAGCAAAGGAAAAGCCCACATTTGAGAATTGGAGTGGAGTCCAGTAACACATAAGACTTTCAACCAGGAGACTAGCGTTTAATTTCTATCATAGATGTGTAGCCCCCCAAGTTACTGTGGGTGCTTGTGCACTGAAATTAATTTTGTTTCATCCTCACCATAACTTCAAATTTCAAGATTTAATGAGATCCATGGTAATCTTTGTGCTGAACGGAACCACTCCTCATACATGGTTGACAGCTCATTGGACAACCTCTCCACTAGTTATGAATCTGTAAGAGTTGTTTTATTTTGAAAGCCATCCAGATTCTTTATGCTATTCTTGACAATGACTTCCTGCCTGCTCAGTCTATGGGTACAGACTGGCACAAGTTGGCAGTGGCTGAACACCAAAATAGACTTGACATGTATATATATATAGGGGAGCAGAATGTCAGGTTGCTCCTGGGACAAATCCTGCCTCACTAATGTATGTTTTGGCCAGAGACTGCATGAAATAATACACATGTAGCTTAAAAAATGGGAGCTAATGAAGGAGAAACAGTATCAAACTAACACACAGATAGCTTGAAATGTGCATTTAAGTGCATTAAAGTCATGTGGTATTTATAAGCCATGGCATGATATCACTTTCACTTTCCTTAGTGGTCCAGAGCACAATTAATTCCTGTGTAGCCATGTTGAAAATAAACTCCGGGCAAAGCTTTCGTAGTTCGATTGATGTTTACACTCACTGATTTGCACTGTTCAGATTGATTACACAAGTCTGAACGAGATCAGAACGGGCAGTTCTGGGATGGGATCAGTTTTATTGGTATGTTCTTCCTGCATAATGCCTCCTTTCCTATAAGGTTTGAGTAAGTCCACCAAATCACAGTTCAACACAGTCCTTAGCTAGTAAGCGAAAAGGAACACAGAGACACACACATTCTAATAAAATATAAAGATGCCTAAAAGTCAAGCAAAAATGCCTAAAAACCAGCAGTTTCTCTGGTTTAAAAGTGAAACGATGGGGTACAAACTCTAGAGTGCAGTAATAGTCACCACCTGCCCTAATAATCAAAAATTAAAGGCACCATTGCACTTTCTAAACCTGCATACTGTAGAAGTGTTCATTAAGAATTAATCTAGTCACAATGTGAAACTCCTCTCATATAAATATTGCATATTTTCAGACTGAAATCAGAAACTAAATGTATTTTTTTCCTCCATTGACACATTGACCCCTGCTGACCTTTTGACTATTGATCAGTGCAGACTATACTGAAGTCACGACCTTGGCTAGAAACAATAGTGCACGGACTATGTGCATACAGTGGTAGTGATGGGTACAGTAGTCTGGCCAGCTGCATTGATCCATATGCAAACATCGACACATTCACAGGCACACCCACGGATATTGACTGGAACGTTCCCGAGAACCAACACGCCTTTAAGGTCAAAAACACATTCTTGCCAGTGACCTGTAAAACAAACTGCATGGATAAAAGATGACATCAATACTGACACCCTGAACTCTTCTAACAGAGTGTGTGTCCCTCCATGAAAACACTCTATCTTGGGATTTAAACCAATCAGACTTCAAATGTAGCATCTTGTAAGCTTGGTGGGAAACAGAAGTGTGCAGAATGAACGCAGCTCTGAAAATATTCTCACTTTAATTGTTGAGCACCTGAAACTGACAGAGCAAACATGTGGAGGCTGTGTTCATGAATTTAAGGGTGCAATGACAATGTCTGACCTCAGTCTCAAAATATCAAAACCTTCTGGTTCCGGCTACGTGCTGTACACACAGGGAAAGCTGATATTTCCTGTTTGACCCCATGACCTGTCTTTTTTTTTTTTTTTACAATTAGGCTGAGACTATACAAACACATCGTAAACACAGAATGGGAAAGGTTTCCATGGCAAGCAGTCTATCAAAAAACACAGCATATCCAATCAGACGATTGATCCACCAATGTTCCCAGTCAGCAATAATCAGGTGGCTCTCAGGCTTATCCCACATTCTGAAGGTAACAAATGATTTTCCACAAACACGAAGGTTAAAAATATAAAAGATCAGACCAAGAACTACTGGCAAAAACACCAATCCTGACTCATCTGAGTGCCGCGCTGCATAATCAAAACAACACATTAGCCTTTAATGTGAGAGGTTTATCGGGCATGTGTTTTGTTTGTTTGGAAAATGACTACACTGTCTCTAAACCCTGTGTGTTGTCCAGAACAGATTATCACATAAAAAAAGCAAAAGCCAAAGAAAATAACAGATCCCCCTAAATCTGAGCTCCAATTGGATATTATGATGTCTGTTGCTGGCTGTAACCTGCCTTTATGGCAGTTTTATTCTGCTGTCTTAGAGAGTATTTTTTTTTTCAAAAGTCGGATATCAGATACTACTAGATTTTACTGAGTGGCTGTTCCTGAGCTGTGTGAATATTTGTGCATTTACAGTACAGCCTTTGCGGTGAATCCGACCACTTACCATAAAGGGGTCGGCTTCACCTTCTATCTTCGTCCTTTATCATAAAACTATATTTAAATTCTAGCATAGACCTGAAACAGCCTTTAAGCGCCATCATCATCATTTCAGTCTGGTTATATTGCTGGCAGGATTCCAATGCAAGAGTGCAGGCTTGGGTCTATTTGAACTAAGAATCATCTGCAGTAAGCGGCGCTCGGGTTAGCTTCAGGCCTATGTTGGCCTTGGAATATATCCAAAATATAATCAATATACCGTGCCAGCTTTTACTGTAAACTTTTCCCACGGTAATGTTGAGTGTAATGCTCCCTGTTAGTTCCAGGCTGTTAAAATGAGTGGTGCCAGAAACACATTCTGCCTGTTCTACAATGTATGGTGTACACATCTGCAGCATCTGAAGCCAACTTTCACATAAACCTTTGTCTTCATTTGCTAAATGACATAGATATTGTGTAGGTATTATTATAATACTTTAAGTATTAGTATTATTTTATCATTTGAAATGCCTGAAAAAAGGTGTCAATCTCCAGTATAATATATAACATTAAATTCAGTCAAAAAATAAAAAACAGGAATTAAAAAAAATAAAAATAAAAAAATAAATAAAAGGCAATGTTTTATATATATTATAAAAATGTATTTTAATATATATAGTACGCATATATTATATAATGATTTACATTTAGACATTTTTTCCTGGTGAACTGTCCCTTTAAAAATAAAAAGTAATTCAACGTTAAAAAATGAGATCATTGCTGCATGCTTGATCCCCTCAGTCATCAACAAATTTCAAGTGCTAGGCTCAACCTGGTGTCAACTTACTGTAACACCAGACAGATGGCTGGAAAAGAAAAAAATCATCAATGATAATCTTTCTAAATATTACATGTGGATATGCGTTATCATTGTATTTTGACATATCTAGCAGCAATCAGTCTGCTATTGCAGTGTCTCGAAGCAATTTCCTCCTCAAGACCATTTGGTCAAAACTGCCAGAAAAAAACAGGTAAATCCACCTTATGCTGGTTTGGATTCTGCAGCTGTCCAGCACATTGGCTGGGTTCCCAGATGAAAGGAGATATTTTATTTGCTGCTTTATCTACTAGAGACATCTTTTGACAATCTTGTGTATCAGCACCTCTACTTAACTGTACCTTCAATGTGCTTTAGTCAGTACTGCAGCAAGACATTTCAGCTGTTTCCAGATGCTGCTGCTGGTATTAGTGATCGATTGAATATTGACATTAAAACAAAAAAAGTCTGGCTTTCGAAACATAACTATAACTGTGACATTGGAAAAACATTCTTCCATTAGTTTTCTATTGGTTTTTTAGCAAGAAGTCCTTCTTACAATGATAATTATGGGATAAAATGTAATACAGGAAATGAGAGTGGTAGTATATGCCAAAGAAGTGTTTTTACATATGTATATGAGAATGTTTTTAAACTAGTCAGTGAACAATCCCTGGAAACCCGAAAACCATTCTCAGTAATTGCTATGAAAATGTACATTTTCCCCAGTTCTTCTTCAATTCACACGTCCTTTTTGTGGACTGCACAAAATGACACAATTTAACAGATATGTAGTGTGAAGTCTGCAAAACTTTCTGAAGGTAAATTGGGTGAAACACCACTTAAACTAAAGATTAATATCAAGAAGGTACCCAGCTGGTGCTTGTGTTGGAGAACAAAGGTGTCCACAGAACACAAGGAGATCCCTCTGAGGTAACCTCTCCACTTGTGCTTGAGGGTTTTTGTTTTTTACTCACTTACCTTTTGATTTCTTTGATTGTTTTTAGTCTCCACTACACCTCCCTACAGGCCTCTGAGCTTTAAGTGAAGGACTTTGATGCTGCGGGCTTTACTTAATTGTTTTGTTCTCTTCAGAAAAATCATTAAGTGTTTGTGTGTGTGTGTGTGTGTGCGTGCATGACAGGCCATCCGCCTATAGCCAAGGGGACTTGGGGAATAATCTCAGATTGATCCAAAGACATCCAGTAGAACTCCCAGGCTGTTTTGGCACCTGTGCAGATGGCAGACCTTAAAATATCAGTTTCATCACAGAGGTGAGAGCCTGAGAAAAGCGATGCACCAGGTTCCATATTAAAACTCACACCAACATGTTGTCAAGGACAAGCGATAACAATGTGCAATGTGCCCATGATTTTGCAGGCCTAGAATACAGAAGATAATATATATAATAATGCAAATAGTGGTTACTGTAATTTCATAAATTCTGCTACACTCTGCTACTGGCTGTTGTTTCTATTCACTATGCAATGGCATCTCCTAGTGTTAAAAAAAATAAAATAATAATAAAAAAAATGTATGTGTACTTGCTCAACCTACCATAAAAAGACACAGTCAGGGCTATTCTGTTGCAATATTCATACAAAAGGAGACAACAGCAGAATCATAACAGAGAGATTGAGTCAGGAGGAAACTCAGATGTTATAACAGGGATGTGGAATGCGTGTAACATCTAATCACACCATGCCCCATAGTATGGAAAACCTGGTTAGTGATGGATCAGTTCATTAAAAACAAATGACTGTTCACTAAAGCCTGGCGGCTTACTTCTGCTATGCCTGCCAAACACTGGGTTCTCAGTAGGTCAACTAAAAACACATGGAGCTTGTCATTGTTGTTAGCATTATATAGATAAATGTACAATTTGTCGTGCACTAGTACTGGAAGAGGAGGCTTTGCCACAAACTTTGGCCTACATTTAACAGGGTCATCACTGACTACTTCACTTGGCCCCAACTCTGTCTGTCTGTATTCTATTCAGGAATAATAGGCAATCTTCGACTCAGCCTTCTATCTCTTTGTCCATGTGGGGCCAGCCAGTATCCCCCTAAATTATGTCTATTGTAATGTATATTGTGGTTTTTGAGTGAGATTGGACTGCCCACCGGTTTCCTTAGCCTCAAACCTAACCAGAAAACATGCCAGATATAATAACATGAAAAGCTTAGAATGTGGCATGATGTGCACAATACACTAGCAGGTGAAGTGAGTCACGCTGATTATCTGGTTACCATGGCACCTGTCAGCGGATGGGATATATCGGGCAGCGAGTGAACATTTTGTCCTCAAAGTTGAAGTAGGAAAAATGGACAAGCAAAGGACTTGAGTGACTTGGACCAAATTGTTGATGAAGATTCTCAGTCATCCACGTCATCATACGTAGAGAAGATTGAAGCAAGGCGTCTGGACTTGTAGAGTTTTCTTGAAGACGTTTCACTGCTCATCCAAGCAGCTTCATCAGTTCTAACTGTTTGGTGGGGAAACATGGTTTATATGTGGTTACAGACCTCAGTGGGTGGGTCTGGGTAAAACTTAAAAAACAATAGCACTAATTGTGATGTCTAGATGACTGGGTCAGAGCATCTCCAGCTGCAGTGGTCAGTACCTCTCAAAAGCAGTCCAAGGAAGGAAAAGAGGAGAACCAGTCACATGATCATCAGCGACCAAGGCTCACTGATGCAGTGAGGGCTGACCTGTGTGGTCTGATCCAACATAGGGTCCCTTTCAAGCCTCTACACGAACTCAGATCCATGACTTAGCATTGTTTTCATGTATGTGAACACTCCAAGCGTATCCAGACCCCTTTAGAAAGAACCAAGTGGTCTCAGTATGGTTCGCTTAATCTGCGCATTGTGAACACAAAGCGCAAAAAGCTGGTGTTAAAGAAAGAGGACTGAGGCCCCAACAAAGCTGAACTGGACCAGAAAGAAAACCCGGTCCTCTTTGTAATAAACTCACAGTGTGAACACAAAAAGAACTGAGAACTTTTTCTCTTGGTCTGCCTTTTGGTCCACTTATAGAGGACGGAGTTTGGTTCTTTTACTCAGATACCACAGCACACCTTCAGGTGTCCATGGCTCAACAGGCCGGGGCTAAAGGCAACGTCAGGCAGATAATTATCAGTGTATGTCCCAAGTAGTCCTATTTATACTAAATTCACTAAATTCATTCCAGTCTCACTCACAAAGTGTCACATAGCAGCGGGTAGAATCTTTTCAACATAGATGATAGACTACACGATAGACTACAACAGACCTGCAGTATGTAGAGGCACAATGAGCCTGTGTTAGTAGGGTCCCAAACAGTGATATTTTACTAAAGGCAATCCAAATGATTATGATAATAATAATTATAATGAATGGAATTCATGGAATTCTATTCCCAAACCCAACAACATAAAGAATGGGTATGAATGAATGTGCACTGCACATACTGGTATAAAGTCCACCCCTCTAAGAACCTATAAGGCACACTTTGTCACCTTCCTTGGCCAACCTCTCAACAACCTTCAACAGCATCTATGGGATGCCGACCATGCTTTCAACATGTGATATTTTGGGCATTTCTGTGATAATTCAGTTTGAGCCATACATAAGTGTCCATACTGTCATACTTATGGAAGGGAATATATCTGTGCTACAAATCAAACACAGCATTTCAGCAGAAACACCTCTCATCCACTGTCAAGCACGGTGGTGGAGGACTGATGATTTGGTTAGGTCTTTAAACAAAAAGAACATAAAATGTTAAACTTTATATATGTAGTGTTACAATACGTCATAAATAGGATTCTTTACTTGCATTATTTCCTGGTTAAAGTATTACACTAGTCCTGAAATTCCTGTCCAGAATGATGTGCTAACTGACTAGCAATGTTAGCACACAAATACTATCCATTTTAATAAGTGTGTACCGGAATCTTGATCCTCAGAAATCATGTTGTTGATGTAATTTCTGCCTGACAGTATTTTTGAAGGCTCAGCAGAATAATATCTGTGATGCAAATGGAAGTGACACAGGACAGACAGCTAGGCGGCCTGCGTAAAAGAAAACAGGAGGAAGACGACGTAAAAAGACAGAGTGAGAGTGGAAGTGAGAGGCAGGTGAAACCGAGGACGAAAAAAGATGGGCAGATGAAATTACACCTGCAGGTCTGTTAGCTTTAGCAGCCAGAGAGTCTAGCGGTGTGATGTCCCGTACCCCAAGGGTCCACGAGGAATAAAGAGTGAGTAAACCTCACATATCAAAGTTTCTTTTCTCACACACTTCTGTTATTGCTCCTGTGCCTCTCCTTGACAGCCCCGTGATTCATTTCCTCCTGCCTGAAAGACGGGAAATGAATAGAAAGCTGGGATATTGTCAGGTGCTAAATGGGAAAGCGGTTGCTCTGGAGACACAATGCAGGTGCAGGTAAGAATGGCGAGTTCAGTTTAAAATGCCACTCAGTCCCACGACACATTACACAGCAGCATCTGTCTCACACGGCGAGAGGAAGGAAAAAGGAGGGACGGTTGATTGGGTGTATAACATTTCACACAGCAGCGTGGTTCATCTTTGAGTGGATATTCATCTGTTTGGTGTCAGGCTGCAGGATACTGACACTATATTATACACCTGCACTGTGGAATAAAAGGAGCTTTTTCACATTTGCATTTACTAAGGAAAAGCACAACTGACCCTAAAGTTTAACCTCGTTTTAAAAAAAAAACACCCTGGCAACTAGTCAAGTCATAGTGCTGCCTGTTATAAAAATCTGTGAAGATATCGCAGAGAGCATGTGGGCTGAGCATGCCCACATCTTCTTTGATGTTTTCTCAGCACCTGCTTAGATGTGCTCAGTGCTGAACTAGAACACACACACACACACACACACACACACACACATATATATATATATATATATATATATATATATATATTTATTTGTTCACAAGCTGACATGCTAACATTGACATTTTTTTAACAGTGTGTGAAATCATTATCACATCAACCTGGCAGAAAACTTTATTGTATAAAGTATTGCAAATTCAATTCAATTCAATTCAGTTTTATTTATATAGCGCATTTTACAATTAGAAATTGTCTCAAAGCGCTTCACAGAAACTCAGAGCGTGAGACCCAGAACCTCAGCCCCCCTAAGAGCACTGTGGCAAGGAAAAACTCCCTTTAAGAGGAAGAAACCTTGAGCAGGACCTGTCAACTTAAGGGAGAACCAGTCCTGCTGCTAGTCGGCCGGGTAGAGGAGGCTTAAAATTTCAGAGGTCTAGGGTTCTGGGTAGTCCACTTTCTGTATATGGACACTGGTAAATGTCTAGTAGCTGAGTTAAATTTTGTGAATCATCAGCATAAAATCCTGGATTTATCATATAAACTAGTTGTATGCGTCCTTCAAACAGTAACAGTATTGCCTTAATGTTTATTCAGAATATAATATATAGTATGTTGTGGTGAGGTTGACCTCTGACCGTTTAGGTATAATATATATTTGTGTAAAATTAGGACTTAATTTGCATGAATTCCTCAATTATGGGCAAAATGGTGTTTTCAGAGGTCACAATGACCTTTGACCTAATTTCTAATCCAAGCACGCTGTGCCACATTTGATTAAAATTCTTCAATGAATTACTGGTTTATGTAGTTGAAATATTGGAGGTCATAGTGAGCTTGACTATTGATCCCTAAATTCAGTTTGGAGAGGACAGGTGCTGTCAAAACAGGAGGTAACAGAAGTGGAAGATTTTTAAAAACTAGCAAGCAGCCATCAGGGCACATACTGTATATTGAAGCCTGCCAAGCTAGGTTTGTGATCTCACAGCTGTAATTCAGCTGCCTCAGAAGTAAGTACTATTTATCCATCTATACCAAGAATGAAGAAGAAAATCCACAGACCTTGATACCTGCAAAAAGAGACATTGGGTCTCACATACAAAACCATATAAGAATGAATTTTCTCATAGACCTGTGGGATTCAGCAGTGTTTTCTTGTTTTCGCTCCTTCTCTAGGTAAGGTTTAGGGTTAGGGTGGTCGAGAGCACTCATACAAAGACAAGAGAAAAACATTGCGGCCCAGAAAGTTTTTCAAAACTTACACACCATTGATAGCTTACCCATCTACTAGCATCCAGGTCCAGATTTCTATTCTACAACATCCATCCATCCATCCATCATCCATTAACCCGCTTCATCCTGCAGAGCAGGGTCACGGGTGAGAGGTGGGGTACACCCTGGACTGGTAACCAGTCGATCGCAGGGCAACACACAGACAGACAACCATTCACACTCACACTCACACCTGCAATTTATAGTGACCAATTGACCTAACAAGCATGTCTTTAGAATATGGGAGGAAGCCGGAGCACCCGGAGGAAACTGAGGCGACAGTGCTAACAACTGCACCACCATGCCGCCCTATTTGACAACATATACATCTATATAATAATGCATGTGCACACACAGAGGTGTGCATGTCTAGTCTCAGTTGGCTGTTTCATCTTTGTTTTCTATGTGTGAGTCCATTTATGGCCTTGATAGAGGTCCTCCTTACTTTGATAAAGTTGTCATCATAAATGTGACCTGAGGTTTTTTGTTTTTTTTTTCCTCTGGCAAGTGAGGCTTAAAAAGTGTCAAGAGAACTTCTGCCATATCTTTTAGAAGCTGAAAGACAATGAGTAATCAGTTTAAGAAAGCTCTTACACCAGGAACAATAATATAGAAAACAGCCTGTTCCTGTCTGACCTATGAAAGTTCAAGGTTTCTAATGTGGCTCTGAGCTGCTATGACTCAATGTCAACAGCTCAAGGTTGCTGTACTCGAGGATACTGAGCCATACTTGAGGTCGTTGAGCCATGTAATGTGTCTGAGTGGCTTGAAGTACATCTGAGATAATCAGGATTAACATATCAAATTCAGGAAAAAGCTGCTTATAAGCATATGTATGCTTGTTAGAATAATAGATTTCATCTGACTGAAATGTCTCCATACATTTTTATTAGGCTGAGCATGAGGCGACACAGTGGTAGCATGACAATAATATACCCTGACAGGCATAAAGCCACCGGGAGGACATCCAGATTCTGAACCAGGGGCAGCTCTACAAATTGTGGTCTCAGACAGGGTGGATGATGCTGTTTGTGTTCAACTGTTTCAGCACGGTCTGTGACCTTCTCTCCACATGTGTGCTCCGTGGGTCCTCACTCTTTGTTTGTGATGGTATTGGTCCTGCTGGGGTGTGCTGCTCAGCATGGCTGTGCCTGAGGTGGCTCCCTGCTGGGATTTGGACTCTTCCAGATGTGAGGGAGTAAAAATAATGGCTAAAAAAGAAACAATTCTCCTTTCCACTTGCTGGTTTAGTAGTGAAAATTAAATCATGTGATTTTTGAATGCTATTCTTTTGCTTGTGTAGCCACATTCACATAAGGTTGCATTTGAATTCTGGATTATGTGGATATGACATGTAATCTTCTGAGTAGCTTAATTGGGATTTGCAGGAAGGGCTTCACAGCAGCGATGATGTCATCTTTACTGTCAAAAAAGCGCCCACTGAGCTCAGGTAACCAGGGCAGGTGTTGGATGATGGCATCCATCACCACCACCACTTCAGCAGAATTCACCACTTCACTATGTCATATAAAGGAGCACACTCACCCTTGTCTTCATGTAATTCCATGGTTGATAAATTCTTGGGATGAAGCTTTCAAACAAATCTAAAAGTCTGATTTTTCTATTAAATATATTTATGTTTATGTATTGCAATTATGTATGTATTTATACATGCAACAACTAACTTATTGTATTGACTGTATCAAAGCCCTGTGACCTGTCCAGGGGGGACCCTGCCTCTGACATTGACAGTTGGGACAGGCTCCAGCCCAACTGTGAAAGTGGATTGAGAAAATGGATGGATGGATGATTGTGTATTGATATAAGCCTACTTGGGCTGTACAGTAAAACAGTTTTATGTATGGCAATGCCAGCTCTCTGCATGTATGTTTTTAGCCTGATGTTTCTGGCATCTTGTTCAACAATCGTCCTTTCTGCTGTCCTTTATTAGCTCAAGGTTGCAACAACAACAACAAGTTTTTATTGTGACAGCCACCATTCAGGTCTGGATCAGGCATAGCAGACTGCTCAGTTAAAAGGGAGCAGCAGTAGTAATTCAGCGGGAAAAGAGGTCTGTTGTTCAAGCTGTATACAAGACAATAGGCGGTGGGATGGAGACTAGAGGAAGTGCACACAGGGACAAAAGGATTGTGTAATGATGTCATTCTCAATTACTAACCTCTGTCACCTTCGGGTGTCAGGGAGAAAATTCTACCTGAAACAAAAAGTGGGCAAGGTCCATCAGAGAGACGAATCACAGAGCTGTGCAGCTAACCTTGTAATCAACATTTGTTGAATTTTTAAATGAATGAATACTCCATGTCTTCATTCAACGCACTGTACAGCACTGAGGGAGGGGGAGTGAGCGATATTGTTTGCGACACTGTGGGACTACAAGTAAGTCTTGTCTGTGCCGAAACCTGCTGCTGCAGATTCAGACTGGTTCTGGATGTGAAAGTCGTCATGCCGGGATGTTGAATTTAAAAATTGCATGCATGTCAACCTCAATCTGCAACCCTTCAAATGTTCCAAGAGTGCGTAATTAGTCACACGGTGCTGTCTTCTTTTCTAGACAAGTGACACGCTGAACACACGAGGCTAAAGTCGGGATTACTGCATATGGACAAAATGTCTTACAAAGAAGAAAGACAACTATGACAGCTTAAATTCCACAGCATGTCCTCGTAGCTACCTTCAGTTCTCAAGACGGATTCTCTCTGATTTTACCGACAATCAAGCCATCAGTCAGTTACGGTAAAACACTTGCAGGAAGATGACAGAGTATCCAATGGAGACATTGCAATAAAAAAAAGGTATTCTGTTTCAACTAGGATGCATGATGATAGTGTGGATTCATGGCAAGCTTCTGAAGAGGAGAGATCAAGATCTGTGCTTCTGGTGCCACAGAGTCAGAGGAGTCAAGTACCCCCTGTAGACAAGCCATATGGTCCAGGAAGACTTTTATGGGTGTATATGTGTGGCAGCAAGCACCATGCCAGTCCCTCTGCTGATTTCTCATTATCGAGGAATAAATAGAACAAGACAACAAAACAGTGGCCCTGTTGTGTCATTCTGACTTCGGTGTGAGACAGATGGTACAAACTAAATGGCAAGATTTGAATAGTTGGGAAACTGGGCAGCGGCACCAAGCACAACAAACAACAAACTGCGATGAAGACAGCATTCTGTTCTGCCCCTTTTCTCCACTTTTTTTTGTGAATAACACCATAATTTTCCGTCTTTGTCACCTGTTTTCATGTTTCATAACCTGTGTCACCTTTAGCAGCAATCACAATGACTGCACTCGCTCTCGTTCTTGCATTATTGCCCGCACAAGCTCAGTGTGTGTTTGTGGCAGCAGCGTGGGAGGCTGCAGGGGAGTCACAGGGAACAGCAGATGCCAGACCTCCTCTAAGGTGGCTGACGGGTGGGCAGGGAAGGCAGACAAGTACAGGATGCAAAAAAAGACAGAAAAGCTACCTGTAAATATAGCAGAGCAGCTCAGGAGCTTGGGTTTCCATTAAGAAGCCATGTATTTCCTAGCTCCTGGCTTTATTGCACCGTTGCTGCGGGAGTGGGAGCCCAGGAGGCTCTTCAACATTATTAGCAGCTCACAGTACATAATCCCACAGCAGATTCTCGTCTATCTTCAGACCAGACTGAAATATATAGAGGAGGGGGGGGGGGGGAGAAGAAGGTGGAGAGTCCAAAACATTGATATAAAGAGACACAAAGAGAGGCAGACATACATTGTAAAGCCTCTGTGTCTCTCCTCGTGGTGTCAAGCTTATCTGATGACAGACAACAGATGGTGGCCAGTCTCCAGAGGTCCCATGTGCCTCACTAAGTCATGAGGCCAAACTCTGAGCCAGTGCCCTCTTCTGCCATTCCTTCAGAAGGAGATGAAGCCACCTCATTCAGACTCCCAGATGTCTCGACCTGGATCCACTTCTGTGATGAGGTGCTGAGAAATTAAACATCAGTCCTTGTTGTTTAGACTTCCAAATATCCTCAAGAAACATAACAGCGTCAATCTCTAACTAAATCCGGTCCAGACACTGATTTATTGATTGTAATATTACTATCTCATAACCAACAGTGCTCACAAGCAATACATGAAATATTCTGCTGGTGTTCTCGGCCTTTAACATCACTTCGATACACATAATTGGCTGTTTCAGTTAACAACAAGATAAGAAGGCAACAAGCCCAGAGCATTTTAGGTGTTAAAGTATTTTTATTGGCACACCACTTCTCCAGTGTTTTCTCCAAAGCATCCTCAGGATACTCAACTACTCCAGAAACCACACATCTCATTACCAGATGACCAGGGTAAAAAGGTAGAGGGGTGAATGGTGACAACAGTGGCTCGTCTTTCAAACAGGGGAAGCTCATTTAAGGTTTACATTATAAAATGGATCCTATTGCAGCCTGACTGCAGTTACTAATGGAAGGAATAACGACTAGTATAGCAGGCTAGTTTTCTTTTCACAACTTCGCTAATTTGAACTAAATTATTTTAAACGAACTAACGAAACAACAAAACTCAATAACTTTATAGTGATTATTATGTTTTATTCAGACTGTAATATGTGCAATGTGTGAAAAACGATCAGTCCGGACAGACTCCTCACAAAAGATATTTACACACCAGAATGAGTGGTTTAGCAGTTTACAAATGTTAGCTGGTAACTGTCATGAGAGCGTGCTGCTGACATCCACCAACGTTAGAAATACAAATCTGGTGTTTAATATTGAGTTCATGAGGTGAAAAAACCCTTCCGAATATAGGATCGAGACTCTGGACTTGCCTTTCGTGTCTTAAAGGGGCGTGGCAGTAGAGAAGCCCATGTGACACAGATACAGCCCCGTCCAGAGTACAGACCTGTGCTCATTTGATAGTGATATGACCCCTCACTAAAACATGTTACTGCCCCCTTGTGGTGTGGCATATTAATCTATTAAACTGGCTCTGACGATCGTGGTTTGACAGATGCTTACATTATGAAACATTATACAAGACAAAATTTTCCTATCTCTCTCTGGGGTTTTTGGCTACCATGGTGACGAGGTGGGCTGCAAATACGCATTTGTCACTTTAAAGACATGGAAATATGGACCCCTTGCTTAGACAAGCCGTTTCAGTGGCAAGTTTCACTTCAATGAAAAAATTTAATATTTAAAGAAGTACCTTTTTATTTGCACAAGGATCAAGTAGATCAAAAATGTGCATTTTGTTGGATTTATTGTTGTTTAAACTGGGCCAGACAACATATGGCTCTCTGATGCTGAATTAATGCCACTAAGAGTATATGCTGCAACTTTCCATGAGCTACTACATACAGCACAGCCTTTGATATATAATTATGGTATGTGAATGTAAAGAAAGGGACAGAAGTGAGGAGCACAAAAGCAGCAGCACACAAACTGGAAATCAAAGATACACTGTCACACGAGAACGTGACGTGTTCTTCAAATAGACACAACAACAGGATGCTGGCATTCTACAATTTGACATACCAGCTCATCACATGCTGCGCTGTCGACATACCGTGTCAGAAGGTGACGATAAAATCTTAATATCCTTCAGTGAAATGTCTCATTAACATCACGTTTTGCGGCACAAGCCTGTTACTAGATAATCAATAGATTAAAAGCCGAGAGGGACAGGACACTCAGGAGCAAACATGGTATTACCACATGCTTTTCTGTGTGTGGAAACACCTTATCAGCATGTGAGTACTCTCTGTGATTACAGTCCATTGACAGCACAAATAAACAGTGTCAAACTATCAAACCACCCCACTCGCCTGACCATTTGATCTCCTCCATTTAGAGAACCTATAATCTTGCACACGTGGGCTTCCATCCTCCTTCAGAAAAATCTGAATTTAACATTGTGGTGGTATCACTGCCTAAGCGTAGCATGTTTTAGTGCGGATGTCACAATACTGATACAAGAATCCATTTTGAATATCATAGTGAAATATATGCAATCTTCTTCGTCTTGTCACTGTTCCATTTATCAGAAAATTATGGCTAATTTTGAGGTAAATGATTGGATTTTTGAATGTTATGTGCAAGATGTTTTTATCTACCATCTTTGTGCATCTAGCCGACTGAGAACCACAGCTGTCATGTTGACACAATAATGTTTACGATGTCAGACAGATTCTGATCAATACAATAGCTATGGCTATAGAGCAAGAAGAAATGTAATGAATTTTATGATTTTATGAGTATAAGGGTTGAAACGAGGACTGAGCATTGTGCTCAGCAGAGCAAACTGAGGCAGAAATCAGGCCTTAGGTGCATGTACAATACTTGTTAGAATCAATTCAACATTACTTTTGATAGATAGATAGATATGCTGGCAATAGCTAAAAGATATCTTTTCTCAACCACATTTTAGACAGTGGAACTTGCATGCTGAGACTTTTCAATTATTTTATAGCGCTCTCCTGTTTAGTAGGCATTAGTCTGCTTCACTCTAGACACTTCAGAGCTAATGGGTGTTGCATGGTACCAAAATGGCAAAACATGACAACCCTGGATATTCTCTACAAGCCCTAATCGAGCAGCAACATCCTGGGCGTAGAAATGAAGCCCAGGTTGAAATGTCATTTTGCACAAATACTCATTTAGATTTAAGAATGGACTAACATGAAATTGGTGGCCAACGGTCACCGACCTTTTAAAAAACACTTAACTCAAGAATTCATGCACACTAATGTGTAAAAAGATCAAATATTTACGTGATGCCATGTATCCAAAAATGTTAAAGATCATTGTAGTATTGTAAATCTCTTCAAATTATGTATAAATCTGGAGAGCAAACAGTGTTCTGGTTGGAGGAAGCAAACAACTGCTGCTTGGTAATTTTTTGTTGAAATGTATAAAATCCAACCTAACTGCGTTTGACAACATTAATTTTTAAACAACTCAAACCAGTAAAAAGTTGTTTATATGAACTCTGGATGACACCAGTGGTCTTTCCTAGGGAAAAGAGCATTAAACCTGCATGTGCACGTCGTTGCTTCACACGTACTTTGCCTCCCAATTCTCCTGTGGCAACCCCAAAGCTGCCTTTCACTGGCTACTCTGCAATTCTGTGTTGCACAATCACCACCCAGTAGCATCCCAGAAGCATTTCACGTCCTCCCCACGTACCCACCTTCCTCCCGCCCTCCCTTGCTCTCCATACGCTTACCCGCCCATTCACTCATCGCTGTCTGCAGCCTCTCGGCTGCCTGTGTGACATTTGCCATTTAGACGAGGGAAAATGGACACTTATCCAAACTCTGACCTTTTCCACCTCTCTCTCACCCTCTCCGGCATCACACGCATCTGCAGCCCAACTTCAGTGACAAATCATTTTAAAGACTAAACAAAAAACCTTGCTTATTGCATGCTATTGTTTTGAGTTTGTTGGAACTTCTCTGTTCAAAGATCTTCACGGGATAACCTGTCTGAACACTAACTGCCTCACTTAATTCAGGTGACTGCTGCAGCTGCGGTAAAGGTTAATGAATGCTCGTTGAATGCCACATGCCATGGGCCGCTTTGGGGCATTATGTATTCAGCTTATTCAGTAGTTGGCCTACTGACGATCTACTGTACATTTTCTGTCCACAGCAGAGCTACGAGAAATATCCTCTAGAGATAGTATAAATATCTCATTATACCCAGACTATATTTGAAGGACAAATGCTTAAAATGTAGCTGTTTTTCTGCTAAATCATGAGCCAAATCTAATGTCAAAGTTTTACACATTAGTTTTGTACTTTGTATTTATGTCACAGAAGGGCTCTAAAGTTCAGACATGTTTGCTGAAATAAGTCTTACCTGACATGTCAAAGCAAGAGCCATCCAACAATCACCTTGTCAAAGCTGTGATCTTCCTTTCCTTCCCTCCAGCAGCAGCAGTGGCAGCAGCAGCAGCAGGGTGCTAGTGACACATATGGCCAATTATAGGTAGAAGTAGAGAAGATGATGTGAGCTGAAAGCTTGTTCACACGTGGCGGCTGTCCAGGCGGCCGGGGGGCTGCATGTTGGAGGGCCGTGGGAGAGAAAAACTCATCAATAGCTCAGCTCTCCTCCTCCTCCTCCTCCTTTTCTCCTCTCTTCCGCTCATCCGCAGATCTGTGGCAAATCAAACACTACTTTTTACCTGATCAATACTGCCCCTTAACTCTCCTTTATTACTCCACAGCAAGAATAAGGGTTAGAAAGGGAGATGCAATATTCAGTTCATAAATCATGCAGTAAAAAAATGTCAGGGGGGTAATTGTGGTTTTCTAACACCCTTTACAGGAAGGTAGATTTTATTAGTGGGTTAACGTCTCCGGGCGACCCTCATTCCTTCTCATTATGGAGGCATCATGGAGGCATCAACAAATCTTACAACACTTCTCAGTGGACCCTGGCCTGATTTCTACGATGCATCTCCTGAACATACAGACACACAAACAAAGTGAGTGGCACTAAACATGATTTACTCCCGGATGAGAGTCTTGTCTATTTGTAATACATGACAGCATTGTCATGGTCACTGTCTTTTTGTGTTTTTTTTTCTCCATCACTGATTTGGTTTGGGTATTGCTTTCTCCGCCAACTAATAATAAGACTCCTTTCTGTGTCCAAATACATAACACAAATAAGTAGAATGATTGCCTCATTACTGTGCTACAGTGTGCCTTTTTCTATAAGTCCCCCCCCCTTTCCTCCTCAATGAATTTCAATTGGCCAATAATTTCCCACCATATCCCCCAGTTACAGCATTTTTTGTCACATCTTTTAGTGATTAAATGGATCGATTTCTGTTCTCTGTGGGTGATTAATCCCACAGGGTTAGAGAGATTACAGAGTGGAAGCCACAGAGAAGGCTTCTTAATGGATTCACACAGAGAGCCTTCCATTCATAGGGCTAATGATATTGGGTTATGGGACTGGGCTTCAGAGGGGAGTGGGAATACTCACATGAGTTAAAAAAACAAAACAAAAAAACAGGTAAAAAAGGAGTCAAATGCAAAGGATGACCTTGAATCACACATGGTCCGACTGACCCTGTCTGCTGCTTCTCTGACTGCTGCTGGAAAAACCAACACCTGCTTGGCTGGTGGGGATTCAAATCTCAGCCCCTATCTCATGTGATATTCTTGCAGTGAAGTCTCACATATGATTGATCATAGTCATTATTAGTCAGTAGGACGGGTAAGCAGCGCAAGGGCTGTTTGCAGCGGGCCAACATAGCCGCCACAGTCATTAGGGTGTCCCAGGGCCCAGCTGTTTCAGGCTGGAGGGAGCTGGAGTGTACTCAGGGCAGTTAAGGTGGGGTTACTTATTCATTATAGTGGGTGAGGACTGAAAAAAGACTTATATCTCTCCTCCACAGCTGGACACGGAAGCAAGAGTAAGGAAGCTGTGACTCTTGTGGACCAAAGAACTGGAACTCTCCCACAGCATGGTGATCTGTGTCACGCCCCACGGCTTCAAACCTCCTCTAAAGCACTGTCAGATCCCAGCAGGAAACAGTGCCAGGCTAAGCAACAGTCCTGGAGAGGAGGGTTGAAATGAGAAGCAAGAGGTGAATGAGCCACTAAAGATGAAGGAAAGGGTGTGCAGTCGAGTTTTAAAACACATGTATGACCCACAAGGGAGATCAGAGGCCCCAATCACAGTTGGAGGTCAGCAGTGTTACTGGAAGGGAATAGCTGGCTGCAGCCGGTTACTCCAGGTCACCGCACAATTCATCTGGAGTGTATAGACTAAATGCCTACAGAGTGTAACAGATTGCAGAGTGGAAAGCACACTCTTTAATCTTGCTCTGGCCTCTCAATGGATGTCCGAGTCAGATGAAACAGCACATGTGCAAGGAGTGTTTCTCATAATGGTTTTCCATTTGCTTTTGACCACATTGAGCCGCTTTTACTTTTGAATAGGTGCCACTCCACACTGAACAATGGATGAATGGAGGCTGTTTATCACTCAGAAATAAGGAACTATTTTTTTGTAAGCAGTGAGGAAGAAACAGATCATAGAATACATTTATTTAGCAAGACTTTGGTACGTGTTTTTGGATCGGTCACAACACTGTACGCCCAAATCAGTACTGACAGGTCACGAGGGGGGACAACTAAGAAGCAAACAGGGCCCTGAGGTAGTGTGTCTCATTCCAGAGCAAAGGCCAGTTGCTGTCAGGAAACTGTGAACAAGCTAAAAAAAAAAAAAAAAAACAAGCAAGTGACCGGGTGCCCTGAGCAAGGAGTCACTCGTTGTCCCTAACCCACTATGGATGTCTGATGCACTCGGCCAGGATACCCCCAACATCACTCAGGGACATCACCAGCCTACCCACATACAGTTCCACACAACTGTCTAACTACACTAAGGAAGTGCTAAAGTATGAATGTTTGCTTGTCATCGGTGTTATTGGGTTTCCCTTCCCTTCCCTTTTCACGCCCAAAATGGAAAGGCACATCACGTCTGTTTACATGTCATAGAGAGTTCAGTGTTCAGAGAGGGAAAAAAAAGTGGTATAAAGCCTTTTTGTGGCTCTGGAGGATGCGGTGTAACACCCAATAAAATGTATTAAGTCCACCTGAGTCAGGTGTGGTTGGGTTTTTAAAGGTGAGAAGACACAGGAGTATTAGCTGCTGCTAATATTAGCTAGAGCTTCTCTTAGCTTTAGAGTGCATGAGTAGCAAAGAGGAAAACATCACTGAATCTCTCACTGAACTCTTGACAGTTCAGTTGCATTATCAGCAAATGTAGGCATCATGCTCTGTTTTGGTCTGTCCACTGTAAGTCTGATAATGTCATACATACAGAAATAAAATGCTAAACTCTCTTTCTATAGCCCATATTATCACATATTATATTAATAGAAATATCACATTTTTACAGAAACAGTAACTATTAACTGCTGTTTGGTACCAGCAGTTTTCAGGTGTCTATATGTAGTGTGAGTTCCTTGTCTAATGATTCACGCAGATATATCGAATAACTGACATATCACATCAAAGGAAGCAAGGAAGATACTTGAAATGAATGTAACTTAACACAGGCGCAAGAGATTTTCACCATTCATTCTACAGCATATAGAATGACACCATAGAGAGTATAAAATTGTGGGAAGCTTCTGTGACGTCACCAGTAGGATTTGGTTTTTGTACCAGGCTGTAAACATGTTTATTTCTGCTGTAAATTTGGATCAATGGAGATTAGGATTGACTCACATCAGATGTTAATTTCTCCATAGACCAACACAAATGCATCATCCTATCAAACTGTCATGAGACCCACAGAAGAAAGGGACACTGCCTTTCCCCACTGGAAACCAGTAAGAAGAAGAGGAAGAGGAATGATGTGTCACTGTAACACAATCGGTCTTCAAATACTGCTTTTGAATCAAGTCACAGCTTCTCATTAGCTCCAGTGGTGATGTAGGTACCATCCAAGGTCGTGGAGCAACTTGGGGTTCAGCGTCTTGCCCAAGGACACTCCAGCATGTGGTGGAGGTGGAGATCGAGCTGTCAACCCCGCGCCGTAAGGGGGGCAACCTGCTCCACCACCTGAGCCACAGCCGCCCAATGTGCCACTTAAATACTCAGTGCCAGGCTCTAAATAATTCAAGTTACAATGAAAACGGAACACACACAGAAATAAAGAATTGGGTGTGAAAAAAAAATCAAGAAAAACTTTTTATAATAGTACATAAAGGTATGACCACTTAAATGTACAGAAGCTTTCATGACTCACATGAGTTACAAATGTGGGTGAGCTGTGCTTGTGCGCTAACCCTGGGTGATTTTTTGGAATTCAGTCCAAGGTTAGTTTTGTGTCACACACTTCTGACGTCAGTCTGTTGCAGTTATGGTGGCTAATTATGGACCAGCACAGGGGGATTTCTGCCTCCAGTGAAAGCTGCTTGTGTGGAGGGGTTAGTCGCTGCTGACTCTTTCAAAAACTGTCTGTCTGAGTGAGACGCTCATATATATATATATACAGTATATATATTTATACACACACACACACTCCACACACACAAACCAAATGTAGCCTACATATTTTTTTTTTTTTTTGCAGTGCAGAAAAGTCTCCAGGTGGAGAGGCGAGAGTTTTCCCTGAGTGCAGAAGCCATTAGTCAGAAAGGAGGTGATTTATGGGTTGTCTCCTTGCAGAATTTAAATTAACTGCCATGCTGTACGGAGGTAGGGTGGAGGGTACCACTGCTTTTTGGGTTGCTCCCCTTTGCACTCCACCTCTCAATCTCTCTCTCTCTCTCTTTCTCTCTTTTCCGCCTCTCTCTATCTTGTTCTCTCTCTCTCTCTCCCTCTCTCTCTCTCTCACGGGAGAAATTTGGAACGTTTGTTGGATCCAGGTGTGTTGTCAGGTGGTCAGCTCGCTCATGGATCTTGGAAGATTTCAGTGGAAAATATGCTCAGCCGCTTGAAAACATTTTTTTTTTCCAATAATAATATACAAGGTCAAGGTCAGCAGTTACTGCTGAGAAGGTGCTGTGTCTTATGGAGCAGCACACACTCCTAATACATTTGTCTAGAGGCTGCAGTGAAACAAAATATATGGAAATACATAGCACACACACTATTTCCCACACTTATTTTTAAATTATTAATAATAAATGTGGCCCCAAATATGAGGATACAGCATTACTAATCAAGGGTTGCTCATTATATCAGGATGTACTCACGCTGTTCCCAGATCCATATTAATGATTTTTGTATTAATGATGTTTTCTACTGTACTCTCCTTCCTCTCCCTGATGACTATATGATATATAACTCGGCCAGGGCGACATGGGAGTTTAAGGGACAGGAACTTCATCTGAGTTCATCAGAAATTCCCTCCACGACGTACATGATTCATAGAGAGGACATCATATACATAAATACGTACTTATTGCATAATGCTGTGCCTGTGCCTGGAGACAGGGGCTGCAGGGTGGTGTGAGCAGTCGGAGGTTGGAGGTCAGGGTTCTCCTGAAGATGGCAAGCGGAAGCCGATGATTTCATCCCGCTGTAAGGACACAAGATTTCACATGTTAATGCTGTGAATATTAAGTATGCATATTAATAACTATATAAGAATAATCTATAAACACATATGTAGTTTTAAACTGCATTTCACAGATTAGTCCCCCTTGCTGATGAAGAGATGCTTTACCAGCAGCTTTATTGCTTCTACTCCTAAGACACACACACACTGCACTACCACCACACACACACCTCCTGATTTTCCTCCTGCAGGCTCAATGGGCTCAAAGTGAAATATGGGGTGATTTCATTATGCATCTGTTTCCCTTATAGAACCTTGACCTTTGGTGTACTTGTGCAATACTGCCGGAGCTGAGCTAAAAGTGGGAAGCAATTATTAGCTCATAACTGAGTGGTTTTAATATTAATGTCACTGTAAGGTGATACATTCATCATTTTGCATAATTTACAATAATTTCAGGTTCATAGTGTTTTACTTTAAGTTATTTAAGGATGGGGGGGGATGGCAGAGAAAGCAAAAACAGGAACTATAATCATGAACACACAGCAATAAACTACTTAAAGCTGGATCTGCACTGTAATTGCCTTTTAAGAAATTGATGAAGCTAATAGGACCATCATTCTTGGGGACCTCTTTTACCCACTAGCAGTCCAGAAGGTTCATTATCATGCATTTTATGGGCAGCAAGGCGAAAGTAGTGCATGCTCATATTTCTAGTAGACTTTGTCACCATTAAAGGTGGATTTTAATTTAAACCCATACGCTTTTCCCAAACCTAACCAGGTATTTCTATTAACTAGAATATGGTCGCTAATTATATATTGAAAATGTGGATAAGTCACAATGATGATTATCTATTGGAAGAATAGTAGAACAGCCATTTAAATGCTGGATACTAATGACAGTAAATAGGATTGGAATAATGGAATAATTACAGCCCTGATAACAACCATTTAATGGGATGATAGCAGTGATGATCACAGCATATTAAATTGACATTAACAGAACTAAGTCCCACTAGGATCAGAATAATTAATAGTTGCAATTAATGGGATGATAGTAATGGAGTAATAGTGCACCTACTAAGCCTGGGCCCCATAAGCCATATGTGGGAATAATAACTAATAACATCCATTTATTGGGATGATAGCATCTAAGCCAAAAGTTACTCCAAACAGGAGACGGTTCTTTTCACATGCAGCCCTGTAAATGTTACTGATGATCTGCTTAATACATACGAAACTAGAAGTTATAATGTACTTTTTACATAGGAGTGTACATATACAGTGCTTCAGCAAATAACTTCTGGTAGAATGGTGCATAGCTCCAGCAGTAGTTTGATCCTTTACCCCATGGGACACAATGTTCCTCTGTGGTTTTTCTGCCATGCTGGGAGCAAGACCGGACCACGGAGAACCTTTGCTGGGCTCCAGCTGGGGTTTTGACAGACTCTTGTCTTCACTGCCTGGATGAGGGAAACCACCCTGGGACGTCCCCTGGGTCAGATGAGAGGAAGAAAAACAAACACAGTAAAAGAGAGAAACACGAAAAATTCTTCCCTTGTCTACATCAAATATTCCTCAAGGAAAGAAACACTTGCAGTTAACTAACTGATGTATCTGCGTTTTTGAATTTGGGACAAGATCAGCATTTGAGTCATCATTTAAAACACACAGATGTACATAAAATGATGCACTTGTAGAGAGGATTTAGTCAAAGCAGGGTTATTAATTCTAAAGCTACTTTTTGCTTTAGAAAGTGAACTGAAAAACCCTGCAGGAGAAAAA
Organism: Parambassis ranga; assembly: GCF_900634625.1. NCBI lineage: Eukaryota > Metazoa > Chordata > Actinopteri > Ambassidae > Parambassis > Parambassis ranga. The sequence continues at coordinate 13,464,405 of NC_041029.1, forward strand.
AAATGTAACATGTACCACAAATAACAGATGCTGTGCATTCTGCAGTCACCGCAGTGCAACAGAAAATCCATGCAGAGAGACAAAAACCAGCAAATTAAGTTCACAGCTTCATCAGCTTGACAACACATGAGCTGAAAATACTCACACCAGAACCGCATACAGAAAACCCAATGCAAATACTCAACACAACAGAAATGTTCATAGGGACTGTAGAAAGGTGACAGACCCTTCTAAGGATAAGGACTAAGGTGCCTATGATGTCAAAATACCTAAAAGTCAACGTTAGTAACAGGCAGGTTGGTATCTGCAGTGCATGTGTTGTCAAGTAGATTTTTTACCCTATTGTAGTTCAGTTAATAGAGGCATCCTGCAAGGCGTAATACTAAAAAAAACAGTGTTTATTAAAATTATGCAAAATATTGTGATTAACAGTTCAATTTACACATTAATAAGTGTAGAAGTATAAACAGAGAGTGTATAAACACTGCACGTCTGCTACAAAAATATTTATATTATCACAATGAATCCGTTTTTTTTTCGTCATTCAAAAATGGAAAAGAGAAAATTCTAGGGGGGGAAAATAGCTTTGCGTGAACACAAACTTTAATTTGTTCAATATTTTATTTATTTTCTTAACCCCCTCCTGCCCTGCACGGTCACACAGGGGGCTGGAGCCTTAATATTTTATGACTATTGATTGATAATAGTTTTTAATACATGACAAAACAAATGCTGCAATTTCTTCTTTTTTTTCTTGGAAAATGACATTAATCAAAATAGCCAGATTGCTTATAAAAAGTCAAAACAACAGCATTTTGTAAATGTAACGCATCAATAGAGTAGTCTGACCTTCCTTGTAAGGTAGGATTCAAATCAGATGCAAGTGGAGGAGAGTGATGAGGTGTTCAGTAAGGGGGGGGGGGGGGGTGAGTTCACTTCATGCTGCGAGTGATGCCACAGTCTTGGCCGAGGTGGAAAGGTCATCCCATCATTTGGGAGCCTGGAGGGAGAAGAGTCAAGACTGAGTGAAGCCGCAACCAGCTCACTGCAGGCGAGACACACCGAGCACACACACACGCACACACACACACACACACACATAATCCGCCACATTATCACATTCATTATGATACCTGGATTTAACAGCCAGCCTTTGGCAGTGGTGGTCAGAGAGCAGCTCTGCAATTTGTCGCCTGTCTTGATTCCACAGACTAGAAAACGAAGAGTTAAAAAAAAAAATAAACAGTTTAGCTGCTGCTCACTCAGGGAAAAACACTGACAGACTAATGATAAGCCTTTTTTTCATGGAGACAAAATTCGACTACCTTGAACATCACTAAACTCTCCTACTCTTGGCTGATATGCATGTCTGTGTAATCAGCTTGTAAATATTTCATGATTTTGCATACAGAGCATGCAGCTGTAATCAGCTCATTGCACCGAGGCGCGCGTGCAATAAATTCATGTGACATAACATGCAAAGCGGTTACAACATCTCGTAATGGTTTTGGGGTTCAGGGTTTACCACGCAAACAAGGGCCCCTGAAACACAAGAATGACCAAACTGACCGGCCTGTTAGCGGATGAGTTTTTGTCTGAGTTATTATGAGAGTCTTGTAAAAAAATGCAGCGCTTGTCATATGCTTGGGTAAACAGGGCAGACGTCATGTTTGATACAGCCCCGGCTGCTGTTGTGAGGAGGAACACATGGCCTCAGGGTATTTTGGATGTGTGTTGCTCTTTTCCTCTGGAGCCGTGTCCTTCACTGTTTCTGCATTCACCTGGATTCTGTGCATTATAGTGCACGTCAGCAAGAAATCACTGAGGCAGAGAAGGCTTAAAGCAAATAAATATTAATTTTCTCAGCACATATATAAAACCACTCCTCTCCAGACTCACAGATTGCCCTCTTTCTCTCTTCCTTCTTTCTGTCATGAACAAAAACACACACACACACACTTATTCCACAGAATCTGTGTGCAATTCCCCCCTGAACTCAGCCTTTTTTTTCTGTTGCCATTTTCCTTTAAATGCACCATCTCCCCTTCGCTCACCATCTTCAATTTTTGACTTCCTTTGCCTTGCCTCCGATGTTTTGAAGCCCATCAACCCCCCTACCCACCCCTCCCCATCTCCTCAGTGGGTGCCAGGCAGTCACAGCAGTGGCTTGATCCTGGCACTTATGAAAGGAGCTCTTTGATAAGCCTCGGCCAGGAGGAACACAAGGGAAGCAATCAGAGACACAACACAAACTCAACTAGAGATGAGCCATCTACTGTGTTTGCTTGTGTGTTTGTGGTGTTGTTTTGTTTCTTTGACCTGTTAAACTTTCCTCTTGAAAAAAAAAAATCCTTAAAAGTTGTTTTTTTTTCTTCTTTTTTTTTCTTACTCTTCCATGTTTTGTGGTTTTCCCTTGTGCACTTCAGAAACTCTTGGAAACACATTTGTTCTGCCTCCCCGTCTCTTTGTAACCAGGGAGAACAACAAAGTGATTAAAAGCTTTTGAGGTGTGTTTGGATGCGGCTGATGTCTGGACACTGTGCTACTGAGGTTGTGGTTTCCTGTTCTTGCCATGTCTTCGCATCTGCTCGCTTATTGTGTTTCAAAAGCTTTTTTTTTTTCTATCCGTCACAGCTTGATCAGCTGTGCAGTACAAAACCTGTCTGAGTTTCCTTTTAATACCATCTAAAGAGGAAATCCAGTGACTGGTCTGCAATCATACAGCATAATATCTTAAAAAGACTTGTGTTTGTTCAATAGATTACTCTCGCTGACGTTGCATATGCAGAGTTTAAGGTCCTGAATTGTATCGAATTAAACATATGAGTTGTGTACCAGATAGTTCCCTCGACGTACCCAAAAAAAACAGAGCTACAAAGCCAGACTTGCAAGAAACCTTATTCCAGGTTGTGCAAATTTATGACTGTTTGCTAAAATCCATCCATCCATCATCTTTATCCTGCAGTGCAGGGTCACAGAGGGCTGGAGCCTATCGCAGCTATCTACAGGTGAGAGGCAGGGTACACCCTGGACAGGTCACCAGTCCATCACAGAGCAACATGCACACAACCATTCACACTTAAACACACACCTACGGGCAATTCACAGTGATGTTTGCTAACATGCTACCATTGTCACTAAAAACTCCCATTCCTGCTCAAAGTTTTAAGATGGAGGTCTATAGGGGCAAAATGATGGTTGGTACTGAAGTCTCACAGCTAAAGAGGTCGCTGGTTTGAACCTGCTGGTCAGCTGTAGTGAGGTAAAAAGTTCCCCCTATGCCTGTGCGGGTTTTAATCCGAACACATGTTAAGGTTAACTGGGGCCCATATGTATAAGCGTTGACTGATAAACTGGCAACCTGTCCAGGGTGTACGCTGCCTCTTGCCCATTAAACGGCTGGGACAAAGTGAGGTAAGAAAAATGGATGGATGATGGATTGGAGGTCATTGGAGACTGACTCACTTTTGGAGCCAGCAACCAGGTGCTACAGAGTGAACTGCAGAATTCATAACACTAAAAGAAAACTGTTGCCTTTTCTGTGGTCGCCATTTTCAGCTACCACTGCCACTTTTTTTAATAACCCTCCTCAGACAAGACACCACGGCAAGAGCATCTGTGTCATCAATGTTCAGGACAAGAATATCTTTTTTAAAAATCACACATATTATTAAGTGCTCCCATAATATAGTTTAACTACAGATGAATTTGTGTCTCTCCATGCTCTAACCAAACATGCAAAACAAACCAGCTCCAGCAGTCCACCCCCTCTTTGTGTTGTACCTCTTGCTCGCCTCCCCATCATTCTCATCTCTCTTTCATCACTACAGCTCTGTTTGTCCTCTCGAGTGTGCATTGATCTCTGTGGTTCAGAGATTTAGAGATTTGGGGCACAGTGATCTGACTGGCAGTTACAGCCGGCAGGTGTGAAGAACAAACAATGGCCCCCTAAACAAACCCCGAAACTAATTTAGGGCTTGTGTGCTTCCTCATATGGGCAAACTCCATGTCTGTTATGAGGAATAAAACAAAACAGGCAAATATGCATGGCAGCTGCACCTGCTGTGCCAGTTATTTGGTCTCACACCCTCTGCTCAGTGATGAATTAGACAACCAACTGGTAATGCCATAAGTTTTGGACTGAAGTTTAATGATGATAAAGAGTCAGAAATGCAGCAGAATAACTGGTGATACGTCAAGTGTATTGGTGACAAATAGTCAGGCATCCTGCTCATTGATCCGTCCCAATCTGTCACAGGAGCTCAGACCAGCTGAAGCACAAACTCTCTCATCTAAGCCAGAAATAACTAACTATGAGACACATAAGAGTTTCTATGAACTGGTGAGCACAATATTTGATTTCACTAATTAACACAAGTCTAAATACATCAGAGAAATGTGTCGGAAACACCTGGTGGGAGAAAAACCTTGATGTTCATTTATTTTTTTAAATGAAAGAATACTGAGTTATTACAGCTCCGCGTTGAGTAAACAATATAGACTGTAAATATGTCACCTACAGTTTCCTGAGAATTGTTTTAATCTCTACAGGAGCCTAAAGCTGTCGCCTTGTTGGCAGCATCACAGTCCACCTAAACTCCAAATACTGGCAAAGGACCTGATGTCAATTCAATTACATTGTGTGTGCAGTAAATACACATTTTTAGCTGTCTGCCTGTTATTTTGACACCGTTTCAACTGCAGTAACTTTAATTTTAAGCTACCTGTTTTACGTCACCCAACACGTCACTTGATCATGGAACAAGAAAGCAACAATAGTCAGCAAAAGGAGGCAAGGTGAGGATTGTAGAGTACTACAGACTTCCCCCCAGGACTCTGGGGTTGCATGATAGGATATGTGAAACTGTAAAAATTGACAATAAAACATGTGAAATGACTTAAGAATCTGGCATGTTATTCATACGCGACACCAGGTTTGGCAAAGAGGTGTATCAAGAATGGAGCTGAGCCGGGCAGCATGAAGCTTGCATCCATTAGACACTCAAAAGTGGACACACTCATTATTATGCAAATTATGAGTGTGGGTCTAAGTAAAATATTTGTGATCATCTTCATGTCTATAAGCTGCACGTTTTTTTTTATTTGCACAACTTTCAATAAAAGCTGAACCTCAAACATATGGTAAAGGGTCTGTATTTATAAAGTGTTTATCTGCCTACTCAAGGTAATTAAAATGTTTTACACTACTTTACATTTACCCTTCCACACACAGAAACAAACAAGTATCTGCAACCATGGAAGCAACCTAGGAGTTGAGTGTTTTACCCAAGGACACATCAGCATGCAGCCAGGATGGGGGATCAAACCACAAACCTTGCGGTTAGTTGGACAACCTGATGTTGGGTAATCCAATGACTTACAAATAAAAGATTCTAGTTTCCTAGTGTTGTCCCTGCCACTTTCCAAGCAACAAATTATGTTTAAGATGATGCAGGACTTGTCACCATGGCAACCAAGGAAATAGATATTGTTGATTTGTTAAGGATGAGAGAAATTTTCCTTCTACCAAATAGTCAATAGGATCTAACAAGTAGTGACACAAAACAACAAGTATGAACTAGACTGTAAGTAATGGTTCCACGTGTGAGAAAGCACTGTCACTGCCACTATCACTACGGATACTGCACATTAAAAATGTATCATTAGACCAATTATCTGAATGAATTGGAAGAACGTTTCAAACTATAAATTAAAATAAATTTGTTCCAGGAAATATTATTGAATACTGAGTTATCAGACATGGTGGCAACAGCCGGATATGAGAGATGATTTAGATTTAAATGACCTTGAACTGCACATCACTTGTACGAGGTGCGGAGCTGTATTGGCTTCAGTTTTGTGATTCAGAGCCAGAAATCTCAGTGGAAAAACTGCCCACCTCAGATGTTTTTACCATGTGATGCTGACATGAATGCTTTTTTCCTCGCAATTGAGGCAATCAAACTGACATGAGCATGACAAAAAAAAAACACACACATTTAGGGCTAAACCCCCTGCAAACACTTCACGACTGGCCATGTTTGCCATCTACAGACTTTGTCATTTGCTTTCCTACTTGACCATTTATCACTCCAAGGGATGAAAATGTCAAACAAATGACACCACTGCTGCATATAGATTTTTTTCTCCCGACCAGGACCCTTAATTTGATCAAAACCATAAAATCAATACCTAAAAAAAGACACCAATAAGAAGTAGTGTCAGCACATTCAGGTGGAGAAACAGGCTTATTGACATGGTAGAAAGAAAAATAGAGGAAAAAATAAAAACAGCAGTGGTGTGTCAATGTCGCTCTCCCCTAGTGGAAGGATAAATAAAAGTGTCTTCTTCCGATGTGCCATCTAAAACCTTCTTCTACATGTGTGTTTCATCTGTATCATCAGTCAGTCTGGTGGCTTACTAGTTCATTCTTGGCTTTAACTTTGTAATTAGCACCTTTTTTCTCCTGAGAAGCTGCTAGCATTTCCTGGCATAGCACACTTAAGTGTTGCCTTGCATCTCTGCACCTATATGCATGAACCTTCAAAACCCACCTCTAGGAAAAAGAAAAAAAAAAAAGATTGTCTTTCCTCAGCTCCATCTTTATTTTTAGAGGCTGGATGCTGATGAGAGAGAGGAAAAGCAAGGGAGTGAGAAACAACATCACAAGTGGGGAAAAAGGAGGGAGAGGAGCGGCAAGAAGGAGAGGGAGGAGGGGGTTATGTAGGTTCCTCTGTGGTTCAGGAGAGTGGTCGAAAGAAATGCAGTGCAATGAGAGTCCTTCCTATGAGTTAGCTGGTGGAGAGAGAAAGAGAGAGAGAGAGAGAGAGAGAGAGAGAGAGAGACCACACCAACCTCTCACTTGATGGGGGAGCAGAGAAAGGGAGAGGGATGGAGGGAGGGAGGCTCCGCTGCTACTGCCGTATAAAAAGCCAAGCCTGAGAATCCGGAACCACAAACTCATCACACACACACACACATGCACACACACAGATCCAGTGGCTGCTCTCTTACACTCACCCACTCTCATCATTTTCTCTCTCTCTCTCTCTCTCTCTCTCCCTCCCTCTGTCTCTGTCTCGCTCCCTTTGTCTCTCACTCCATTCCTCTGGGCTCTCTGCATCCTTCTTGCTTCTTCTCACAAGTCAGATTGTGTTTGTAAGTACGCACTGAATGTCTCCCTGTGTATGCCTGGGTTTCCTTAAGTCTTTTTCTATGTGTGAGTGACTGCTTGCCTACTTTGGTGTGACTGAGTGGAGCAGTGAGGTGTATCAAGTGTATGTGGGTCTCTGTCTCACCCTCACACGCTCGCCGCTCCTCCTGCAACTCATCTCGGGATCTCTGGGTCCCTTTCCTCGGTGACAGGCTCCCCACACCAAGCAGTCACCATTTCCGCCCCCGGGAGACCCACGCTGGCAGCGCAGCCCCTTCCCCGACTCAGCATCGGGAGGAAGACCCTGGTGGCGGCTGCCGTAGGGGTTATGCTGGTCCTGGTGCTGGTGGTGCTCATCCCTGTGCTCGTCAGCTCTGTGGGGACAGATTCCAGCCACTATGAGATGCTGGGCACCTGCCGTATGGTCTGTGACCCCTACCTGAACAAGGGCACTCCTGCTAGCAGCACCAGCTCCACCGGTCTACAGGCTGAGGCAGAGGCGTTGAGCGACAACAGCAACGTGCTTCCACCCTCCACCTTACTGCAGGGCCCACAGGGGAAGCCTGGCAGGCCAGGCAAACCCGGACCACCCGGACCGCCGGGTGAACCAGGGCCACCAGGGCCACCAGGACCGGCCGGCCCTCCTGGTGACAGAGGGGATCAGGGAAGGACTGGGATTTTGGGTCTGGGGGGTAACGGAGCTATCAGCACAGCAACCTACAGCACGGTGCCTCGGGTGGCCTTCTATGCGGGGCTTAAGAACCCCCATGAAGGCTATGAGATCCTCAAGTTTGATGATGTGGTTACCAACCTGGGCAACAACTATGATGGCATTTCTGGCAAGTTCATCTGCAGCATACCTGGTACATACTTCTTCATCTATCATGTGCTGATGAGAGGAGGGGACGGGACCAGTATGTGGGCAGACCTCTGCAAGAACGGCCAGGTTAGTGCCCTGAAACTTTTTTTTTTATGAGTTTCCTTTCTTTGCCAACTCTTTTGATCCTCCACTGCTACCTATAAAAAGTCTCTCCACCTTATTGATGGATACAACAATACATACATAATAGAGCAAAGTTGAGTTTTAGTGACATTGTGAGACAAGCTGCTCATCTGCCTCTGAAAGCCCAGAGCGCACAGCTGTGGCGCAAAGCGCGCCTGGAGACACAGTCAGTGTTGCTACCCGCGTAACCCTCTTCGGGTGATGCGTCCTGACATTCCCGCGTCCTGCGAGCCAAAGGACGGTCACAGTTTGGGCTGAGGGTGGAGTGTGAGCCGGTGTTAGATTGAGAAATGTGGGAAAAGATGCGTGTGTATTTGAGATTGTTTTTTTTTTCCCAAGGGAAAAGCTGGCGTGATGAGGAGTGTGCGTTGTTTTAAGCAGGCACACTTTATTTTATTAGCGCTATTTTTGTTATTATTATCAATATTATTATTATTAATGATAATAGTTATAATGTTATTATTGATAACGACTGAACTTTTACACTTTTGGGTGAGTGTGGAATGGTGAAATATTAGAAATTGCGCTTACAATATTTGCTCCATGCATGTCGGTGCAGGCTTACCGGATTCAGCTGTGTGTCCGCCGCTTTATCCCTCTGCCTGTGCAGTCGCGTTAACAGCATTAGTGTGGTCTATTCTCGTCTTCTTTGATGCATCATTTTAATGGGGCGGTAATATCATTGTGCGCCCCCGAGGGTCTTCTTACGCTGGCGATGCTCGCAGGTAGTTGAGACTTTCCACCAGCCGACAGATCGCTTATCTCCAAAGTGGATCCCACAAACGCTTCGCCTATATTTATATAAATAAAAAGGATAAATGTTACATTACAGACACTGTTCGCACAGGCTGAGATTGTGTGTGTGTATACTTCCAGTATCATGACAATATAGAAAAGAACCATTCCCGTGCCATCAATTTCAGTGCGTAAAAGTTGAAACTTTTTTATTTTTGAGTTCGGTTTATTCGATAAAATATGTACTTTGCCATATGAGTCTCTTATTTATAATACTTTACAAGCTCAGCTGCACTTACTGTAACATGCTTAGACACAGTGCTGTCCTGAGAAATCCTTTTTTTTCTGTACACAATATGACAAATCACACTTTGCACGTTAGTCACGTGGAAAGCAGAATTCAGGCTATAGCCTACATTTAGAGTTCTTTACACTTAAATCAGAAAGTCCAAGCTGCAGCTGACACAAAGAGTGTGTCCTGTTTTACATCTAAAGGGAGAAAAAACATTTTTTTTTACCTCTTATAAAATATTTAAAGTAATAGTTTACACAGAAAGACATTGGGCTCTGTGGATTAAATAACATCTGCTTCTTGAACCTGCAGTCTAATCAAAGAAGTTTGAGGTTAATTCATTTACCCTCAAGTTCACACCCAGCAAGAAAAAGAAAGACACAGCAGTCGCCTTCAATATATAATGTCTCACTCAACAGTAATGTTTATGGGTGGGCGTAAAAGCATTGATATATAATAGGGGAAGGAAAACATATGTTCCTATAAAACGCCTTCTGTTTCCGCTTCATTGTGCTCCCAAGAGGAGGGTGTGGAGGTACTTAAGTTAGACGAACACAGTGTGCATCTCCAGAGACCCACGTAATGTTTATAAAGTGCCTCTCTTTCTTTGTCTTTCTCCGTCCTAGCTTATGCATAAATATGCAGTTCTCTCGTGGTGTTTATTAGAAAGTGTGCTAGGCTGATGGAGAAGGCCCCAGAGCCTTAGTATGTGTAAATGACTGTGAATGGTTATAAATGTTGGGCCAACTTATGCTACATCACTGATGAAGTGGTGCAAGTCAAAGTGAAGCTCCTACACTCACACTGGTGCTTTACTCAGCTCATTAAGGCTGCAAAAAGCTACACTGTGAGCTGAGATAGGGGTGGGGGTTGTGGGAGGCCTGGGAATTGGAGACAATACCAGTATTTTATCATCTATTGGCTTCAGTGAAGTGGAGGTTTTCCAAGGCCTTGCAGTGCTGCTTCACCTCAACATAAGCGCTGGTTACTTTATTCCTTCTCTGCTTCTGCTACTTTTTTCCTCTTCTCCCTTTGGCGCAGAGCAATGCAAGAATATGAGCACTGTCCCCAGAACTTTGACACTTTTCAAGCTAGGCCAAAAAAAAAAGAAAAGTCAGCTTCCTGGTAAACAAACAAATCAGAAAGCTATTTTCAGCTCTGCACTGAATGTGCGTTCCAACTTCCTCTCCTTACGCCTTTCTTGCAATATTTCAAACAATCCTAAACTCTCTCCGGTCAATCAATCAATTCCTACAACCTGACAAAGCTGTGGACACATCCTAAACGAAACAGCAGTGACAATGAAGACAACATTTATTGGATGCTGTAGAAAGAGGGAAAGAAAAGAGGACAGAAAAGATGTTATTGTGCTATTGAGTCTATTTAATTATAATTAAAAAGCTTGAACCAGATCCAGGAAGTGTTTGCGCCTCTCCTCTCTGTTCCCTTCTTAATATTGTTATTAATCCGCAAAACCGTTTCAGAGTTAATTAAAAGCAATGACTTCAGCGTCAGTCTCTCAAGAGGACCATAGTGAATAATCACTCTGTCTCCTCCTTTAATAAGCTTCAACGTCCTTCGTGCACATGGCTCTTCCCTAGCAATTACCGCCGCAGTCTCATCTCTGCATACACACACGCTGACGCACGTTCACACGCGCACACGCATGCTTGCCCCCCCCCTTCCTAACCCGCTGCCTCAACCCACCCCAACCGGGTCCACTGTCCTCCATGTCTCCTCTATGACTCCTCTACAGGAGAAGCTCGATTTTTTATTTTTAATTCATAATAAACAGAAAAACTTTTTAGGATGGCATCGTCACTGAATCCATTTGTTAACACACAACACCATCAATATTCTTCATTGCTCCCAAGTGATGCATTGTGCTGTAACAGAACAAGTTAAAGTGTGGCATCCTTTATTTTTTCGTTTTTCTTACCTGGACTCATCTGTAAGAAAAGCACTTCATAAAGCATTACTCAGCTCGGCTCAGTCTCGTGTCATTTCTCTGTCAAAACATTCGCCTCAGTCCATCTCTACTCATAAAGACACCTCCACGTGGAGGGGAGCGGGGGGGGGGGGGGTCGCCGCCTTAGCTCTGATACACATGAGGGATGTTTATACTGTTGCTGATGCTCTGGTGTTAGTCCTAACATTAAACATGGGCCATCTGGACAAGGTCTGTTTCCTTTGATTTGATCATAGATGTGTAGTTTTGAAATCATTCATTCAAGTTTTTCTTCAAAGTAAAAGAAAAATGTGAATGACCAGGAGATTTAGCAATGTTAGATTTAACATTCTGCTAATGTTCAGAGCTGCGATTCTTCATCGTGGTGTGACTTCAGCACTGAGAGGCCTTTGTGTGTTTGCCATGTGTAACAGAGAGACTCCTGTCTCAAATAGACAGACAGGGTTTGAGAGAGCCACCCTCAGTCCCTCAGCCTCTACGCGTGCAGTATTGATCCCCTCATATATACGTTTGTGTATGTTCATGCACATGGGATTTCTTTCCGCAATTCTGACAGACCTGTATCTTTCTATGTGATGTATATCGTGGCACTTCTTCTATAATCAGCCTGAGAGGTAGTGGAGGCGGACCTTTGGCCTTGATCTGCTGTGTAATTGGACATTGGATTTGACACTCTGCCGAGTGGAACATTAGAGTTGGCCTAATTAGGTGCGAGGGCTATTAAATGAAGATTGGCCCACGTTGTTAGGAAATACCACACAGATTGGAAATGTCAGGATGACATCGGGCTGTCATCTTGCAAGCGCGGGGAAGAAAATCTATCACTTATTGGTCGAGTTTCAAAACTTGTTCAAAAACTGCGCACCACCAGTCTGTAATAATTCAATTACTTTTAGGAGACATGGTGCACAACACTTCCTGTGCTGGCATATCAGATTAAGCAGATCATGAAACACTGCTAATGTCTAATAACTTATGTACTGTGAGACCGACAACATACGGTCAAAAATAGGCTATGGATTGTCTCCTGTGGCTGGCTGACTCAAGGATGCTATGGTGTTGACTCACAAGGCTTCTTCATTATAATGAGGGCCATATGGGAGATGGAGAAGTGCCCCTAGCCCTCTTATGCAAACATCTCTCTCTCTCTGTCTCTCCCCACGCCCCTGACATTTAGCCGTCCCCCGAATTCAGTCTTCGGTGATACCCATAATTATCCTCTCCTTCTTCACAGCAAGTCAATGACTTCAAATGACTCACTGTCTGCTACATAACTCAATGTGTTTAACACTCTCTAAAACGAAGGGTAAAATATCAACAGTAGGAGAGAATGAATCGGCTTCTGTACGAAAAATGCGTGTCACAACAAACCTGAGGAGCCTCATTTTAGAGCACTAAGAATAGCGCCTGAAGGGTTACAAAAAGAAAGCAAAGTGGAGAATCAGGCCTTATGCGAACAAAGGGTGATTTTTTTTTTTTTTTAAGTGTCTGAGCTATGATTGTGGTTTTTGGTGTTGGTGCTGGAGGCAGACAGTGCTGTAGTAATTAAGTGAGCGGGATGAGTCAGACTCCAGGAAGAAAAGAGTGGCTGGATTGCAGGTCAAAGTTGATTCAACCTTCTTTTTTTTTCCTTCTTTCTCCCACCACTGTTTCCTCTCAGGAAAAAAAAGGTGTTTCTATTTTCTAACGCTTCTCTCTAAAAAAATATTCGAGGTACATGTGATCAACTGAAGTACTGACACCAGACTGAAATTACTGTAAGAAATGTCATAATTGGATGAAGGTTTGCGCAAATTGGGCCGAACAGGTACAAAGAGAACAGCTGGTGAAATTAAATCCGGAGACCTTTTTTCTGCTCTCATCTGACAGATTGCAAATCTCCTGTTATCTTTTCACTTCTCTTATCAAGTTTAACTTCCTCCCAATGAACCTGTAACACACTTTTTGCAACCAATTCTCAATATTCTAGTTAAAAGGGAAGGAAAATAAAAAAATTGCATATGGATGTATGGCGTGCCTGTGTGTGTGTGTGTGTGTGTGTGTGTCACTCACTGTGCATGCAGTGAAATGTTGGATCAGGCTCAACAGCGGTGGCAGGCCGTCTAAGCTGCCATTAAGCATGCTGTTCACGACTGGAATGTTCAAACACAATTAGACGCCAGTACACTTTGATTTAAAAGGGACCAATAGACTCGTTGATCCAAAATGGAGGCTCAACATCAAGTCAACAAATCCCTGTCAGAGAAGCCACAAGACATGTGTCCTTGTCACAGTGACAAAGCCTCTTGTAAGATCACAGTCCCACTGAGACGTTTCAGGCTCCACAAGGCTCAACAGATAAAACATAAAAATCCTTATACGGAGAATTTTAATTCAGGTTTAATAATTACAGCAGTGCCACACAATAATGTCTGTTTTTTAAATAAAAGGTCCAACGTGGAAGACTGCCAGTCTTCACAGAGAACATACACTTCTTTTCTGCATTATCTATGAAACCCCGGCGTAGGCTCGAATTCTCCCGTCTTCACTCAGAATATTGTTCAATCAAAGCCATCACGTTGACGATACCCACGGATGCAAACACGCACGAGCAGCCACAAGGAAGACAACATCGCCTGACACCTCATTTACCATCGCTGGAGCTGGCGCTCGCGGCCTCACGCTTTGTTTGCCTTGTCAAAGTTCCTCTACATATTTGGTGTCAAGGTCACGCGCTGCCAGTTGGATGTTGTTGTCCCGCTCATCTCTCAAGCTATACGTCTGCCTTATAGCCTGCATCCGAAACCTCTAGCTCATATCCCTAACAAGTGTGCGGAGGAGGAGGAAAAACAGGAGCTCCCTGATCATTATTTAAAAATAGTGAGGGCTTTTTATTCATGCATGGTTTTTCATTGAAAGAAGGCCGCGCCGGTTTGTCTCAGAAGGGGATAAAAACCATTAGAGCAAAAAGAAAACAACAACATTTTAGGGCACTTTCCTTGTGTTTTTCTCTTTTAGCCAAATAAAATGTAACATTTGCCCCCTCAGCACAGCAAAAACATACCTGAAATTTAGGGGAAAATGAAGAGAATATGTTATTACACATCAGTGACATTGCCAGAGGTTCCCTGCTTCTCCCCGGCAAAGCAAATATTTTGATAAAGTTTCATTAAAACCTCGCCTGACAAATCCTACAGAGCCATCATCACCTGCCCCCCCCCCCCCCCCCCCCCCCCCGCCTCCTCCCTACAACCCAAAGCAGTCACACTCTCTAATAAGACAGTGTTGACTTTGCACACTCGTGGCATATCATATTATATTAATATGCACTGGACGCTAGCATCTCAGAATCAGAGCAGGAGGCTTTGTTTGCACATCAATATGAGCTGCACTAGATTTAATCAAGAGGATACACAATAAAAAAATACCATATTCCATATAGCGCTCCTGCATCTTAAAACTTCTCCTCAGACTTTCATTAACCAGATCAGCCACATCTTTTTTTTTTTTTTTATACCAGCGTTGTGGCACTTCTGCCTAATGTGTGCTGGTAATGTTTGATTCTGAGACCCTCAAAACCACTTGGATTGTGGAGAACAAGCATCCATGTGCCAAGTGAAGCAGTAGACTTCTTTAGCTCTTTATGTAAGTGTGAGGACGGTTGTTGGGACTAATGTGTTGTTGTGAAATAAACAATTCTCTATGCCAATCCCAAGATGTCCTTTGACATTCTCTGGTTCATAATTTCTAAAGATTTTTTTTTCTCTACTCTTTTTTTTAACAAAGCTGTTTTCATATAAGAAGACTGACGTGTCAGCCTCGCTCCTCTCTGCCTCATAATTCAATCAGATGAGCTGAAAAGGAAATGCAAAAGACGGCTGTCTCACTACAGAGAATCCAGTATCTGTTGGGGAAAAAAAAATGTGAATAGACTGAAACTATTGTGAAAATCTACATGTTAGCATTGATCCAAGTAGCTCTTCTCTCTCTCAAGAGAGTCAGCACTTGTGATTTCCAAGAATGTTGTCCCAACTAAAATAAGCTGCAGTGCACAGCCGGATTTTTTTAAAGTTTCAAAATATGTGTGTTGTGTTTTAATAAATGCCATGTTTAATTGCATGACCCACTTTTTTTTCTTTTCTGGCTCTCCTCTGCTTAAAGTAATAACTTTATAAACACATGTATGTGGACCCACTGCAGTTCCTGAATGCTTGCTATTTTAATAAGACGCTGCACGCCTCTGCACATCCTCTGCACACTTCTTTTCAAATGAACACAATATGAGATTTGAATGTAGTACTAACAATGCAAGCTATTAAAAGCAGAATGAGTGATTAAATTGTACAAAACTATAGAAGTTAAGATCTGAAGATATTGTAATGTCATAAGAATGTCTTCCAGGCTCCCTGTTAAGTTTGGCTGCAGCGATACTTTGTGTGCGGGAGATCTCTGTCAGAAGTTGGCCTCTTCTCACGTTTGTCAATAAGCCTTGTTGTGTGCACTCCTTAAACAGGCCAACTAATTACTGGGCTTTTCTCTATGACGCTTGTTGACGGCCGCCTGAAAAGACGACGCGATTTAAAGCACACAGATACTGAGCTGAGTCAAGGGCAGGGGTGGACTTCAGAGACCCCATAATGAGCCACAAGAAAACACTTCAAACGCACCTAAACTATTGATTTCAATTCAACCTCACTGACCAGACTAAGTGACTAATAGGCTTATTTAACCACTAGCTACTTTAAAGGACGTACACTGCTTTCTTTTTTCCATCCCTAGAGAAAATAATGATCTTCCTGTTCGATTTAAGTTACAAATGATGCAGTTCTTCTTGTTAGTAACTCTTTAATAGTGCTGAGATACAGAACAGAGCAGACTGGAAGTGGAAAGTGGCACATATTTTGTGGTTTTGCTCGGCACATTGTGAGTATTTTTATAACAAGAATGTGAAAACAATGAGACGGGGTCACTAACAGAGGCTTCTAACCTAATCTGCTCCCCGCTGCTTTATCGAGGTTTATATAGAGTTCCAGCTCATTGTTTAGCTGTCCAGCTACAGCGTTAATGTTTTGGTTCACTCTCACTGCTTTCACTGTGTTTTTTTTTTTTTTAGCAGCTGTTTTCTGGGTAACAGCCCTATAAACGACTAGGTCAGCACAGATGAATATAGTGGACCGGATACAAAGCCAGACACACCCCCCCTCCCCAGAAAACCCCCAAAAAACGAGTAAATATGGCGTATGCATTTGTTGAACAGATGGACGTGTCAATAAATTAAATGCCAATGTTCACACTTGTTGACAAGGTGCTTGATTTACAATGAAAATGAAGTGAATGCTTACAATAGTGTTCTATACCCTTTGCGAGTCAATTACTATTGGCACTTTATGACCCAAAGACATTAGCTGACACTGGTGTAGCTCTGCCAGGTCTGCACTGCTGCCACATTCACTTATTGCTTCTGGGTTCTTTTGCCTTCAGCCAGCTTTTGCAGCATGTGATACAGACTGATTTGACATGCCATGTAAAGAACATCCCACTGTTATGCTGTGTCCATGCATTAGGATCATCTACAGCCCTCAGAATGTAGGGAGTGTGTTCACTCTGCAGAAGCTTAAAGTTCATTATTGTTCAAAGAGTAATGGCACAATGTTTAAAATGGAAATCTGGAGATGGAGTGAGCAGATGAGCCCCCTGCAGCCTGCTCCTCATCTCTGCTTGGAGCGTTTGGCTCGAGGTGATGTTAGCCGTGACCGGTGTACACACAGCTGTATCTTCATCATGAGTGTATAGGTGGCATGTTTTCACAGGGAAGTAGATACCGCAGAATACAAAAAAAAATATTTTCTACTTCTGCATCAACTATGTTTAAAAACTGTGTAGGAGTGCGAGGCTTAATTGGTTCAGCACTCTTAATTTGAAATCTAATCAGAAAGCTGTCGCTTGTCCTAACTTTTCATCCACTCTCTTATACCAGAACACACAGACTACGTACATATAAATGTCAGGTTAAGTTAAATATCAGCAACCAACTATAACAGCTAAAGTCATACAAACAAGCTACTATTTAAAAGTAACTTGCACTCCAGAGCCTCAGGCTATTACAGTATAATACTGCATTAGTATCCGTCTCTGACACACACACACACACACTCACACATGCATGAAAACTGCTATTGTCTCAAGACTGCAGATACTTTTCCTCTCCACACATCCAAAGCATTTGCAGTTTGTGGTGGAGGTCTTAATTATCTAAGACAGGTTATTTAGAACCTGCTCCAAATGTCCTGTAATCAGACTGGCAGATCACACACACACACACACACACACACACACACACACACACACACACACACACACACACACTAATACACACATGCAGTGAAAGACAAAAACTAAAATAAAATACTCCACATCTACTTTTTTTTTACTATGCTACCTCATCCCTTTGATTCTGCTTGTTATGTCTTAGCAAACATTTCTCATATTCAGTAGGCATCCTTGGTGCTTTTAAGTTGTTGTTTCCACTAAAATGAACAACCCCCACGAGTGAGCCCTGTCGTTGAGTTTTTCTTTCCATGGACCTTTTGTTCCAAGGTTGAACATAAGGTCTTCTGTAAAAGACCACAAGCTGGATTGAAACCATAAATCTGCTTGACAGAAAAGGCCTCAGGTTTAAAAAGACCCTCTGGTTGGTTCTGCAGGTTCAATATCAATATGAAGAAATATTTGTGCTATTGCTATGTCCAATAACTCATCTCACTTCAAACTGAAATACTGTGTGAATTACCTGTGTTGAATACGCTTTTAAGCTTCAAGTGTTAGTGAAATATCTCTAAACCTTGTACATAGATTAATAATAAATAAACGTCAAGCCATGGAAAAGGAAAGAGGATACAAGTTTGGTTTAAATCTTAATCTAAAGCTCATTTCACACTGAACAAAACTCTATCATGATTCTCTTAGTCTTCTTGCAAAGATGCTACTTTTCTTTCACTTCCTTTTTGGTGTGTATGGTTGTTTTGGATTTTTACTAACCCTGTTTTCAAGCAGAAACTGAATTTGTTAGGACTTCATCCCTTTTGAAAAGAAGTATTTAGCGTAAAAGGGAAAGAAAAATACATCTCTAGTTATGAAATTTATATTATGTATTATATTATGAAAAATCTGACATTGAATCATTTTCCATTGAAACAAAACTAAATTGAAATGCTGAGGGCTGTGCAGCCTTGGTGGAGTCCTTTCAAGCTCTAAATGCTTTGAGTTCAGATTTACAGTACATCTGTGCACGTAGTCAGAGAGAATGACAACCACTTCAGACCTAAGTGGATTAAACTTGTTCTGTGCTGCAGATAACAAGCTTGTCCTACGTGTTCGTCTGCCCCCTGCAGGTCCGTGCCAGCGCCATTGCCCAAGATGCTGACCAGAACTATGACTACGCCTCCAACAGCGTCATCCTCCATCTGGATGCAGGTGACGAGGTCTACATCAAACTGGACGGAGGCAAAGCCCACGGCGGCAACAACAACAAGTACAGCACCTTCTCTGGCTTCATCCTCTACGCAGACTGAGGACACACAGACACACAGAGAGACAGTCAGACACACAGACAGAGAGAGAGAGAGAGTTGGTCGACAAGGGTGTGTGTGTGTTAAAAGCCGGAATGCTTTCTAGTTTTCCTAATTCTCTCCATCATCACGGACACCTCTGCTTCGTATCCATCAGCCAAGACATCCAGGTTCTGTAGCCGAGTCTGGATGCAAAAGCTCCTGAGGATACACTGAGAGGGGGCTGGAGTGGGTGGAGCGGGAGGAGTGTGGTGGTGGTGGTGGTGGTGGTTAGGGTGGAGGTGGATGCTGACGTGTCAGAAGCCCCTTCACTTTCGGTGTCTCTCCTCTTCAGCCCTGCTCCATTGCACAGAAATATCAACAAAAATGAAAACCCTGCAAAAAGTGGATGATCTCACCTCGTCTCTCCACAGCGGCAGCACTCGGCGGTGCTGTCAGTGGACCGGACTGACTCAAACTTGTAGTGTTGTTCCGTGCAATTTTCCTTAGATTGTGTTTTTATTTTGTAGACATGCATAATATTATACACAGATGAAATTTAAAAAAAAAGAGAAGAATATATTTGTCCCTTGTGAAGATATCCTGTTTGACTGAGAGATGTTATTTGTGAGATAAAACAGCTGGAAGAAAAATCTTTAAATTTAAGACTTTGAGTATTTCATGACAGTGGGTGTTTTTCTTCGTCGCTGGGTCCAGCAAGGTAACAAAAATATATTGTTCATGTGGAGAATAATAATACATCCTGCACTTCTGATATACAGTATTTGAGAAAAATCTCTCATCCCTCTCCACAATCCACCTCACACTGTTTCTTATTGTTGCACAACGTCCTGCTGCTCTTCAGATTAAAATAGAGCTCCAGTAATCTTTTCAATGTTCTAGCTTCATGTAGATGTACCACTCAGCATGTGACCGGCCATGTGACGAAGCAAATCTTCAGATATTAGAGGTTGATTCATCTCTGAGGTTGAAAAAAAGGTGAGGTAAAAGAGAGAGCAGTGAGTGGGCATTTTTGTTCTGTTTCGGTGTCTCTGAGCATCACTGGATGTCATCCCTTCATTAGCTGCACATTCATTGACAGAGGCATTATGGTAATATTTACTCAACATGGCGGCCTGACAGCTTGCTTGAGAATGAAATTTGATTGGGTGAGTGACTTGGCCTATTATGACTGCACGTTTGAGTGTGTGTGTGTATGTGTCTGTGCGTACCCGTGAGTGTCTGCATTCTAGCATGTGCCGTGCCATAACTACATCGTTCTTTTATTTTTTACCCCCCCCCCAGAGTTATTCTGTGCTACAGCCAATGACAGATATTTTGCTCAGCAGCCAATGAGATTGTGCTCTGTAGGGTGGAGCCTCTATAGATATGATGAGAAGAACAAACAGCTTGTAATTGAAATCTATGACTTGTTTGTCTATCTTATCTTTTGGAATTGTTGAATACATTTAAATAATAAATGGGATTTTTTTGAGTGACTTGTCTCAGGAGAATTCTTGAATCCCAAACATGCTAATTATGGGAAAAATGATCTCATTTACTCTATGAGACTGAGCTACAGCAAATGTGTGTTTCTGTTTAAGCTGAGAATTTTTAATAATGGGCTCTCAGTGCAAACAATAAAAAAAGATCCTATCAGCAAGTCCCTCATCTCTCTTTAAAAAAAAAAAGTGAAGTACATTTAGGGTTGATGGGTGCCTAGGGAAAGATGTCTGTGTTTATGCTCCTCTGAAGTGATCCTGTGGAGCTTCTCTCCATCTGGAAAGGTGCACTTGGAGATAAAGACCCTCCAACTTTAGCAGCATCTACCAGCAGAGTAAAATTCAGTTTTTGAATGCAGATGAGTCCTTCAGGAAATGCAGGCTATTCCTCAATCGGCAATCACAGCATCTTATTCACAGATTTTCATCAACAGAGGCATGATATACCCAGCGAGGAAGTGAGGACGGAGGAGAGAAGACAGGAGGCAGGGGAGAGAAAAGATTGAGCGAGATAGAAGACAAGCGGAATATGGTTTGACAAAGACAGATGGAAACACGAGAGAAAGAGAAAGCCACAGAAAGAAGTAATGGGGAAGAGATAGATAGGGATAGAGAAGGGTAAATATAAGGAAGACAGAGAGACAGATGGACAGAGAGAGAAAGACAGGTTGGTGCTGTGATTTGGGGGTGGAAGGGAGGATTGTTTTCAGGGTAGAGTGATTCCCTGTCGGGGCTATGTGAGGTGTCAGGAGAGATTAGCCAGTGTGAAGCTGGAGGAGAGAGCTTGAGATAGCTTAGATTGGACAAGTGTCAAGGGCTGGACATTCCTCAGACCTGGCAGGAATGGGATGTGACACTGGCTGCTATGCGCATCTACAACACTTTGTTGTTAAGAGAGACATTCACCCCTTTCTGCATCATTGTATTCATTTTGCTGCAGCTTCTAACCAGCTGGTCGCATGCACACTGTTAGAAATGAGTGTGAGGACTGTTATTTCCAGCAATATTTTGTAAACTTTACCTTTACTGAAAATGTCCGTATCTATTTATGTTTTCCACATTTTTCGCCATTATTTGACAAAAGGTTTCACTTTGTAGAGGAAGAAAAAAAAATCAACACATACTTTCAAATAAAGCATGGCCAAGAAACCATTACTCTAGGTAGGTCAAGACTCCAATAGGCAATAGGAGGAGGAGCAGAAGGGGTGGAGAACAGTGACCATTATTATACCTTTTACCAAGTTTTCCATCACCTCTGAAGGACTTTTTTGCACACAAAAGGTAAATGATATATAAAGAACAGTTAAATTTAAATTTGAAACCTTTATTAGTCCCACAATGGGGAAATTGCTTAAGGCAGCCATACACCAGCGAGTACACTGGAGGCTATGCAGCAAGTGTCTTGCCCAGGGACACACAACAGTACAGCACAACCTGACATCTTAGAAATAAAAAATATATAAAAGATTTTATTTTGTAATATTTATTTATGTCTTCTCACAGCAGATAAATAATTAGGAAAATCTTTGCCTGTTTTGGCATCCCTGAGCACCCATAGGCTGCTGTAACACCTTATACAGATACGCACCTAAAATCCTCATGTCATGTCTGCCTTATCAGGCATCTGTCCTCTGATTGTCCACCCATCCAAACACTAACACTAGAGAAAGTGTAAAATTGTGAAGTTTTACAGCAACAACTAATTATGACATGACTTTTATTATATGCACCCTAAATGTATTTTAAGAAGTGTACTTTACAGGGTGCCCTGATGATAAACTGCAGCGCCCTGGGCACCATCAGCATGTTATACTCCTTTCCTGTCTCTTTCCACTGTCAATAATCAATTAAAGGCACAAAAAATATATCTTTAAGATTATTACTGTAACTACCTAACCAAGGCCTTAGCTACAATTCTTAAAATACATTCATATAACCATATTTTTTAAGTAAAAAAGTCTTTTGTGCAAATAAAATCTATAAAATTAGAAGAGCAGTGATGTGGCAGTGCTAGGGATGTACCATGATAGCAGCAAAACATGAAGACCGACTGGCAAGTAGACAGTGACTAATGCAGTATCACAGTGCGTACTTGAAAAATTACATCATTCATTACATCGAAATTACAACAAAACATCAGCATATCTGCAAAAAGATGCCAGCTGCTGTAAATTTCAATGCATTACAGTTGTAGTGAAACAGATTCCCTATGGATGCAATTAACAAAGCTGTGACACCTAGATGACAGAATTGCAATCCTAATTCTAATTATTATGACGATGTTTAGGAAGAGGAGTTCTAATGATAATTCACTGCTAAACGTATCACAACACAACACACAGGTTCACACAATAATCTCATGTGTGCTGTATACCTACTTTATATTTCTAGCACTGTTTTTCTCAATGCTTTTTTTTTTCTTGTGAAGGCACCTGGCAGATGCTGAATGTTTGCATATTTATGTCAGTGTCTGTATACATCACCTAGATTAGAGAAAACGGGTGTGTCTCACACCGCGGCTCTAAGCTCCTCCCTTGGAGGAGAAGCAAACATCTCATCAGCTCCATCTACTGTGACGTCCGCTTCACAGTAGACTACATTTACTGTCTGCCATTTTATTTGGGAGTCTTCAGTGTGGATTTTATACATTATATATGAGCTTAGCTGAAGAAGACATGGCGAAGAGGAGGAGCCTTGTGAAGATGTGGTGCTTGCTAACAATCTGGGAGCTCAGTTTGCTCAGTTTGTCACTTCAGGATTTCCTTTCCTGTACCGTGATAAATTCTACATATGTGACAAGCATGCACTCTAGCACCATCATTGTCCTTCTATGTTGAGCTTGACCTTTTTCTCTTACTTCCTTTTTTCACCTATTTTTCCTTTTTTTTCCTCACCGTGCCCTGCTTCTAACCTGGTATGACAAACACAAAGGTTAGGAAAGCAGACAGCTGTTAGTAGACCGGACTCCTCCTGCCACCCTGGAGCCTCCACTATTTGCACACACACATGCATAAATGTACACGCAGGAACCTCTGCATGATAGCACAGCTACACATTAGCACTGCCAACCTCACTCTGAGTGCTCCTACCACCGCACATGATTCCCTTTGTCAGTTTGGGTTGCGGCCGAGGAAGAAGCCTTTTCCTGTTGTCCCTGGATGGTCTGAAGCTGCCAGGCCAGGTGTACTCTGCAGTCACTCCCTGTGCCGTGGGACCTGAGCCGGCCTGGCTCTTATCTGCGAGGCCCACCCTCGGTCAGTATGGCAGTATTGCAGCTCGCTGCTCCACTGCTACACTTTGCTGTAACATCTTCTTGGCAGCAGTGGAAAGTTGACTCATAGAACTTCAGACACCTCTGACCCTTTAACTCGCCACATCTGCTGTCTTATGCGCTTCTCTCCTTGTTCTCTGTAAATGTCTGATCACAGCCTATGCTGGCCCTTACACGCTGCAGGCATAGACAGGATGCAATGCAGTTAATAATTCTCACTGTCTCCTTCTCTCCTCCTCCTCTCTCCCTCTCAGTAAAATCTACCATGGTATACTTGCATGTTGTAGTACCACATCTCTAGAGAACTCACTGTAAAGAAAGATAAAAAAGCACAAACAAACATCTAACATGCCTTTTTTCCCCCTCAGCAGGCTGAGTGCATTAGTGACCTTTTAAAGTGCTGTATCCCTAGTGCTTTGCACACACACCCCAAAGAAGAACAAACTACTAATAGGGCTAAAAAGCTGACACACTTTAAACAAAGATCAAACCACTTCTTGGCTATGATGCTGCGCTGGCTACATTAATGGTATTCAATTATGTAGCCAAGGCAATCAAGCATCTTTGTAGGCAAACAGCAACTAAATGTGGAAGTTTGGGCAAGAGGAGGACCATAACTATGTAAATATTCTGATTTATTTATCTCATCACCTACAACAAAATCCATAAGATATTAACCTGTTTCACATTTCATCTGTGGTACAGATGGGAAATAAAGGGCTAAAGAAACAACAGTTCTGCAGACAGCAACAGACGAGGACTCTGAATACAATATTATTAACATTTTGGTTCAAGGAAAAGAAAGCAACTTGCAGAAATGGAAGTATATATGTTTTCTCATCTACAAAATGACCTTATTGGGTAGAATCGTGGGAGGCAGTAAGCTCACAGCATGACTCTAATTGCAGCAAATATGTATGTGTATGTGTGTGTGTGTGTGTGTGTGTCTTTGCGAGTGTGCTTGCTTGTGTGCAAGGAGTGCAGTCGTGTTTGCGTGAGCGGACATCAGACAGAGCTACAGGGCCTACGGCAGGAAACCGCGGCGAGGTGGATAAGCTCAGAATTGCAGAGGGCATATGTCAAAGAGGAGATATTACCCTCCACATTACTCCCACTCAAACAGGATAGGCCATTACATGGTGAGTGTTAGACATTAGCATGCAAATAAAATAGATATTGACAAGTAAGAGAAGTAGTCACCTTAGCTGGCAAATTATGATTCTGTGAATAATACATGAAACCTCAACAAGATGTCCAAAGGAGACAGTGCAACCAAAGTAATCATGCCAAACTTCTAATAAGATATAAAAGCCACCAGATTTTTGCATAACTATGAGCAGTCTGCTTGCGGTGAGTAATAACTCCCCAAACTTAGCGCAGTTTGCTCTTTCCTGCTGCTTCTCGCAGTCTGACGGATGTGTGGCATGCTAGTCATGCCGCCTTGTGTCACCTGTGCTGCACGCGCTCTGGGCAGGGAGACAGGGGAAGAGCCATGGGAGGTCTGGAGGAGGCCGGAGTGGGGGAGAAATAGACATCTGTGATTAACACATAGAGACACGTGTCAGTGTGGAGCATTCGCTGGGAGGCGCGCTGGGAAACGCTCACACACAACCTGCTCCTGACAGCAAAAGTTTGCCTAAATAAAGACACAGATGAAAGGATGAGAAAATCTGGGTGTGGGCCGTGATGAGCACAATGAACACACACACACGCAGGCACACACATACAGTGTCAGTGTTTTCATCTTATCCATATCATGGGGGCAGCAGCCTAAGCAAGGAAACCCAGATCTCCAACTCCCAGGCCACCCCATCCAGCTCAATACTGAGGTGTTCCAGGAAGTTCTGCCCTGGGGCCTCCTCCTCAGTCTTGGAACTCCTTACTGGGAAGGCGCTAAGGGGACATCCTATCCTTAATCACTTCAACTGGCTCCTCTTAATGTGGAAGTGACCCACTGAGCTGACCGAGCTACCTTACTTATCTCAAATGGAGAGACCAGCCACCCTGGAAGCCTGGAAGACAACAATCACAAGCTACCATGGTAACAAATCCCAGTAGTACTACTGTAGCCTATGTAACTTTGATTCCTAACAATAAGAACATCAGTGGTTAAAGTAGACAATAAGAGAAAACTGTACTTCTAAAATGTATCAAATTGTCTTGTAAATAATAGTAAATAACTACCATAAAGTACCAGCTGGTTGTTCCGACTATGACCTTCAGGACTGGACACAGTTCTGCAAAATCTCAGCTTTCCCTGGAAAGTATGGGTTAATTGCTGAAACTTTGTCTATTTTTGGATATCTTGCCAAAATATATTTGTTTAGATGATCTAGCCAAAGTGTTGGCAACAGTTTAAGAAGAGCAGGCACAAGTACTATCTCACTACAGCAAACTTCAACCAAATAGATATATTCTTGCAGCCATAAAACACTATTTAATTTTTAAGACCAAGACAGCTGGTTGAATTGCTGTTGTTTGGCCACAAGTTTAAAAAGAATGTGTAATAATATCATAATTATCCTGCTTAACAAAGAAGCAGGTTGAATTTGTTTATTTTTTTATTTTTTTTTATTTTTTTAGATATTTTGCCTTTAATGGATAGTTTACAGTGGACAGAGGGATATTATAGGTAACAGAGGGCTGCAGGCTGGAATTAAACCTAACCCCCTCCACCTTATGAGGCACCTGTTTGACTTGTCAGCTATCTGGATGCCTGAGAACTGTTTTGGAATTTGTGTTACATGACAAAAAAATACACACCCAACCTCAAACTTTAACCATAACTTAAAGGCAAATTCGGATGTAATCTAGTTTAAGAATGTACTTTCAAAATAAGAGCAAACATTTGGAAGTGGGCAAGGTGATTATTACAGTGGGGACAAAAGGGGAGGCTGGTATGACAACAAATATTTAGGTTCACATCTCCAGAACTGAATACATTAACCTGATGATTGGCTGGGGATGAAAGGAGGTTAAACAAAGGAGGTAATGAGCCCATTTAAGGTGAAGGAGGCCACATATGAGGACAGAAGGGGCAACAGAGAGAGAGCCAAACCAACCCAACACCCCCAACTACTTATTGGCCTCCAACTCCTAGTGCTGATCCTGATGTAAACTTGAATCATTAGGAGGACGTTCTGAGTAATTTTTTGTCTCTGTGGAGTTACACAAGCAGATACACACACATACACGGACACACACTTGAGGGAACGGTTCCACAGAGAGATTCAGCGAGCCATCTGCCAAATTAGGCCATGAGCCATGAGCCCACAACTTCACTGTTCCTATTCAATTTTCAATTACTGGGCTAGAGGCCTAAGCACAAGGTCTGTCTGCACGCTCACATTCGAACACATGCACTAGTGGATATGAGATAAGATGAATCATGCATAGAAGGCTGACTTATTCATTATGTTTCCATAATGGATAACTTAGATAATGCCGCTACTTGTTTGGATTTGTTTTAACAGTTGACAAGAGGAGATGAAACAGATTAAGTGACAAATTAGCTCTACTTACATGCACATATATTGGCTAATAAAACCTATATCCTGTTCATTAATGGAAGCAAAGCTGAGCTGCTTCTGTACCGAGTGCTTGCTTCACCCCTTCCAAAATGTCAGAGGCGTACATAGCACTGAGGGTGCGAGGTGATAAACGCACCCGACTGAAAATGTCAGAGTGTCACCTGTTGCCATGACAGCCGGCAAAGTTTGGCAAGAACTAGAGTGCTTCAGCCAAAGGCCACATTATTTGCTGCAGCTAATTGAGCATGTGTGACTGTACTGTATACAGACGAGGACTATAAAAAGAGGCTGGAAGATCTGAATCGTCTTCTGTATTAATAAAAAAACAAACACAGAAGATAGCACTCCTACATGTCCTAATTACAATCTGCCAGTGATGGTGATCATTCAAAATATACAGTATTATTCAGAGACACACAAGTGGGGTGTTACAAAAGGAGTCAGAAACATATTTTTCAAAACAGTGTTTGTGAGGATCTTGAGGAAGACAAAGGTTATTTAGGTAAATATTCCATGTTAGTGGATCCATCAGTGAGGCCACAAAAAAGAAAAAAAAAGTGTGACACAATCTCACAGGAGGAAATGCAGAGGCATCCGGAATGTGTACCTGTCTTTTTCTTTTTAGCGTATGAGATAAAAATAAACATTTGAAAAGAAAGAAAAATGTTAATTTTGGTATTTTCCAAAGTGTTGATGAATGCCATGAGTAATCTTTTTTTTTCTGCTGATAAACTTGTGACAATTGCCAGCCAGTGTTTTTCTGGTGTTCCCTGGCTGTGTGAAGCAGCTGCTAATGTGTTTTGGGACA
The DNA here is from genome assembly GCF_900634625.1 of Parambassis ranga. Classification (NCBI taxonomy): domain Eukaryota; kingdom Metazoa; phylum Chordata; class Actinopteri; family Ambassidae; genus Parambassis; species Parambassis ranga. The sequence continues at coordinate 13,492,194 of NC_041029.1, forward strand.
GTTGACTAATTAGTATGGAAATGTTAAAAATTATATTAGTTGACTAAAAGCTGGTGGAAGTCAACGTAGTCGGGCACCGGTGTAAGCCATCTGCATGTAACAAGTGTGTGGTGGATGTTACAAGTTCCAGTTACTTGAGGTTAGATGTCAGCCATGTTAATATTTAATCATGTGTGGGGTTGTACATGTGAAGAAGAGCCAGGCTAACAATATGTATTACTAATGAGTTGCTTATATGAGTTTAATTAAAACATAGACCTGTGATCTGTGAGATGCATTAACACGTTTACACCATCTGGCTTCTTCAGAAATGCTTCTTTAACATTCTGTCTGTGTGTGTGGGCTGCAGATCTGGCTTAGTGGATAGCAGTGGGACTGTGGTGTACTGCATATAATGTATGTATTTCAAGTGATAGATCAGTGATGGACCTCTCTACTGGTCTACAACTCTGTTTAGGTAGGGAATCTGTATTATGTGGCTTTGTATATTGCATATTGTAAAGGCTTAGACATTATGTATCTATAGTAACCTTTTGAATTCAAACATGGGTAAGTCTGAAAGGGTTTGCATAGCTCTCATTTTCTATCGCCATACTTTTATTTTAATGTTCGTTAACATTTCAAACTCTTTTCCATTTGTAATCAGCTCTTATTTTATAAGTTAAAGACTTTTTTTGGCATATAGTACAGTTTTAATCACTTACATGACAAGAACAACTGGTGTCACAAGGGTTAAAAGAAGAAATGGTTTCATTTAGGGATGTCCCGATCAGGTTTTTTTGCCCTCGAGTCCGAGTCCGAGTCCGAGTCATTTGATTTTGAGTATCTGCCGATACCGAGTCCCGATCCGATACTTTCAAGATTCTCTATAACGGTGGCAAATAGCAAGTCACTCGTTGCAGCAAAACCTGCAACGAGTGACCCGCCACACTAGGTGATTTCAGACACGCAGCAACTCATCGAGACCTCGAACCCAGGACCGAACTGTCATACCCCTACACTACAGGACACAGAGCCACCCTGCACTGAAGACGTTAACTTTGAGAGCCCTAATAATATATATATATATATATATATATATATATATATATATAAAATATATATCAGAGTCCTGATCGGGAAGCAACATCCGATTCCGATCGAGTCTGAAATCACGTAATCGGGCCCGTCATCACGAAATCGGATCGGGACATCCCTAGTTTCATTACAGCTCAAAAATATATGATCTATGAGAGTGTTGGTTTGAAAGTGAGAAAATAAAAAAAAGTATATATTTTTTAATCAAGTATCTAATCATACACACAGCTACTTGTGGGTATAAATAAAGAAAACAGAACCTTAACCTATGTTTATATAAACATACATATCACATATTTTTACCATGTTTAACCATTTGACGAACATGTCCTGCAGGTTAATTAGTCATTTTGACTACACTTGTAGTACTTGGTCACAGCTCCATCTTTAGTTGCTTTATCATTATTCATTGCATCAAGAATCTCATGTGATACAGTCCCAGGCGATAATCAAGTTTGCACAGGCAGCACATTAGCACATACTTCTTGTCAGGACTTGGATTCTGTTGCATCTTGTCATATTGTTTTGATGTTGATCTAGTATGTTGTCCTCTTAGGTTTGGTCTCTGGGTTAACCTGTGTTCTGTCATTGTGTCATTGTTAGCTGTAGGTTGATGTTCGTCTTAGTTGTGTTTTCAGTGTCTCGTACTTCCTGTTTTACTTTGAAAGTCCTTTGTTGGTGTGTCCCTGTGAGTTTGATTCCCTTGTGTTTCTGGTGATTGCCTGCTCCTCTCTAATGTGTGCCATCTGTGTCTTCGTGGGTTCATGTCGTTACTCTGTGCCTCGTCAGCCTTCACAACTTTATATCCTCAAGCCATGGAAAAACCTTCCATGTTTGGAACCACCTTGAAATCCATGCTATGAAGAACTTTTGTACTTATCTTGAACTCTTAGTTAAGCCAAGCCTTGAAGAATCATTGTATTTTTGAATTAACTCCATGATCAGGAATTATCTTTGTTTTTTGACTCCGCCTGGAGAAAATAAAGACTTTGTTGACTATGAACCACTCCTGTCCTGCACTTGTGTCCTCACCTCACCGTTGAACCCTGACACTTGTAGCTAAAGAAAATAGCTGTTACCTGAATATAAACACAAAACAGAAGCAGCCATTATTGCATTAGTTCTTCGGTAATATTTAACACAGTGATTGAGGTAGAAATCACAGTGTAATTATGTATGCGCGAGTTCTGTTTTCCATTACAGTTTACTGAAAAAAAATAGAACAAATAGAATGGCTGTGTTGATCAGTACCGTTTGGTAGATCTTGCACAAACACATTTTTGCTTGTTCTGACATTTGCATATTTATTTTTATTTTTATATTTTACTTCCACTTCAGAGACTCAAAGTCCTTCAGACAACATGTACAAAAGCATGCTTTTTATCCCTCGTATCCTTCAACTTGTTTACTCATTATTTGATATGAGTTGACTCAGCCCAAATAGAATCAATTATGAGGATTTGTATGCTTTGTTTACTTTGTTCTTAGAGAACAGACATGTGCTCAAAGCCTCAGCACTCGCCTGGGCTAATACGGGTCAGCGTTAGTGTAAAGGCTGAGCCTGCTTAAATCCAGAAACCCCACACACACGCGCACACACACGCTGCAACACGCAAACAGATGACTGATATCTGTTATACAACACACCGGCTTGTGCAACACAATCACCTTCTGATCCACAAAAGGCCAAGTGTTGACTTTGAGAAAGGCCAAATCGCTTCTTTCTTACTTTCAGTCCTCCTCTTTTAACCCTCAAGCTGCCTCTCTTTCATTCTATTACCATGCTGATGCACCCAAAAATCAAATTTCCTATTGTCCCATAAGCAAAATGCCACTCTAGTTCCTTAATGGTATAGTGAAGTAAATATCTGCTGTTTATCTCTTCTATGTCCAAACTTCTGATTTGATTCTTTAATGATTAAAAAATCTTTTTTTTCTCCAATCATCGAATAGTCTTTTAACTATTTTAGTACTACTACTTTCATTTCTAGAATGTAATTTTTACATGCACGGCTTTTAGAGTGGGTGACTCTGGTGGAGAGATAAGATGAAAACATGTGTTGGCATCAAAGTCCCCAGGGGATAAATGTCCAGTGTACCTGAAGCTCTCACTCCGGCTGGCTTTTACCAGTCTGTGTTTCTGTCCAGGCCACTGGATTCTTCCAGGGTAAAATCTCTTCCCTCCGCCTATCTCTCCTGGGCTGCTTCTCTGTAGCGCCACAGGGGAACAGTGAGACCAAGAGTGAGCCTCCGAGAGCAAATTATGTACATTTAAATGAACCGTTTCCTTGAGTCTGCTCAGCTCAGCGCTGAGAAAGAGTTCAGATGGAACGAAGCTGGAACAGGAGGGTTGAGAGAATTTGTGTGTGTGTAACAGAGAGAGTGTATCAGGGATCCACACGGTGCAGCCCAGAGTAGGAGTGTAAAACTTGAGTGGACCCCAGGCCCTCGCTTAGCCTTAATAGCTTTCCTGTCCACCTCCTCCTGCTGCATTAGAGTTACATTTCCACTCTGGGGGGATGTTCTCTCTTTTATATATTTATTTATTCTATTTTCTATCCCTGCCCAAATGCACTATCTTCATTCACGCAGTCACTCCACAGAGGTGGTGCTGCAAGGCTCACTTCCTAAACACTCCTACAGGAGTCTGGCAGCGATGGAGAGACAAGGAAAGTTTCTGTAGCCATCAGTTCTGCTTCTAGCTCACACACATACACACACACACGCACACACACACCTGTGGCTTTGTTTCACATTCAGACAATGCATCATGGAGCCCCCTTTTGTTTGTCAGGCTGTTCCATTATTTACCTCCTCCCCCTCCCCATCCACCTGGGCCTTCGGATGCCATTTATCATCCTGGAGAAACCTTGTGTCCGCTAGAAGTTGAAAACCTGATGAATAAGTAAACTAGTTCCTCCACATTGCAACAGACTTCCTGTCCTTTTCACAGGAACAAAGACAAAGAGCTAGGAAGCAGCGCCGCAGTCACAATCCTGAGTCAATGCCACACAAACCGGACTGTACAGGCTTTTACTTGGAAAATATACACTCTCTGACCTCAAAACGTTTCCCTTTGATTCTCAAAGCCTTTTAACTGTTTTCAGATTTTTTTTTCTTACAAGTCATTAAAGTAATTAAGCTACATGATAAGAAGAACTCAGAACTGGTGTTAAAGCGGCTCCTTCTGAGATTACACTGTCTCCTTATTCTCTCATGCTATCAGCAGTGTAGCTAAGCATGCACAGTCCAGTCATTTTCGGTTTTGAGCTCCGGCTTTCTCCATACCACACTCCACTGTTTGCCAGCCTGCCAGCCTGCCAGCCCGCGCTGTCTAAGCATTCCTGTCTATCCAATGAGCTGGAGTCAGCCAAATAGTGATCTGCTGTTAGTTATTCAATTACTTCACCCGGCTGGCCTCCACTCCCTGGGGCTGCTGGTGGGGGGCACCGAGGAAGATGGGTGTGCTTGCGAGGAGCTGCCTGCTCCCTGTGAGGAGGAAAGGGAGGGCGGAGGATGATGGTGGTGGTGGTGGTGGTGGTCCCTGCAGCATCATGGTCATTTCCCACCATAACAGAACAAAATTACAGACGTTGCCAATTAGAAAAACACTTGCCGTGTCATTCCATTGTTTGCAGTTTTTTTGTTCCTTGTGAATGTGTGTGTTAATCCCTTCAAGTGCCTGTGTGTGTGTTTGAAGTAAGTGATATTGTGAAAATATTCCCATGCGGACTGTAAACTCCCAACAACTTTTAGGCGCGCTAATACCAACTAGACTTTAAGCTGCAGGCATACCCTGGATGAAATATTTGCTGTGTCTGCCAGGAGACAAATCTATTCTTTGCTTTCAGTAAAATACTGTCTATGCGGCAATATCTTATTTGCAGGCTGAGACCAGAGTCTCACAGGGACCAATTGAAGCAAGCTCTTCCCATCCCTGTGGTTTGTGTGTTAATTACAAGGGTCAGAAAGACTGATGGCTTAACAGAGAAGGTTATACGATGAGGTTATCAGTATCTGACTCTCTCTATCTCTCTTCCTTCCTTATTCCCTATTTTTTGTCTCTATTTCAGGCTTTTCGGTTTCTCCACAGGGCGCTCATGGATGAATAGATCATCTCAGCTGACTAGATACATCAAATCTATGAGCTGCCATAAATGATAATGGATGACAAGGGTGAATTTCCATATCCTCTGGATGCCGTGAAATTGTTTGTGCTGCAGGTAGCACCAGTGGATGAACATGGAGGTCATGTGAAGGCCCCTCCCTCTCTTTCACTACCCTTCTGCTCCTTCAGGGGGAATTTCTCTTTCTTTCTCTATATGTTGACACAAGAGTCAAGCCTCTCCAAATATGAGAGTGGCAGTGGTGAAAGGGGGCCCGAGTTATGTGAAGATGGCATTAAGTGTCATCCTCCTCACATGTGAGTGCTCAATTAAATTCCCATGCTGTTAGCTGGGGAAAAATATCACATTGCAGCTCACTTTGGTTGAAGCCTTCTCTTAACCTTGTCTTTTCTAAATATGACGAGGATTGAGAGGAATGTCAGAGAGACTAAACACACATTTTATAGCACATCTTCTATCTCCTGACTTCACAGATGTTCCTGCCTCTGCTGTCTAAACACATTTCACACTTGTCTTTCTTTTTCCTTCCAACTTTGAAAAATCAACTGTGTGTCAGCAAACACTACTGCTGTACATAGTCTATCCCACCAATTATATAGTGTGAATTTTAAAGCTGAGATATGCAAATTGCTTTCAGCCGGACCTCAATAACACACAACATTATGTATTTCCACTCACCCGTGCAGTATAAATGTGTCTAAGTATTCATCATCTCAAAGAGCACATATTAAACCATTAATGCGATGCACGCCCTCGACCGCCCTCTGAATAACCTAATTAGTCTTTAAATGAGATGTTGGCTGGTCTCTCATATTGTGTCGTTTCACAGAAATCGGGGAGGGGGGGGGGGGGATCCACTGAGACAAGACCAATAGCACCGCTGTCTTCAAGAAGTGCTTAACTAGACTCAGTACCATGACGATCCCAGAACAATCACTGACACACACACACAAATGAGCACACAGTGTAGGTGCAGAGATGCCTACATGTTGCTGGCTAGGATGCACGCACAGAGAACTCTCTCCCTGGGTGGGTGGGTGTTTCCTTCGGTCCCGGGAGAGGTGCTAAACACCCTCAGGTGATAATTAGCGCTGCGGTTCAGTGACCTTGCAGGGGTTCGGCCAGGAGTAGCAAGAGCCTTGAAAGTTTTGGTCTGACATATTGTTTGCAACGTGAGATCTAAAGTTACAGAACTGCTTGTTGCTGATGAGAGTGCACAAGTAAAGCAAACAGGAGGGAGTTTCTGAAATGAATTTCAAAATGATGAGAAGTCAAACTGTGGGGGCTGTGGGTGAAGTTCCAGCACAATTAGGCTGTGATTATAAGTGTTTTTTGGGTTTGAATTGACAAATTGTAATTATGGGAGATGACAATTAGGGCTGCAACGATCTGTCAAAACCGTTTTTTTAAACTTTGAAAAACTTACACAGGGTGCCAAAGGTTATACCTTTTTCCTTTTTTCGCAAAGGAGTATACACAAGTTGATCAAAAGTAAATGGACATGATGTGAATTGTTTCTATTGTCCACAGTTAATCAATAAATTGACATTTTATTAACAATCCATTGTAAAATGTTCTAAACTTAAATGTACTTTAGAGCATATAATGATGATTTTGGTAATAACTGTGTGTTTGTTGGCTTCCTGTTGGTAGGTAGGTGTCCACATACTATTGTCCATATATATATATATATATATATATATATATATATATATATATATATATATATATATATATATATATATATATATATATATATATATATATATATATATATATATATATATATATATAGCACACATGTAATGTAATGTAATTGTGCCTCATGCCACCACTCCCTGAAAACACCTTTACTCTGTTAAATAGAAAGTTGTTTTACTGAAAAGGCAGGAAGTTGTTTTCCTCCATCAGCATCCTCCAAGCTGCTACATGATCCGAGTATCAGAAGCCATCATATCACTCTGGATCGCCAGCAGCCAATGCTGCAACTGAGCACGTGCATCACCAATGCCCAGAGTCCCTCAGGGTCACCTCCACCCACCTCTCTTCTCCACCACAGAGCTTTTTGGCTGTTGTGACAGCCCTGCTGCCATGGATGCATCTATTTCAGCACAGGCCTTAAACTTGAATGACTTCACATTCGACCCTCGGCCTCTAATCAGATGAGCCACACATAAACCCCAGTCGGGTAGATCAGCTCTGGGATCTCATTGTGAGGACTTGAGCGAGACTCTACTATAGAGAGCAGCAAGCTTCAGATAAACCTCACAGGGTCTTTGGCCTGCGAGGTTGGAATAGTCCACCTGCTGCCAAATTCCTGCCATGAAAATGACTGAATAATAAACAGATGCTAGCTGAACACACAGAACAACAAGAATGCCAGTCTAACCCTAAATTACCCTCTCAAACATGTTCTCCTTTTTTTCCCCAGTCACCCTCGTCTTCAACACACATAAATGATCAAACTCCAGTGTTATTGCAGATGTCCCACCCTCCGCAGGCGGATAATTACAGTGTTAGTGATGGGGTGAGGTGGAGGGTGGTGTGGGGTGTGGGACAGACTAAGGGAAAGAGGGTGGGGGGGGGTGTAGAGCAGCACAATGATTCATCACCACAGTACTCAACACACATGCCTCCTCGGCAACATGCCCGCTCCAACCCCCTACCAGCAGTTTGGCGGTGTGCCCGAGAGTGACAAGGTGACACTGGCTCTTTTTTCATGTGCTGCAGCTCCACGCCACTCCAATCAAACCGCGAGCAGGCACCTCTGCTTCACTACAGCACATATACACACACCGGCCTCTGACTGGCAGGAGGAGAGGTAAACCCAGCGCTACGATCGGACATAAATCATTCACATGCTGACAACTGCCGCCAAATGTTGATTGCTTTCTGGTTATCTTCAAACCCCCAGTTTCATTGTTTCCGTTAGTGGCGACATATGTTGGGTGTAAAACAGAAATGTCTGAATATAAGTCGCTGTGTTTGTGAGTTGACGAGCCTGGACCAGCAAATGCACATCGTGTCTCGAATTTGAAATGCAATCAAAAGGATGTGATTCCAAAATGGACAATGATTACCTTAGTGGTTTCTAGCTGGTTAAAAAACCCACTCAGCCATCAGAGACTGTTTAAAATTACTGTATGTTTTGCTATTCAACACAGGTTACATGATGAATGTGTGAATGTTGGTGTTGCCAAATGGATTTTCTTCCTGGCCACATTTTGAATTTAAAATAATACCTGATCTGTCTATTGTCTTCTAGAAATAGACACCCAGGGAGACACTGTGGATCTACAAAATAATCAACACTGCATGTTGATGTTGCTGTTATTATTTTGTATGATGTATGCACGCAATGAATTTCTAAACACAAAGATTTTTAATGTGATATTTACCAAGACTCCCTCTCTAATGTGTTTCTGAAATGCAGCTACTGATGACAGCACTGTCACTTTACCATGAGTTGTTTCAAGGTTGACCTAGTAGTGAACTAAGCTTCCACATTTGGCCTCATGACAGCTGTATCTCTTACTACACGCATCACAATAATGATCAAGCAACGCAGACCACATCTCATCTGAGGAATGAGTGCTTATGCTCGGAGGTGCTGTACATTTTTGCAGCCAGACGTGGCAGAACTATTCGCTTGACTTAGCAACGCTGCTGTTCACTCGTGCAAAGGTTATACACTGCAGTGCTAACACACTTCTCAGTGTAACAGAGGCTGGGGTTAAACTGTAACACTGTGAAAACAAAAGCATAAGCACCATAAAGGGGACAGACATAGTGTCTCACATATCACTGTGTATACGTATACCAACCTCTGTTAATATGGTATGCAGATCCTGATGCATTTATATATGAAACGTTGTTGCTGAAGGGGCCTCCGATGACGAATGGTTTAACAAAATGCCCCCAAAACAACATATGCTGTAGTGGCAACAGAAAACGATACAAAGACTTTTGGCAATGTTTTTCATACTCTCTCTTTCAATCCATACATTTGGATTTTGCTCCAGAGCAACAAGAATACTGTGACTTTCTTGAATGATCTGTTTCTAGACATTACACTTTATGTGCCTTGTCTTTTTACTTCTGCAGCATTATGCATTACAATGCCACTGACCTAACCAATGTTCCATTTTACTAGAGCTTGTCTGATATGGGTTTAATGACTATTTCTACGAGCCACATACAACCAGAGCAAAACGCCAGTTAACGCAAGTTAGCTCCTGCAGGGCTAAAAGCAAGGCAGGCTTCAAATGTAGGGCATTGATAATAAAATAATGTTATTTTTTCCCATTTTAATGACAGTGTTCATCTCCCTGCGTGCAAGGGTTCCACCCAAACAAGTTCCCTGTGGCACTATTGATGCACGGACATCGTTGCTGCATCCTGAACTTTACAAGGCGATCATAGTTGATCATAAAAATACCACACAGCTGATAATAGGGTCGGACAGAACGTTTTCTGCTGCTGACACTTTTTGAGGTCGAGAAGGATGTAAACCTCTTGAATTACCAGATGATCTATGCCCACCTTTCATGTTGTCTATATCCCACTACTCGCATGCTAAACAGTATTTTACAAGCTTTCATTCGTTCTTAGACTATTGGACAGTGTGCTAAATTAGAACCCACAAAGCCATGTAATAACACAATTAAGCACAAAAAGTAAACAAAAAGACAGAGAGGGTCTGTGTGTCTGTTACCTGTTTTGCACTATAAATGGACACTGCAGCAATACAGGACCGATTGATTTGTACATATTGAAGACCTGCGCTGTTATCTTGTGGGAGGCATTGTTTTTCTTTGAGCTGATGTTGATTAAAAAGTGTAGAAAAGAGAGGATCAATTTGCATCTGACAACCCCAAGGTAAGCAGGAAATGATAATGAAGGATTTAATTGAACCCCGGTGCAAAGGGATAGGAAATAGATAAGGAGTATGGGAAACAATGCTGTAAAGAGTGGAATGCTCCGATCGAAGAGCAGATCATTATTTTCATAATTAACTCACTTCTCTTTAGGTCTGCATGCAACTTCATTGTCTAGATGACAAATCCCGGGTGTGAAATATAATTAGGGATTTCTTAAATAAGGAAGGTACAGTCACACACACCAACACGCATAGAAATCTGTGCAAACTGTGGGAGGTGTTGTAACAGTTTGCCAACAGGAGACATTCACGCTTTGGTGCATCTGGAAGGGTGCTAGCTAACGCCCATGACTTCCTATCCCATATGAGAATTGTGGATGACTTTGTTCATCATTAGCCATTCACACAAACCACCAGCTCTGCATGTGAGCCACCGCCTCTCCATCTCCCACTGCGATCTCCTCTCTCTGGTGTCTAGACTCACACCTTTATTCTCTGTGCTATCAAACCCACACATCATGACGCAGTATGTGACCACATGACATGTCATCTGCCGATACACCTCTGTTGTCACAGGCAGCAGGTGCTGATTACTAAGGATGTCACCCATTGTGCCCTGTGGTATCGCACAAAGGTCTGTGATCATGATGAGTGCGGAAAGTGCACAGTGTGTGCTCAATCCGACTAGGTAACAGAACAAAACTTCTGCCACGTGAAAGGCTAATTTACACCCTCTATCTCATACTCAGGTAATGCTCCAGGCTAATTGTTTGCCTGTACGTTGGGAAAGCAGGAGATACATTACATAGGAAATGCTTCGTCAAACTTCTGATAAATTAAAAGCAAAAACACACTGTTACACCAGAGAGCAGCATCGCAAAAGCTTACTTCTTACCTGCAGCATGTCATGCTGCAATAACTACAACAAAAACACACACACACAAAAAAACGCCTAGCTATGCTACTCCATTTACGCCTGATGTGCCAGCACCTACTGTGATAATGCAGATAGGATCAATGATACTGAATAAACGAAATGATCGATATCTTTACTAGCAAATTAAGAAAAATGTGACTAGACTACAGATATAGTGGAGATTCAAATGCAAAGTCCTGTAATACACTGCCATTTTCTATCAAAGGTAAGCCCAGACAGGAAATGTCCCCCAGATTGAAGGTCTGCAACCGGCATCTTCTAACAACATCTGCAAATGGGTTTAGGCACCAAAACTACTGGTTAGGTTTAGGGAATTGTTAGGGCTGAGTGATAAATCGATTTTATAGATTCATTTGTATTTGCGCTTTAGGATCTGTTTTTGTTTTTTTAATGCTTTGCACTAGTGCTTGTGAGTTTTCATTCTCCTTCTCTCGGGGGAGGTTCTTGTCTTTCAGAGTGGCTGGGCGTGGGTTCCTGACGGCTGGCGGTGGGCACACCTGTGGCTCATTTGCTCTTTCCCTCTGATTACGGTATTCCTTCATGTGGCTTCGATTTGATACCGGACGACACTCTCGCTGCTGTGTACCTTGTTTCACAGTATTTCTGGTGTGTGCGTTTTTGGGTCAACCTTCTCGTGGTTGGTGACTCCACTCTCCTGTATTTTTCTATCCCGGAAACTGCTCTCTCTATGTGTGCTCCTCCAGCCAGATACTGCCACCCTCGCCACCCAGCCACTCACCTTCAATTTCTTATGAACTCTGTGAACTTGGGATTAAAAAAAACTTTAACTTGCCCTTCACCTGCAGTCCTCTACAACCAAAACAAAACATGTGCTATCCTCACCACCCACATCTATCCTCACGTTGCTGCAAAGATCTTTAATAACACCAATTTTACAGTCTCTCCTGATCGCCCACGTTGGAGTGAGAGCTCCTAAAGTTAATAAAAGATCTTTAAACAACACACAAGTTTTTGGGCCATGTCAACAAACCAGACAGACAGTTGAATGCTGCTGGCCGAGAGACAGAGGACTGTAGCCTAATGCCAGGCTGGGAGTTTAGACAGGATGTGGATGAAGAGTAAAGGTGTCGCACTGCACGCTGTGTTTTTATAATGTCCTTCAATCATGATGTGGTGCTCTGGCTCGTTAGTTACCTAACACACTGTCTTAATTATATCCATATTGGATTTATTGTAGACACTGTAAGATTTTACTGCACACAGTATAAGTTGTATTATATATGAATACCTGTTTTCACTTGCCTGGATTTAACTTGAATGTTTATTCATGTTTAGAATTTTATTAGGTTTTATTTTTATTCTACTCTTATTATACTATTTTACCTTATGTTATATTTCAAACCTGTTTTTTGAGTATACATGGAGCACCTGGAATGCAAGCAATTTCCCCCTGGGATCAATAAAGTATTTCTGATTCTGATAACTTGTTAGCTACTGTCTGCTTACAGAAGTGCATCCTTTAATGATTGGCTGATAGAACAAAAGTAAGAAAACTGTGCATGCTGTCAGCTGGTTTATTCCCAACCACTGTTGTCATTTGAACACTCTCTCTGTCCAAGCTGAAAAGACTGTGCTAGTCTATTTGCCATATACAGTACAAGCAACACTGCTCCCTGGTAAAGTCTCCACCAACAGCATACTGCAATGCAATGTAGACTATTTATAATAGATCATAATGTTAAAACAGCCCAATATGTACAATGGATATGTACATTAACTATAGCAGAACAAATTAGAGAAGAAAACGCATTGTAAAGCGATGTAAAAGTTTGTTATATTTCTCAGTGTGACCAAACTTTGCGCTGGAGCCAGTAAGTGGGAAAGTTGTGTGACACCAGCAGAGGTGTGCTCAGCATCACTGCACACAGAGCAGCCAGTAGCCAGTGCAGTGGTCTGTGCCAGACACCACAGAACTCTGCAAAGCGGTGTGATGAAGCTGTCTATGGTATATTCTGCTGTCACAGAAGAAGAGTGGGCAATCGCTGCCCTTTTCTAAGGGCAGCACCCTAAAGGATTGTTGAAGCATTCTGAACGCGTACCTGAGTGACTATAAGCCAATACAGGCTTATTAAAGAGAGACATTTGTGTAAAAATAGGAAATAAAGATTTGACTTTTGGTTTTTATCACTGCGCCTCTGTGTGCTTCTCAGAGTGGATGATTTCAACCCAGTGATGTGGGCAAAAATCGCTGATGCGTGGATGTCTAATTAGCAATGACATGTAAATTGTGCTTTTTATTTTGTAGCCTTTGTGTTAAAACTAAGTGTTCTTCGGTGTTAGACACAACTCATGAACTGCTCTTTGTTGTGATAAAGGATGGCCAATTGGAGTCCAACAGTCTTAGCCAATTGTTGTTACAAAGGCAGCAGCACAGCATTTAATGTCACACAGCTGCTGTGTCGGTCCAAGTGTCAGCATGAAGCGTAGATAAATAAAACTCATGTGCCATCTAAAAAAAAAAGAAAGAAAGAAAAGGAAGGAATTAATCATCTCGTTTAACCATGTTCCTCATGAGTCACTTATGTAATGAATCAGCCTTTGCCATTTTTTCATTGTGAGCCATAGGGCTACTTTGCCAATTTTCAGCCTACAGTACATCTTATCTATCTAATGCGTTGTGCATGAGTGAAATCTCTTTCACTGATTTCTATGTCAGCCTCTCTAATGTCCTGCTAGAATAAAAAGGCTCCAACCCAGTTTTCACTAATCATCACTCCCAAATATAGAAATGATGTCAGTGAGCAGCCCAGTCCATCAAAACAATGTGAAGTAACGTTGGTCCATAACAACAAATGTACTGTATATGCCATTGCAATAAAAGCTCAGAAAATGTGTTTAGACAGGTACTATGGAAACACAGTAACCCTGGCAACCATAAAAAGTGAGCCTTCAGTGGTTAATTAAGTGCATATTTTAACTATTAACTATTTTAACTTTAAATGACAGCAGTTTTATTCATTTATTTTTTTTGTATTATTATTATTTAATCTAATTTATTTTTGCTCATAGTATCTTTTAACTGCTCTAACAGTTATGTCTAAAAATTGCATTAATGGATGTTATTTATGTATGTATCCCCTTGGGGATAATTAAAGGAATTCTAATTCTGATTTGTTGTTCATTTATTACTTATTGTTCTTTTTTCACAGTTCACACACGCTCACTCCAAACTCTAAATGTGTAAAAAAAAAAAAAAAAAAAAGATATTAATATAGGCATCTAACAAGCATTATACCAAAAGAACTTCTAAAAGACTGTTTTGCAATAAGAGAAAAACCAGGGACATAAACTAATCCCTCTAAATGGATATTTTAATGAATAGGCTAAAATGTAATACTGACTGTTGTAATGTAATCTATGACAAGTAATGATAAAGAGGGGATTTTTGCAGATTTGTGTCAGCACTATCTGCCCATTTCTGCAGTAACATTTTGGCTGAAGTGCTTAAACATAGGAGATCCAACACTGACATGCACACAATCTTTATTTATTTATTTATTTATGTATTTATTTTTTAATACTTCAAGAAGATATTGAGGTTTACTGCTGTAATTTATGAGAACGCATGTAGGAAGCCACCCCTTCTCTAAGCAGAAAGAAAAATAAGAGACAGAAATAGAGGGCCAAGATTGAGGGCCCATTTTCATTTTAATCAGGCAGCTTGTTGATTCAGTTGGCTATGAGCACTCTACAAACAAAACCAAATGGCAGCTCCTGGCACTGTCTGAGGCACGGAGACTTTGGGCAGAGAGATGAGAGAAGAAACATACAGAGAGGGAGTTTGGGAAATCAAGGTTTCATTAAGCTGCCCAAACACAGTAAAACTCAGCACTGACCAGCCGCTCTGATGCTGAAGTTAGAAGACTGCCCATAGCTGGACATTTTTCTTCCGTTAGCCCTGCAGCATGTGCGTGAATCACTGAATAGGACAGATAGAAGTGTTTTATTACCCTGAATAAAGAAGTCAGTAGAGGCAGTTTCCTCACTGTCTATTTGAATTGGTCCATATGGTCAATAACAGAGGAGTAACGGATCTCTGAATGACATGTTTAGAGTCATAATGAAGATAAATGAACTCCTTCAAAACTACTCATGTCTGATAACCTGCAGTATTGATAACAGATTCATTATCCCTCCTCCTCCATCCTCTTCATTTTAAACAGGGCTGCTGCCCTTTACTTGTGTAGGCACTGAGGGGCTGATGAAGTTCATGGGGAAGCAGCACACAGGCGTGTCAATCACCACACAACAGCCTAACGCAAGTCATGCTTTTCAGCCATGTGAGTACATGTTAAATAGTTAAGGGAAAAGCTGCCTTTGAACCTGTGCTTAATTGGGAAAGCGTCAAGCTCCTTCAGCTAAAGGCATTCTGACATTTTACCCAGATTACTGTCTCATTCGAAGGCTTTTCCATTAGTCTGCCCATCTCTTTTCCCCGTCCACTCTTTCTGTCTTTCAGCCTTTCTCTCACTATCTTGCTCCTCCATTCTGAAATCGCCCTTTCTCTGTATGTCAGGCCTGTCCTTTTATATACCTGTGAAACACAGATAGTACACTGAAGAAGTATATCCATTGTCTCCTGGCTCCTACATGCCTAAAGCATAAAGTAAGGGCACAACTTTAAAAAAATATTTCCACGATTGATAATTGTCAGATTTTTCAGAAATGTAAAAAATATGAATCGTTCTATCTAGAATACATTTGAATCTAGAATCTACATCCATCTTTGACATTTAATGAGTTAAATGTTAAAGGACTGACAGACCAAACCAACAATGAAGATCAGCCAAACATTGACACTAAAAAAAACAGACTGAGAAAATGCAGACGATATGATCCTGTCGGCAGCACACCACCCCACACAAAAGCATCATAGAATAAATATGAAATACTGGAATGGACAGTGAGTACAGTGAAACAAATACAACACAAGGTTTACAGTTAAAGGTAGGGTTGGAGATTTCATTTCCGATGCACTTTTTGTTAAATTAGTGTAACTTCTCTTTACAATTAGCAACCAATTAGTTCAGCAGTTTCACATTAAAACGAAGAATATTAATCATCTGTGGAAGCTATAAAACGCTAAAAACATCAGCCAATCCTACGAGGCGCACCTGCGCGTATAGTTGGCTGGTTGGCTGCTCTCTTCCTGCTCTGCGTGCATCAGAGAGGTACGTGCATGATGGCTAAAGTCACAGACTGGTTGGGAGGCGTGGCTTCGGGGTGAGCTCCGAGAGAAAGGGGCGTGTGTCTACTTTCAAAATCTGGCTGACTCTCACTGAGTTTTCAAAATCTCCTACCCTACCTTTAATAGAATCAGGCCATAGAGCTGTACTTGGGTGTTAAAAGTTGGACCCGACAGGGCCCGAGCCCAACAAGTACATTTCGACTGACAGCCTTCTAAAAGCCCGACCCTGTCTACAGCTTGACATTATTCAAATGTGTGCACGCACATTTCTTTTGCCTTTTGTCAAGAATGAGCCATTTATATGTGTTTTAACATCATTTATTCATGACTAACGCAGGCTATAGGCCTCTTGGAAGATGGAACAAAGAAATAAAATATCTAGCTGCTTCATGACAATCTGACACATTTTCTCATTTTTGCAAACCAACAAACAAGGCTTAAAACAATCTGTACAGGAGCAGCCGTTGGTTTATTTACATTATCCTCTATCAAAAGTTCCATCTCACCCCAACCACACACTGCTGCTGTGAGAAGCGATGTCCCACCATGATAAACATTTTTAGACACTGAAATATTTGATAAGCAGCACAGCAGAGTCTCTGAAGTCTGATAGCCATTTATGTCACAAGGTGTAACATGAAGACAAGCAAATTACTGGCACGGCTACGTTAAATCCGTGTTCATCAAGATGCATTTGAGGCACTGATTAGATAGGAATGTTTCCATGCTATAACAGCCCCAAAATACATCTCTCAGCTTACTCAATATCCTTCAATGTTTGTTTCAATAAACTAATAATGGACACATGCAGTCCCATCTGGTTTAAAACAGCTGTTATAAAGTTTCAAGGTTTTCATTTAAAAAGATTTGAACACTGAAGACATGCTTGACTAAAAAGAGACAGGAATAATACAAAGGCCTTAGAAGTGCTTACATGTATTAAAGGTTTAGAGGAGACCACACAGAAAAGGGACCTTGGGTCTTTTGGTTTAGCCGACCTCAATGGGCCTTTTTATGCTCATGGAAACTGTTCGTCAGTTATATAAATCAATGATACAATTTAAAAAAGAAAGGAAGAGACATCCTAGCTTTATCTTTTAGCAATATCACTACTTTAACCCTTTAGCAAAGGCATTAATTATGATGTGTAAGGAACAACAGACACTGTTGGTTGGTTTGTTAAGGCATGCAGTCCCTAGCATGATAATAAAATCCTACATGGTTATAATAACAAGTCCATAACTGACATGTTGCGGGGAATAAACATTTCAAATGGAAAACATGGAAAATGGAAAACATATAAATACGAGATACGAGATACGAGACGTGGAGGTGAGCAGGAGAACAGTGATGCTATGTAGCATCACTGTTCTCCTGCTCACCTCCACGTCTTCCTGCTTCTCAAAGCTATGTGAGGGTTAACACATCTCGTATCAGCAGAACTGGACTGAACATACAGAAACCATGCACCACTTCATTCAGCCATACTTAATGTGTTTATCCTGGTCATGGCAGCGTTTCCTCAGATATCTACAGACAAATATTGTTTTGAAATGTCAAATTTAGATTTTTATTCTCTTCTGTCACATTCAGTTTTGAGAAAAATAAAGCCTACAATTTAATAAATCTTCCTTGGGCTACAACTGCACTCACTACACTCTCCAGCGTCTAAAGAAACTTTTTACTGACTTGACACTTTGAAGGGAGGGGAGTTGATAGAGGGTAGGAAAGGCTTGGGGCTGAGGCACAGACAGACAGCTGACGGACACTTCTTAACTCCTCAGGGACTTGCTGCGTTTGTCTACTTCAGCTTGTTCTACAAGGCATTGCTATTTAATCCTATAAAATAATGTAACTTCCTGGCAGTTATGATGGGAATCATAAACACAAAAAGAGACAATACATATCTTAATTAGTTTTTGTCTTATTCCTGCTATGCTAATAACACATTATGTGTTGCTTCTTGCAGAGATAGTGCTCACCTGTTGAAAGATATCATCAATAAATAATGTCTAAACAGGAATAGAAAAGGGTGGACAGGCTTACAACAATGCTCTGGATAAACTAGTAGTAGGAGGTAAAAAATGTCATCCCTGCTGTGAATTGTTTGGTGCATAACTATGTGGAGCCTTGTCCAGTGGTACAGGTACACTCAGAGAACAGGAATTTATGATCACCAACTACTTTTTTTAAACAAATTATGTGCAGATTTAAATGTGCGTTTAAAACATTTTTAATTAGTCTGCTGGTTCTATCACAGCACTGCACTGCATCACACTATATTTTTAAGGGTTTATTTTTTTTCCTTTGCAGGAAAGAGCTGGGATGCAGGCCTTTAATAATGTGCTGCCACCTTCCTTTCTTTCTCAAAGAACCGATGCCACACAATACACAGGTTTTCCTTTAGCAATATTGTGCTACCATTTGGCAACACTGGAGCATCTCTCTGGAACCCTAACAGAAGCAGTGACAGAATGGAAACTTCAGAGGGGCAACAGCAGCAACACAATGTAACAACAGATTATTAAATGTGGTAAATGTTGGATAATTAGGCTATATATTTTATGCTGATCTATGGTAATTCCAAAGTGATAAAAGAGTAGAAAAAACCTCAACGATGAACACCGAAACCAACCGAAAACCGTGACCTCAGACCCATGATACAAACCAAACCGTGGATTTTGTGAACTGTTCCACTCCTAATTGTGACAACACAACACTCCCCCATGACACGATCAGTGTCCATTCAATCTGGTTCCACAAATGGGCGTTTCTGTCTATCATACAGCTTGGGATAGACAGACACAGTCAGATCGAGTTGAGACAAGCACGTGAGAGTGCCTGGAATGGAGACACACACAAAAATAAGACGCAAGCTGCAAGGCAGCTACAGGGGCATGCAAAAAACATGCCAGCTGAACATGATCTGTCGGCATAAAAAAATGTCAGAGAAACTTGTTGCAGATCAAGTCAAGGAGGAGCCAAAACTGCAGTTCATAATGTGGCCACTTAAGGCTGGATCCAAGAAACTGTCTGAAACTGACTGTCAGTCCTCTTAGACTTCAATGTTTACAGCAGAAAAGTTAGGCTAGGATGATTAAGGATGCAACCACTTGGAGTGATGCTGTCTCAGATCATCAGTTAAATGCTTAAATGATCATCCACCCACCTCACAAATCTCAGTCTTCAAGTCGACAGATCTGTTAGTCTGTACACTATTTCAGGCAACATCTATTTAAAAATCATTTAGTGTAAGTATTTTGATTCCTTTGCCTCTAATACTCCATGTTTGAAGTGTAAAACACACTTTCATCACCCTGATTACCCAGCTGTTTTGTTAAATGGTATATTTGTTTATGTTAATCAAGGGTCCACTTGGCTTATCTGTTCAGCTAAAATGGTGCTGGAAAAAAATATAATTTCTTCATTTAGCTCAAACATGGAATAAGTAGACTGCTAAGTTGTTATAAGGTGCATTTCTAAGCCAAGATCAGCATGCCCTTTGTAGTGTCAATTAGCAAATATTTCATAAGTCAGCATGAAAAGGCCAGTATTAGACTACTTAATGTCTCCCGCTGCTGGCTCACAGCACACATTCCTCACAAAAAAATTTAGCCTTATGATAATCACAGTATGTATTCATCAAGTCTTAAGGGAGCAAAGAGTTGAAGCAGTTCAATATGCTCATGTTGCTGGCAAATCAATTTGAAGATGTGTTTCAGAGAACTACGTTTCTTATAAACTGACATTTGTGGCCTCTTGATTCTCGTGGCATGCACTCACAGCACATTGCAGACAAGCCCTGAATAAATGTCGAAGTCTGAATATTTTCTTGGTGTTACCCAATGACCCATACAGAAACCCCTCTCACAAAACATTTTCCTGTAATGTACAGTAGTGTTCGTCCTTTTGCAAGAGCTGCCTTTGGAGAGAGGAACTGTTGACATGGCGGAATGAACATCAAATTCCTTTTAGGGAGCGAAAAAGTTCCAACAGTACCACAAAGGCCTGTCCTTGTTTTAATCGCTATCTATCTATTAACATAAAATAACGAAGGGAAATGATCAGCTCAAACTTTTTCTAAAACAGTGTCATCGTGCCAAATGAAGGGCTTTGGCTAATGAGTTTAGTGAGTGTGTGAAAGATGCATCCTTTAGGAGAGAGCAGGGCCGGGCTCAGCATCTGCGGAATCTGCCTGCAGAACCAACCTTATGTTATTTATGAAATACGAACCACTCTGGTGAAAGACAGCAGAAGCCTACACATTTTTCCTCTGCTGCCTTATCTTCTTGTTTTTAAGAGTGGCAGATTGGCACAATCTCTAGAAGCAGCAGTAGGTTTGTAAGTTGGCTTAATTAATATGTGGAAATGGCTGAGGCGGGTATGGAGGGATTTACATGAGCACACGTTCCTTCTCAGCCAATAACCCCTCTCTGTTGTGACAGCCAGCCAAGAAGAAACATTCATATTTTTCTTAGATGATGCACAGTATGTTCTACACTGACCTGACTTTTACAGTGCTGTACAGCCCTAGCAATGATCATTTACACCATGATTTTTAACGTGAAAGTTTTCTAAAAGATTCCTCAGGCTAAACCAAGTGTTATACTTACACCATGTATTTCTGTACCATAATTTGTGCTTAATCTCCAAGGCAACAAAGGACCAGAGTGTTTTTACTGTCTACAGTCACAGACAAAACAGAGCATTGAAATAGTAATGGAAAATAACCAAGCTGTCTGCGCACTGCTCACTAATCTCTCATCAGTCTATCTTGGTACTGTAGATTGCTCTTGGAGAATGTGGATGAATTTCTTCACTGCAACCGAGTTAATGTATAATGTTAACGCTTGACAGCAAGTACAGCAACCGATAATCAAAGAGAAATCAACTGCAGACTACAGACTGACATTGTTGTAAATATAGCCAATGTGTAGGTGGTCCAAACTGCTTGCAAATGAATAACAAGCACAGACATGACCCAAGAGAATCAGAGAGAGAGAGAGAGCACAGGATACTGAAGCATGGCAGTGTAACGGCTCACAGGTCGTCTCTGCCTTTGAATGTGCTGTAGGAGCAACTACGAACCGACGCTCTTGTCTATAAAGTGAAAAACAGGAAACAACGCCGATAACAAACAGAGAACTTTATTGGCGGGATCCCCTTGCAGGCAATGGCATCACTCAACCATTTAATTGGATGGGACTGACATTTGCAAAGCAGGGTGTCACAGCATTTGTGCGAGTGCTGAGGCCCAACTTGCTGCCATACAGATGCATCACGCTCCACTGATTCAAGAGGCGCCGTTTCCCTCCTCCGAATAGAAGACTCACAGTCACACTCGGCAGAGTCAAACACATTTCTTCACACATTTCAGCTAATGGGCAACTTGGGGAGACATGGAGGTGCAGCTTGGGTAGCGTTCAATAAGCATGTTCAATTGGGCATACACCTTTTCACCCACCAGTACTTGAGGACCATCAGCTTCACACAAATGTCACAAGGCTCATTAAACTAGACGTATTAAAGTACCTTGGATTATCTGCTGTATCATTCTGTAATTAGATTACTCATATAAATATTGAGAAGGGGAAGGCAGATGATGCTATTTCAGTACTTCAGAGGAGGCCTTCACAATACAATCTTCAATGCAATCTTCCACTATATTCACTATCACACACACACACACCTGTTAGTGCTGACAAAAATGTGTGTGCTCAGAATTATTTCTTCATACTACTACTACTAGTACTGATGCTTGAAAAGGCTCTCTGCATGTGAGTATAACCCATAATGGACTTTCTGACAAGAAGTGTAAACAGAGCATTTAAGGACCCCACGGCAAATTTTACTATTTACAATATTGGCCTAATACCAGAGAGTCTTTCAGAAAGAAACAAAGAAATAAAATAAAGCCATAAAAACACTGATATTCTAGATAGCCATCTGGTGATTCTAAATCCATGTTATCTTCTCAAGAGAATCATCATTATCTGGTGGATTACTGTTTTTAAGTAACCATCATCAACAATCATGGGAGCAAGCGGCCAAGTTAAATCCAGGTAACAACTCCCTCCTGACTCTTGCTATTCTAATCTCCTCTGGAGAAAAGAATGAAAACAGGGAAACTGAAAGCGGGAAGCAGAGGACCGCACACTAACAGTCAAAGTGACACGCACTTAAATACGTAATGACATTTATGTGTAGTCTGCGAATATAAGATGGCCCCACGTTTTCATGTGTAATTGACTTCTGTGTTGGTGCCCGTGGGATTTAACACACAGACACATGATGTGAGAGAAAGTTTAATGCCTTGTACTCCCCTTCCTCTATACATCTGCCTTCTGTGGCCCTGCATGTTATTCACCTCATAACCACAACATGTAACAACTGCAACCGAGGCACAGACCATTATGCTCTCTCTCGCTCTCTCTCAGCACTTGTTTTAATAAAACCTCATGTTTTGACAAATGAAAAGACCAGACATCTATTTGCCAATGCTATTATAATTTTAGGGGCTACCCTTGTGGCCTAGAACACATGCTTCTGTGTCTGTGTTTTTTTGTTCACCACAGACATCTGTGTTTAACTCAACCTCAAAATGTATATGTAAGCTAATGTGAAATGTATAAAGGTTCACAATAAAGGCTATTCACTCCTGCTGTTTCATGCAACTTTTGCTGCACCGTCAGATGGTCCATTTCAGAAGAGAGGTCTGCTTTAACAATAGCCTCCCAAAACACAGGCGTGGAGCTTTTATTGTAAACGCTATATTAGTGCTGTGGACAAGTGCAGCTATCACACATTTGTGGTGTATTGTACCATGTCAGAGATGCATACTTACAAACTACTACCACCACCAGCATATTGCTTTATAATATTTTACTGTAGACCATTTCCTGAACATTTTCTAATTAAGACGTGTGGGATGCGCTGATATTGGCTGGGTCAGAGTTGGAGCATGAGAGTGCAACACTCTTGCACAAAAACCAACTGTTCAACAGTTTGCAAGGCTTGTATGGTAATTAACGCTTAAACATCCTTTAATATTTGTGAATTGTTATTTAACTTTAACTGTAAACTGTCTCGCCAGATCACTGAGAAGGACAGCCTTGTCTTAGTAAATAATAACAGCTTTTGTGATATATTTAAAATAATTAATAAACCCTGAGCAGTGCCAGAAAAATATAAAAAAAAAAAAAGTATAAAGTTTGTACACAGCACTTAATGTATTAAGAAATATATGAGTTTGGATATATATATATGTCTTTTTGCGTGTGTATACAGGATGTGTGCCTGCAGCTGCTTGACTGTCTCAGGCTGTGTGATTACATAAAGTCAGCATGCCAGCTGTAACCGACATTGCTTTATGCCTGAATCTAATAAAGCCAAGCTCATAGGCTCAGTGTGTTTCCTCTAGCATGCAGTGTACCGGGGTGTGTATAATACCTTCTGTACAAGCACCAAATGCTTCTCCTTACTTCCTGATCCCACATCACCTCAACCCAACTTCCAAGATCAGAAATCAGAAAGTTAGCCTTGTGAGAGCTTCTTCACAACGTAATGAGACAAGAGGGGCGGACCACGCACAAAATCTGACAACAGCATCAAGCTCGACTGGAACGTCATTCAGTTTTCATATATTATGCCTTACATGACAATCCACAGCACAGAGAAAACGACATTTTCTTTTCGCAAACACACGATGAAGCGGAACAAAATGTCATGAAAATATTTGTGCATTTTTTACCTCCATTGTTTGTTTGTTCTTGTCACTTCTATTTCTCTTCTTGTCTGCCGGTTCGGCCAATCAGTGATCTCTCTTACCAGGGGGTGTCTCCAGCACTGATTCAACATGGTCATGTCATTTAGCTGTAAAGCAGATGACACAAATTTGAGTAGTGCCAACAATGCAAAAAAAAAATACACAAAACACAGACGGCTTGACATTGGCCAACTGTCAGCTAGCTCTGAAGCTTGTGTCACATGACCATAACCACTTGTTTTGTTTCAGTTAGTCTGAAATCTGCTTTGTAATCTTGTTTTATTGTTGTGTAATTCACATCGTCTGTGCATTTTAAAATGCGTCGTGTCTCAGCTGCCAGAACAATAAAAACTCTAATATTATAGAGGACGAGGCTCAATTGTACTTCCTAATCAGGCCCTTCCTAAATATAAAAAATGCCACCTCCTCCGGGCCAAACATCATAGCAGGTGGTGAAGATCCTATTGAGGAAAGGGACATTATGACAGCCAGCCTGTCCCCTCCAAGCAACCAGTCCCCTGTCAAAGTGAGGCTCTGCTTATTGTTTGTAATGAGGCAGAACCTGCAGTGGTATTAAACATGTGCAATGTAAAGGAGTGAGGAGGCTTAAAGATGTCGTGGTGACATTGTGCACTATATGCACAACAACAAACTGAAAAAAAAATGCATCATCAAAAAAAAAAAATGCATCATCATACGGAGTAAACCTTCAGAGACAGAAGAATCCCGAGGGGCATTCAGAAAAATAAAATGAATCGTGCAGTTATTGTAACCAAATAGGCCAAGTGGAAGATATGGGAATTCCATAATTTATAAATAAAAATGTGTACTTTCTCACTTCCTAAATGAAGGACCAGAAGACTGCCAAGGGGAAGGGAACGGAGGAAGAGAGAGGGCTACAAACGTTTATCCCTTCACAAACATGGAGTTTCACTCAGCTCACACATGTGGTATTGCCTCTCTGGTCAGTCAGATGCACTGATGGAGATAAACCAAAGTGGCACCACTGTTGCATTTGTGGCAGCTCAACATTCTCCTCTCTTCCTATGCTCTCTCTCTCTGTCTCTCTCTCTAAGTCTTTCTTTTTGCCTTGTCTGTCTCTGTCCTCTCAAGGGCACCTTACCACTGTGAACAGAGACATCTCTATTGTTACCCTCCCTTGCTTCTCTCTTTCTCTCTCACCCATATCTTGCTGCCTGCTGATTATCAATGCAACACCTTTAATAAGATCCATCTCCCCACCACTTCCCCGCCCTCTCACACCCACTTCATTTACACGGGGAGTGAGAATCAAAGACGGCAAGTAATTTGGGATAAAAGGAAGATGGATGTGCCTCTGTGTGAACAACATGCTCAAGAGCTCTGCTGCAGACAGGAGATGGAGAGGAGAGGACCACTGGGTTAGGGACTTGTTAAAGCCTCCTGCTATCTCTATCTTCACTCAGTAAACATTACCTTAAAGGATAGTGTTGTTACCTCTTCAGGCAGTGTTATATTTTGTTATAGAGGATTTAATAGAACAGGCACTCCCCAACACCAATAATCAACAGAGCAGAAGACATGCAACATTTTGAACGTGTTACTGGAAATAATTATTTTCAGACATCCCAAAGACTCAGAGTTAACATATTATTATTATGTTCCATTATTTGACCTATTATTTCAAAAAATTACCACATGAGCCTGGTGGACAGTCATGTCAATCAACCTTTCTCTCTGCTCCATCGATAGTAGACAGGAGAGTTCCAGCTGTTTCTCAGCACATAGCTGATGCTTATCCCAAAAATGACATGCCATGATGGCTCAGTGTCACTCTTTGTGAGACTATTTTTAACAGTGGATGGCAAGCAGTGGGGAAACATTGAAGAGATCTCCTCCTACTGCCACCAGCAAGAACAAAAAAAACGAAAGAAAGAAAGAAAAGAAAACTCACCATCCCTGCAACTAATCTGTCTTATTGTCAGTGTGAACACATCAGTAAACAAGTAGCTGATAAACATACAGTGACAGCTATCAAAAAAATGTCTGAATATCAGGGGCTATTTCATAAAAAAAAATAAAAATAAAAAAATCAATATCCTATTGTTCTATGCTCTCTGTACAGTATAGACCACTCCTCTAGAATGTGGGCTTACCTGGCCGCAATCATTACGGACAACTCAACACAATCTACACTGAGCCATTGTTAGAACCAGTTTCAGAGGCCATGAGTAATGGCATCATGACTACACAAAGGGAGAGCATCTCAGTGTCTCATCCATAAGCTCAGGGTCAGTGGCTTCTCAACATATGAGCTGCCAGCGCCAAGAAAAGGAGCTCCTGACATCAAAGCTGGGGGAATACCTGCCTTTTTTTCTCCTCCTTCACTTCAATGTATGCACATGAAAAATAAGCTGCACCATGTGCAAGCTCAGAAAGCATGGAGGACAAATAAATAATATACTCCCAAAAAATGAAGGTTATCATAAATAGCGTGAGCGTGTTTGTTGGGGCTGGTCTGCCATGATGGGTCTTGCGGTGAAAAGTGCATCCCCCACAAGGCCTTGTGACATGGACAACTGCTGAAGGGTTGTCCTCAACTATCACGTCTTCCTACAGAAGGCCCAGGCCAGGGAACTGAATATCACAAAGGGCATCAGCCTAAAAATAATTTCCAAGCCTGTAGAGATTCCACACTAAATACTGTAGCCATGAAGGATCATCATCAAGACTCTGCATACAACAGAAAATGCATTTTGAAAGGGATAACACTGCACATGTTCCGATCTAATCTCTTTTTACCCCTTTCTTGTTGAGTCCCTCGCAGTCCATACTGTTGTCATGCAATGGTCTCATCTTAATTAGAATTTTGTTTCCAGACACACAAACTTTGGAAATGTAGTCAGAACACTATCCCTGAAGCATTCTAAGGGGATGCAGTGTCTCTTCATTCCTCGCACACTGTTCCGCATCCTTACCCAGCACACACATATTATCCCTTTTCTATAGCCTACCCTCCCCTGTGTTTGCCCATGGACACTTATCATTGATGCATACACAACATCTTTTCCTGCATCCCCATCGATCCCCTTATTGAAACAAGCCTCATTTGCAGTCTCCTTCTTGACATTTTTTTTTCTTTCCTGTCTCTTTCTTTTCCAAACTCTGACAGGCTGTGCAGATTTTGGCAGTTTGCTGTTCTCCCCCTAATCCTCCGCCAGACTTTTCTCTTTCACAAATATACAAGGATTTCAGAGAAAATCAGTCAGACATCAGATGGTCACAAAGACATTCCAGCTTGTGATATACAGTTTTTAAAAATGAAGTCAGCTAGAGTCAGCTGTTTCCTTTATGGTCGCAGAGATGATATGTAAATGATGATGCAAGACAGGTTTCCAAAAATAGAAAAATAATCAAATAGGCTAAGCCTTTTATTTCCTGTATTGTGATAGACTCAGAAAATAGTGGTAAGTTTTTAACCCCTCCACTGCCGCCCAGTTCTCTGCCTGTTTCAATCAGTGCCACATCCCTGTGCCTATCCACGACACATCTGAGCTCAGCTCCTGGTTTTATGACACCTGCCGGACTGTACTGGACATCATGGCCCCGCTTAAGGCTAGGCAACCTAAAGCCAAGTCTGAGCCCTGGTGAAATGAAGAGACTCGTGCTGTGAGACGTGAGTGCCGCAGGGCCGAGCGGAAATGGAAAAAAGACAATTTGCAGGTGTCCTTTCAAATGCTAAGAGACCATTGGGGTCTATATCAGTCCACTGTGAAAGAAGCGAAAAGGAAATATTTTGCAAACATCATTGTGTCTAACTGTCACAAACCCCGTGTATTGTTTAGGTCGATCGAGACTAATCTTAGAGCTCCTCCAACTCCCTTTTTGGAGCCCTCCTCTGAAATGTGTGACCACTTTTTAAACTTTTATTGATAAGGTGATCTCTGCCAGGGCCCAGATCGCGCTGCCCACATCTGACCCTTCAGCCCCTCCCTTGTGCTCTGCTGTCTTCCATCAGTTTGAGCCTGTCACTCTCACCCAGCTGCAAGAGGTGGTGGGTCACCTTAAGTCCTCAGGTTCACCCCATGATGCTGTTCCTCCACGCCGGAGGAAGGAGGTTTTTCCTACTGTGGGCTCATCTATCCTGACCATTGTTAATGGCAGCCTTACTTCTGGGGTGTTTCCCACAAATTTTAAATGTGCAGTTGTGCAGCCACTTCTGAAACATGGGGCTGGACACAAATACTCCTGCAAACTTCAGGCCAATCTCCAAACTGCCCTTTTTATCTAAAGTCTTGGAAAAAAATTGTCTAAAATCACAGAATTGCACATTTAAATGAGCACAATTTGTTGGAGATTTTCCAGTCTGGTTTTAAAGCATTGCACAGCACTGAATCTGCACTTTTAAGAGTTTTTAATTATGTTCTTTTATCATGTGATGAAGGTGACTGTGTGGTTCTTGTGCTGCTAGATTTAACTGCAGCATTTGACAATGTGGATCATGATATTTTAATTTCTCGCTTGGAGCCCTGGGTTGGCATAGCAGGTCCTGCTCTTGCCTGGTTCGGGTCAGATCCAGGTGTGGCCCCTGCAGACCTGGATGATTTGAAACTGTACTGCAAACCACAGATTGTGAACCTGGGTTTTAAAATGGATCCTGACTTAAAGCTCGAAAGCCAAATTCGATCCGTTGTTAGATCAAGCTTTTTTCACCTACGGCAGCTAGCCAAAAAAAGCCAGATTTAATATAAAAGTGTCCGAGGCCAGTCTCCGATGACATTATATTAAACAATAAAAGATGTGTATGCTGTTATTGAATTATTTCATTTCACACAGCAAACAAAGTAACAACATCAATCATCATGAACAGCTGAACATACAACTTGAATTAATTTTTTAAGCATTTAAATTGAAAACATTTAAAAAACTGTGATTGTGATAATTAAGCAACAGGCAAGTGATTGACACTACTGTGAAGGTGAGATCTGTTCATATATGGCAGGTCTGTATAAGAGCAGAAGTAGACGTAAAATGTCATGTAGTCTATTGTAGGTTGGAGTCATTTAGTGCTGATCAAGAAGGTCTTGTTTGGGTAGACAGGTTTGCAGTGCATGCGAGTGAGACGTAATGACATAATGACGTGCCCTCCGACAGATGCGTACTGAAATACGGAGTAATTTTGAGAAAAGTGCCGTGTCTCATACACTGTACTGTCGGCAGTTTAACAATAAAGAACATTACAAAGGCGGACTGCTCTTTGCTTCACTGATAAAACATCCCAGTTTTCACAGAAAGTCTGCTCTGGAGCCAAACAAGCTTTCTTTTTTTTTTTCCTTTTCCTTTTCACACAAATGTTCACATTTCTGCTTTTATCCAGCTGCCGGTAAAAAGGCACAGATAGAGGTGCTGGCCGCGGCTGCAGCATTCGTTGTCACATTGAAGCTGTTTTTGGGAACTTTACTTGTAGGCCTACAGACAGACAGAAGCCACAGGCCATATAAAATCCAGACTTTGGACACCCCTGCCCTAAAAGAAGGGGCACTGAACAATTCACTAATCTGTAAGCTGACACACATGGCCTAAAGTCCTACTGCCAAGTGAACCAAGACACTTCCTCCAAAAGAAGATTTCTTTTCCTTTTTTCCCCCCACTGTTAAAATCCTATACTCACTAAGACTTAGTACAACAAGGTTTTCCTCCTTTTCTTCACTGTAATCCAAAAAAATGCATATTCAGCCAGAGGAGCAGAAGAGAGTGAGCGTGAGAGGTTGTGAGTTGGAGAAAGAAGAGAGCAGGTCCTGCATCTCAAGCCCTCCAGAGATCAATTGTACAAACTTCTCCATGAGCGCTCTCCCTTGCCCCCTGTACACTCTGAACTAGCCAAATCAATGCCGAGGCATGTGTGTTTGTGTGCCCGTGTGTGTATATGCATGTTAAGGGGAACCAGGGGAGAACAACTCCGAGCTTGGGAAGGAGGGGGAGAAAATGGTTCGAATAAGAGAGGCAACAGTAAACGATAAGAAATTCCTCAGATCAGATATTCTTAAATGTCACCAAGCTGAAGTGTCTCTTGACGGTGTCGTGTGGAATATGAAGGCTTCTTGGCAGCAGGGATGGCTCTCATTGCTTTCAGCACTGGATTTCACACTGGGTATTGCTCCCTAACATGCCACCAAAAAACTTTCATGTTCAACCCCCCCTTACCATTGCATTTCCTCTTTTCTAAATGGCTATGTCCTAGTTAGGAAAAATGCTTTTATTTGCAGAACCAAACTAATACACTGAAAACTTGAATTTTGTCAAGCTCTAGCATTAAGCCTCTCATCTCACAACAGTATTGTCACCGCAAAACAAGATGTATTATTATTATTAATTATTATTATTATTATTATTATTATTATTAAGACGAAATAAGAAGTATTATTCTCATAATTATTTATTATACTGTAATTTATGCCTTATGTGTTTATAGTGGGTCTATTTATTTCTTCATGCTCCAACTTTGATCATAAAGGGAATAACACATTTGACTGCAAAGCAGAGTTTTATGTTAGGTTATTTGCTTTCACTTGTTTTTCTTCCTCTTTGGTTGGGAAAACTTTAGGGATGCATATATAACATATTCATGTTTTCTTTCTTTCTTTCTGTCTTTTTTTTTTTTTTTTTTACAACTTTCTACTGAAGAAGGAAGACGATAGACCAGAGTGTCTCCTTTATTAAGGCCCCTCACACTGGGACTTAGTGGGAGATTTTGGCTTCACGCCTCCCTGCCACGGTTTCAGTAAATCGGCTTTCTGTGGCCATGACAGTCATTAGCCTTGCTCCTGGCAGTAATCCTCTAGTTTCTGTCTCTAATGGAAGCAGGAAGGGTTACTAACATTCACTCTGTTACTGCCTCTGCTGTTGGGGCCCACAGGGAGCCTCTACAGGCTGTCCGAAGCTAAAGCCTGATGCACCTCCTGCACTACAGTATGAAGCAACACCTAAAAGCATCACATGCCCCAATCATAATGTACTTAGGGCAAGAACAGCAGACATGTCTTGGGTGCTATTACTGAAGAACAGCACTTAAAAACTAAAATTTTGGGACCATTCTGAGGCAGCTGGATATATGTGGCTGAAAACCTGTATCTACAGTGAAGAGTAGCTGCAGCACAACCAGCTACAACAGTAAAAAGAAGCCAACACAACTAAATCAAAAACAGAGTTTCCAAAATAATTTTGCTTTTTAAACTTTAAAGGAAAAAAGTACAGTGTGATCATATGTGAAAAGACACTTAAAATAACAAAAATGTGTCAAAGTTCTAGGTAAAGACCACTGTAGGGTTAGTTCCAACAATCTACCTCCCCATCTTTAACCTATATCAGTCCTGTCGTCAGATAGCATCAGGGCCATACATCTATACTTCCATTCACACCATCTAGCATAAACATAACTGTTTCAAATGCCATGTTGTTGTCAATGGAAAAACCAACGTTTATTAAAGACACCGCACCAACATTTGTCTTACTGTAGATTTATCAGATGAATGTTAATGTTGATGCGGATAAACAAAGTCAGACACCTGAAAAACCATGGAAAAGATATGACAAATGGAGAAGACCACTAGGTGATGAATGGCAACCCCAAAATATCTAATCTTAACAGTGTAAGCAGTAAAGTGACTAGGAAAAATTACTGATGCATGAAACTGCTGAAACTGCAACTGTAACATTAAAGACACAACTTGATGAAATAGTTAGGATGACTCAGAATGCAGAATATGTTTTGATGAGAATTCAAAACGGGCTTACTGTTATTGGATGCAGATGGAAGGCAGACCAGGGACTGTCATCATCAGATACTGATTTTAATTTAAGCCACCATCAGAGCACATACTGTACCTCAGGCTATAAACGAATGGTGTTGATTTGAATTGTAACACATGACAGGACTGTTCTTGTCTGCAGTGTCCGAGCAAGTCTACCAGCTGTCCATGAAACCAACAATGCACTCGGTGACAGAGTGCAAATTGCACGCAAGAAGATCCAGGAGTGGGTCAGGGCTGTCATCAGCTTTGTGATCAGGCCATAACCTCTGTCTCCTACATATATGTAAGGCAGCCAGCTGTGTGAGGCTACATTTAAGACAGTTGTTGGAGAAAAGAGAAATGCCATGCTACATAAAAACTGTATTGTCTGCAAAAGTTTGAACAAGTGATTTTGCAGAGTAGAGCTAGATTGAAGTGGGTGGAGTTCAGCTATAAAAAAGCAGATGTTATTTATTTGAATTCATGTTTTAACTGCTAATTTGGGATGTTTTTGTAAATGACATGTAAAAAATAAACTAAAGGAATGAAGCAATTAGAAAAGCAGTTGCCTAACGATAGGGCTGGGCCTAATTCTGTAGGTGTTATTAGGTCTGCTTTCAATTTTGCCAGTTAGATGCATGTATACCATCTGAGCTCAGGTGCAGACATTGCGCCCAGTCACAGTGGGGGGGTGAATGTCACACTGTGATGCTGTTACAGGGAAGACAACATGCTGAAGACCTCAGCAGTGTGGGAATACTTTAAACTGAAAGATGATTAGAGAGAATCAGTGTGCCAAATGCGTCGTGGCAATATTCCGATCGCAATAAATCAAATAATGCTCATGCAGCTTATTTGAGG
The DNA here is from genome assembly GCF_900634625.1 of Parambassis ranga. Taxonomy (NCBI): domain Eukaryota; kingdom Metazoa; phylum Chordata; class Actinopteri; family Ambassidae; genus Parambassis; species Parambassis ranga. The sequence continues at coordinate 13,524,818 of NC_041029.1, forward strand.
TGACCATCTTTTTGCAGAAATGGGTTGATTCAGACTAGCCCACAATTTCCAGCCTTCAGCTGCAACTTTGATGAGCCGGTCCTCAGAGCAGGCTGAGGGCAGTGAAACAAACAGATTACAACTTGGCCTGTATCTGCATGATTTTAACCACTTTCTGCTGGCTGACTGAATAACAGTCATCAGCCATTTTGCACTTTGTGCAGCTGCACCCACATGTAACAAAAGGGCAAATGTGCTAGGAGACACCTACACAGTCTGTAGCAGATCTACCTTACCAAAAGGCCATTAATGTACAATACCTAGGACTTGAAGCTGAATTTTCATGAGCCTTAACTTGTATTCAGTCACTGCAAATTCTACCAATGTGCCCTCTAACTTCAGACCGTGGTGTCATGCTGTTCTGCAGTATCAAGTGGAGGCATCTGTCTGGCCAGCAGGAATCCATATTTGGGAAGTACAATGAATGAATGTATGTTCGTTACTATGCTGCTCAAAAAATTTGCCAGACTCAAAGGGGGGATTATATGAACAGGTGTAGTGTGTTATGTGATCTTTGACTCTTTTTGACTTGTGTCTGCTCTGCTGCAGAGTAAGGGAATTTGATATATTATGATGCCACCTTTACTACCACTAACCACATTTGGGAGTGAGGTTGACAGATGGCTATTATAAGTGACCCACTCACACACCCCTATCTGGACTGTCCAGGAAAGAGGGGGAAGCAGACAGCATCAGGACATTTGAGCAGGGCGGCTGCAAACCTTTTAGACCTCTGCAGAAAAATGTCCGTTGAAAGTAAAACATAAAAATGTTCCACTTTGCTCAAGCCCCCTTAAGAAAATCAACCTCCACACATTACCTGGTACATGTACACATTTAGTTAGGCAAATAGATGGAGTTGTCTAGTGTTGTGTCTTCCCATTATTCTACTTCACTGCGTGGCAAAATTGATGGGTGTTATTGAAGGATAATCTGAGATCTTCGTTCAGAATATTTTCAAGCATCCTTTACATGGCCATAGAATCAGCTATATGGAGGAATCACTTGCTTCACCAACCTAACCTGACAGCTACTAGTAATATCTGTAGTAGTATGGTGTTGGATTATTATTAAACTGTTTAAATATCACACATGGAGGAAGGCATCATGTATCGACCCCTAATACTCATTTCAGGAGTGGGACTAGGAGATATTCAGTGGATTGAATGGTTTTGCTTTTTAAGATTTAATTTAAATGGTAAAACTGCAAACTGCTTCTGACATTTACACAGATAAAAGACAAACACATGTCCTTCTCTTATTCCGGATGTGATGAGTTCTTAGACAAAGCCTTTAGCTATTAAGATGCATTTTCGAACTATTTAAGCAAGAAAAAAACAGGGAGAAACCCTTTATTTTGAAAAAAAAAAAGATCCTGCTTGGGGAGACAACAGACAGACAGAGTGACTGATAGCCATGCACATTTCCCGTGCTACAGTCTGTCGGCCATTCATTATTTCATTCATTTGTTCAATCACTTGTTTGTTTTTGTTGGCTCATTTGTTCCTTCTTTGTTTGTTCATTCATTTGTCCCCCTGCTTGTTTCATTGTTAACTCTCATTCATCTGCTGATGTGTTTCACACCCTGAAACAACACTGATGAGCTTTGAAAGAAACTTCAAGAAATGACTGTGATCCATTTAAGCTTTATGTCTAGTTTGTAGCACACCAACCGCCCCTAATCTCAGCCAGCTTGAATTACAAGCTGACATAAACATAGATTTGTGTTATTTATTAGACTGGAGGGACAGTGTATCATTTGAGAATGACATGTGTACTGTGGAAATGTTTATTTGCCACTGTATTTACCTGTCTGCCTTTCCTGGTCTGTGTTATCAAATTGATTCTTTCTTTTTGCTTTTTCAGTTTTTTTCTCTCCTTTCACTGTCATATGTGAATGGGATTTGTGTCACTGAGTGGGGTCACTCTTTCTTTTCCACTCCTCACTGTCACATGTATCTTCTATTCTTCTCCTCCTCTCTTTGTTCTTCATCTCTTTATATTGAACCGTTTCTATTTCCTTGCATGGGCTCTATGAGAGATAACTCTTTGAGGTTTGTAAGGAACTCTTTGTTGTATGCTGCTGAATGCCACAGACCTGACATTATTGAACACTTTCCTGGCAAGAACAGGACATACGGAGCTCCAGGCAACACCACATGTGAACACAGGAACATATTTACTGAAACCAGGGAGAAACAAAGGCTCAAGAGAGGAGACCAGAGCAAGGACGAAATGTGGTTCTACCGAGCATCAGACAAAAAGTGGGATTCTTGGATAAAAGAACAAAGGTATTATGGAAGCCGCAAAAGCTCACCTCTCACCCTGTGGGCTTTGACAAGCCCAACTCTGACCCACTGCTGACTATTCATAATCAATCACATCTCAGCTCAGGCCCACAATTAATCAATCAATTAAAAACCCACACAAAGCCACAGTAGTGTAATCAATCAATCCAGCCTCTGTGGAGGGTTGGTATTGAGAGCCAAGCAGGGGAACTATAGGCACCGCTCCCAAGATGCTACTGGCCTTTAGTGGCAATAGCTGAGAGTGCATGGAATGAAATCAAGAGCAATAGAAAGGTGAGACAAAATGCCCGGGTGTGATTCACTAGTGGGTAGAGAAGAGGCTCTCAACACTCCCATGATACACCACCAGTGCCTGAATATTCATGCTGGCGAATCGGGTACCATGGAGGCGCTCAGTTATTCATTATGCTCCTGAAAAAAGAAACACACCACCGTCCCACTGCGATGGAATATTAATAGTCCCCATTAATAAAATATCCCCCCTCCCCATCTTAAGTCTTGTCTTCAGCTTTCTTGGCCATTGCACATATCAGGGCCTGGGACATTAGGGACGTGACCACAAAAGTGCATCATATAATTTGGTGTATGAGTAAACTAAAACAATTATCTACACTGTAACCATCTGGTCCACAATGAGAAAAAGTGTCCAGTTCCTCATTTGGACAAAGCCGTAAATGTGAAAATAGAAAAATAGTGTAGGAGGGGATGGCAAGTACAGCTCTATAGCTGTATACTCAGAGGGGATGAATGTTTAATTTAGAGCAGCCTGAAAGTATGCTGACATTTCGCCATTGTTAGGAGAGATGAAGACATGGGAAACTGTCTGCAGGAGAAATGGAAATGTGCATCAAGGTTGTTAAAAATTCAACTGCGTTACCCCACCCAGACATGCAGATCTGGGCTTAGTAATACAGTAGGTAATCTATCCTGTTTGGTACTGTAAGTCCCACTTAATTTAGTGAGTGAATGATGACAACAGTTATGTCAATCATGTTTACACAAGTTAAACCTGCATAAATTGGTTTTAAGCAGCAGAAACAGCATTTTTTCCTTCTTCTCTTAGTCCCTTCACCTCTGACATCAACTCTCCTCAGACTTGGGAGTTTGCCCTCTGCAACAATATAGCACAGCATGGAAGACTGCACACAGCAAGATCAACACCACACCATAACGCTCACATGTACTTACTGAAAAAAGTGGGAATAAATAAACAACAAATGTAGACTTGTGGCACAACAGACTGGGACTGTTAGCTCTCTGACAACACCCAAGAGGTTTGGGGGAAGGGCGAGAGTGGTCAGCCTGTGGCAAAGCAGTGACACAGTCCAAGAGAGTGTGAGGAACGAGGGAGAGAGAAGAAAAGAGGAAGTGAGAGAGATAAAAAAGCATGAGAGAAGGTCAAGTACCTGCCACTCCTGTCAAACACTTCTTATAACAGCTGAGCTGTGTCCAGCAGGGTGGCTGGCTGCTTTCGGGGCCTTTCATCTCACGGAGGCGATGGGTGATGAGAGCTCCTCTTCCACACATTTAAAGTCTGTCACAATACATCCTGCAGTCCTGGTAATTTCAGGACACCACTGCGCTGCATGAACCTCTGGGGAATGTGCTTCAGGTGCAGCGAAATGACAAAATCCCACGTCAGTCTCAGCATACAAACTGTCAGCCAGTCATTTGCATCACAGAATTTTAGGATAAAAATCAAATGGAGTATTTAGCTGCAAATTGTGTAACAGGGCATTGTGTGTGCATGAGAGTGTGCATGTTCTGACAATGCCTTTGGGCAAGCAGAACTATCACTGGGCTTACAGGCCTTACCTACAGGCAGAAGAAGCAGCTGGAAGGATGGTGTGACCAGTTCTGCATAGAATCACAGCCCTGGATTGGAAACAGAGAAAGAGGCAGAGGCTGAGGTTTCAAAGTTGAAAGAAGTGTCTGGCCGTCAGTGAAACGTTCAGACAAAGACACCAGAAAAGAATGAACTCCAGCATGACCACCGGAGATGCAGACCAGCAGACTGTGACTGACTGACAGACTCTGAGCCGAAGATGGCGATGCGGTCACTGCGCCACACCAAGCCAACTGGCTCACTGAAACAGGATCTGTTTTCCTGACCCCGTGGGGACCCACTCACTGCCATCCCTGTATCTGAACCTCTCTCAGGGCTAGCGCAAAGAGGAATTAGGGATGGGGTTTAGTTTTGGCGGGTTGTGTTTTTGCCACATGTCAGCCAACTGAGTTTTAGGGAGAGTTTTTCCTCAGAGGTAGCTCCAGAAAGTCTCATCTTTAACCCACCCGCCACTCCCCTCCTGCTTCCCCATCCCCATCCCCAAGACAGAGTGTCAGAGGACATATGGTTGAGCCAGAAGCACCTGGCAGCCCCTTCAAACCGGCAGGCAGATTGAAATTGTAGCAACGGGGGCTGGGAGTAAGAAGAAAGTCCACAGATATCTCCAAAGAATGGTCTGGAATTCATGGGCTTACTGCCACTGAGAGCACAGGAATGAGAGTGTGATGATGGGATACGCTGCAAAAAAAAAAAAAAAAAAAAAAGGGGGTAAAAAGGAATGGCAGCTTGGAGGACAGGGAACAAAAAAGGGTCCTGTCGGTGACTACTTTTTCAATTAAATAAAAAAACATATTTTTAAGTTGTTTCTAAACATAAACACACTTTCATCTGATAAAGTGTTGCAGGGCACACATATCTGGAGATCTAAAATGCTCTGGGCTATATCCAAGACTGTTGACCAATGTGAACGGATAGCCATGCTGCCATGGTAACATCAGCCTCTTTTTAAACAAGTGGAGCAACAATCAAACAAGGAGGAAACCGTGGAAAAGCTGTAAGGGAGAAAATATCGTCACTTGTATGACTGATCACTGAATGAAACTGCAGCAGCAAAGCAAATCCAACAAGAGACACTCATCATTTCTTCTACCTATTTTCTGTCACAAAGGTATACATACATTGTTGCCTTAGTGGTACAAGCTGGAATTCTCCAGCTTTATCCATGAAGTTAACCAATTCTTTTTGCTCCTGCAGCAGCTCTGTCATTAACAAATCAATAAACATTAAGACTTTGGGTATGTTTGCTTCATTACTTCTTTCAGTGCAGCCCATTGTCCTCAGACTAATAGGATAGATGCCACTCGAAAAGACAGTTTGACTCGTCTCCAGCATTGTGTTTCAATTTAGCCCTGCCTGCTTTCCAGTCTGCTAAATGGTAAATTGTGGCAATGCAGAAAATCCCAAAGCATACTATTAACTAAGTTCAAAGATTGCAAAACAGAGTAGCTCTATGACTAAGACCCCACCCCCCACAGTGGTTAAAATGAAGAAAATTGATTATCAATATGCACGCCCATAAGTGTGTATACAGTGTAGTCTCTTCTGCCATGCATCATCAGCATTGTGCCCTGCTGTTTAAAATAGATTACTGTGTACACTTGTCATAAATGATGGATTGTCAGAAACTGGATCCATGCTCTCACCAACCATTTTGCCGATGAGGGTGACAGAGGGAATAGATAAGCACAGGAAAGCTGATGGAGAAAGCCAGTCTGCAAGAGCTTTTCTCTGTTCTTACTAGTTACACTTTACAGCAAGAAACCATGCAGAGGAAAAAATATGTTGCCATGCATCAATTGTCTCTGTTGTCTTATTTTTGCAAGCTGATAAGAGCTGCCATTCACATGGGATTTTGCTGTTTGCTTTTTGTTAAACTCATGAATGAATTTAATAGTACTTTGAAGGATGTTGTTTACTCTTAAAACTATTTTCTTTTACTAAGAGTATTTTTACACAATACATGGAGACAGCTACAATGAAGGACAGCTATTCTGTAACCTGCTACATAACACTCAATCCCTCCACCGCCCAAAAGCAACCATAATCAATCATTTTGATGCACCCACGGTATCCAATGTCACAGTGAAAAACGGTTGCTAGTAAAGAAGGTAAGTCTTTACCAATTTCATCTTCAACAGTGAGGTTCAATTCATTGCTATATGTGATTGTTTCTTCTTTTTACTGAGATAGATAGATAGATAGATACTTTATTGATCCCCAAAGGGAAATTCAGGTATCCAGTAGCAACAACATAGGAACAGACAGCATAGCATGCATAAGTGTATAAACCTAGGGTTCTAAAAATAAAAAGCAAATTAGTGTATGTACTATAGGTGCATGGGTGGGGAAAGAACTGCTGTTGGATGCTGGATGCTAGAATCAGTTGTGCAAAAATAAGAGGTATTTACTATATGCAATATATAAATAAAATACACTACAAAACACGTAACAAGGTATATGCAATGTACAGGGTAATTTACAGTGTACAAATAAACAATGTATATACAATAAGTACTGTATATACATTATACAGCATATCAAGAGGATATGTAAGTGGCGTAACTAATGGCTCACGTCCTGCTCACAGGGAGGAGTTGAAGCTGTACAGCCTGAGGGACAAATGACTTCCTCAGTCTGTCTGTGGAGCAGGCCAGGGACAACAGTCTGTCACTGAAGGAGCCCCTCTGCCTGATGATCGTCTGGTGCAGAGGGTGGTGGACATTGTCCAGGATGGACAGTATCTTGCTGAGGATCCTCTTCTCAGCAACAGATGTTAAGGAGTCCAGCTCAGCACCAACTACTGATCCAGCCTTCCTCACCAGTTTGGCCAGCCACACGGCGTCCCTCTTCTTGATGCCTCTCCCAACACACCACCTTAAAGTTGTGGCTATCGCCACTCACAGGCAGCCGCTGCCTGTTTGTTACTACAGTCCTGAGGGCAGCTGAGTCCCTGGGTTATGTTTGTGACTGTTTTTCTAAACAGAGTGACAAAGGCTATGAAAGTCCTGTGACTGAAACTTTTAAAAAGGAAAACCCTTGTTGCCGAGTTCTGTTCTCCTCTATCCCTCATTCTGTTTCTACAGAACGCTTCACTTGTCACCACAGTCTCCCAAGCTCCTTTAATAAACGCTCCAAACGAAAGCGTCTGCCTTTGAGTGGCAGAGTGTGACTGTTTAAAACCATTGGGATTCTGGTGTAATACTATGGAAGACACAAGCGTAACCCGCCTTTAAAGTCGCCTTGTCGCTCCACATCCAAGTGAAGAACCTGGAGAGGAGAGGCTAAGGATTGTGAAGAGAGGCTCTCGTGTAAGAAATCAAGTGTACATGTTGGCTTTCCAGGGAACCAGTCTGTATTTGATACATGTTGAGTGAAGAGACCCGTATGTTTTGGTAAGACCTTATATCTGACATTATGCTTAAAATAGAGTGAAATGTGGGTTACTTCCACTGAGGGGGTCCCATAGATGAAACTTTGAGGACTGTCAGTCAGTAGTTGCAGACCTCCTCAACTGAACAGTGATCAAGTGTAGAACACAATTGCAATGTGTCTGTCAAAACTACTTAAATTCAGGAGTATTCTTCTTCTAAAAACGTAAGTTAAGGACTAAAAATGGTCAGAGGGCTTCGCCAAAATGGAACTGTACATGATTGTGCAGTGAAATTCATCCACTTATGTTGTTTTTCATGCAAAAAGGAAGAAAACAACTTTCCAAAACTTTCTTTGTTTTTTTTCCTCTCTCCTTTGTCTTTTTAGTAGACAGCTGTCTGAGACAAGATGCTGCTTCCACTGGAGACCTCACTCTTTTCACTCACACGCTCGCTGGCTCCTAGTTGCCATGGAAAAGCCCAGAAATGGGGCAGATAACAGTTCAATGAGGGAGCAGAGACTCGAAGGTCTGGAGGGAGGCAGTGAGTTTCTAGGGCCCGTCCTGTCAAACCATCAAGCTCTTTTGATGCATGAAAATGGAAAGGAAGAGAGAAAGGTTTGGAAAACCAAAAAATGAAATGGAAAAATGCAAAAAACTAATCTGTTGACTGAAGTCAAATTTGTGTGTGGCATCTCCAAAATAAAAGGCTGATATATGATGACTAAAGGAATGAAGAGAAATCTGTGTCGGGAATAATGTAAGCACCAGGTGTAATTTTAAGGAAAAACAGATGAAATATGAGCAAGACAGTCAATATCTTGCAGCCAGAGAAATTACTCAGAAGAAATCAGCATCATATCCTGTCTCCGATATAAGAATTAACTGTCCATTACTGAGGTGTTAATAATCTCATAAGCACCATGTTGGTGATTAATTACTACACACAGTCAGTCAGGAAAGTTAAAATAACCACAAAGACCTATCTATCAACCAACAAATCTAAAACCAATTTGAAAAAAAAATGTATGTTTTGTAAGAATTTGAGTTGGCTCACTTGTCTGAGAGATGGTTCAATAAATGTCAAGGGTCACAGAGCATCGTTAATATGCCATGCTGGCTATTGTGGAGATTAAATCATTCTGGGAGTATAAATCATCAGTGATGATGAACTGAGAATACATCTCCTACAAAAATGAACTCACTGATTATGAAGATTGCTTAAAGCTCCAAACAGTATATGAAATATGCAAACAAATACAGTAGATATGGATGAATGAATAAATACTTAAAATTCTGAAGCTCTGTGACACATCAATAAGGACTTGCTGTTGACAGCCTCAGCTCACTTTTTACAAAGGGTTTTGAAGTAGTACTGTCAGAAGGGGGCCCCTCAGAGGTTCTTCACTAAAACACCTGTCTGAAATCGAATTCCTTTTCATTTCTTAGGCTACCTGAGAAAAAGGAGCCAAGGCACAGGATTCTACTGAGTTACAAGCAGGTCCAATGAACGCAGCAGCTATTTTGTATGAGACTAACACAAAATCCTCTTCGGGCTAATCGCTGAATGGTTTGGCCACAGATTTTCTTAGAGCTCACATAAATGGTGTGTCTAGTTGCAACTTTTCGAACTCTGAGGTGACTGCAGGTTATGTCGCCTACAGAGTTTTTATAATGATGAATTCTATGTGAAAAAAACTGCCATGTAAAATGCATCACTTCCTGTGCACTGCACTTAGATAGCAACAGTAAAACTTTTATGAGCTGGGTATTAGTTGAAACACTTGCCTTATAATAATGGTCAGTAAAAAGGTACCTGGAACCAAAATGACATAAATATTTGATGTGACACTAGTGTCATGGGTCTATGGACGTCAAAGTTGGTCTGTCTGCCAACTGCTCCAAGACTAAAGACAGAAATCTCTCAACCCGAGTCAGATGATTGACATTTGAAACACCACCGATGTTTAAATAGATACATTTAGTGTAGAACTTTAAACATTATATTCAATGTGTCCTACTGACGGCTGTGATCTCCTGACTTAATTAGGTTATTATTGCCCAATCATCATAATTTAAGTTTTGAATACGGGAAGCTATGATAATCCTGCAACAGATTTCTCATCTGCTTCATAAGTATTTTATGTGCATGTTACCAGGTCTGTCTTTCATGTATCATAATACATGATGACCACCTAAATCTCCAAATCCTTACAATATTATGTGTGCCACTTGTCGGTGTTGCCCTGTATAACCGCCTTCACCTGTACTTGCATGTATTAGTTTGAAAAAAATTACAACATGCTACAAAATCTGTTAATGAAACAACTACATGAGGCTTTGGAAAAACAAGCTAAAGTTATAGGGAAAAAAATTACAGAAATGATTTGTCCGTCCATAATGAAATTATATACCAACTTAAGAATAACAAATAACTCATTGGATGAACTCAATTAAATTGTGGGAGACTTTTCCATCCAATAAATATGGGTAGCCCCAACTCAAAACAAGTACGTTTATACAATATAATGTATTTGAGTTGGACCAACAGGATTTTTTTCATGTTGGTCCAACTCAACCTAAACATATCTATTAAATACAATTTGAGTTAGTTCAACTTACTTGTGTCAAATAAAGCTAAAATAAAGTACATTTGTTTATTAGTAATTAAAGTTATTTGTGTTTGTCCAACCTAAAGATATAACAAAATTACCTTTAAATTAACCTACCACCCCTTAAGAAAAACATCACACGTTCAGGTCCTTTTATTTAAATGCAGCAGTAACAGTGAATAAGAAGGTGGATAACATTACTCCAGGACATAAACCATTGCATTTCAATATACCTACCTATATTAATTAAGTTGGATGAAACAACCACATTGCTGGGCTCCTGTCTTCAGAACGTGTAAGCTGCCCTCCTATAGGGTTGAAAAACACAAACACACAACACTCATGTTACATGCAATTCTGAACATCACATAAACATGTGAATCTTTCATTAATATTGAAATTCCTTCTTTGTTCTGGGAAACTTACAGAAGCTTCTTTGAGAAGTGGTTCAGCTGGGCCATGAACTTCAATGCAGCGGCTTTGTGGTGATCTGCAAGAAGTCATCAGTCACCTTGAAAATATTACAAAACCTGTGTGTGTATGTGTTAGTTGTAGTTACTCTCACACAGACTTGAATAGCTATAAAGAGATGTGAATTTTCATTTTACATTCATTAATTACCATGGACAAATAAATCTCAACTCGTTTTAATCCAATATCATTTAATAGGTATTTTTTAGGTTGAGTTGGACCAACATGAAAACAATCATACATTATACATAAATTATACATTTTCCTTTTACTAAACAAAGTCATTTCAGCACGTTTACAGGTCTCCCGAGCTTGCACATTATTTCCCATAAAGATAATAAACTTATTGAATAGAAGACAGAAAACTTACCAACAGTAGTTTTAAGCAGAGGCTGAGGACGGGTACAGAGGCTGATCTCCTGCGCATGCTCTTGCTCTGCTAGTTGAACTCATTCTGGTTAGGTTTGAGAGGGCCACGGGAGTCAAAGCAAATATATTTATGTTACATCTGCTAAACATATTTGGGCATTGTTGGAATTAATAACATTTTCATAAGACAAACAAAATAATAATGCTTCACCTCTAAGAGGGGCTTAGATCAGTTTTTTGAGTGTATTTGACCAGATAAAAGTGCTCCACAACAAAAGCCTTAGGTAGAAAAATTGACTGCCCACAACAAAGGAAAGTAAAAGTTGTGCCCAAAGCATGCACAAAACAATACTTCCAAAATTACAAGGCAATGTCAAATTATGAGATGAGACTGGACTGCATTTACATCATACGTAGAGAAGATCGAAGCAAAGCGTCTGGACTTGTAGAGTGTTCTTGAAGACGTTTCGCTGCTTGTTCATCCAGTCAGGTGTCATCCACATATCTAAACCAGTTCCAGGAAAGGAACTCGGGGCTATTCTCTCCACTTCTTCTATGTAGAGGTTTAGATATGTGGATGACACCTGGGTCAAAATCAAAACCAATGAAGTGGAACGGTTCACAGAACACATCAACACAGTGGACAACAACATCTAGTTCACTCGGGAGGCAACCAGGGACAACAATCTAGCCTTCTTGGACTGCACAGTACATATTGAGGAGGACAGGAGCCTCAATGTAGAAGTGTACAGGAAACCCACACACACGGACCAGTACCTGTTGTTTGATTCACACCACCCACTGGAACACAAACTGGGAGTCATCAGGACCCTGCAGCACAGAGCACAAACTGTACCAACCAGCTCAGAGGGGAAGAACAATCAATCACATCCTAGATTATTAGATCACATCCTAGAGAAAAGGTGGTTTGAAAAGGGAGTCAAGGAAGCCATCTATGTTAAGCTGGAAAAACCTTCCCTTAACAGAGGTGGTGGCCTCAGACATCATCTTTCTACCACATACAATGCAGTGCTTCCATCCATTCCCAGGAAGTTTGCACATACTCACAGCAAGAACAAAGGGCTGTCAACCAGTCCCCCTCCGGCAGTTTCATAGTCGTTAGCCAGACACACCTGGCCCAGTCAGCCAGATCATCACAGGTAATTATGGAAACATTTAGTGCAATTGTTTTTTAAGTTTTATCCAGACCCACCCACTGAGGTCTGAAACCACATATAAACCATGTTTCCCCACCAAACAGTTAGAACTGATGAAGCTGCTTGGATAAGCAGACTCTACAAGTCCACACGCCTTGCTTCAATCTTCTCTACGTATGATGACCTGGATGACTGAGAATCTTCATCAACATCTACATCATACTCGGATTCCCTTAGTTAGTAACTGGACAACCAACATTACCAACATTTGGTAGGTTTTTCATGAGACAATAACATCTGCAGTTCAAGAAAGAATAAGAGGTTTGAAGCCAGGCAGTCACAGAGAATATTAAGTATTACCCTGGAAAAAAAACAGTGTTTTAGTGTGAAGAGTTTAGATATGCCACGCGGAAAAACTGCTGAAACTGTCTGACTCATGCTATACTGTCAGTCCAACTTCTGGTAATGATTAAGATGAAAAAGAGGTCAAAGAGAATGGGTGGGAGGATAAAGTCAGATGATAAATGACATAAGAAGATTGAGTACATTTATAGAAACGAAAGAAGGGATTGATTCTTCTGAGAGACTAAGGAGAGCTGGGTGGCTCCTTCTCTGACACTGAAGATCCTTCAATCCTGGCTGTATTTAGCCCCTGTTCTTCTACCAGGCTACAGGACGCCATGATTGACATTGTCCCTCCATCTCTGTGATTACAGCATATCCCCTCCCCCACCTCTCTACTATCTGTCTTCTAAGTCTTGAATGCAGCTGTCTGCCAGGCCTTCTTCTGTGCTGGCTTCATCCAAGGAGCAAAACTGGCATCAAGAGATTGTTAGAAAGAAAGGCGACGTGCGATCAGACAGGCAGTGACACAGAGAATTTGTCAGGTTGTCACAAATGCTTAAACCTACAAAACCTACTGCCTCAAAAGATTAGGCCAACCATTAAGAGCAGATGCAAATAGATCTCTGCAAAACCTCCTTTACTGTCTTCTCTGTCAGAACAAGTGGTTACAGTGGGAGAGAAAGGGATAGTTTGATGAAAGACCATGGGTGAGAAGAAACTGCCAGACACAGATGAAAGATGAAATGTTGCACTGAGTTGTCACGGGATGAACTGGCATGCATGTCCAGCAGGCTTGGTGTTCCATGTGAGAAGATCATGGCATACACAACGATGGCCTCTGAGGAGCAGTCACACTCTGAAGGCAACAACACTAGCAAACAAGCCAATTCCCCACAGGGTGTGCAGCACGTTTGCCCTCTGGCCTCCTGCATTTCAGGCCAATAAGTGACCAAATAAAACTGCCTTGCATGTAGTATTGCCTGTCCTGTAGTTACTGTAGTGGGATGTTGTGATGTGTAGAAAATAATAAAGAGTTTGGGAAACTGTAACTTTACATAGGCTTAGAATCAATGCAACACAATTCTATGTTCTCTCTAGGTTTACAAAATCGATTAAAAATCAGTTTTGTGTTGGCATTTTAAAGTTATTACTGTATGTCATTAAAATTATATAGGATCATAAATAAACCAGAGGTACATTTGCCATGGCCTTTTGGTTTGATTGACAACTAATCCCTAGTTTTAACACCAAGTCTCAGTGGTTATCAGGTTCTTTTTTCTAACCTTTGTCTCACACTGTGGCCATTTCTTCCCAAATAAAATGTCACATTCAAAAAGAGAAAATTAAAACTTCAAATTATTTCAACAAGCCATTTAGTACATCATTATGAGATTAAATATGTTTGGGTTTGAAAAGTGGAGTCAGTGCCACCATGGGAACAAAATGTCCTCAACATAACTAAAAGAAAAGGTTGATCCAACACTGATAAAAGTCATTTATCCATTTTTGACAGATAGCATAAAAATTTCCCTAGGAGGAGTTTGCAAAAGGGCGGGGTGTGCAAATTAGAACATAATGTGGTTTTTTTCAAAATGGCGGACTTCCTGTACGTCGTGCCATTTTCGTCCAAGAGGCTTTTTTTCCTTGTCACGGTGATACATTAGTGTACCGAGTTTCAGGTCTGTAGCACTTGGGGTTGAATGTTTTCACACTTTAGGGGGCGCTGCAGAGCCATGCAGCCACGCCCGCCAATGGCGACAGTGTCAAGTCGCGATTTTCGTCGGGGGACAATTTTGTGCCATAACTCACCAAATTTGCGGTTTTGGTGGTTTCCAAAGCAGCTTAAAATATGAATAGCTATAAAATATGTATATTGACCCTCCAAAGGTAATGATAGTCAGGTACACCTCCTCCAGGACAGACAGCTGATCCTGCCAGGGAGCACCACTGGCTCCTCCAACCAGCAATAACTCTCTGGTGTAGTGACATACCTGAGGTACAAAGGTGAGGTGCAGTGCTGATGCTTAATGACAACATTAAAGCAGTGATTTAAGTCGGGGTTATTTGCAGGGTTCTTACACATTTAGCTATGTAATTTAAAGTATTACAATTACAAACAGAACCCTGTAGCAACTCTTACAATTAAAAAAATATAGATTACATTTAATCATATTTGTCAATCTACTGGTTATATGGCTAGCGTTTGCTCAGTAACTGGTATATTAATTGTGATTAATAATATGGGTTAAATTAACAGCTTAACGTTACCTCCCCACTGCGCTCTCCCTGCCTGAAAAAATTAGCCGTCACCGGTTTTGCTGCCGCTGGAGCCGCCTCTCCTCCAACAACAAATAAATATATTTAAAAAATCTAAATTTCTAAATCCACACTGTTGTCCCGTTTGTCTGTTGTCCCGTTTGTTGTGTAGTCCGTGTTGTGTCACTGTTGCTGCTTTTGTTTTTCCCGGGCTTGGAGGGGCAAAAGATATGACGTCGCGCCACAATCAGGAAATGCTTTGAAGGCTAGACCGTCCCATTTACCAACGGTTGACGATCCTCAGGAGGATCCTCAGGAGGATCCTCAGGAGGACATGGCCTCCCAAGACCGCATAGGCTGCGTCCTCCGAATGATGCAGACCCTGAATTGGAACACAGGTTTTGCGTAGTTACATTAACTTTTTCAGCATACCCATAACCATAATGTTAATCAGCCCATCATTGATGGATACACTGATGTTAGCAGACAGTAGCTAACAAGTTAGCTAACTAACGAGCTGGAGGACTGACATCATGATTGAAGGACATTATAGAGAAACAGCGTGCAGCATCCAGTCTAAACTCCCAGCCTGGTATTAGGCTACAGTCCTCTGTCAGCATTCAGCTGTCTGTCCGGTTTCTTGACATGGCCTAAAAACTTGTGTGTTGTTTAAAGATTTTGTAATAACAGTAAGAGCTCTCACTCCATTTCCAACATTTACACTACTACATACACACACAAACACGCAGTGATTCAGGCATTCAGGAGAGAGTGGGACATTGGTGTTATTACAGATCTTTGCAGCACTGTGAGGACATCTATCCTCACAGACGATAGATGTCCTGATGCCGCAAATCCGAACCACTTCCAAACTGAGCGTTTTAGGGGCGAGGTCTTCTCTGCCGGCTGCCATGTTGTTTAATTAAGTGTGCCTCTGTCAGATACAGGTGGGGGAGGGCTGAGCCCACTTTGATGTGCAGGAGCACAGGGGTGTGCGATTTTTATGGAAAACAAAACCTAAAGAGCAAATTCAAATTAATCAACCAAACGGATTTATCGCCCAACCCTACAATGAGCAAATTAATAGCCTACCACAGAAATATTTTTCAAGTCAAAAGTATCCTGTTTGTCAATATCACCCAGTCATAGTGTAGGTTAGCCATTTTGCTTCACCTACAAAGTTTACAGATATCAGCATTAAAAATCAAAATGTTTCTTCTCCATAGTCTCTGTAATGTGATGCACAAAGTAGCATATCTGTGTGATTCTGTGTTACTTTTTACAACTAAAAGTATTACAAGCAAAAAGTCACCTTCATCAACATTGACAAAGTTTTTTTACTTTCAATCTTCTTTCAAAGTAGAAGTAAAGAATGGTGTGGCCACAGCAGAAAGAACGAAAGAAAAAAAGCAGACTTTCTACCTCTGCACCCCCTTCTGTAAACTCAACCAGCATCGACCAATGGGAAATCAATGCACTAACTGCTGCTGTGAGTGTCAATGAAATGTTTGGAGCCACGCACCCACGTGGCTTCAGACTCCGACAAACAGAAGCAAATGAGGACACACACACCACACGTTCGACTAAATGCATACAGCCACACACATACAAGGACAATTAAATAAGAAACAAAACAACAGGGTGTCTTTCAGATAGATTACTTCATTGCCAAGGATTTTAACGGACCCACGAGATAGTGTATTAAGAGAAAAAACACAAGAAACCAACTTCAATCCAGAAAAAAGTTTTAGGAAAAAATGTGATACCTGGTTTAGTTGACTTTGTAGAGCTTTCTTCACTGACACATTTAGAAGCTTCATCTCTGTACTGTAACACATCGACTGAAATATGACTCATATATATTTCTGAATACCATCTGGGTGTTCTTAACATAACCCCTACCATCTGTGTCAGCACACAAGGCCCTAACAAGAAATGCAACTTACAGTGGCAAAAATGACTGAGGTAAAATATTACACACACACATTCACATAGCAAAGAACACAGTGAGAAAGTGGGAATGATTACATACATTTATGCAAACAGCACAGTGTAAACATGAACGTTTTATGGGGATTGTACTGGATGGGTGTTAATGATCCTACTGATCCGTGGCTGTGAACATGTTTATTCCTGTTAAACCTGGGCATTTTAACACTGCTTTCTGTGGGGACTGATTTCATATTGAAGTCAGCCTCAAATGCACCCAAATGGGGCCTTGAATCAATTTTTGGGGTAAGTGTCAACCCATGATGTGATCTTAAGCTATTTTCACTGAAAACACAATGCAAGTTAGACCGCTGTCTATATCATGAATAAACAACTCTAAAGCAGAGCAATTAGATAAAGATTATGATAAGGATAAGCAGGGGTCACTATCTGTGGCACATTTTTCTCTCTTGATTATCTGCCGAGCTGCTGCCTTCTGTTGTCTCATTCTTCCTCATGCTGTTCACTTCTTAATTTAGCCTCCACTGAGCCCTCACAGATTACAATGGCCTGCACAGGCCAAGGTGCACTCTAGTGGCTCCATTCTACAAGCATGAAGTGGTAGAGGGACAGCAGGGTAAATCAAGATACATCCCTGGGTTGATAGATACTGAATGGAACCGATAGAGAACATGGAGCAAGGTCGGCATCTATTAGCCATGCCTTGAAGTCACAGATGGCTAACTCCACAACAGAGGGGTCAGCCAGTGCTGCTTCTGGTAAGACCTCTGTCACACGTATGCACAGAGGAAGCATATATGAAACAAAAGTGTGTGCATCAGACATGCACCCCCTTGAATTGACGCCTTATGTCTTAACTACTTTTTTATGAAAAGCAAAATAAAGATGCAGCCATTTTTATTTATAAATAGTAATACATTTGGAACCTAAAAGGCCAAAGCAATTTTTGAAATGGCTATGAAAAAGGTGTAACCTCTTTAATCAAACGTAAACACTGAAGAGCTGTCATCGCATTAAAATAAACGGAACAAAAAACAATCATTTATGCATGATGCATTTAAATTACAAAGAAAAAAAGGTTTGTGTGTGGATGAAAAGAACCTGATACTACATCAAGCTTTTCTCATCTGCCATGTTGAAGAGCAACAACAAAACAATAGATGGTATAACAGCTTCTTAGCTATAAAAGCCTGCATGATTTGTCCTCATTCACTGCCCGCAGTCCTCCAGGATCACAAACCTGCACGCCAATGACGGTTCCAATGTCATGCTGTCACCTGAGCTGAGCCATTATTACACAAGCATTCTTAATAGCCCTATAGATTAAAGTCCAGAGGAACAAGACACCAACAGATTAAAAAAAGAAAGATAGGAAAGAGGATGATGAATTGCCTCAGATTGCTAGGCAATCATGCATAAATTACTAGGATGTTCTTAGGTATAATAACCAGCGCTGTTTTAAGTGATCGCTCACTCTTGGGGAGCTGTCGTGTAAGGAGGAGTGGGTGGAGACATAAGGGGGAAGAGATGGGTGGTGGGTAAAGAAAGGAGCGGGTCGCAGCTGTCTACTCAATCACATCACCGTCAAGGGTATCGCCCTGACACTGTCTCCACTCTGTGCCCTGAGCATCCACACAAATCTCCTGACAGACAGACGCAGCAGTCAAACAGCACCCTCACCCTCCCACCCCCACCCACACCCCCTTACTGCCGGGGCCCACAGGGTTCCCTGGGCATGTCTCTGTGGCCCCACAGGCTGCCACCGGGAGCCCCGGCAACAACTGATTATTCAGGATCTAGACTAACAAGAATCTGCCATGTGGATCTCAAAACAACATGTTCTAGTTGTGAATACATCATGAAGCAGGGGGGAACAGGCTGTCTCTCTGGATGTGCCGCACTCTCAGTTGCTAAGCAGATTCAGGAGAAGCAACTTCAGGTAGGAGGATTCAAACCAGACTCTTGACTGTACCATCTGGGTTTCCACTGTCCAGAGCATACAAAGTGTAAATACTTCAGCATAATATAGACCTACAGTAAAATAAAGCTGCATTACCAGTCTCAGAATTCCATCTGTTTCTTGGTAAAGTGTAAAAGTGTGGGTGAAAACATAACAAAAAATATACTTAAAAACCTATTATGACAGTAGGAGGATAAAAAGTTTTACTGTTTGAAAACTTGAAAGAATTAACTCAGTATATAATCAGTGACTGTATTCTAGTTTGTTTTCCTTGGCACAGTGAACCAGGAAAAGCAGCTTCATTCAGACGTGATGACAGAGATGCAGAGCGCCACAGTGTGCACAATATTTGACAGAATCTTGAGACTGGAAGTTGTTGTGAGCCTCCTGCATCTCTTTCCACATTGCTAACTGCATGGCCCAATCCTGCCTCACACACTCCCTTGCCTCTGTCTAAAGCCTGTCATTATATTTCTTCCTGCTGCTGGATGCTGACAACCTCTCTTTCATTGTGGTCCTCAGCTCTGTACCACTAGGTTTTTTTTTCTTGAGTTGGGGTGTCAGTTTTAACTCTTTTATTGAAGGGCTAGCATCAGCTTGATAAGATGATCATGTCACATGAAGGAATAATAATTTTGTCACCCCTTTCATAATATGTTTCCTGCCACATCTAAGCCATCTGCTATAGTGAGCTTGGCAGGAGTATCAACTTAGCCACAGTTGACTCTCCACCACAGGGGGCCCTTATGGGGACCATTTCCTTGACTGGTATAAGACCTAGACCCAAACATTCGTCTCCCTTCACATACTAATTCATCGGCATCATTGGGCATTGACCACATTTAAAACATGATATGGTCTCTGTTCTTTTAAATTCCTTTATATCTCTCCCTGCGTCTCTGATTACTTATAGCCCGAGTGGTGTAGTAATGCTAGCACAGCAGGGAGCTGGGGAGCAAAACAAACTTAGGCCACTTAACTCAATAGTGTTCACAATGGCAAATTAGCCAGAAATAGTGAAGAGGCTGCCAACCATCCTACCTAATCAAGCATGTACACACTCACAAGAAGAGCTCGAGTGAGTTTTTTCCTCTGTGACTCATTAAAGATCTGATACAAAATGTAGGTAAATGGGCAAAATTGTAAAAGGATACACTGGTTAATATTTCCATGGCACTTTGTCTCTATCATATTCTATACTCCCCTGCACAGAGTTAGAAAGGAGGATTAATAGTACCACTTTTCCTCCCATTAATCCACGAAGATGCAATAGAGCAACTCCCCTCCTTCCTCTCTGTGTGTTTCTTTCTCTCTTTTATATCCCCTATGACCCGGAGTTCAAAGCAGCAATACTGAGCCGGGCCTGTGTTTGTACAGATGAGGGCTCTCCAGCAGCATCAGAAGGAAAAAGAGATGGAGTTGAACACTGTCAGGCTCTATCTAAATAGAAGGTGGCAAAGAAACAGAACAATAGTGTATGCGGCAAGAGGGTTGTTATGCCAGGACAGCCAGGGCCTGCAGGATGACTCCCACAGCAGGGGATTCGAAGTGGCCAAAAAAAAGAAAACTGCACACATGCATGCACACCTCAAAGTGGACACTCAAGCAGACATAAAGAGCGTATCTGGCACCACCAAATGCTGTGCCCATGAGCTAAAAATGCTGCTTGCGGTTCAGCTTAGCTTAGCTACATAGCTCAAGTCAGCTAGCCAAGGTTTACTTCTCTAGAACAAGGTCCAACTGAGTTGCACTGAAGGCATAAGGCTACATTTTGGTGCACAGAACAGGCAACCCTAATCAAGGAGCCAGTTGCCAACTCATGAAAGGCTGTGGTATGCCATCTAAGCTCAGCATCATCACAAAATGCTCCATGCATGCACACAAAGCATGAAGCAGCTGACCTAAGAGGTTTTAAGCTTGCCTCCTGGGTGGAATCAGTCAGTATCTAACACTCTCAGTTACTACAGGCATATAGTACAACACAGTACACACTCAGTGACCCGCAGAGATGCACACAGAGGACAAACTGGATCTATATCTGTTCTAAGTGGCAGTTCACTACTGTACCATTAACCTTGGAGAAAGGAACTAATAAAAGTGAACTTTTCTACCCTTTCCTTGTCTCTGTTTAATTTGTCCTATAAATGAATTTCCCTGAGGTGTTGTGCCTGAGTAGACCAAAGAATAATGCAACAAAAAAATTCTTCTGGTCTTGTGTGAAAGTTTTACAGGAGCAGATCCTAAAACAAGAAGAAAGGAGTAGATTACAAGAGAAACCAAGAAACTGTGCCTGGCATTATACAGGGGCTGGAAACTTTAAAGGAGTGTTATTTTAACTGACAAATCAACTGATGTCTTCCAGTGTTTCCCCTACCATTATATGTGCGCACACAAACACACAGATGACACACAGGTGAGCACACCCCACCAATGGATAGAGAGCGTGTGTTGTTTTGCTCACCGTTGCTCATGACATGTTAGTTGGATATACTAAACACCATGCCTAAGCTAAGCTAATGGTACTAATGCCCCAGCCCCCCAGAGGTGTAAACCTAGGGGAAACACTGTCATCTGTTTAACCCATTTGTTCATGTCTCAAACAGAGAGAGCACATAAGCAATGACAGGGAGACAATGTAGGTGTGTGAGAATAAGAACATAAACTGATCAGACATTGACATGTATCGCTTTGTATCGATTATCATCTTGTTCTAAATAGGCTAAATCAATACAAAAAAGGAATACATATAGTCTGTGTTCATCCACAAGAATGAGTAATAAAGGGAGAAGTATTTGAGACTAGAGCAAAGGGCATGTTAGAAAGACTGTTGCTGCTAAAGTGTGAGCTTGTTAGTGCATAAAGAGAGCACACAGAGCATGCAAGTGAATATGATAACATATGTGATAAGTCCCTGAGTGTTCTTAAAGAATGTTTGCATATGATATCAGTACAACTGTAGCAGTTAACACGCTAGACTTTTGCCTGCTGTCCACTCTACAACCGACCAATAGACCGAATCTTGCACTTGGTCGACAGAAAAATGGGAAGGGGGAAGGAAAGAAAAACAAAAGCGATTGATATAAATGATCTGCCGGCTGAGAGAGGCCCCCAGGCAGAGGCGAGCAAGGGTCCGCTCGATACCAATTGATCGTGGGAGGCCCAGGCATTCGTCTTAATTCTGACTAATTAGGGTAGCGGCTGACGAGGAGGGGGTTAGAGGGACAAGTTGCTGGTGTGTGTGTGTGTGTGTGTGTGTGCGCATTTGTGTATGTGCGTCAATGGGACCTCCCAGATTACAAAATCAAGCCCCCATGTTTACAAAGCATGGAACAAGTGGAGGATTAAGGAAATCAGTTTAGGAAACAACAACCGTCACCACATTAGTGTTCCTGCCAAAATAATTCCCCTGTCTTCAGTGGGTTGCCTGATAGGCAGGATGGGAGTAAATCCTTCTCTCACATTTTTTTTTATCTTGTTTGTGTGAGAACTGCTGATTATCTCTGCCAGTGTAAGTCTGGCCTTTGGTAGCCAAGAGGCAGCTGAGGAGAGCTGCATCTCTAGCCTCATCCATTCTACAGATAGACATCAAAGATTTTTAATTGGCAGAAAACAAAACTTAGGCTTGATCACTAGAACAATTGGAAACAAAGCATCACTTTTTATTTCATTCAGTTCTCAGAGTGAAAAATGATGGGAAGCGTGATACATTTGAGGTAAATTGCTTTAGTCCTACAGTAGTAGATGGTAGCGGGGATCTGAGAATGGAAAATGTGTGCAGGGAGGTGTCTCGGAGTTTAGAAGCAAAGCCCTTTTAAAAGATCAGAGCATTAGGGAGCAGGCTGAGCGGGTGCCGAGCTGCTGAGAGCCAGGCTTAGGCTCTGATTTCTATCTGTCACTCCCTGAGGATGTTAGCAGTGTGAAGTGGAAGGTGGCGGGAGGGAGGTATCGCCATGAACGTGGGGCAGCAGCAGGGACAATTCTACCTGACTGGAGATCACAATCTGATGACAGAAACACACACACACATTCATGTGAAAGTGCACAGGACCGCCTCACGCAGTGCTGGCCACACAGACAAAAGTGACAAAATATCAGTGAGGAAAAGTGACAGACAGGAAGCGTATCTCTATCAGACAAGATCCCATTGTTGAGGAGAAACAATAAAGAAGCTCAGACAGGCCAGGTTGACCTGCACCCTTTGTCACTCACTCTCATAGACCAGGACAGACTGACAAATACACTTGAATATCAGCTACTTGCTCTTGTTCTTTGACATGTAAACTTCCCTGCCCTTTCCACCTCTGGCACCCTGCTCCCTGCCAGCTATTCATATCCATGCCTGCCACAGTTCCACCACTAGTCCCTGAGGAGAGCGCTCTATCAAGAGTTCGCAAACTGGTGGGTGTCTAGATATCCTCACCCTGACTATAAATACCTCATCGGCTCCAGACGCGGTGTCACTCTATTCACATCAAATTAACCAATCAGGATGGACATGTCCCCTGAAATCTCTCCTCGTCAGCTCAAGTGTGATGTCCTAATGACTGCCTGGCCGTCGATACCGGTTCACATAACAGCGGGCCCTGAGGGGCACAATTAGGGAGAGCAGGAGATGTTTTCCTTGATAAATGTTGTCACTGCTGGTACTGGTACTAATAAGCTGTAATTTGCCATTGTAGCCTCTGATGACACCGTAACAGCACAACTGCAAACAGATGGGTGAGCCCTACAAGCCTTTACATTAAAGTGACACAAATGCTTTCATTACCTCGGTGGTGGGGGCCAGAAATATGTATGTGGTGTTTATAAGATTAGAGCTGTAAAACACACAGAAATATGCGTCAGTGTGCAGAAATGGCAATACAAATTTTATCTTCCTGTACCACCAGGAATTTGGGCATCATTAAGACTTCAATTTGTACAAAATGTGGAGCAACATTTCTGCAGGTTTTGGTGTAATTTCTATGAAATACAGGCAACATATCTTTAGCTGCATTTAAGTAGAGGATACCAGTAAAACAGCTTTAAGGTCTTTAAAGAACCAATGATGTCACTGGTTCCCAGAAGAACAATACATTTTGTTGCTGAGCCTGAGACAAATAAAGAACATTACAACTGTTGTTCTTGTTAACAAATATTATATAAGATAAAACTGAAAATGTGTTTAAAGAAATCTCAGTAGTGGTCATTTGCAGGCATTAATTCATTAATCTCGTCACTAGTCACACTAATTAATCACTAGTCACAATCCCAAAAACATTCAGTTTAAACACTGAAATGAAACATAAACCAAATGATCCTATGCAAAAATCTCTGACCAGAAAATGTGTACGACTTTCATTGGATAATGACTGTAATGATTAATCTATAGTCACTAGAAATGTTCTGTTGATTGGATTATTGATTACACAGCTAATCATTTTAGCCTTACGTGATAGCCACTGATGGTTAGAGAAAAAGCTCTGATGGATTTCCTATTCAGCATGCATGACTGTGTGTTAGGATCCCTCCCATCAGAACAAAAAAACTCTTCTTGCTGGCCCTAAGCGGAGGGACCAGATGAAGAATAGGAGGCCAGAGAGACAGATCATCATAAAGCTGCAGTGAGAACACAGGTGGCATGAGACCACACTGCGCTGTCTGATGTGTGGGTGAGTGACGGCTACCAATAGAGCAGGGTTGACTCAGCCCATCAGCAGACGCGACACCAGCGCCGCTGTGCAGCTCCAACCAGCATTAGGCGTGAGCTCCCTCCCTCTCCAACTTTTACTTTTCCCTCTGTGTCAAAATGCAGCAAGAACCATGACAGGAGGATGTGTATTGTTGTCAGCATGGCAATGTGGTGATACCACAAACTGTCACATGCTGATTAGCTTGAGTCAATATTTACCCTGATTTGAGTAGCCTTGTTAGGCAGTCATCTGATAGCAATTCATCTGATTACAGACTTATTCAACTGTGGCATGGGCAGGGAGAAAATGAGACTTTGCTTGGATTGGCAGAGTATTTGTGGAAACACTGGAGCTGGGATGCAAACACCTACAGTACCATCAAAGAGGACATTGACACTGTTTTGAACAGGTGAGGGTGGAAAATTTCACACAGCTATGAACAGCAAAATAACTATTTATTTCAAAATGAGGTGACTCATGTAACACAGATTATAATAAGTGATGACTGGGGGTTATTCCGCATTAATAAACTCAGTCAGCACCTTATGCATGCATTTACTGAGACCCCACAAAGTAGCCTAAATACAGCTAAATCTACTGTATCCATTTTATTTTCATATCATCTCTGTAAAGCCACCAAAATCTACCCTTTATGCCCCATACCAAGCCAGGTCTTCAATTTAATTCCCCATCTGTGGCCAGCTTGAAATATTATCCAAGAAATGAGATCCGTGACCCTGAATACAGAGTGTGAAGCAGCATAGGGAGCAGGATGGAGACATGGCCTGATTCTGTGGCTAAGAGGTATGCCTTAGTGTGGGGAGAAGGCCTGGATCTCCTCCCCAAGTGGCATGGCTAAATATTTGCCCTCCTCCACTTGGCTGTCTAGACACATTCACTCAGCCCTCTTCCCATCACTCCTCTGTTTCGCTCAGAAGCGGCAAGAGCTGGCACGGTCAGCCAGGCAGGGCGCCAAATCCACGACAAAAAGTTTCTCCTCACTGCCAGAGGTCATGCAAGTTCACAAACCTGGAAAGAATGGCCTTTGCATTTTGAAAACCTCTGGGCCATCATTTAGGGAGTCACATGCACACCAATGGAGAGACGGGAGGAAAAAAAAAAAAAGCTGTCAAACGGACTTTGTGCTTCCCGATGATTTGGAGAAAGAAATGCTCAGAACTCGACGAGGAGTCTCTGTGGATTTCTCTGAGTTAGTGTTCCATATTCATCACCTTTTTTTCTACACTCACGTGGTGGGGTTTTAATTGCCCACAATTCAGACTAAAATGAGCTGAGTGTAAGCACTAAACCTCCTGAGAGGAAGATGTGGGAAGTCCACCACTAGCAAACGGAACCTGATAGACGCAGAACTAAGAGCCCTCATTACACATAACCACGTTATTCCCTCAGTGATTAGCTCAAGTTAATTTTCCTCCTCCAAAGACACCCACAGTTAGTGGATTCCAACAAAAATGATCAACCGGTGTGCACTGCAGCTATGTAGTAAGATCATCATTCATATGCATCTTTAATTTAACGACTGGGCTCTTCTTTATTCAACAGAGGTGAAGAGAGAGGTCAGACGTGAGTCACAGACTTTTGGGACCAACTATGGAATTAACAAGCAAATACAAGCAAGTATTAAATGTTGGTAAAGCTGTGCCTATTTGGAAGCAGACATGATCACTTGGCATCCTCTGTTCTCTGGGAAAACATAACTTCTGGACAATAAAAACAACATGAAATCAAGCAGAGCACAGCTGTTGTTCTCTGCAGGAGGATTCTATTTGTGTCTGGGAGAAGACTACTTACACCATGATGTGTGACAGTAAATATGAAGCTGAAGCCAACACACTAACAAGAACGTTGATGAAGCTAACTGGTTCTTTCCAAAATAATATAGTTTTGCAATCGTGAAATTTAGTATTCAATGGATTCAGCTAAACAAAGACTTTTGCAAAAATACAAATTTGCCATTTGGTTACATAGTACTATGTATATACATAGTTTTCTTAAATGTCATATGTTTCACAAAATATTTTATAGCTTTAGAAACTAGTTTGGAAAGAGTTGTGCAGGTTTACATCTACTGTAGAGCAGACACAGGGATTTTTAAGCAAATAAGCATGTCTTCAAAATGTCTTAATGCTATGTGATGTTCAAACATGAAAGCAGTAAATATAGTAGCCAAACATGGCAATCAAATTTCAGAATCTTAATACTGGGTTGTAGAATCAATAAGCAATCAGCCAAGTTTAATAATAAGATTGATGGACCACAGTTGCGTTCTGACAAGTGAGTGAGCGTAGGAGAGATGAAAAAGGTATAAAAAAAAGAAATAAAAATAAATGAACAGATGCATCTTAGCAATTAACAATACCAATTGCAGCATAACGTAGTAATATTATTAGACGTATGTTATTCACTCATCAGGTATCACATTTTTGCAGCTAATTAAATGATGAAAATATATAAATGGACTTACAAGCGTTATATCTAACAAAATTTGACATTACTGCTGCCATAAAGAAATCATCTACATCGGAATTAACAGGCCTATTGGACAGAATTACAAGCAATTCAAACTTTCAGTGTAGCTGCACACTGGACTGCTGTGTGGCGAGAAAGCAAACTGCTAGAGAAGATGAAGAAACATGCCTGTTACACATGCTGTTTTTCATTGCTCTGCACTGCCTGGTTGTTCTGGGCTCTGGTTTTATTCTGTCACATTAACGCTGGGATAGAGGATATGTTGACACAGAGAGGACATTGCACATTGAGACTGTAGGGCTTTTCTAAGGCTGGTGGCATCGGGACATGAAGACAAGTGTGCATCTGTGTGCGAGTGCGTGTGTATGTGTGTGTGTATGGAAGTACAGGGTTGCCTGTGGAGCAGAGCATGTGGATGCCCACCCACTCAGCAGCCTCGCGGCCCTCGTCATTTCGCATCAATCCACAGCCCCTCAATATAAATAGGACAGGCGTCCTAAAGCTACGCAGTACTATGAGAGGCAACGGCATTATGCATCGACCCTGGGACCCTAGCTTGAAATATGACTATGGCAGCCTGTTTTAATGGCAGTTCCCCCTCTCACTAGCTCACTACTCGCTTAGCAGTGAACTATTTTGGCAGTTAGAATACATGAAATAATGTTCTTCATCATTTTGGTACTGGCTACAATAATTCAAGAGAAGTGAGTGCCAGAGGACACCCATGAAACTGCAACTTTGAAAGACATAATTTCAATTTTAAATGTCTCAACTGTATAAAAAAAAATGAAAAAAAGAAAGGGCCCTACTACTTTTTGTCTTGTTTGTCCTTGTGCGATTACTGTTTTTTAAACGTGTGTATACCGTTTGTGTTTATCCACGCCATACACATTACATTAAGTGATAGACATGAAGTTAAAACAGTAACTCATGACGGTGTAGTATTGGTTAGAATTACTAGATAGTGTGCAGACACACTGTGTTTTGGTTAAACTTTCCAAACCCTGCTTGTACAGAGTAATACAATAAGGCCTACTGAGCATGATGTACCATTTCATCAGTCTGGTTTTTGTTCAATTGTGTTTGACAGTAATTACCTTGAATTTAGTGTGCAAAGAGTACAAAGTGAAAAAGATACTTGAGCAAATTTTAGGGCTGAAGGTGGTACACTAAAATAGAGAGTACAGTTCCACACGGTGGCTTTCCTGTGGTGTCACAGAAGCTTCACACTTCATTACTGCAAGGCCAGCGACGTGTGAAGCTATTATGTAGGAGCAGTGGGAAGGAGAGCGTGCATGAGTGCGTGTGCATGTTAGGGGTATAACTATGGGATGCAGGGTGACTAATAACCACCCTTGCACAAAGCGCTTTCTAGAAGCAGGATCAAGTCATTCACTTGGAAACATTGTTTAATATATTCAAACAGCTGGGAGGTGTTGTCTGTTGTTCCAGTGTCAAATGAAAGAGGACGAACAAACATCTGGCAGGGCATATTCTTGCTCCACAGCTCTGCTTACAACTACACTTGAATAAACTGACTCAGATGCACGTGCTTAGAACAATTGAAATGAATCACATGCTAAATAAGGTCCACAACCATAGCACAACTAAAGCCTGTGTCTCTATCATGAGAGAAGCATCAACAAATCTGTCTTCTACTTCCACCCAGTGGCCACAAACAGGATGTCACACTTCATCACAAAACATCTGTATTTCATCTGCCTCCATTTACTAAAGCAATGAATACAGTCTTCAGACTAGTTTAGTGGTAAAAAAAAAAACAAACATAAATGTAACTTTAAGCAGCATGTCGTGCAAAATATTCACAATAATAATGAAAAACACTTAACCTCAGTATCAGATCAACCTTTACAAAGGTCTAATCGCATGAATGGAAACTTCAGAGAAGATTTTCTTTCATTTAGATGGTGGAAACAAATAATTTCTCTGTTTTTTTTTTTTTTTTTTTTGGTACTGCAATTATGATTAGGTTCTGCCAAGTGCTGTCTGACTGCCAGCTGCCCACTGAGTTTAGAAAGAATAGCTCATTATTTTTGAAATCAGCATTTCAATTACACTAGCACTGGCACGCCTTTTGTGCTAAAAGCCTACCAGAGAGTGCATAAGTACTTCTGTAAACCCATGGGACAATCAAACATAAATTGTCAATCAAAAACGTTGGTATTTGTGGAAGTGTACCAGGACACTTAAAAGAATGCCAACACTAAAATTTTGGAAGCTGAAATTAACTTAATGAGGCCAGGCTAGCTGCAACACAATGTTTTTAACAGCATTTTATATTCAAATGGAAAGTTGACAATGCCTGAGTTCATGGACTACAAGCTGTAAATTAGCTTATAGGTGCTACTCATTAAGTTTAGCTTACTCTACACTAGGCACACTAGGCAGAGGTGGTTTTATGGCCAAAGGCAAAGGATAATCACACAGGATGGCAAGGAGGGAGAAAGCGGTGCACAAGCTGTAATGATGCCACCATAAACACAAATGTCATTTTGATGTACCGGTAGTTTTTTTTTCAGACATCTTATCTTGTCACAGATGGAAAAGCACAGGTGTTCAGGAGTATATAAATGATGTGTCCCAGCAATTAATTGGATTGTTTTGAACTTTTGCACCTGTGTATTCCCTGCAGTGCCATGTATAATAGCTTCGAAAAAGTTAGTTAATTATGAGAACAACATTTAGATTATAATAAATATAAATTTAAAACATGTATTTTTTTACTGCATACTTCATAGAGTCAAACAATTGCAGCACTGAAGAAAAAAAAAAAACAACAAAATGACATCGTTCAACTCAAACATGCCCACGCCGGTTTGCTAAATTTAAGTTTTGAGTTAAGCGTTCTGACGTGATCAAAATTTCATAAACTCTTTTCAGCAACAAATATTAGTTTATATAATCAGCCCCTCAGTTTTTACATATTTGCAATATGATTTTCTTACCTTGTCAAGGGCTTTTTCACCGTCGTCTTACAGAAACAGCTGTACTTTCAAACATTTGTAACCATCAGCTACCATTTTTTAACAGGCATTGACAAAGGTCGCTACGCAGCAACGAAAGACCCCAAAGGGCCAAGATGGCTGCGCCCTTGTCAGACGCCGGCGAGTTTGAAAGCTGGCTAAATGATCGCTTGGACTCGTTGGAAGTGGACCGTGAGGTGTATGGGGCGTACATTTTAGGGATTCTTCAAGAAGAGGAGAATGACGAAGAGAAAGAAGATGCGCTTCAAGGAATTTTAACCGCTTTTCTGGTAAATATTGAAAGCGGCATGTCCCGCTTAGCCACCGAGGCTGAGTTCTCAGGTGTTCCTGTCTATCTTCTCTACTGGGTGGGGGACTTTATATATATAGCTGTAGTCAGCAACGCAATATTCCATCAATCTATGAAAGATGACTGATGTACGGCGTGTGCTAAAGTGGTGTTGGACTACATAGCTACCTTGCATGCTACATGGTTAGCTACATGGTTATTAGGTCCTACATCACATGTTCTTCTGCTAGGCTGAAATTGTCAAATGAGCCTCTACTAGTCAAAAAAGTTACAGCGACACTGACTTTCATTACGTGTCATTTCTTTATAGGACGAGAACACCATTGAAGATGTTTGCAAACAGATCATCAAGCAATGGACAGAGTGTTCCAGCCGATCAGCAGCAAAAAGAGAGGCTGATGATGGTATTTATATATGATTATACCCATTCTTAATGTAATTAAAATCGAAGAGGGATACAGGAGGGATAACTGTGTACACATGCATACAGGTTTTCAAGCTTGGCAGAATGTTCTAGTCTTACTTATTAAGAGACGGTATCAATATACAGTATAGTTTACTATAATATTGAGGCTGAAAGGAGCATAAGAATTGCCAATGTCCAAACATTCATGTAATCATTTGTGATCTTTTATCTCTGTTTCTTTCTCTAGCTGAGGTCCAGGCCATTGCCAGTATGATAGAAAAACAAGCTCAGATTGTGGTGAAACAGAAGGAGGTGTCTGAGGAGTCAAAGAAAAGGAAAGAGGCCCTTCTCGCCCAGTATGCTAACGTAACAGATGAAGAGGAATATCCTTGTCATTTCTGGAGTGATACACTTTTTGTTTTTTTTTGCTCACTTACACTACCTATTCAATATTTGAACACAGTCATGCACCTTGTCTGTCCAGTTCAATCAAAAAGGTGAGTTGTTTCCTTGACAAAAGCACTGAAGCTGAAGAAGAGGAGCCAACCGGTGGAAATAACATTGCTGCAAATGAAAAATGTATCCTTTTTTTAATGTATATAAGCATACAAATACATTCATTTTCTCCTGCATAGTTCTAATATGTTGTAATATGACAAATTCAAAGTGCACTTCCTTTCATCCGTCTGTCCTTTACTAAACGTATCAGCCCTATTCAAGAACACCAACGTGGAGGAGGTGCTGAACAGGCAAAAGCAAAAACGTGAACAGGCTCGTGACGACGCTCACAAGAAGAAGGAAATGGACAAGATGCAGCGGGAAAAGGACAAACTAGCTAAACAAGATAGAAAGGACAAGGAGAAGAAGCGTACACAAAAAGGTGAACGCAAAAGATAAAACTGAAACAAAGGACATTTTTTATGTAAAACAGTTTTGTTACAGGACAAAAGAACAACTTTCCACATCTTTTTAACTAAATCTCATTGTGACCTTGATGATAAGTCAGACCCTCCAGGTTGATTACTTGCTGTATTTCATATTGTGAGTAAAGTTAAATGAACTGGATGTGCAGAAAAAACAAAATCTATATAGTTTTTGTTTTACTACCAGTATAGGAAGATACAGAAAATCTGCAAATACTTATATGATGACACTTGTAATTGTCTGTTGTTGGTTTTGGTCAAAGAACAATTTGTTTATGCCAGCATATTGTTTCTCAAAGTGCAAAATCTATCCCTAAAATGATCAACCTCAATTATTATGAAATGCTTGTAACAGAACTCTTTCAGGCTATTTTATCTTCTGTGCCAACATCTTGAAAACGCCTTTCATTTCTGCACAACCTCTAAGTAAAGGCAAGTGTCGGTCAAGTTCTGTTACTTTAAAGTTTCAACATTACACATTTTGTCTGAGAATGCAGAGGAGTGACGACTCAAGTATACCTCAAATATATCATATACCATCATCTGAATGTTTATGAGGGTCATTTTTTAATTATTAAAAACAATGATATTTTCAGCAATTTGGAGTGCTTTATTTTAGTTTTGTTGGTCCACAGAACAAGTGACAAAAAAGTAGTACAGGGACTAGAACAGCCCTACTCCAAAAAGCATAGTCAGTGAACTGCTGACACTATCTATCTATGATAGATCTATCTATACATACTTATTACAACCAACCTATTACACATCACTGATAACATTTGATGATTAAATAATTAATGCATTTGAATTTTAAACACTAAACACTAATATATAGGTGGTGCTGAACAGACTTTACCAGTCTCAAGAAGAACGACAGAAAGACAGAAAAGAATGAGTGCTCAGAAACAAAAGATTAAACAAAACTTGACTTAAACTTATCTTACGTTCTGACCAAATAACAGCAGAATATGTATAATAATTTAGCACATAAATTGTAATAGATACAAAGTAGTGCAAGTCTTCAGTGCATTGACAATTTGTTTGGCTTAGCTGTTATATTTCACTGATGAAAATAATAATACTGTAGGAAATGTGATTAATGCGTTCAAAAGATGTACATTTTTAGAAGTTTGGTAATCGTTAGCAAATTTCAAACTTCACCACATTGTACATTAAAAATAAAACTTGTAAAAATAATAAAAAAGCTACAGAAATGAGTTGGAAAATCAGAGAAACTATTTAATATCTAATATGTCCTTTGTACCTACTGCCCTTATGATTGAATTATTGCTTGGGAATAACAAGAACTAAAGTTCTATTACATTCCAATAAATAAGTAAAACAATGAAGAATTCACTGAAATCTTCCACATAAATAGTGCCTTTAAATACAACAGTGATGGAGCAAGATTTGTGTTGATTTTAGAACGGACCCTAATTAAATGATATCAAGTTAAGATGCGGCAGGATAAATTACATTTCATGCAATTCCTACACAGCAAAGCTGAAGCTTATTTGAATGTTAATAGTGCCCAATAATATATGTCAAGCTTGGCAGTGATTTTTTTTTGCAGCTAAAATGTCACATTTACTTGCCGGTAAGTAACACAAGAAGATTTCACCCTCACCCTGTGGGTCATGTATAATTTGGCCACTTGTATTTCATGACGTGTCTGATAAATCACAACTTGAATGAGTAGCTGTCAAATGGAGAGAAGCACCTATTTGTGTGTGTGTCCTCAGTGTTGAGATGGTGGTTCTGCAGCTTGTCAGTTTTCAGCAGTGCCATCTGGAGGGCAACCCACAGAGCTGTGCGGAGCTTCCTGGTGGTAGCAGTTAGATCCTTCAGTGCCATGACCATCAACATGGTGTCTACGAAACAGAAGGAAGTTACGACCTGCAGCATCTCAGAGAGAGGAATGTGCAGTACAGGAAGTCTGCCTGTTACCTCTGTCATCTGTAAAAGGAGGTCTCTGCTGCTGATGTTTGTTGGTGATGTCCTCTTTGCATCTGACTTGTGTAATGCAAATAGCCATGTGATGTCTGTTCAGTGCTGTTTGGATGTTGTTGTGTAATGGAATGCTGGACAGACACTCCATTTGATCCAAAAGACTTGCTACCTGCAAAACATCACACAGCATACATATTTCCCAGTCAGTTTGGGAAATATATTTATATTTTGTAATTAAGATTAAGAAACCTTTATTAGTCCCACAATGGGGAAATTGCATAATGCATATTGCATAATGTGAACATGTAATGTTGGCATAAAACAAAATTATGTAAATCGTAACACATGAAAACAAGGTCCAACTGGAATACATTCACAATTAAAATGTTGTCAAGACCAGAACCAGACATTCCAATAGATAAACTGTTTGCCTTATTAAGGCTGTGTCCAAATATAACTAAACTAAGGAAATTGGCAATGACATTTGAGGGGGAGTGGTTTCCATTTTTATTATAGTATTAACAATGCTCCTGGGACATAATTCACCTGTGGGTGGCAGTATGAACACAGCTGACTCAGGTACCTCACCTTTCCCTTTTCTCTCATCTGATTGACAATAAGGTGTTCGACCCTTGTGGGGTTTGGTGGAGTATTTGGTAGGTTAGTGTTGGTCACTGCTGCTGTCCTTTTTCCAAAGAATGCTTTTGTGAGAATGCGCTGTGTCTGAAATTAAAAACATATGGGAACATGAAAACCTAACAGGGACTGAAAAATATTTTTCTGATATTTTCATGAAAATCTGGCTAGAAACACCACCACAAAGAATGTATTGCTTGGTAGTGAGTAACATAATAAAAATAGTCCTTTGTGTGTATGCCAGTAAGTGTATACATGTGATACAAAAAATAAACATTAACATTTTTAAAACCAATTTCATACCTCCTTTCTCTCATTCTCCAAACACCTCCACTGCTCATAACATTCCTCAAGGTAGAAGTAAAGCTGGACCACAGGTCCTCCATGTTTCATCAACATTAAAGTTGTCATGGCAGAGCCCATGCCATGATAGGTGCTCTCTCCCCTGCAGGTCTTCATGTCACCAATATAGGAGCTAAAAGCTGCAGGCTCACTAGCTAATGTCACATCTCCCACATCCACAGCATGCACACCACCTCCATAGTGTGAACCTAGCGTGGCTCTAGAGTGAGATTTGATGGGGATGTTGAGGTCATTTAAAGGATACATGCATTGTTGTATGTTCCCTGAGCCAACCATGCTGTTTTCTTCATTAAATCTCGGCAACTGAACACTCCCCCGAAAGTCAAAGAAAGGGTTTTGTGAGGGTGACTGTTCCTCTCCCTCTGTCATGTGAGAGTTGGTTTGAGGCCTACTTGGGTAGCCTTCTCCAAGAAATCTGGGAATGTGCATTCTCTTGTTTTCTTTGAGCATCTGTGGGTTGACCTTGTCCTGTGTCTGACTCTGCTGGTTATGATGCTTTGAAAACTGATTCATGTTTCCATTAATAATCTCTCTGTGCATTGTCATCTTGTTTTGATATTTGTCTGGGATGTTTATGGGTGCAGGAAAGGACTTCGGTTGTTGGAAGTACTCTGCGTTTGGAGGGCTGATATCAGGTAGATCCTGAAAAGCACTGGGTTTAAAAGTTTGCCTCCTCAGGCCCCCATTTTTCTCCCTTTGCACTGCTCTAAAGTTTTCCACCAGCTGATTTGGGATCTGCATTGCAGGAGTACTTTGTGTTAAGTTTGCAGGATTGGTGATTTTCCAATATTCAGCAATGCTGTCTTCCTGCTGCATGTCCACTGTCTGCTTCTGCAAGGTTGGATAGTCTCCACGACACACATCATCATGTACAGCCATTAATGACTGAAAACTGCTGACCAGTTGATTAATATCTCCTGGTACATACTGTGCGTTACGTTTAGGCTTCCCACTGTTGATATGGTTGTCTTTACTGAAAGCATCAAAGCAGTTGCTGTTCATTTCACTTTGGGCTCTGAACATATCACTCAGATCAGGGAAGGTGTTCATAGGCTGACCATTCTCTCTTTCACTACAAGCTGATACACCAGCATACTTGTCTTGCTGTGTGTGTGACAGGTATGTGTTGGGTACTGGTAGACCTGGTGGCAGCTTCAGAGGACCACTGGAGAAATCTCCATTAGGTGCATTAAAAAGCCACTGTTGATTAGTAGCAAGGCCACTGGACTGACTCAACTGGTCTATGTTGATGTCCACTGACTGTTGCTGCGGACGTCTATTCAAAGTCTCTTGGGATACATGGTTTGGGGGAAAGGAAAGGATATGATGTGTTTTCGTCTCTGACTGGAAATACTGTAGAAGTTCTTCTGTTAGTGTCTTTGGAGACCAAATGGGATTACATGTGGGTAGGCCCCTAAAAAAAGGAATTCAGAACTTTCAGTACACAAACACAACATATAAAATCAGACAAATTAGGCCAGTACACTAATAGGAAAATCTTTTGACAGCTAAACTTGCCACAAAATTGAGGAATATAGACTATTATCCACATACGAGGCAATGCTACTGATAGAGAAAGAGGATGGAGCAGTATTTTCTATACCCAAAATTATATATATACTCTATTTCGCATTTTCTTTTCTGTTTCCTGACAGTTCAAAAGTACAAAGAAGGACACACACCTCCACATTAAGTTGGACAAAGGTACTGCATTGTCAAATTCTTCTTTTGCAATGTTCTAAATTACCAATTCTGTATGGCAATGATAGTGAAATTTTTTTTCACTTTTTACTACTACAAATATTTACATCCATTTTGGGGTCATAACCATAAACACACTGTCACAAACTAAAAACTTTACCATCCAATGCAGGGAAACCAGTTTCTATACTGTGCACATGACAATAAACACTTTGAATATTGAATCTCTGAATCTTTGACTTACCCTCCACTGCAGAAGTTGTCCTGTGAATCTACTTCATCCAAAATATTTGACACTAGACCCTGCAGTTCAGTCTCCCCATCACAATCAGCACTGTCAGTTAGTTTACTTGAAGTGAAAGAAAACACATACCTATGGTTTACTCATCCACATGTTACCATCTTTACATAACAGAAGCCGAACATAATGTCAACCACTGCTGCCCCAATAATAATAATAATAATAATAAATTACCTAATTTTACTGCTGCTCTGGGGGCACCTATTGAGGTCATAGGGATCATCCTGAATATTGTAAGACCAGGTCACATAGGATGTTGTGTCCTGTTCTTGCTGCAAGCCCGTGGGAATGGAAGCAAATGGCAATCCCATGCTACCACTGTTTTCACCACCAGCATTAATGCCTTCCTGAAATAGAGAAAAACAAAGATCCAGCAATGTGTTTAGGTATCAAATAGTAAGTCGATGAATTAGTAATCCTGATTGATTTATTTGTAAAGATTTCTGGTTTTTACAGTTAAGATGATTCATATTACAAAAGACAAAGCTGCTTTTAAAAATACATTTTGGGTGTCATACAATCAATTTGAATGTTAATGAAAAAGTGCATTATCTTCTTCTGCCTTTTGAATACAGTTAACTCAGACTGGTCAATGGGTTTCAACCATTAATTGCTTTATTATAAACCCCATACAAAAGGTTTCTGTAAACATACCATGTTACATGAAACTAATCATCTCAGCTAAAATTAATACTTACCAAATGCTGGTATGGCTGAAAGAGTGACTTTTCAAATGAGCTTTGATTCCTGTCAAACGCCATTCTGAACTCCCTGCTGATTCTTCAGTACCCTAATAACAGTCTAACAAAGCACATATACTTACTATTAATACTTTATATAGCCTTATATCGTGAATACGGCTTAGTTAATAGAAACATAGCTAACTGCTATGTTAGAGAAGGCAAAACTAGCTAACTAAGTTAATGTACGCGAATTTAAGCTAGCTCTCTTTGATGCACTGGCTAATTTGAACAAACGCTTTTTCTCGATGTATTTCTTAACCAGAGAGTCAAATGTGACTGACAAGTTATTAATGTAAACTTTACCCATCGAACACAGAGATTACCTACCCGTTTAGGGTTATTAAACGGAAAGTTTAACAGTTTTCTTCACGGCCAACACATTATTCATAAGCGCTCACCAGCTCCCCTCAGCTCGGCCCCGCCCCGCAAAACTTCGACGTTGGCCTCGCGACCTGGACGCACATTGGGCGTAAATGAGAGCGTAAATTAATCTTTCATCCAATCAACATCAAGCAGCAGATCCAGGCGCATAGCAACAAATACTGTCACACCCTCCCGTTATGTCCACTCCCAGTTATTATTATGATTATTATGATTATTAGGGCCCGAGCACCGAGTGGTGCGAAGGCCCTATTGTAATTGCAGTGTTTATTATTATTATTATTATTATTATTATTATTATTATTATTATTATTATTATTATTATTAGAGTAATATATTCACAAACTGCACTGGGTTAGTGCGTTCTCTTCTCATGGAGATTTTAGATCAAGGGAAACTTGAAAGTCTGGTTAGACAACGCAAATCCAGCTGTGAGGTTAAGTATGATAATCTTAGCAAACTGTCACTAACACACAAGCGTCATACCTTTCAAAATAAAAGCATACACACGCTTTTTCATAACATCATTGCCTTAAAATATCTACTGCTCCATTGCTTTTCAGAGTGAAATATTGTACCTTACACCTCGGTACTTTTAAGATTATGAATTTACACAATTAATTGTATAACAAGCTTTCAAGATCCATTCGTAGTAATTTAACAGGAACCATTCTGGCGCTGTATATGCTCAATATAATATTTTCTGCATAACTTTTACTTGTAATGGAGCACTTTATGTTTCTAAATAACTTTTGTTTTTCCACAACATCTTTTTAAACAAAATTAAGGTTATTTATATGTAAAGTCCATTTACAAATAGACGCTGTAATTTTGGTAAACTAAGAATTATTTTCTTCTTATTTACCAAGTATCTATTTATTAAGATAGATGGTGGGATATATTTGTCATTTCTCTTCTAGACTGGTTAGTAGCATGCTTAGATTTTAATTCTTAAACGCCATATTTGGGAATTTATTTTGAAACAACTTCACCGGAAATGGTAGACCTGTGTTTTTTGCGGCTTGACGCTGATGAGCGAGTCGGAGTTGTGGAAAAGAAAAAAGTGAGACAGCAGTGTTGAGCGCTGAGCACAAAGAAAAAGCAGCGATTTTACCAGCAGACTTTTCACTTTAGAACGACATTGTCGCTACAAGAAGTTCCCGCAGACCTGATGATACAGAGACACGTTCACAGCGAGCTGAAGTTGTTGTCTTAAACTTGGAAAGATGACTTTTTGCAAGACTTTTGCGCTCCTGCTGCCTCTGCTGATATCAGCGCAGTATCAGGGAGACAGCGGAATAGTAGTCCCGGAGCACGGATTTTGTCAGCCGATATCGATACCTCTGTGCACTGACATAGCCTATAACCAAACCATCATGCCTAATTTAGTGGGTCATTACAACCAGGAGGACGCAGGGCTCGAGGTGCACCAGTTTTACCCCCTTGTGAAGGTACAGTGTTCGCCTGAGTTGAAATTCTTCCTGTGCTCCATGTACGCGCCTGTGTGCACAGTTTTGGAGAAGGCCATTCCTCCGTGCAGGTCCATCTGCGAGAGGGCCAAGCAGGGCTGCGAGGCTCTGATGAATAAGTTCGGCTTCCAGTGGCCGGACCGACTGCGATGTGAGAACTTCCCCGTGCTGGGAGACGGACAGATCTGCGTGGGACAAAACGACTCATCCGCCGCGACTGTGCCTCCTCCCATCATACCCGTCCCCGGGACCCAGGATGTCCCCATAGCCACTTCACAGGAGAGGCCATTCCAGTGCCCGGCTGTTCTCAAGGTTCCTGTTTATATGAATTATAAATTTTTGGAGGAGAAGGATTGTGCAGCTCCCTGTGAGCCAACAAGGAGCGGTGGGAGCATGTTTTTCAGTGACAAAGAGATCCACTTCTCCCGCATATGGATTCTTTTCTGGTCTGTGCTTTGTTGTGTATCTACATTATTCACAGTCACCACTTATTTAGTCGACATGCAACGCTTCAGATATCCAGAGCGACCCATTATATTCTTATCTGGCTGCTACACTATGGTCTCCATAGCCTACATAGCTGGCTACTTCCTCGGGGACACAGTGGTGTGCAACGAGACCTTCAGCCCGGATACCTATAAGACCATTGTCCAAGGCACCAAAAAGGAAGGCTGCACCATCCTCTTCATGATGCTCTACTTCTTCAGCATGGCCAGTTCCATCTGGTGGGTCATTCTGTCTCTCACCTGGTTCCTGGCGGCAGGTATGAAGTGGGGCCATGAGGCCATTGAGGCTAACTCTCAGTACTTCCACCTGGCAGCCTGGGCAGTCCCAGCTGTGAAGACCATCAGCATCCTGGCCATCGGACAGATCGAAGGTGACGTCCTCAGCGGCGTCTGCTTTGTGAGTTTTACCAACTTAGACGCTCTTCGGGGATTTGTTTTGGCACCCCTCTTCATCTATCTCTTCATCGGTACTTCTTTCTTGCTGGCCGGCTTCGTGTCCCTGTTCAGGATCCGCACCATCATGAAACATGATGGCACCAAGACGGAAAAGCTGGAACGACTGATGGTGCGGATCGGGGTTTTCAGCGTGCTTTACACAGTCCCCGCCACTATTGTTATCGCCTGCTTCTTCTATGAGCAGGCCTTCCGCCCCCACTGGGAGCGCAGCTGGATCCGTCAGAACTGCAGGGGCCTGGCCATTCCCTGCCCCACGCCAACCGGACCCCACATGACCCCAGACTTCACCGTCTACATGATCAAGTACCTGATGACACTGATAGTGGGCATCACCTCTGGTTTCTGGATTTGGTCTGGAAAGACTCTGCATTCTTGGTTCAAGTTCTACACAAGGTTGACATACGGCAAACACGGAGAGACAGCAGTGTAAAGCCTGAAGGCCAGTGAGGGTTTTATAGCATCCACCTCAAGCTTTATACTCACACGTGCACGCTAAAAGGAGAAGCTGGATAAACTGGACCAATACTGTCTATGGATGATGCGCTCCCCTCTCCCTGTCTGGCTTTTTTCATAAAGCCAGGAGACTGATTATCCAGCACAGGGGAGCGAGCTGTGGACTGTTACTTTTCTTACCATTAACATTTCATGTAAAAGTGAATGAAATTGTAAATAGTTTTTGTAAAAACAAAATTATATATTTGTATTTAAAAAAAAAAAAGTCAGTACTTGCGCTGTAAATACGCCAAAGTATGGTAAGCTAGAACAGCCACTATTCTGTTATTTTAAGATAACAACACAATTCATATCAAGAAAACAAAAAACAAAGCAGAAATATGAGCTTCTCTGCTGTAAGAGGAGCTAACCTTCATCACTATCCATAAAATAGTGAACTTCTCAAATTACAAGAAAACTTTTTATCATAATATAATTACTTATCATCAGAATAAAAGCTTTGTTATTATATATAAGGACTAATTAGCATGTGATATGAAGATAACAACATGGCTGTTCTCGGCTTCCATATCAAACTCATGTTTGCTTTTTTATGTTAATGCTTGGTTACAAATGATGTTTATTTTTATGACAACAACAAAACAAGGTCTACATTTCAGTCTGTTGGATGATGTTCAAGAAGCATCTTTGGGTTAGCACACTGTTATTCCTCTATAACCAAAAACATCTGTCTGCAGAATGTGCAGACCTCCTAGAACTAGATTTGTACAAAAAAGGTAATTTTTTTTGTGTGTGTGTTTTTTATTTTTTATTTTGTGCCCTTCCATATGTTCAGTATTCTTTCTAATGATTAAAAACTCAAACAGCTATGTTTTCTTAACAGAGTGAGGCTTGTGTCACACTTAAACATCTTTTTTTTTTTTTCCATAATGTGAATGTCACATAATCCATCCACCCATTTTCTTAACCCCCACCCCCCCTTTGTCCCGTATTACAGGGTCATGGGGAGGTTAGAACCTATCCCTAGCTGTCAGTTGGTGGGGTCAAAAGGTCAATCATGTCATTTGTGATTGAATTGTTTTTGCACACTGACACAAATCGTCCTTTTGCAGAAAGACAACAGCCAACCTACAACCTTACCCTGTTTTTTTAAGTGCATAATTTTAACCATTTGTATTTTAATCTCGAAGTGAAAACAAGATCTAAGTGACATTTGCGACGATCAGGACACAAACCCAGTAATCATGGGTAAAAACCGGCTATGGTTTGGATCCATGGACCGTCATTCTACCTCCTGACATGTAACTAGCTTGGAAAATGGACGTTTCGTGGCTGTGTGACTAGGAAAAAAAAGTGCGATAATTACACCTGTGTTGGTTAAACAAAATAATTGGAATCCATCCTACTGACACCAGACTGTAACCCTCTGGGAAACACCAGCAGTGAGTTTGTACTGTTATTGTCAACAGAGCACCCACTCTGTCAATATATTCTAAAATATTTCACATCAGTGTGTTTTGTGTCTTAGAAACCACGTGAAAGAATGTGACAACATAACCTACAAGTGCTAAACAAAACAAGAGGTCTTTTTTTGGGAGGGGGAGGGTGGTGGCTCAGTTAAACCAACTGGCAAGAGAAATCAGTGCTATTACATAGGTGTGAAAATGTTCCTGCCTGCCTCTCTGGTGAAGGGAAAACACGGATATTCAGCTCTGCTGTGGTGCTGCGTCTTTGGAGCCAGTGTGTTTTGTGCCAAGTTGGAATCCCCCAAGCCGTGCACGGTTGAAACTCAACCTTCTCTGCAGTGTGATGTCATGAAGTTGATGGGTGTGTTGGAGAAAAGTGATCCTCTTCCCTCAGAGCAAGAGGCTCTGGGCGCTAGAAGCAGGGTTTGAGAATGGCACGCACAAGCCGAACTGTGTTTATATTGTTACTCCAAGGGTTTATAATGCTTTCTATGATCTCTATATTAGGCTGCGCCTGTCTTTATTATAAGTACTGTCAGGAAGATAAAACAGTCTCACTAGCAGTGGACTCATGACCTGTTGGACAAGTTGC
This sequence comes from Parambassis ranga, assembly GCF_900634625.1. Classification (NCBI taxonomy): domain Eukaryota; kingdom Metazoa; phylum Chordata; class Actinopteri; family Ambassidae; genus Parambassis; species Parambassis ranga. The sequence goes on from NC_041029.1 coordinate 13,567,301, forward strand.
TGTTTGTCTTTCTGATATACTTACCAGGGGTTAAATAAAGGGTTGTAATAACAGACAGGTACGAGTGATTAAAGGTAGAAAGAGATACTCTAAGGGGGGGGGGGGAAACATAAATCTACCTGTGTCTTCAGTTCTGCCTCCTCTTACACCCCCTCTCTGCCTCCGCCCTCCCTCTCTCCGCTCAGATGAATGGGGGGAATGCGAGTGAGTCAGTGGAGTGGTGCTAGGCCTTTGCCTAGTGACAGACAGTCTCCTGTGCACTACTCACTTCAAAGCACCGCTGAAACCTGACTAGCTCCTTGTAAACAGTGCCGCCTGGCCTGAAGGCCCACTTCCTGCGCTTAACTCAACTTAATGGCTGGCTTGTTTGGCTTTGCACTGAAGCAGGGAAACGAAGCAAAGAGCAGAGAGAAGCGGCATGTGGGTGGGGCGGTGAAGAGATTGTTTTAGGGGAGGAGGGGTTTGGAGATGGAGATGGAAAATTCAGTATTATTTGCTTGCTTTTGTCTTTGTCTAAGAAAGAACAACAAAGAGAGGACGAAATGGAGAATCCAAATGAGAAAAGACGTGATTAGGATATTGTGAATATTTTATGAATTAAAACTTCTGAAAGCTCAATCAGATGCTTTGCTTCTGACTTTTGCCAAGAAAAATTCTATTTTCTGACGGTAAATCTTTCGTTCTTTGACCCATCTGTGGTAGTTGTACACAGATTTTCCTCTACATGTTTGGAAATGTCAGAGATTCAGGTTGCAGACACAGGAGCTATAGACTTCTTTAATGTCAGTGCCCAGTTTTTCAGCAGCAGCCGTTTCCCCGTGTTGTTGATCTCAGATCTTAAATCTTGCATGCAGCCGTTTTCTGCTGGCTCGAGGGCAAGAAGGGACAAGCCGGGGATCAGGAAGACAGGAAGAATGCCTCTCAAGTTGATATTATGATGTCGCTCGGATTAGAAGAAGGCCTTGGCATGTCGGAAAAAGGATAGGGTTCTCACTGGCACTATGGAGCCATTGTTTAGGATTTGTGCCAATACATTTTTTTTACTGTTCTATCAGGCTTAAAGCAGACAAAGGGCTGAAGAAGAAGAAAAAAAAAAGTTTGGGAAGGAAAAAAAAAAGTCTCCAGACATGTAGTAAGTCTGTTTCTAATCAAGTCTTGGCACAAACTCAAGAAGAACTCATGCTCAGAAAGGCCGGATTAGTTGCAGTCATACATTATCCTAACCATAGAAGAGCAGCTGAGATTTTCCAGAGCGGCATACTATATGTGTCTATCTTGCTTTCCCTTAAAATCTCAACAGGAAGTGCAATATGCTGGTTCTCCTCCTGTCGTTGCTCTCAGAGGTGGCCACTGTGAGTAGGATGGAGCGCAACAAGTTGGCAGGAGGCATCATGAGGAGGTGTCAGTTTTGACCACCAGCTTCGTAAGAATCAGACTCAGGTTTGTAGCAAAGGAAAACGCATTACAAAAAATGTGAAAAAAAAGCAACCAAACATCCTCTTTGTGGCTTATTATCATGCCTCATGCACACCATTTGTCCCTTATTTTATAGCTCATAAGTGTGCAGACCTTTGGCAGGAAGACAAACACAGCCCCTGGATGTTAAGAAAGTTTGCACTGCCTCCCCCTTAAGTTCTCTTGCCCCTGGGTGTATATGGCATCGGGGTTAGAAAGTGGAGGAGTGTCTCGGAGCCTCTCCAGCTGCTGAGCAGAGAGGTGCCGACGGCTGCGTGACAGATATTTTTAGGAGGCCGCAGCACGCCTGGGATAATAATGGTCTTGATTAGGAGGGTTGTGTGCATCCAAACACCACAGTGTGTACACAACAGTGCCACTCTATAAACCTCCAGGGCGATGGCGCAAGGAGCTGAGAGGTATAGTGTTTTCAGGCTCCTGTGTTGTTTCATTGGCATCTAGCATTTCCAAAAAAAAAAAAGAACACTTGGACAAGGCCGAGGGCTGCTGGGACAATACTTCGTGGATGAATGACACCGACATAGTTTAGTGTAAATGAGTAAATTCTAAACAGAAATCTCAGGACACCTGCCTATGAGCTGAATATCAAAAGAAAGTGGGTAATGCAGTAAGACAATGACCCAAAACGCACAAATGGTTCTACAAAAGAAGGGATAAGGTAGCATGAAGCTCATATTTTGGAGTGGCCAAGTCAAAGTCCTAACCTTAATCTAACTATGAAAGCAAAGGTTTCCATACTTTGTCTACTCACAGACGTAATACTGGATCATTTTTTCCTTAATCGATAAATGACCAAGTATAATATTTCTGTTTTTTTGTCTGAATCTGCTGAAATACTGAACATTCTAAAGGCTTCACAAGCATTCAAGCGCCACTGTGAATAACATAGTTCACAAAATAGTTCTTAAATAGTGGCTTCTGTATAGTAGTAGTAGTAGTAGTAGTAGCAGACATATATCTCTGGATAGAAACAATTGGACAAAAATCTATCACACGTGAGTCCAGTTGAAGTCCCGAAGACTTTCTATGGTATTCCATTGTGTTGTTTCTATTGTCTTTAAACAGTGACTTTCTTATCAAGCAAGGGTTGAAAAGTAATGCTCTGACAGTCCACAGCTGTGGAACCTATCACTATGCCCCAATTAATCATTCAATCACCCCCAAACCCCCCTGTGGATACATTACAAGGCAGTAGAATCACCCTTGTAGCACCTGTATATGCAGGTAAACATGTATTAAAGGGAGAAACTTGGAGAAGAAACGCTCTAATCCAACCTGTTAGCTACTCTCCCCGTGGGCCTCAGTCTGGCCTCAGGCTTCGATGATGACTTATTGAGTCGGCTCCTCTCTGGCGAGCGCCGGCCCCCCCTGTTTTAATGGAGGCCCCTTCTTAACAGCTCTTTCTGAGGAATTTACAGCCCCATCTCACTCCAGTCCAGGAGAGGGGTAGGCGGGGAGGGAAGCACACTGCAGCCTTGTCCCGACAGAGAGCCGGCAGTGGAAATGTACAGCTCCAGGGAGGGTGGCAGCAAGAGCTTCAGCGTGCTTGTGCCCATCTGTTTGTTTGTTTATTCAGATCCCCATTAGCTACTTAACTTAATCAGCAGCCATACTCCGCTGTAATATTTTTACATAGATGACAGAGAAAAAAAAAAAAATAACTCAAAAATATGGATCATCTGTACAATTTTGTGTTATTTTCTGAACGTAAACCTGACAAGTTTTTTTTTCTATTTGTGTGCTCAGCTTGTGTTCATGTGAGTAAATGAATGAGTGAGCGGTAGGAGGGCTCCAGTTCTGTTGGTTCTCTCTGTAATTTCACTCTGTGCAGCGTAATCGCTTCCATGTGGGCCCTCACCAATAACAGAGTGGTGGAGGGGGCCTCGCTGCAAAGGTGGAAGTGAAACACATGAACAAACTCAACCTCTCGCAAGAGGAAGGAATAGATATTTGACTTTTTCAACAGATCTAACATTGGTGCTGTGTTTTATTTTGGCATATCAAAGGAAACATGTGTCTCTGGCCTATTAAGATAAAATCATATTATTCCTATCGCTCAATTTGTGAAATTGCAGGAAGTCTAACACAACTAATTTATACTCATTAGAAATTTCCTGTAGAGATTCAAAGTTTTGTGGCTTCTGTGTGTGTGTGTGTGTGTGTGTGCGTGCCGGATCCCTCTTCACATTTTAGACTGTTGGCTGGAATGCCCCCCAGGAACACTGGGTGAGACAGTCACGGTCAATGTGTGAAATCAACAGAGCGAAAAACAACAGGACCTTTGCACTAAACAGGGTCAGCGTTTAAACACACCTCTGCTGAGCTCATTTGGTGGTCGCAGCCACATGGAGGAGACATTAATGTTGTCCTCAGGGGACAGATGATATTTTAGGACGTGGTCAGAACATAGAGATATTTACACTTGCATGATGCTTTTAGTTATCCTTTAAAAGCTAATTCTTGATTGCTGTGGTGAATATCACCCCCTGCTGTTGTGCCCTGTGTACTGCAAGAGTCTTAATTTGACAGTCAATTATTATCAATAATTATCGGAGTGGCACACACAGCCGGCTAGCAGCTTTGGCCTGGAAACATGCGTTTGTCCTGCGAGCCTGGGAGCTGCAATGAGGGCAAGTCAAGGGGTCATGGGTCAGCGTAGGCGTTACATTTTTCACCCCACCATAGAAGCTTCATAATATTTGCGATGAAAGTGTGTGAGCACAAGGGAGCTTAAAGTCCAGAAATGCCAAAATAGCTGCAGTTCATAGAGTCATGTTTGCTATACATGTGTGATAGTTTGAGCCAAGGATTGCCACCAAAGGGAGAGTTAGAGGGCGCTTTCTGGGGATAAAGCTACCTATATTTTCCTGCTTCTTTTTGGCACATGCACAACAAACTAGGCACAGTGACTTTAACACCCCTTCCTCGCTGTTGGCCATCATTGGAAGTGTTAATTACACTGAGCTGGGTTACCGCTCAGGAAAGACTATACAACCTGACCTTTTTGAAGACATAAAATAAAAAAAAAAATTCCCATCTCACCCCTTTCTTTCATTTAGAGTGACCAATTACATCTTTAGACGTGCAGAGTTTTCACAAGGACGCACAACGTGCAAACTCCACCCAGAAAGGCCCCATTTAGATTGAACCAGGCACCAGTGCGAACCAGGCACCACTGTGCCATTAATTCAATCAAATTAAAAAATGATGCATATTTTATGTTAATGTCACTAAAAGGGGCATTAGTGAATCTACAGTCAGGGCCCTATATGCAAAAAAATATAAATAACCTGAGTAAGTAAGTAAAAATCATATTTTAAATACTATCAAAGTATAAACATAAACAACCATTAAAAACTTAAAAATATAGAGAAGTTACTTTGTAAATCAGCCTAAGCCCAAGGGTCCAGCTCTGGTTCTGCCTCTGAGTCCCATTATATAGTAGAAAAACTCGAGAACAGTGTAAGGAATATGTCAATAATTACATCTTAAATATACAGTGATATCTACCAAAAACTTAACAGAGTAAAGAAAGCTACAGTCATAGCACACTGCTTCCTTGTACATAGTTTACCACTAGATGGTGCCAGAGTCTTTATTCTGAGTCCTAGGATCTGTTGCAGATCATTTATAAGGATTCCTTTAACTTGCCTTCAGCTATTAGTTATGCTTGACCTACTTTTCACCTTGTGCTTCTTTGGAAAAACTCAACCTTACTGTCAATGGCATCACTTGTGCTAACAGGTTCTGTTTGCAAGAACCAAACATCTGACACCAAACGGCATCACACGTACAAGCCTGAGCATGCATGAGATATGAGATTTTTACACATCTTTTTTTTACCCACAACTTGCACTTGACACGTGGGGTGACAGGAAATGTCACCCATTTCACACCATTAAATGGGCTATCTGTTTTTTAAGTGTTCCAGTTTTTCCTGTCCTTATTTTACTTTTTAATTTAGCTTACATGTCTATTCACGTATTGCTTTCACTTTTGAAGCCCTACAAAGATCCCAATCAGACCAAACCCTGAAGCCATTCTGTCGTGACCATCACCATTCTGTTTAAATGGTAGATATCCATATAAAGACATGGGGGTTTAGGTTTATCAAGGCCATCATTGAAAGATTAGGAGCTGATAATATGACATATAACATGGTTACCTGTCAGCTGATGAAAATCCATAGAGGGTGTGAGGCAGACAACATTGTAGACATAATGGCTTAGTCAGTGCGTCTCCCTCTTGTTCTGCATTCTGTTGTTTGCAGCTGCTGGCCCTGAGCCTAAATGACATTCATTACGCTGCTCATGGGCAGTCAGGACTCCGTGGGAGAAACGCAGCATTATCTTACTGTTCCTTTTAATGAGCGGCTCTGCAGCTTGAGAGTTTCTCCTGCCAACTTTCTCTGCGTGCGTTGTCATTTTCCCAGGAAGCTGTCACATCATATTTACAGCTTTGAGTCAGGCTCTATTAGATGCTGTGTCTATTATCAAGACTGTGCAACAGTGATGATTTGTTTTTGTGCCGTGACATTCTCTTTTAATATCACAACAATTATTAGCCGTTTTTTTTTTTCCTGGCACCCACAAAATGTCAGTAAGTAGCATTTCTACAGACACCTGAGGACACTCGGTGTGAGTTACACTGACACTTTGACAGACTAGTCTGTCACTCTGTGAACAACTAATGTTATAAAAATGTTATTCATAATGACAAAAAAGAAAACATAACAAAAATCTAATATAAACCTATTTTATTTACAAATCCTTGCAGCATTTGCTTCAGTGTTTGATTAAAGCGTTTGGTGAGGCAGTCGGTTTGAGGGTGAAAAGTCTCAAAGCTCTAATGCACAGCAGCTTAATACACATCTTTTAACAGTTTTGCCATAAAGTTGGTGGCTTGGTCTGTTCTGGCTCACTTTTCTCGTAAAAAACTGAACTAGGCAAAAAGCAACTGCTTTAGCTTTGATGGATTTTTCAGCAGGGCCAACAATGTCCATGCCCAAACACTCAAACGGGGTGCTGATGACTGGAAGAGGCTGTAGAGGGGCCTTCACAGGAAATCTGGCCGATACCTTTTAGTACTTTCCAGCACAGTTTGCCTGACTTCTTTCAGGAGCACCAGCTGTTTCATTGGCCCTTGGTGTCTGTAAATAATTCCATTGAGTAAAAAGTAACCATCCTTATCTTGCACTTCACTTCCTGTAACCTTCTGGGACTTATGTACTTACATGTTGTCATCCTGATTCTGCAGCTCAACAATATTGCTCAAGATCTGTAGTCAGGGGTATCTCAGGTTGTGGGGCCAAGGCAGGGGCCATAACCATGTGTTAAAACTTCTCCTGCCTCCGTTGTCTGTGTGACTGTCCTTTCCTGGTTCTGCATCAATCTCTGCATTAAAAAAGGGCAAAGCACAGACAGCAGGCTGCATTTCATTTGACTGCTTTGCATGAACCAGAGTCAGAACCACAGGCTGGGGTCGCAACAAATCAGTCAACACAGGGAAATGGTAAGTTGCCTATGACACCAACTTTCAGCAGGTACATTTGTCCCTGCACATTAATGTAGACATCAGCTGTGTGATATTGTTATTCATCGACAAAGCAGATGTGCACAGACTCTGTATTAAAATGGATTGGGATGACACAGATACCTTTGTTGACCCAGATGGTCCGACTCCAGATGCCTCTTCTCTGGGTACAAACAAACCTGAGACAACTTTACAGGTTTTTGAGGTCACATTGGCTTCTGAGGCATTTTGGTTGAAGGTTTTCTCCTTCACATGAGGTCTACTTACACTGGCTGGTCTTGATCCATGTTGGGCTTAGACAGGATTCTAGCTGTCTTTCTTCCAGCTCTTACACGTCCAAGACTGATTTTCCCGGCAGGCAGCAACAAACACGTCAGCCAATAAGGCAGCCTCAGGTGCCGTCTGTGGTTTTTCTCCGTGGAAAACATTCTTAAGAACTGTTCAATTATAATAACTTCAATGATTTCCTCAATAGTTTTACCTTTGGGTTGAATCCACTTCTCATATCTCTTTCAACCAAGAATACTCTTAAGGTGTTTCACCTGCTTCAACATGGAGAGAACGAAATCTCATACTTCCAGAGAACAGCGGCCTTAACAGGACCATAATCCATAGATCCATATGTGCATAAGCACTTCTGACTTTGGCAGTTATCGGTGGAGAATGTTTGCCAGGTCTGAGATGGTTAGTTCTTTGTCTTTTCCATCCACTCCAGCAGCTTCCACTTCACCAGCATCACAGGTCTGGCCATCACTGTCTGGCTGCCTCTCTTTATCTGACCAAACAAGGTCTAAGAGCTTTGCTTCCATTCCCTCCTGGCATATTTTAAGTCACCAGAGTCCTCGCTTATGATCCCACTGTGGCCACCAGTTGTTAGGGACCAAGCAAAAAGGCAGGACAATGGTTAATTAAATCTTGCAATGAGGTAACACAAACGTCAATCAGCAAAAGAAATAATGAACGACATAAACAGGGGCCAAAACCAAAAAAGAGTCTTAGGTCAACTTGGTAGAAGGAACTAACACTTCAGCTCACAAACAGAACTTCTTCTAACCAAGAGAAGTGAGAATATATACCTCTGGACTAGTCCACACAAAGACAACAAAGGAAAGTGAAGTGTTTATGTAACAAATTAAGACCTAAACATCAGCCTAACACAATTTTACAATTATCTATAAGAGTAACGAAAGCTTTAAACAACAAAATCTAAACATACAAAATAAAGCTTTATCTAAACAAGCAATTATTACAAGCTTTCCCATCCCCCCCTGTTGGTAGAGTCCGTTTCCTGTAGGCGGGGCTTAAAAGGCCATCTTCTGCCACCATCTGGCCCTTTGCTCCAACCTCATGCCAACACAAAAGAAAGGTGAGTCAAAATGAAACCATAAACTACAAATTAAAGCACATGACAACCTGCTAACTAAAATGGTGTGCACCCTAAATTAAATATCAAAATGTCGATATTCAATAAAATGTCATATTCAAACATATAAATGTGTTGTGTGTTATTTAAAGAAAAATAAGTGGCATGAGGTGGCCGCAGCTGGTGAGGCCTCTACAACATACCACAATCAGTGTCATTAAGATCACCTTTCTTCCTCATTCTGATGCTCACTTTGAACTTCAGCAGGTTGTCACCACCATGTCTACATGCACAAATGCACTCAGCTGCTGACATCTGATTGGCTGATCAGATTTTGTGTTAACGATCAGTTAATCAGGTGTGAAGTGGCCTGTATATATGGAAATCTTATTGTCCTTTGATTGTAATAAAAAGAAAAACTCAACTAAAACTCACTAAATCTCCAGATGGCTTAAAAAATAAAGTGAGTTTCAGTTTGCTGACAAATAATTGTTAAATTCATACTTCTCTTCATTTAGCTTATGCTATGCAAATACGGATATATTCAGTATGTTATATATAAAAGACTCGACAATAATGTGGTTGTGCGTGTGCAGCCGCTTGGTAAATGTTTGATGTAGGAATTCTCCCCTCACAGAAACTAAAACAAGCCCGCCCCCCCCCCCCCCCTCACAGTGCTGTTCTATGTGATCACTCATGTGGAATTTAGGAAGCTGGGATGGGAGTGAAGTGGAAAGTGTGGATGTTATGATCACCTCAGTGGGCATCATATTTTTCATCGAACACTGGTGGACCTAAGCTGACTTAAACGTGTGTTTTTCTGCATCCAATTGTGCATAATGCAGACGGTGTCATTTCACTCAACCCAACAGGGGAGCTACTGTTTTGTTGACAGTCTCAACAACGGCTCCTGTGTGGTTACCATGGCAGCAGGTGCGTCCCACACACTTCACAGGAGGATTTACATCCACATATCAAAGCTCCGTGGAGTGGAGTGGATGACCTTTCAATCAATCAACATTCATTTGTAGACACAACAAGTGTGTGTATATATAGTATAGAATCAAAATAAAACAATAAAGTGGTTAAGAGACAATAAAATTTTACAGTCACGATGTCACTGGCATCACAAAGTTCAGCTGCAGCATTGATAAGTGAAAGAGCAAACACAGAAATCAATGAAGAGCCGTGCATACAACAAACAGTGCCCAATACGACCTTTGGCTGGGTGGGGAGATAAGTGCCCCCTACCTCTCCCACTTTGTCTATTCCCGTGTGTGTGTGTCAAACAAAGACAGGCTTGAGCAGCGGGTGCGGATTCTAGCATTAGAGTGACTCTACAGTTATAAGCCCTTTGAAAAGGCCAGAGATTTGTCATGTAGGTGGAGTTTATGTAGCTCAGGGGTGGGTGAGAACATGTGCAAAGTGTGAAGAGCGAGGGCAGAGAGAGAGCGAGAGAGAGAGAGAGGGGACCAGCGACAGAGGAAGTGTGATAATCAGCTTATGGGAAATGACTTTGTAAATTATTTGTCTGCTTTCAGTGATCAGAGTTTTCCTTACCCAGACATGAATGGAGATGGCAGCACAAAGAGTTGTGTGTCAACATTCAAGATGCACATCAAGTCACCCCGAGCATCAGGAACTATTGACAGCAGGACCCCGGGCAAAAGTACTGATACAGGTAAGACCTGCACGTTAGAGAAATGAGAAGGATTATTTAAAATTTTGGGTTTTTACTTGGAAATAACTCAACCGGTAACATGTTATTAATGTTAAGATAGACAAGTCTGAACATGGCAATGGTTGGTGCACTGCACAAACAATACTGGCACACACTCCACACACAGCAAACTATATATATATACTATATCGTATATATACTAAGCATTCCTTAGTAGGCACACTTGTATCTGATTGATATTGTAGATTGTTGCAAGTGTTACAACTTTGCATCAAATGTAACAACAAATTCAGGAACTAAAAAGAGACTTGGACATTGTGCATGTCTGAGGTTTTTTTTTAAAGTTTCAGTTTCAACAGAAATATATTGTAGATCAACCCTCAGGTCAGTGGTGTTATGAAGCATTCGTTTTTGCAGCTGTAAACAGCCCTCAAGCACTAGCATTGTAAATACTGACTAAAGGTTGAAACCATAACTACTGAGCTCTGTATGGCTTCACATGGGATTGCAAACACTCAGTGAGATTTGATCCATCGTAGTTCCCTGACAGGTGATACCACTCAGTGTCAGCACGTGGTGCCAATAAAATACTTTTTATTCATCTGACGTTCATCTGCGGGGAGTGAAATTCTCAGGAATACCCACCCATGTCTAATAATGAGCCAAACTTCCAGTAAGAATTTGGCTTCAGTTGTGTAAAATTTAATAAGACGTGGTCCTTCTGCATTACAGCAGATGATGGGTGTTGTTTCTGGGTAGCTGTGGCCTTAGTTCATGTGAAGACAGGAAAAAGGAAGAACAAAAAAAACAAGAACCAAGAAAAAAGAGACCATATAATGTGAACTGCTTTGGTCACACATTAATTATGTATTACCTATCATGCAAGAAACTATAAATAGTTCAAGTTCAACATGGCGGACTTAAAAGGCCAGGATGTGATGTGATGTGATGTTGTTTTCTCTCTCTTCCCCTCTCTACACACCTCTTTCACATCCAGGGTCTCTCACCCCTGCTTCCTGTAAACATGTGGAGCCGCCTGCCTTCAGAGAGCCCTTAGAGGACTGCTCTGTGGACGAAGGAAGTGACATCACACTACGCGGGGTCCTCACTGGGAGTCAGCCAATCAAAGTGCAGTGGTTGCACAATGGTGGGCAGGAACTATTTCTTACATATGAGTTGAGGATATGCTGTGATGGAACGTGTATCTAACTGTGTCTGTTCGCTCCTATGGGCAGGTGAAGTTGCCCTTTTTGGGAAATCCACCTTCAATGACAAGGAGGTGAGTTTCCTGGTGAGGGAGTGTTTACCTGAGGATGCCGGAGCCTACACCTGCTTGGCAGAGAACAATGCTGGGAAGACGTCCTGCAGCGCTGCTGTCTTTGTCAGAGGTGAGAGACACACTGGGAGCTTTTCTATAATGAAGTACTGGCCAGATGTTCATGTCTGATGTAGCCCTTTTCTCATTATCTTCTTATGCAGACTTTGAAACAATCTGTGATGTGCAGAATCATGTTCCAACTTCTCCATCCAAGTGCACACTGAAAAATGGAAAACCTCCACAGACGACAGAAGATGAGACATTTACAGGATCTACTTGTATTTCTCCTACGGGCTCTGATAGGAAAAGCCCAGTTTCCTCTCCAAGAGGTAATAATTCACTAAAAAAAGGAGGATGTTTTGCATCTGAAAATCTCTTCAGGAAATCTATGTTATATTTATAAAAGGAAACTTCAAGTCCTTTGTGTGATTGGCTGTCGGCTGACTTGTATACCAAGCAATGCTGATACGCCCACTATATGTTCACGGGCCGTGCCATGTAAGGAAGTGGACAGGGCACAGTACCGTAAAACTAGTCAGAGCAGAGCCACACCTCCATCCTCTCCCTGCTAAAAACCTACCTGCACTTCACCTCTCTCTGCAGAAGTCATCCCAAAGAAGAGAGCCAACTCCAGCACAGGTGAGAACTTCTTCTTTCTTTTTTTTTATGCATCTGTCTTTCCATCATGCACTCAAGCTTGTGTGTCATATTGCCTGCTATCCTTTAGAGTCTGGTTTGTGTGGTTTGTCCTAGAGCTACACCTTTTGTTCTCGCTTTAATTCTGTCAAGTTATTGTGCTCCCATACTGAAATAAGACTCCCTCAGGGTGTGGGACTGCTACAACAAAAGCATAAAAAGCTCACTAAATATGTCTGTTGTGTGTGCATGGGATATGTCACATTATTTTGTTATGGTTCGATGAATTGTGTATCAGATAAGAAGGTGAACTGTACATGCTTGAAATGTTTGAACATCATTTTATCAGATAGCCGACAGTCAAATTCACCACCCTGATGCCGCAGTATTTGAATGCTGATAGTGGCGTGTGTCTTCAGCTCATATATGGAATTTTTTGTAGAAAGCATATTGACATTAAATAAGAACAGGATATACAGTACAGCGTATGACTGTGTGTGTTTGTGTTGTTTAAGCAAACAGAAACACATTTAATGAACTGTAATGTCAAAGTGTTTTTTAAAGGGCAGGTGATGTGTTTTAACATCAGCTTGCTTACACAAGGACTGGTTGTTCTTGTGTGATGCAGGCAATCTGTTTTGCATTTTGTTTCCACGCTTGAGACACTTTAGCTTATTGCGCACTACAATAATAAGGGTCTTGGAGGAAGGAACGCACTCCTAAGTCACACACAAGCCAAGAGAGCCAAGACATTTCTCTAGCTTTATCTCACTCACCACACTCCATAGCTTCCTTCCACTGTGATATTTCAGGCATTCAAACATCCACTTTGTTTTGTCTTCCCAGGCCCAGTAATACACTTTGAAAAAACCCCACAGCACATCAAGGTGAAGGCCGGACAAACTGCCAGGCTGACGTGTCTTTTCACCGGCAGCTCTCCTGTAGTGTCCTGTTGGATGAGAAACAAAGAACAGGTGAAACCATTGTAAAGCCTCCTAGTAAAATTCAAAGGGTTAAAGGTTGGAGCTACCTTGCTTCAACCCTTTGAATGAAAATGACCTGGGTGACTGAGAATCTTCATCAACATGCTCCTAGTAAAATATGAGTTAGTGTATCTGTCATTCTTTTTCTCTTTTAATGTACAGATAGCAGACTGTGCGGAGCTGTGGACAGAAAACGGTGATCAGAGCAGCACCCTAGTGATAGCAGAGGCAAAACCACTTCACACAGGTTGCTACACTGTTCTAGTGAAGGACCGCAAGAGCTCAGCACAACGCACACTTACACTGTCTGTTATAGGTAAGGGCACATACATTCTAAAGTAAAGGCAGTGCCTGAGATTTATTTAAAAGAATCCTCTTCCTATCAGAGAAACCTGAGCCTCCCGCCTCTTGCCCTGTGATCTCCCTCGTCTCCGCCTCCAGCCTTGTGCTCTCCTGGTCGGGCCCCTGCTACGACGGCGGCAGCGCCATCCTTGGTTATGTGGTTGAAGTAAAAAAACACGGAAAGCAGGAGGATTGGCGCGAGCTCACAAACCAGTGTAAGAGTACTTCGTACAGAGTTTGTTCCGGGCTGCGGCCTCAGCAGGAATACTGCTTCAGAGTCAGGGCCTATAATAAGGTGGGAGAAAGTAAACCTGGCCCAGAGTCAGCAGTGATTAAGATGGAGCAGAAAGGTGAGTTTGTGATGCACAAACACAGACTGATATGAAAAGCTTCATATTAAAGCTGTGTCTGTGTGCACAGGTCCAAGCAAACCACAAGAAGACACCCCAGAAGAGTACACTAGCATTAGTATTGACTCTACCAACAAGGTCACCGATCACTACATTAAGCAAGAAAAATTGGGAATGTAAGTATGCGAGAGGTGGGACAAGATAAAAATGCTGCCAAAAGCAGGAGGGGGAGGATTAAGCATATATGCATGTAGAGGCAGAGTCCAATGAGGGTTTAGTAATAGTGAGCACACCAGAATCACTGGTCTGGTATCAAGAACTATCAGTTGAGATGGGCTCATGATCTCATTTCAATCATGAGAGACTCAGCGAACTGAATGAGAAAGAATTTATTAATACAATTGTAAATGTGCATTGGCATCCTAGACCCCGTCGTGAGGACCACGTCCGTAAGGGGGGAAAGCTCGAGCAGAGAGGCCGCTGATCAGAAGACCCCCTCGGGTCTAGACCCTGGTGGTGGTGTAGAAGCAGGAGAGCAAGAGAGAGGAGGTCTTGAACTGCATGGATCGGGAGGTGCTTGGGGTGGAGGAGGGTTGCCGGATTCGATCAGGAGACAGCTGGAGAAGAGACAGAGGCTTTTAAATTTCTTGCTACGCTATGATTGGGTAGGAGAGGGATGGATCGACAGCTGATTGGTGAGGGAGGTGCCATCTATTAAACACCTGACTATGTGGGAGGTCACTAGAGGGAGTGCAGTGCAGTGAAAGAGAGTGCGAGGATGGTGAAGAGGGAAGCGGATAGAGATAAGAGGTGGATGATGTGAAATAGAGTCTTCATGACTGAACTTACACTGAGAGCTACATTTAATAACGTTAAAAGGGTCCCCAAACCATCCTGTAATCTGTATTGTGTGTGAGTGTGGGACATTGTTTGAATCTTTGGGTGACCTGCCCCTTTAAGGTTAATAAGAAATGACTACACTTGTTTCTTCATTAGGGGAAAATTTGGCATGGTGTACAAGCTAACCCACAAAGAGACGGGACAAGTGTGCGCTGGCAAGTTCTACAAAGGACGTCGCTCCAAGGAGAGGGAGGCCGCCCGTAAAGAGATAGAACTGATGAACTACCTCCACCACCCCAAGCTGGTGCAGTGTCTGGCAGCTTATGATCACAACCCAGAGATAGTCATGGTCATGGAGTTGTAAGTGTCATTGCAATCAGTTCTTGTAGGACCTGCAAAGTCTGGTTATGTACAGTGTTTTCTGTCTGCAGCATCGCAGGCGGGGAACTGTTTGAACGTATTGTGGATGACAACTTTGAGCACACCGAACCTGCCAGTGTGCGCTACATGCAGCAGATCCTGGAGGGGATAGGCTACATGCATCAGCAGAACATTATCCATCTGGATCTAAAACCTGAAAACATTGTGTGTGTGGACACCACCGGTACCTCCATAAAGATCATCGACTTCGGATTAGCCAGCAGGCTCGGTAAGTGAAATGCAACAGTCTTCCTTATTGAGTGCTTTCATTTGTGCATTTTCAAGTGTATTCTGATTCATGCTTTTCAGATGGAAAAGCACCTCTAAAGGTGATGCACGGGACTCCAGAGTTTGTGGCCCCTGAGGTGATAAACTTTGAACCTGTATGTTTGGCGACTGACATGTGGAGCATTGGCGTCATCTGCTACATTTTGTGAGTCACACTGTCAGGATAGTTTCACATTTTGGGAAATTGTTACTTCATGCTAATGGACATATGATCATATTTCCTGAAGTTATTTGATCATAGAACCTATACAACCACAAAGGTTGTTAAGTGGTTGGGTAGGGGACAGTGGAGGTACAGGCAACATGGCGAACCTTCACTCAGGAGTCCAGGGTTTCAGTCCCCCTGACACCACAAGCTGGTTTGTTTTCTCTCACTGATTAGTTTTGTGTCACCAATTACTGATTAAGGTCAGGCTTTAAAAAATAGAGTAATGTGCTTTAAAGCATGTAAATTCATAACATTGAACACATTTTACAAGGAAAACTGTATTCTTCTTGTGATCGCCATCTTCAGCTGCCATTGTGACAACTCCCCACACCCAAAACACTTAAGACATGTGGCTGGAGAAATGTCACTATGTTAGTTGAATATGGTGGATGTGTGACACGAATGGTCTTTCTTGTATGTAACAAAACCACCCCTTGGTGTCAGGGGGACTCTTGAGTGAAAGTCCACAGCGTACCCCGACCTAACACCTCACTCGTTTCTTTAATGTATCTGAGAATCTTCATCAACATAACATAATGTCATGTTGATGAAGATTTTCAGTCATCCAGGTCATTTTCATTCAGAAAGTTGAAGCAAGGCATCTGGACTTGTAGAGTTTTCTTGAAGAAGTTTTGCTGCTCATCCAAGATACCATAATGACATATTTCAGGAAGTATGCCCATATGTTACCATATACATAGCAACATATTAGATCATGCAGATAATTAATCTGCCAATAAATACCCTCTTTTATGGACTACAATGAACTGGTATATATAAATGATGTGGCCTTTTAATGCCATCTAGTGGTTGAAAGTTGAAATTCATTCTAACAGATAATTATGCGTTCCAGGCTGAGTGGCGAGTCTCCCTTCCAGGGAAACAATGAAGCAGAGACCCTAGCATTGGTCACTGCGGCAGAGTGGGAGTTTGATGAGGAGAGCTTTGATGGGATAACAGAGGAGGCCAGAAACTTCATCAGCTCCCTGCTCAACAAGGACACCAGGTAGTTTCATTAAGCCTACCAATGGCAAAATCACTTAGAAGCACCATACAGGTGTTTGTGTGCTTTTACAGGAGAAGGATGGCCTGTGAACAGGCTCTTGCTCACCCCTGGATGGCAGCATTTGACTCTGGAGAAGTCGCCACCACCAAGAGTCTGTCCAAGGAGAAGATGAAAAGGTTTCTGGCCAGGCAGAAGTGGAAGGTAATAATTACTTCTATTAGTGTTATGTTTTATTATTTGAGGATGTGCTTTTCTAATGCACATTTGTCTCACAGAAAGCGGGTAAGGCCATGTTAGCCCTGAAAAGAATGGCTCTACTTTCTAAAGGGGACAGTTGTGTATCTCCTACAAGCCCTGGAGAAGGTGAGGCTGTGGCAAGCTTTTATTCTGATTCCAGCAAACAGTTTTGACACCTGTTTGCACCTGCATCATCCTCTGTCCCTTTCTCTCTGTTAGACTCACCTCTGAGCCCGGAGGAGGAGCACGCCCTTCAGTCATTGGAGCGTAAGATGCAGGGACCGCCTTTGTTCACCCAGAAATTAGAGGACCAGACTGTAGCAAAGGGATTCAGCGCTCGTCTCTCATGTCACCTCACAGGTACTGGTGGAAACAAAAGCCTTAATTACTTTCATTTGCTTAGAGTAACAGATTTTTTTTCTACCGGGATAAATATCACAAACCCCCTTAAGAACTGTCCTCTTTGATTAGCCACAGTAGAATTAACTGTTGTGCAATGACAGTATAACTGAGTATGCTACAGACAACCTGGAGAAAGATGACATATACTGCAAGTGTCATTTGGTCATATGAAACAAAACTAGAGAAAGTATTTTCCCCAACCTATTGTGTCAAACCTTACTTACCTCTCTCCATGTTGCAGTGCCTGATGACCCTGACTTGGGACATCCTCTATCTTTATCTCCCCAGGGTACCCAGACCCAGACGTGGTGTGGCTGCGTGGGGAGGAGCCCGTGGTCGAGTCAGCCACGGTGCAGATAGAGTACGACGAAGATGGCCGCTGTGCCCTAATGCTATCGAAAGTGGGCCCGGAGGACACCAATGTTTACACCTGCAGGGCCACCAATGAGCACGGCGAGACATTCTGCTCAGCCAAACTAAGCGTTCGGAAATAGATTCAAGAGATGTGATGTATAAATATATATATATATATATATATATATATATATATTTTTGAGTGCAGTTCTACATTCTGTGGCTGGGAATACATGTACATTTAGATGAATTGTTACAGAGCTACAGCTACATGCTTATAGGGGTCTAAGAAATGGATATAAACATGAATCTACTGCTTAACATGGCTAGTTACTATTTTCAGAACTATGAATATATTAAGATATTCTTCTTAAAAAACATAACAGCAATAAAACAAATGAAAAGTAGTTTGCAATATTAATAAAAAATTATCATGAAACTGGTTGAGGTCGAAATGATCCTCTTAGCAGTGCCCCCACCACACACCCACAAACAAATTTCAAATTCAACTTAATTTGTGGATTGTAAAATTTCATAATAAAACAAATCAAAACAAAAGTATGGCAGTCGAGTAGAGAAAAATAACAAGAACTAACAAAATTGGAGCAAAAGTACAAACAAAAGACACCATGGAAGCACGTGAGCTGAATATATAAGCATGTAACAGTAGCAGACACAGGTAGAACCAATGAGGACAGGACAGGACCCAAACTGAAACACACAAGAAAAAAATAAAACACACGAAACACAAGAAAACTTCAACAGGCAGGACGTTTAACTAAGCTCATAAGTGAATATAAAGCACAACAGACAACAAGATAAATACATGAGGTGGAGGGAGAGACAATGAGACACAGGTGCACCACAAGAGGGCGGTATGGGCAGGGCATGTAATCCACAGCAGGAACAGACACAAGAGGGCAGTGGAAGTCAAAACACCTGGAACAAGAGGAACAGGAAGTAAAAAAACACTTAAAACAAACATGCACTGGGTTTGTATAGAGAGGTGTGTAGTGTGTGATTACTAATGCCTTATTAGGTAGTGAGTCCAAAGATTTGTTTCAAGGTGCCTAGGTAGATTATGGGAGAATTAACGTACAGTATATTGAAGATCAAAAGACTTGCACACACTCATAGAATTGCAGTTATATACAGTAACTATTGTTTTTATTTTTCTGTAGTCAAAACTAACATTGAACTGCTATTTATTCAATTCACTCATATATCATGTCTGCATACAAAACCAAGTTTAGTGTAATGCCTTAAAAAGGCAGGCAAACCTGCCCCCACATAGTTGGAACTACTCGGTGAAGAGCAGAAAGCCGCTGAAGGTGTTGTAGTTCATGCTGTCATCATAGACGACCCTGTTCGGCTGGAGCTCCACATACACAGTGTCCCCCACCTCCAGAGGGATGACCACAGCGTTGCTGCCCATGTCGTTGGAGTCGGTCCCTGATGTATCCCAGACGGACGTCAACCTCACACCATTTTTCATGAGGGACACCACAGAGTTGGGAGTAGGACTGAGATTGTTGAACATGGAGAATCGAAAGAAGTACATTCCTTTGATCATTGCTGTGAAAATACCTGTTAAAAATAATAAGAGTGGATTAAAGTCTCTGAGTTGTGTTGATTTTTTTCCTCTCTCTCCTGCACAAATACCTACCTGTTGAAGGATTGTAGCTGTTGCCAGTGTTGGAGAAAACCTTCTTGTATTGCAGAGGGGTAGCAATGGTGAAAGGTCCGATGTCTCCAGAGCCAGAATTTCTGAGAGCTGCAGAAAAGGCCACCCGAGCAGCACCTATAAAAGCATCACAGTACCACTTCAGAAACAGGAGTTTAAACAGCAGAGTCGGTGCAACATGTCCATAAGTTACCTCCAGTAAGGCTCCGCAGCTCCAGGACTTCATTTTGTGTGCTTTGCAGCTGTACCTCCAGATGTGCCAGTTTATCTGCCATGTTTGCCACTTTCTCTCCCACTGCTCCCAGGGTCTGACTCATGGAAAGCAGCGAGCAGCAGCTGGTTGATTCGGAGCACTGAGGAGCTTTGACATTCTGTTCATTAATCTGAGCTTCACAAAGGCAGCAGCTTAAGACCAGAAGCAGGACAGCGATAGTCTTCATCCTGGTGGTTTTGAGGTGGTTTTAAACGACACAAACAGTTAAACATCAAGATTTTAATCGGCATTTGGTCTTATAGAGTAGGAAAACTATGATAACTATAGTAACTAATGAAAAATGAGAAAAAATGAAGATATTACCTGAAGATTCTAATGGTTCTCTTCCTCCTCCAGCTCTTGTAAAACTCGTTTTACAGTATAGTATTACGTCTGCTGCGCGTTCATGGAGCAAGCACTTGAAGCTGAAACTCAGACTTCACCCTGCAAAAAGAAATTCTATTTTCTGATTGGCCAATTTGTTGCTAATTCCAGACAGCTGTGTGACGCACAGTAGGCTGCCTTTCACTCGTTTATAGGATAGTCTATACAGGAACTTCTGTGCGGGGAAGTGAATCATTTCTCTGCGTGAGAAATGCCATGTGTGGCGTGTGAGCATGAAAATATACATTTTAAGTGTTGAGTTCTTGAAATATCTCCCAAATAGTTTTTCAATGATCAGGCGCTGTAAATAAAAAAATGCACATATTATTTTAGAAGAATATTGTTGTGTGGTTTATCATTGGCATTATTATTTATAATTAATATAAATAAATGATTTGTTGTTAATCACTTAATAATTAATAAACATCTATTTTATATATATATATATATATATATATATATATATATATATATATATATATATATATATATATATATATATATATTATCAAATTCTAAATACAAATCAGGATTTAGGACAAAAATCCCAGAACTGAGAGTTCTCTGGTCAATGTTGATAGAATGACATCAGGTCCAATTCAGTCAGACTGAGTGTTTGCACGGACCTAAAACTAACAGAACTACATGCTTGCCCTGGAGCTGAAAATAACATTGTGTCATAATGTCTCTTTACACTGTCTCTTGTACAAAAAGTACTGTGTAAATAATGAAAGGATGATGGGAACACTTAGTTTCATCTTCGCCATCTTGATCTTTCAGTGTGTACTTTTTGCCATGACAAACTGTAACGCCCAATCAGCAGTGCGTGTCTTTCTCAGCAAACCAACACTTACAGAGCCATGGTGAGTTCTCATAAGCTGAATAACTAGGTGGAAGGTGAGTATCGACTTCACCCTCATGTCACAAGTATTTGCCACCCCCACCTGATTCCAAACAAACAGTTTTACCTGCTTCATCCTCTCTCTCTCTCTCTCTCTCTCTCTCTCTGTTAGGAGCGAACCCTGCAGTCATTGGAGCGTAAGATGCAGGGACCGCCTCTGTTCACCCAGAAATTAGAGGACCAGACTGTAGCAAAGGGTTCCAGCGCTCTTCTCTCATGTCACCTCACAGGTACTGGTGGAAACAAAAGCCTTAATTACTTTCATTTGCTTAGAGTAACAGAGTTTTTTTTCTACCGGGATAAATATTATGAGCCTCTTTAAGAACTGTCCTCTTTGATAGCCACTGTACAAATCACTGTTAGGCAATGTCACTATATCTGAGTGACCTTATAAGCATTTGATTTACACTTAAAAGCCAACAGTAGTATCATGCAGGGCAAACACAGTATGACAAGTAACAATAACACTTGTGAAGGTATCAGGTCAAAAGGTGAGAGATTTGAGTTTGAAGTTTAGATTTGAGAAAAAGGATTGTTAAGGCGTACAAAGCAGGAAAAAGATATACACGTTTCTAAAAGTGCTTCCAAGTTTCAAGAACTGGTGTGAGAGGTTTTAACTAGAGGTTCAAAGAGAGTCAAAGAAGTCTAGAAGTCTAGAAAGAAAAGTTGGGAGAAACTGCTAAAACTACAACTGCTAAGACACTAGTGAATAATTAGTCCTACACAGAAATAGCCAGTCCATTTCTGTGTAGGACTCTGAATTGGTTCTAGACCAAGAAAAAACCAAAGGACACAGACACACACACACGATGCTGTGGGGATGCTTCAGTGTGTCTGGAACTGGGAATCCTGGTGTGATAAATAGAAATTGTGTGATGATTGGCCTGCACAAGGCCCCAACTCCGAATGAAAATCTATGTACTAAAGACAAGGGTCCATGCCAGGAGACCACCAAATCTGGAGGAGCTTGAGAGATTCAGCAAAGAAAAACAGGCTAGGAACACATCTCAAACCTGTTGAAAACTACACCGAGTGACTCCAGGCTGTTATCCATTGACCTGCTATTTATTCAGTATATTTTTTAATTCACACATATCATGTCTACATACAAAACCATACAGCACATTACATCACAAGTTCAGTGTAATGACTTAAAGAGGCAGGCAAACCTGCCCCCACGTAGTTGGAATTACTCGGTGAAGAGCAGAAAGCCGCTGAAGGTGTTGTAGTTCATGGCGTCATCATAGACGATCCTGTTCAGCTGGAGCTCCACATACACAGTGTCCCCCACCTCCAGAGGGATGACCACAGCATTGCTGCCCATGTCGTTGGAGTCGGTCCCTGATGTATCCCAGACGGACGTCAACCTCACACCATTTTTCATGAGGGACACCAGAGAGCTGGGAGTAGGACTGAGGTTGTTGAACATGGAGAATCGAAAGAAGTACATTCCTTTGATCATTGCTGTGAAAATACCTGTTAAAAATAATAAGAGTGGATTAAAGTCTCTGAGTTGTGTTGATTTTTCCTCTCTCTCTTGCACAAATACCTACCTGTTGAAGGATTGTAGCTGTTGCCAGTGTTGGAGAAAACCTTCTTGTATTGCAGAGGGGTAGCAATGGTGAAAGGTCCGGTGTCTCCAGAGCCAGAATCTCTGAGAGCTGCAGAAAAGGCCACCCGAGCAGCACCCATAAAAGCATCACATTACCACTTCAGAAACAGGAGTTTACACAGCAGAGTCGGTGCAACATATCTATAAGTTACTTCCAGTAAGGCTGCGCAGCTCCAGGACTTCATTTTGTGTGCTTTGCAGCTGTACCTCCAGATGTGCCAGTTTATCTGCCATGTTTGCCACTTTCTCTCCCACTGCTCCCAGGGTCTGACTCATGGAAAGCAGCGAGCAGCAGCTGGTCGATTCGGAACACTGAGAAGCTTTGACATTCTGTTCATTAATCTGAGCTTCACAAAGGCAGCAGCTTAAGACCAGAAGCAGGACAGCGATAGTCTTCATCCTGGTGGTTTTGAGGTGGTTTTCTGCTTCCCTAACAAGTCTCAGCCTTTTTATACTTTATTTCCCATTGGGCAAAATGAGAAATTCCAGGTTAAGTAAAAAAATAAATAAATAAAATAATTGCACAACCGTTGAGCATAGGTTAAAGTACTGAAATCACGGCAAAGTCCATAAAGATAGTAGCACTGTCTTATACATGTTAAACTGCAGCCTCGTTTTTACAGCTCTAAAGGACGGATATTTAGAGTACATTCACGGTACATTGCTGTTGTTGCCGTCATTGAGAAAATTAAAAAAAAAATTCAGTCAGACTGAGTGTTTGCGCAGACCTATCAAAACTGATAGCATGACCTGGTGTACCCCCCCCCCCTTTTTATCTTCATATGCTTGCACTGGAGCCTACAAAGACTGAAAATAACATTGCGTCATAATGTCTCTTTATGAAAAATCTCTCATCTCACTCATCTTCGCCATTTTGATCTTTCAGTTTGTTGTTTTTGCCATCACTAACTGTAACCCCAATCAGCAGTGCATGTCTTTTTCAGCAAACCGAGACCTACAGAGCCACGGTGAGTTCTCAAAAGCTGAATAACTAGGTGGAAGGTGAGTACCGACTTTGACCTCACGTCACTATTTGCACCATAACATGGTCACCGAACCCAATGAAAGAGTCATTACACTTGAAGGCTTTGCTTATTTGCTGGGAAAAATACATAAATAAAGACCTATTTAAAAATAATGCACAGATACAGGTTTATCAAAAACTACAAGAGCATTTTTTTATTCAGTTGGCAGAAAAATAAGCTCCCGTCTGATGTTTCAGCGATGACCAGGAGTCGGAACATTAACCCAAATTTTCACACAAAAAACATCAGTGATCTTTTGAAATAACCTATGCATAAAATAAATATGAATAACTGATAGGGTGCTTTATAAATAAATAATTCCATGTGCATCTCGAGGTCACCTAGTAAGACAAACGTTGATGGGTAGAGCAGCAGCAGCAACAGGCTTGGACAATGATGGAGGGATGGTTTACGTGGACCGCCTCCTCAGTGGTGCCTCCTGCTGGTTCCTGTAGAGCATCGCTGCCCGTGACTCAAAGGCACCGACCATCTGCTTGACCACTTCGTCGAAGAAAATGCTGGCCAGCTGAGAGTGCAGAAGTGACTTGAACTCAAAGGACACCTGCAGAGGACAGAGGAGAGTAATCACAGCATCTCTGCTTGAAATCCACACTGGTAACCTGAGCCAACATTAAGGTCAGACTCCTGTCACTAGTTCCTTTGTCCTCTGACCTGGCAGCTATTTCAGGCCTTCAGTGACACAAGCGTTCTACCTCAAGGCTAAATTAAGAGCATAATGAGCTTTTCTTCAACACTTCCTCTCAGTGGCTAATCCAGTCACAACAGCACAGGGCCAAAGACTTGAAATTAGGCTCTCTTTAAGAACGCAGTCTGATCCCTCATGTCCTACCAGCAAATTTAATGGAATCACAGTGTGTAATCTCCAATACTTACATAAAAATCCACTTTGCAGGAGTCATCGTCTCCAGGGGCGAACCTCCATAATGTTTCAAGATGGCTGAAGAGAGATCCATCGGTGCACACAGCCTGTTTCAAAATAAAAGCTTCATTTTACTCCGGGTTTTTGATGTATCCGTTTTGTCTGAATCAGAGCAGAGCATGGACTTACCCTGACTTGGTGGTTTGGAACAACAGTGACTACAGAGTTATAGCGTTCAACGATGGGAGGAAAACCTATTTCCAGGTCCGCCTGGAAGTCACCGCTTCGTGACTTCATGACCCGAGACTTTTTGCACCAGGGGACAAAGTGCTGGTACTGGTCAACACTGGCCACCACGTTGTACATCTGCTCTGGAGTGTACCTGAGCATACAGATGCACAACAGACTAAATAATACGGACTAAGTGGTGAGTTTAGAGTATGTTTAAGCATTATACATCTAACTACTAACTCTCTGATGGCATAATTCATTTAAAACAATGCTCCTATGGCTGCACTTAAAAATTATTTTTTTTATGAAAAGAAAAAGAAAACAAATCCTGCAGATTTTTTCTCAATTGATGGCTTTTTTCTATGCTATAAAATTATGAAAATTATATATTAGCATTTAATGCAAATTTTAGTTTTTTAATGCCTCATTTGTCTAACTGTGATTCTTCCATGGTCAGAGGGCACTCTCCTCTCACCCTAACGTCCGGTGCTCTGTGTACTCCATCCTGCGGGTGCTGATGGGAGCAGCCAGGCTGATGAAGCTGCGGCTGGGTGTGCTGAGGTGAGGGGTGGAGGGGCAGAGTTGGAGGCTGGCCCTCCTGGCTGTCAGGGCCCCACATGAACCCAGTTGTCTGGGGAAAAGAGATGTTTTAATACAATTTAAAAAGCCTTACAGGTACAGTTTAACGTTGCTTTTTTTCCTCCTTTCCATTGTCTGCTTGTTAATGATCTATTCAAATTTGATATTTAATTTTACAGTCAGATGATATCCAAAAGGACTGCAATAGTGAGTCCTACAGGACAAAAAATATTTTTTTATTATATATATTAAAAAAAATATCCTGATAAAAATAAATAATAACCTAGAAGGTTCCACATTTAACAGAATAACCTCGATGATTTTCCTGCAGCCTGTCGCCGCCTACATGTGTGAGCACTCCACTCTGTCTCACCTGACTATCTGACCGTTTCCACGCGCGGCCTTTGCAGAGTGGGCTTCAGACACATCCAGCAGCGCCTTCAGAAGGAGAGGAGTCGTTTTGCTGGTCATTGTAGTTTAAAAAAAATAAAAATAAACACTAAACGCGCGTCCTTTAACGGAGAAGAGTCGATGTTTTCGGTCCCGCAGGTGCGCGCCAGCCGGCTTCGTTCAGACTGATGAGTCCTGCTCCACCTGCCCAATAAGGACCCAAGTGACGTAACGGCTCCATCCAATCAGATTGCTGGGGACGGTTTTTTGACTAAAGTGACGTTTGACGGTAGAATCAGTTTAAATTTAACTCGGTCAAACTAAACCTGATAAAGTTAAAAAAAAAAATAGTAATGGCAAAAAAGAAAGAAGAAATAAACAAGCTTGTATTTTATAATGTCATATTGTGACATCTTGTGCAGCCTTATATGGATCACATTTGAGCAATTAATAATGAATGAATAAATAACATAAAACATAGATAGATAGATAGATAGATAGATAGATAGATAGATAGATAGATAGATAGATAGATAGATAGATAGATTTTTTTCTTGTGTGGCTGACTCACTGTTAGACTTGGACAACCACAGAGTTTTTAGAGGCTGCTATAAGCAAGCCAAAGTCTAAATGATGTGTCACACATCTGCTGCGCATGATGATCCTGGACTTTGGTGCCACAGAGGGGGTGAAACAAAAAGGAGCAATGGCCTTTTACTAACTCTCATTATTCTAATACTGCTAAGAGGCTCTAAGTGCTGGTGTGTGAATGGCAGCGCTGTAACAAGGGATCCTCACGGTAGAATTAGGGCAGCTGATCAGGAAAGGATTTACAAACCTAAGTCAGTCGGAAACCTCGTAGAAGTACAGACAAAGATAACCCAGGAGAGAACATTTGCTTAACAGCCACACATTGTGCCAGAGGTCAACACAGTGGGCACCAGACCAACTGGCCCTCATTCAACCCTGAACTTTACACACTTGCACTATGTTGACGTCAAGCAAGAATAAACTGCACAGTTACACACAGTAGACCTCTCTGTGATGCTGTGAAGATGGGCACTTACCATTTGTCATAATGAGTAGGCTACCTGTGCCTGCCTGGAGTTCTGCTGTGGCATAAATCTCCACCATGCAGATAACACCATCAGAATCTGGTCATTTAAAAAAAAAAAAAAAAACAATCTGAGGACACAGACAGTTTTTAAATCTTTTGAGAATCTAGAAAGTCATTGGCACTCAGTCATGGGTCTCATTTGTGTGTGAAATGGCAGCATTAATGTTACTACTGGCTGGAGATGGGGATCAAATAATAACCCCTCTGAGCTGATAGGCTTGCCCAGGTGCTCCTGTTTTATGAAGTCTGAGATGGAGGAAGACAGATGCAGCCAGATGTTTTTTTGAATTAGCTTCTGCCATGCAGCTATCCTGGCGGCAAAGACAGCAGAGCAGGCACACAGACTGAGGACAGAGCTCAGGCTTGTGATGACATCATTGAGTGGGTTTCTGCAACAAAATAAACATCTTCATCAGCAGCAGCGAAGGCGTCCACTCACCACTTTCTCTCTTCTGCAGGATGGAGATCATAATATAGGCACATGGCTTGAGTGAGTTGAGTGAGGGCTGGTTTGGTGTGTTCTGGCCTGAGGCAGGACTCACAGCAGGCACGCAGGTGAAAGCTCATGATGTAATCGGTCTGGCAAACTAGACACACTCCCGCTGGAAGACATCCATCTGTGTTCTTCTGCTTCATGCTGTTGCAATAGCAGAAGAAAAAAGGGAGCATATAAAAAAAAGAAAGTGCAGTTCAACAGCGAGGACCTTTTTATAATGTTATACATTTTTAAAGCTTTCTCACTTGATACAGAGATTCTTTTTAGTGATTTAAAATTCACTAAAATAATTTATAAAAGGAGCAATGGTGGCTTTCCATTTACAAGTATGAGTATAAAATGTACCCATTACAATAACAAGGTTTAAAATATCAGAGACACTAGAGTCCAGATTGTCCATAATATTGATAATATCCTTTAATTTTAAAAGAAGGTATATTTAGGATTAGGACTGGCATCCAGTCTGAACTCAGTCCTCTGTCTCTTGTCCCTGCAGTTTATTTACATGGCCCAAAAATGTCTGTGTTGTTTAAAGATATTTTATTAATGGTAAGAGCTCTCACTCGTTCGATCATTCACACTACTACATATACACACAAACACGCGGTGATGCGGGCGATCACTTCTTTGGAATTGGTTGTATATCATGTTCTAAATATACAAAATAATAAAAACCCTGCCTCCATTCCCAACAACATATCTTTGTGACAGTGTCCCACTATGGGACTGTCAGGGAAACAAGCTCAGAGCTCACACTGATCCTGCATCATGAAGAGCTGTATTTTAATGCATTTTATCCTGCTAGTCCATTAAACTGCTGTCTGTTTTGTCAATGGTCTCAACAAAAATGGTTGTAGACCACTGAAATAGAAGTCACTGCTGTCTACACACACACACACACAAATCATTTCATTCTGTGGTTCAAATTAGAGCAGAAATCTGCAGCAAATTTAGGATCGCTGCAATGAGTATTGCATATTGTGTATGAATACCTCTACAGTACGTATCAACAGCCTTTACAGGCTACATGCAAGGTTTGGACAATAATGGGTTAATAAGTTGGGAGATAAATTTAAACCTTCCTTCCTGTCCTTCAGTACTGAATGTGTTGGAGGAGACTGTGAAGCCTGTAAAACAGCGCCATCTTGTGGCAGAAATCCTAAAGGATGCTCTGTGCTCACAGTGTTTGCCTGCAACTGTCATCTGCATCGTTTATTGCTGTGATGTTTTTACAGTAAGTTACTCGTCAGTTGCTGCCAGTTCATTCCTGTCGAATTCACAGCAGCTTTTGTACAGCAGCGTACATTCTTTTCTTCTGTTTTTTAGTCTTAGTCAACACTTAAATTAAGAAACCTTTATTAGTTTCTTAATTTAAATTGCTTAAGGCAGCCCAGCAAAGACTGGAGGCTATGTAAGGACACAGAAGGACACACAACAGTGACTAGGGAGGAGTTGGGATCGAACCACCAACCTTCCAGTTATTGTAACCCTTAGTATAGCAGGGTTACAACCCTGCTATACCACTGAGCCACTGCTGCCACAGCACACCTGCTGCAGTGTTCAAATGTCAACTCTTGATGGCGGTGTTGTGTCGTTTGTATACACAAACACAATGTATTGTTGGATGGAATTGTGTAAATATGACGTCATGTTTATAGTTACATTTATTTTTTACAGATCATTCCTAAAGTCAAAGTGACTGGGCTCTAACCCATGAGATAGTCATGCACCTTTAGACTACATAGCCTCTGATGCTAGAACACATTGTGTATGCAGCATTATCTTATGTACACTTATACATAAGGACACTCAGTCAGTGTTTGACCCTCAGTACCTGCAGACAGACAGCTCATTAGCTACTGTAATGCAGACATGTTTCTTTTTTGATGCTGATGTTTGTCAGAAAAAGAAAAAACCTGTGTATCCTTACCAGCCCAGTGAACGGACAGGATGAGAGAGACGAGCACACACTCAGGTCTGATCATTGTAAAAGCTGTTTGTCTCTGCTCACTCTACACTGTGTGTGTGTGTGTGTGTCTCTCAGTGATTCAGTCTCACTCTAGTGGACAATCTGAGTAATGCAGGACTGTTGGTTTTGTTGTGTTTCTGGAGTCAATGTTAGTAAAACCCTTTCTGAAAGCAAGAGTAAATTTCATTTATTAAAAGTCACACCAAACACATAACACACATAAAATACAGCAAATGCATATAGTTTCAGCCAAACACACCACAACTGGAAATAAACAAAGAAAAACTCTTGAAGCTTCCACAGTTGAATCAACCATCTGTCCTTTGATCATCATTTAGTCTAAAAGAGAAAATTTAAATTAATGGTCTACTGATTAATGTTTACTTAACAAAAGTGCAAAAAATGATCAATGCCGTCATGATTTTAATACCACACAGCAGAGATAATAAACCACATGTAAAATTTAATAAGGTTTAGAACAGCAGAATAATCAGAGCTTACCTTTATCATCATGGCTGACATGCTGAAGATGACGGAGACGAGGAAGAAACAGAGGAAAGCGACGGCCATGTGCCAGTTCTCTGCTCCTGCATCGAGGCTCACATCTGCATGCATGATGTGGTCCAAGAAGTTACAATGTTCCAGCACATCTGTGAAGGATGTTACATTAGATCTGTTAGTTACACCTGCAGAGGTTAGAACAGTCACACAGCAGCAACCTGACAGGAAGCTGGAGTCACTGAAGGAGGAAGTGTCTCTGCTGTACCACAACCATCTGTATATCATGTATATAACACACTCAGTGGTATATTGACCTGTATATTATCCTGTACATAGTATAGATACTGTACATGTTGCGCTTGCTGCTCATTGTACTTGTTGATAGATGTCAAACTGCATTTCATTGCCTTGTACATGTACATGTGTAATGACAATAAAGTTGAATCAAATCCAATCTAGTAAGTGAGAAGAAGGATTAAGTCCAAGTCAGAATTCTGAGATTAAAGTCATAGTATTTATGTTATTCTGACACATGAATTATAAGAAATCTGACTTTATTCTGAACAAAAAAGACTCATGTTACCTGAACACAGACTGACGTTCTTTGTGACAGTTTTGTTCCTGTCAGACACCTCACAGGTGAAGACCGTCCCTTTTTCACACTCTGCTTGAGGAACAGAAAGCTGGCTGGTTACTGCCACACGTCCATCTGCAGCCATGCTGATGTCAGCAGGTGATCCAGATTTTAGCTGGGAGCCAGAAAACCATTTAATTTGAGGGTTGAAGCCTCGTCCAGAGCACAGGAGCTTCTGCAGGCTGGACTTTTTCTGCAGGCCTGACTCTACACCGGGGACCAGGAGGAGCTCTACTGAGGGGTCACCTGAAAAGAGAAGGTAACATCAGTCAGTCAGGATGTTCCTGAGTCATACAGGAAGATCCAATCAGCTGTCACTGTGGAAGACCTCACCAAACATATTTATAGTGGACTTTGATGGGAAGGAGCTGGAGAAGTCTGGACCGACTTTGCAGGTGAAACTTGTGTCTTTAGTCCAGTAACTCTCAGGGACAGAGAAGCTGACTGAATGGAGACCCGGACCTTCAGGGAGATCCACAAACACTTTTTCAGAAATATCCCTGCCATTGGCCTGAAAGGTGACGTAGGCGTCAGGTGAGGAGAGATGTGTGATGTCACAAACGAGCTCAGCACTGTTTCTTTTCAGCAAGTCTGAGAGAGACCTCCTGATCTCCACCGATGGAGCAGTTACTGCAGGTCCTGGAAGATACATACAGAAAACAGCACAAATGAGTCTTTCAGGTCTTCTGCAGGCACTTTATTCATTTTCACTTCATCTTACTTGCAACTGTCACATTCCTCTCCTCACGGAAGAAGCACTTGTGTTCTGCTCTGCATGTTACAGTGTTAAGCTGCTTCCACCGACTCACATCAACAGTCACATGGCTGGATATATGAGTCATGGTTGCTTCCTCCTTCACTGAGGATGCTTCTCTCTTATCCAGCAGCCAGGTCACCATGGGTTTAAAAACAGAAAAGTGGACGACACACGTTGCCTTCACCTCAGATGTTGATGTCATCACAGTCTTAAAGCTGGGAATCTCCACATGAATGGAAGGACAGGTGCCTGAGGGAACTGTAGAAGAAAAGTGTTAATCCATTTTCTCACTAATCTCTCTAAACTGAGATTAAAGTCAGACATGAATACATGAATCAATAATATCATCAAAACTTGACATCAGTCAGATATATTATTAGTATGTGCTGTGAGGCAGCAGCTGTGCATCCTTACTTTTACACACATTTGTTGTTTTGCTATATTCAGTGTGATTGTGAGTGGACTTGCAGGTAAAATTGGAGCCTCCCATCCAATCTGTCAAGTCTGGAATGATCTCACTGCTCAGAGTGAAGGTTTTCTCCTTTCCATCCATGCTCTGCAGCTCCGTCTCAGTTGACTTGGTCTTTAGAGTACTGTTGTCCTTTTGCCATTCGACACTCAGCTCCTTTGGAAAGAAGCCACTCAGGGTGCAGATGAGTTTGACCGGAGAGACCCCAAATTCACCGTCCCACTCGGGGTGCAGTGTGATGTTGGGTTTGATGATCCGCAGTTCTGAGAAAGAGCAGAGACAGCTTCATCTTTGCAGGCCTCATGGCCTCATGGAGCTAAAAAGCTTCAGTCTCAGTCATACATACCTTAGGATGGTGGTAAGTAAATGGTAACCAAAAGTGGTAACCAAATGTAACCACTCTTATTTCTAACTGCAGTGCTTTTGTATTAAGGCTAGATGGCATACAAGGCCTGGTGGTCAGATGTTGAGTGAGTTAAGACATGAAACATTGAGTAACACCCGGGCCCCCCCACAAAAAAGGACCCGGGTGTCACGAATACAGAAACAACACGACACAGAGAGCAGCAGAGCGTCACAAAGAGCAGGTGTGAGGCAGCGCGCCATGCCAGTAAGAGAAACAGAGCACATATTCAAATGTCAGTTATCACACAGACACTGAACATTTCACACTTCTCATGACTTCGCCAAAGAGTTTTGTTCTCAGGTCTCATAAGTCCAAATTAACAGACTGTAAAAATCTCATTTACATACTGAGTTCAACATGGGCTGCTGGGTCCAGGTGCTGTGGAGGGATGTGAGGGTTTGAGAGAACATGGTTAAAAAAAAGAGAGAGAGTCCATTTAAACATTTTTTTTTAAAAAGGAAAGACTTAAAATAAAAAAGCAAAACAACAGCTGTGATTATTATGAGAGAATATGGAGAAAAACACTTGTGTTAAACAGAAAGTACCTCTCAGAGTCACTTTGTTTTTTTTCTCCTGAAAAGACAAAAAAACACAGATTAGATTTCTGTCATTGTTAAAGTTATAAACACAGTTTATCGATCTCAGGTATAATAAATCTTGTCCAGTCGAGACAACACAGGCACACAGAGACAGAGGAGAGGAGGAAGCATGAAGACTGAAGGACTTCTGCCAGCACAAGGGAACAGTTAGTGCTGCTGTGGAGAGATAAGAGTGGAGAGTGAAGGTGGACCTTACCAGAAGTCTTTGTGAAGGCCATCTTCAGCGGTTCATACCAGTCTTTGTGATCAATGACAAAGTGGGACGTCACCCATCAGGCCCATTTGTCATAGGTGATGTCATAATCACGCTCAAATGTGTGCTTCTCTTTTCTGAGTTCGTCACTAAAGATTTTTCATCCCGTCCCTTGTGGACAGAGTCTGTTTACTTTGACATGTTACAGAGCTCTGCCACTTAAAATCAAGTCAGTGGTGTTGGGCCCTCTGACCTCAACATCCACTTCTGAAGTAGGATATCCCTCACCTGCTGAGTGAAAGATTAAGGAACAATTGAAATTAAATGTACAAAAAGAAAAAAGTACTCACGGGATGAGAGTCTCTCTTTGAAGGGCACAGACTCATTCACACATACAGGAGCATTGTTTGGGCCTTGCCCTTTAAACACACATGTAAATGTTGTGTCTCTAATCCACTCTTTGGGCTTGGCTGACAGAAAACCTGTGACGCTGTACAGCACAGTCCGGTTTGCGTCCTTCCTTCCTTCAGAGGCGCCTCGTCTGTTGCTGGTGATGTGTGCGTTGTTTTTCAGCCACGTGATCTCTTTTTTAGTGTTTTAGCTTGAAATGCTGAGAGAGAGAAAAAAATCAGAAACCACCATCAACTCATTAATGTAAACAATATTTAAGTCATGCAATTAATTTTTCTGTTCTTATGCTGCTCTGTGTCTTCAGAAGAGGATCAGAGCCACCACAGACAACTTTGTGTTTGTGACTTTTTCACAGAATTTAGACATTAAAATCAGAATTTGAAGAAATGTTCTGAAAAATTCTGAGAATAAAGTTAGAATTTAACTCCAACCAAACTTTTTTTATTCTCATTAGTATATCAAATTTATTGATATTTATTAATTATAATGTTTTTTTTTAAATTCTAGGTTAAAAATGTGAAAATTTATATATGCATATTTAAATTTTGATGAAAAAAAGAATTCTGCAATAACACTGAGCTTTATTTTATTTTAAGTATTTACTTAATATTCTGATACTAAATTTAGAACAAACATAAACAGAAATGTGATTTAATTAAATTCAATTTAGCTGATGAATAAAAGTCAGGCAGTTTCTAAAAAGAATTCTGATTTTATTCTCTGATTTCTGAAAATTATTATTTTTTTAATGAAGAAAAAGAAACAAATCAAGAAATAATCTTCTTCATAGTAAACAACTCTCTTTTGTTCATGTTCAGTTAATTACAATGAACTTAAGCAGCTCAGGATGAAAACAAGACTTCACAACTAACACTTATTTATGCAGGACAGACTATAAAGGATATGCAGACTACATTCATTTACATGCACTTTAATGTACTGGCAGTGATCAGACAGGTACAACCAACCTGCTCCTACATGCTTTTTACCTAAAGTCTGTTATATTCATGTCTACTTTTCACATATGTACACAGTCCTGCCATGTAGCATGGATTAGAAATGCAACCAACCACAAAAAAATAGAAATAAATGACTTAGCATGAGGCTTACTTGGCTTTTTGTTGATGGTGGCTTGTGAGTTCCCTGCGGTGTGAGTAACAGCACATTGGAAGCTGTCGTTGTTGTCCCAGTCCTGTCTCCTCACTCGGACCTGACTGACCCCCATGTAAGCGCTGTCTTTCTGTACAGCAGGGTACTGGATGAAGTCAGTCAAGGTTGTGCCGCTTTTGGTCCATGAGAAAGTCAGCGGGGAAGGACTGAAGCCGGTGGCCAGGCAGCCAAGAGTGACCGTGTCTCCACAGACGGAGTCGCACGGAATCAACGGAAACACAGTCGGCTTAGAAGGAGAGGCTGAAAAAAGGAAAATGACTTAAAATTCTAAAATAGGATTAAAATGTTGTAACAGACATTTTTAGTCGAGAGAGATGTCACCTGATGTCACGACTGAGCTTTACGGGCCTCTAAAACGTTGACATCAAGTGGCCTCCATACATTTATTGAAGCTTTTTCTTGCAGGTAAACCTCCAGCATTGGTTTTTACAGAAATAAACCTCTATCATGACTTACCAGATGCAGTTTCCACTAACAAAAGCACATCCCTCTATTTATTATCACTTTCCCCTGAGATACAGGCTGCACCTCCTGTGGTCTGGTTTTTATATAACATTGTTTGCTAACAGTTAGTGAGCACTTCCTCTTTTATCAGACACAGTTACAACAGCATGGAGTTGTAACTCATACTGCAAATATTCAGTTCATCATTGAACCTTCTTCCAGGCTGTTATTGTTTATTAAGATTTCAAGTCAGCACCCGTTAAATCTATATATTGATTCCTTCCACGTCCTCTTCCTCCTCTCCATCCTCCTCTTCCCTCTTCCTCTCTGGCTCCGGCAGTAATCTCTGCCCAGGTGAGGTGCTGGAAACTAAACTGGGTCATGGTGAGGTTGGAATTTAGAGCTTCCAGGTCAGCTTTGTCAGACTTTACTTTGTTTCCTTCCATTGACCTTTTGCTCCGTGTGCTTAGCGTGTTTGAGGATTTCCTTTATACGGTTTTGAGACCAACCACTCACCAGTGTGGTCTGCATGTGAGTGGACACAGGTTTCTGCTGCCACCTTTCATGTCACCATCATACGGCCTGTAAGACGGCCAGGAAATTCAATCACTGGTGCAGTTATTAGCTGTGACACAGGCCTGTTGGATCCTTTTCCATCTTAGCTCCTGAATCGGTTGAGGAGGTGATGACATAGAGAAGATGTTGCAGAACGACCCTCTTCTTCATCTAATGTTTGGACGGGTGTTGAATCAGAGGAGTAAGCGGGTGGTGCTGATGGGTAACACGGAGCACAGTTGTTGTCTTCATGTTGGTGTTTGCCCGGCCAGAGAGGGATAGAGAGAAGACACAGGTGTATTATCAGCTGCTTTTCCCTGGTAATCCTGTCTCCCTTTGTTCAGTCACATTCACACTTGGACACATTTCTTTCTGTAGTTGATCTCTTTTGAGTTCCTTGTGCACAATGAAGCTGTTAGTGACAGCAATGTCCAAAAGGTTCTGAAAAACTCTCTTAGTTTTTCTGTGCACTGAGTGTGTTTATCTGCTCAGAGGTGTCCACTCCCCCCATGTACTTGTTATACTCACTCACAGCTGTGGGTCTGGGGACAGGGACCCTCTGACTGTGCCCGTCACGGGTCTTCTGTTGTCCATCCATTTTACGAAAACCATCCTGGATCCACCTGATGGAGTCTCTCTTTAATTTTCTGAACAGGAGGCTGCTGTAAACCCGCCTCTTGATATGATTGAAGAGGGAAAGGGCACATAAAAATCCTGTGGCGTGATGTCAGGAACACCTTTCCCCAATGTTAACACATTAAAAAAAACATCCTTTCCTTCGATTTCTAGTAGTCTAGAAATTATATAACCTATTCATTAGATTCCCATTTTCAGCCAGTTATGGTTTATAACAATATAGATACAACTAAAACAACAAACTAAATTTAAAGCTGCAAGCAGCCTTACAGGGCTCTCTCACAACTTGCAGTCTGCGGGGGGCCACCTCAGTCTCCTCTCCTCTCATTTCCAGAGACGTACACCGAAAAACATGTTTACAAGACACGTATCAGCACATATATCAGCACATATATCAGCACATATATCAGCATATCAGTCTGTTCAGACTCAGATGAAGAGCAGTCCTGTAAGATTTTGTCCACACTGGATTAAGTATGTGGCTGCTACTGTGAAAAATACAGTCACTTCCTGTGTAATAGCGAAGGGTTAATTTTGAGGCCACACCCCAGGCACACCGTAATTCTTTTGGATGAAGTATGTGGGACCACAAAGGTTTTGTAGGAGGGTCAGAAATGTGTTAAAACAGCCAGAGGGGGCTACATGTTAGGTGAACAAATATTTTGAGGTGAGATGAGTGTGTGTGAGTCTCCTGGTCTTTTCAGCTCTGGTTCAGACTCAGTCAGTGTTTGACCCTCAGTACCTGCAGACAGACAGCTCATCAGCTACTGTAATGCAGACATGTTTCTTTTTTGATGCTGATGTTTGTCAGAAAAAGAAAAAACCTGTGTATCCTTACCAGCCCAGTGAACGGACAGGATGAGAGAGATGAGCACACACTCAGGTCTGATCATTGTAAAAGCTGTTTGTCTCTGCTCACTCTACACTGTGTGTGTGTGTGTGTCAGTGATTCAGTCTTAAACTCTGCAGCAACACATGAAAGGATGGAAGAGGTCAGAGCTTTGCATCGACTCCTCCTCCTCAAAGAGAAACACTCCTCAGCTCATGCAAATTTCTGCACATTTTCATCTTCATTTCATGACTTTAAATATATTGAAGAATTTCAATGCTCAGCTGTTTTTTCAGCTTCTTTATCTCAGATACAAAGCAGATGTATTGATTCTGCTCTGCAGCATTTGGTGGCCTTTATATCATGTAAACAATCTCAATATATTCAATATTGATCTTTAAAATCAATAATCTTCCCTTGGTTTTGAGGAGCACGTCTCAAACAGCAGTGCACCTAAAACAGGTCAAGGGTGCCTGCAGCCCATGTTGGACCTTCCAGCAGCATCACACTAACACATCTGCTTACTCTTACTTTCATGTACCATTTGGGGTCAAAGTTCAGGCTCCATGTTAGCTCGTCTGTCTGTGTAATCCAATGCAGCACGGAGGTGACGCGACTGCTGCAGCTACACAGAGCTTTGTCTCACTCTAGTGGACAATCTGAGTACCACAGGACTGTTGGTTTGTTATAATGTGTTATTGTAGTCAATGCTAGGAAAACCTTTTCTGAAATTTAATTTATTAAACACACCAAATACATAATACAAAACAAATGCATATAGTATCAGCCGAACACATAACAAATGTAAATAAACAAAAAAATCTTGAAGCTTCCAGTTGAATCAATCATCTGTCCTTTGATCATCATTTGGTCTAAAAGAGAAAATAACAAAACAAATCATGATCTACTGATTAGAAAAACAACTGCATCTTTTAATAACAAACGGCAGACATATTAAAACCACATAACATTTAGTAAGGTTTATAGCAGCAGAACGACCAGAGCTCACCTTTATCATGGTGGCTGAGAAGCCGAAGATGATGGAGATGAGGAACAGACAGAGGAAAGCGATGGCCATGTGCCAGTTCTCTGCTCCTGCATCGAGGTTCACATCTGCATGCATGACATGGTCCAAGAAGTCACAATGTTCCAGCACATCTGTGGAGGATGTTACATTAGATCTGTTAGTTACACCTGCAGAGGGAGTGCAGGTTAGAACAGTCACACAGCAGCTACTCAGCTATGTACTGGGTGTACATAACATGATTGTGAGAATAACACAATGGATGCTATCAATGCTATTTGCATCAAAGGTGGATGTAGCATCGTGGGTACATACACCAGGGTGCTTGTCATGCCATATAATGGGTGTAAATAGCATTCTCCTATAGACCTGGGTGCAAATAGCATCGACCTAAAACCAGCTCCGAGTGGATTTATTGTGTGATAGAATGTGTATCAGTGCATGAGTTGTCACCTGGTTTAGAGATGTTCAGGAACAGGGTGGTGTTTGCATGCTCCACCCTGCAGGTGATCACCATCCCTGGTAAGAAGTCGATCTGGGACAGGCGGAGGTAACTTTGGATGCTGAACTTTCCATCGGGGCCTCTGTGGGGCTCTGTGGTGTTGTAGTTCCACAGCGCCGTGGTGTCACGAAACCAGGAGATGTTGATAGACGAGGGGCTGAAGTTAGAGACTAGGCACATGAGCTCATTGGAGCCCTGGAGCAGGAAACCTGAGGGTTTGCTGTAGGTCACTGAGGCTGTAGGAATAATGGATTTGATCAGAGGAAGGCAACAGAAAAGCTAAATGATTCATATAAATATAAATAACTAACTATATAGCTCACCATAGACATCAGTGATTGAAGCTTCTATGGGGGTTTCAGATGACTCATGTCTGACAACACAAGAGTATGTTGACCTTTTGTCCTCAGCTTTCGTCAGAGTCATTCTGCTGCTCATTGAGTAAAAGCTGTTCCCTGTGTTCTTCCATGCAGGACTGTTGATGTAAGCAGACAACGGCACAGTCTCTCCATCCTTTGTCCAGTTCACCAGGATGTTTGATGGGAAGAATCCAGACACCAGGCACACAAGTGTGACGACGTCCGCTGACAGCTCAGAGTCAGAGGGCTGCATAATCTTCACTGATGGTGGGTGCACGACTGGAAACAAGAGAAATAGGGTTCATATATTTGTACCTTCACTACAAAGACCAGACTAGCAAGCCATCTGTACTGCTGCGTTTCCATATTTTGCCGTCGCTCACCTTTGCTTCTGCATACCTGGTCCTTATAGCCCTGTTTGGAACATCGATGTTTTGCCTCACAGGACACCGTTTTGTATGCACGCCAAACATCTGCTGAAACATTGAGGAAGCTCCGCAAAGTCTCTGTCCCATTGTTGTGACTCACCGGTGGCTCCGTATGATCATTATTATGTTCTTTACTATCGACATTCCAGGTGATGGAGAAATCCTGAAGTCGGGGGGCGACCAGGAGACAGGTAATGGTCACCTCTGAGCTGGTCATAACCTGAGACAGAGGTGGTCCTTCAATGAAGACGCTGGCAATCTGAGATGAAGCTGGAGTCACTGATGGAGGAGAAAATGAAATGAAAAGTGTTGGTGTAGCACAACCTACTGTATATCATGTACGGTATGTAATATATTTAGTAATATATTGACCTGTATATTATTCTGTACATACTATACTATGTATAATATACTGTCCATGTTTGGTGAGATGCCAAATTCATGGTACCTGAACACAGACTGATGTCCTTTGTGACAGGTTCAGTCCTGTCAGACACCTCACAGGTGAAGACCGTCCCTTTTTCCCACTCTGCTTGAGGAACAGAAAGCTGGCTGGTTACTGCCACACGTCCATCTGCAGCCATGCTGATGTCAGCAGGTGATCCAGATTTTAGCTGGGAGCCAGAAAACCATTTAATTTGAGGGTTGAAGCCTCGTCCAGAGCACAGGAGCTTCTGCAGGCCTGACTCTACACCGGGGACCAGGAGGAGCTCTACTGAGGGGTCACCTGAAAAGAGAAGGTAACATCAGTCAGTCAGGATGTTCCTGAGTCATACAGGAAGATCCAATCAGCTGTCACCATGGAAGACCTCACCAAACATATTTATAGTGGACTTTGATGGGAAGGAGCTGGAGAAGTCTGGACCGACTTTGCAGGTGAAACTTGTGTCTTTAGTCCAGTACCTCTCAGGGACAGAGAAGCTGACTGAATGGAGACCCGGACCTTCAGGGAGATCCACAAACACTTTTTCAGAAATATCCCTGCCGTTGGCCTGAAAGGTGACGTAGGCGTCAGGTGAGGAGAGATGTGTGATGTCACAAACGAGCTCAGCACTGTTTCTTTTCAGCAAGTCTGAGAGAGACCTCCTGATCTCCACCGATGGAGCAGTTACTGCAGGTCCTGGAAGATACATACAGAAAACAGCACAAATGAGTCTTTCAGGTCTTCTGCAGGCACATTTTTCATTTTTACTTCATCTTACTTGCAACTGTCACATTCCTCTCCTCACGGGAGAAGCACTTGTGTTTTGCTCTGCATGTTACAGTGTTAAGCTGCTTCCACCGACTCACATCAACAGTCACATGGCTGGATATATGAGTCATGTTTGCATCCTCCTTTACTGAGGATGCTTCTCTCTTATCCAGCAGCCAGGTCACCTTGGGTTTAAAAACAGAAAAGTGGACGACACACGTTGCCTTCACCTCAGATGTTGATGTCATCACAGTCCTGAATCTGGGAATCTCCACATGAATGGAAGGACGGATGCCTGAGTGAACTGTAGAAGAAATGTGATAATCCATGTTCTCACTAATCTGAGATTAAAGTCAGACATTTAACTTTTCTCATAAA
Organism: Parambassis ranga; assembly: GCF_900634625.1. NCBI lineage: Eukaryota > Metazoa > Chordata > Actinopteri > Ambassidae > Parambassis > Parambassis ranga. The sequence continues at coordinate 13,607,745 of NC_041029.1, forward strand.
AATATAATATTTTTTTTCCATAGAATTTTGACCCCAAGCTGAGAATTTTGACTTTTTCTTCTGACATAGTCCTCAGAAAAGAGGACAGAAGTCTCATTTTTTGCAGGATTCTGAGAATAATAATCAACATTGCAACAATAAAAATGTCTGTAATTGTGATTAAAGTCAGAATTTTAAACACCAAATTCAAACATTAAATTTTGACAGTGGCTCTTATCCTGTTCTGTACACAGTGGATGATTCAGAAACACTCATGTTACCTGAACACAGACTGACGTTCTTTGTGACGCTGTTGCTTCCGTCAGACACCTCACACTTTAAGACCGTCCCTTTTTCCCACTCGGCTTGAGGAACAGAAAGCTGGCTGGTTACTGCCACACGTCCATCTGCAGCCATGCTAATGTCAGCAGGTGATCCAGATTTTAGCTGGAAGCCAGAAAACCATTTAATTTGAGGGTTGAAGCCTCGTCCAGAGCACAGGAGCTTCTGCAGGCTGGACTTTTTCTGCAGGCCTGACTCTACACCGGGGACCAGGAGGAGCTCTACTGAGGGGTCACCTGAAAAGAGAAGGGAACATCAGTCAGTCAGGATGTTCCTGAGTCATACAGGAAGATCCAATCAGCTGTCACCATGGAAGACCTCACCAAACATATTTATAGTGGACTTTGATGGGAAGGAGCTGGAGAAGTCTGGACCGACTTTGCAGGTGAAACTTGTGTCTTTAGTCCAGTAACTCTCAGGGACAGAGAAGCTGACTGAATGGAGACCCGGACCTTCAGGGAGATCCACAAACACTTTTTCAGAAATATCCCTGCCATTGGCCTGAAAGGTGACGTAGGCGTCAGGTGAGGAGAGATGTGTGATGTCACAAACGAGCTCAGCACTGTTTCTTTTCAGCAAGTCTGAGAGAGACCTCCTGATCTCCACCGATGGAGCAGTTACTGCAGGTCCTGGAAGATACATACAGAAAACAGCACAAATGAGTCTTTCAGGTCTTCTGCAGGCACTTTATTCATTTTCACTTCATCTTACTTGCAACTGTCACATTCCTCTCCTCACGGAAGAAGCACTTGTGTTCTGCTCTGCATGTTACAGTGTTAAGCTGCTTCCACCGACTCACATCAACAGTCACATGGCTGGATATATGAGTCATGTTTGCTTCCTCCTTCACTGAGGATGCTTCTCTCTCATCCAGCAGCCAGGTCACCATGGGTTTAAAAACAGTGAAGCGGACGACACACGTTGCCTTCACCTCAGATGTTGATGTCATCACAGTCTTAAAGCTGGGAATCTTCACATGAATGGAATCACGGGTGCCTGAGGGAACTGTAGAAGAAAAGTGTTAATCCATTTTCTCACTAATCTCTCTAAACTGAGATTAAAGTCAGACATGAATACATGAATCAATAATGTCATCAAAACTTGACATCAGTCAGATATAATATTAGTATGTGCTGTGAGGCAGCAGCTGTGCATCCTTACTTTGACACACATTTGTTGTTTTGCTATATTCAGTGTGATTGTGAGTGGACTTGCAGGTAAAATTGGAGCCTCCCCTCCAATCTGTCAAGTCTGGAATGATCTCACTGCTCAGAGTGAAGGTTTTCTCCTTTCCTTCCATGCTCTGCAGCTCCGTCTCAGTTGACTTGGTCTTTAGAGTACTGTTGTCCTTTTGCCATTCGACACTCAGCTCCTTTGGAAAGAAGCCACTCAGGGTGCAGATGAGTTTGACCGGAGAGACCCCAAATCCACCATCCCACTCGTGTGACAGTGTGATGTTGGGTTTGATGACCTGCAGTTCTGAGAAAGAGCAGAGACAGCTTTATCTTTGCAGGCCTCATGGTGCCTGTTAGAGCTAAAAAGCTTCAGTCTCAGACTGAGACTCTCAGTCATACATACCTTAGGATGGTGGTAAGTAACCAAATGTAACCACTCTTATTTCTAACTGCAGTGCTTTTGTATTACGGCTAGATGGCAAACTTTTACTGGTTTGTCTAGTCAGGTAGAAAGAGGGAGGAAAGGTCTGTTGAGCAGATGTTGAGTGAGATAAGGAAGGAAGCATTGAGTAACACCCGGGTCCCCAAAAATGGACCCGAATACAGAAGTGAAATGACACAGAGAGCAGCAGAGCGTCACAAAGAGCAGGTGTGAGGCAGCGCGCCATGCCAGTAAGAGAAACAGAGCACATATTCAAATGTCACACAGACGCTGAACATTTCACACTTCTCATGACTTCGCCAAAGAGTTTTGTTCTCAGGTCTCATAAGTCCAAATTAACAGACTGTAAAAATCTCATTTACATACTGAGTTCAACATGGGCTGCTGGTTCCAGGTGCTGTGGAGGGATGTGAGGATTTACATAGCAGCACAAGAGAACATGGTTAAAATAATGCGAGAGAGAATAAAGTCCAGTTAAACATTTATTTAAAGAAAAAAGACTTAAAATGAAAAAGCAAAACAGCTGTGATAATTATAAGAGAGAAAATGGAGAAAAATACTTTTGTTGAACAGAAAGTTCCTCTTGGAGTCACTTTGTTTTTATTTTATTTCACCTGAAAAGACAAAAAAAACACAGATTAGTAAGATTTCTGTCATTGTTCATTGTGCACTGACAATTTTAATCACAACAGATCGCAGTAAAGACAGTCTAACAATGTGACATGGTAATGTGGGACTTTTCTGATTAAATATCCCACACATTTTATAAAAGATATCAGAAAATCTACACGTTTGCACTTTAACCCAACTACCAGATGACAGCTCAGCCTGATGGTAGTGGGGTGGTAGTTGTTCAGGCTTTGAATTAATTGGTAACAGCATTGTTTTATTTAGAACAAATCAATATGCTTTACATTATTTCATATCAGTGGTTTTTTTGTCTGGTTCCTGTGAGGCATTTATGACACTGAACTCTTGCTGACACCAAAACTAATTCAACTCATCTGCTGTCAGACAGCAGTGATGCTAGCAGTTCAGTTTATATGTTTGTTAAATGATGGTGAACAGAAATAGCATATAAATATGTACCTTGACAGCAGTGGATAAGATGGAAAACAGCAGAGTGATGAGGAAGAGGAGGATGAAGGCGACGGCAGTCTTTGCCATGTTATCTTGTTCTGCGTCCATGCCCATGATCCACTCACAGTTGGTTTCAACCAGGATCTCAGACTGTTGTACAGAGATTCCTTTAAGTAAAAAATAAAATAAAATGTAACCTCAGAACCACAACGCCGCCATGACCAAATCTTCACTAACAAACTGTGATATTTTATTGTAGCTTTATTCTAATCAAAATATAAAGTTTGCACTAAGATTCTGTAAAAATCTTTAAAAAAATCTACACAGAAGCCATGTTTGAGTCACATGTGACCAGCAGTCACATGACATCTGTCTTTGTAACTGTGTCATGCTGCACAAAAACACATTTAAATACTTGTAGCCATGATTGTGCTGCTGTGCTGCACTGAACATGTGACAGGATGACAATTAAAAAATACTTTCTGAGGGTTCATGCTGCATTTTAGTCAATCTAAGCTGCTACAATTTACAGCAGCACCATAAAGCCCTGTTGAATTATGATGACCGAGCTGTGCAGTGACCCTGACTTGCTTTGGAAAGACTCCATTATTACTGCGTATGTGCACGACTCTGCTTGTGAATCAGAATCATGTCACCGAGAAGCTGCGGAGCTACAGTTTGACCTTACTTAGGGTTAAAGACCCAGTAGAGACAACACAGGCACACAGAGACACATCACAGAAGCAGTGTTGATGCCCCATAATGAACCAGTCACTGGTTCTGCAGTGACATTTTTTGTTGCATAAAAACAGCACAGACATCCGTTAAATAAAGACATAAAGTGCATGCGACAAACAACAGAGGTGCAAAGTATTTTTTTTTTATTTTGATTTTCAATCTGCATTAAAACACACACAAACACAATGTCATATCACAAACAACAAACAGGAGACAAGAAGACGACATCTACTGGGCCTTGCACTTTTCAGGGACATTCATGTTAAGGTTGACCAGGTTGGTTTTTTCGAATGTTCTGTACCCAATGGACCTGACAATGGCTTTAGTGGTGTTCGCCACAGACTGATGGTAAACTACGCAACTGTACACCACATCAATCTGCTCCCACTGCTCCTGACTGAGTGTTAGCTGGCCATAGGCAGAGAAGGCTCCATTGCTTTTGACAGGGTTTGTGGTACTGAACTCGTATTTTGAGTCTGCTGCCTCATCGTCAACGAGCCAAGATACGAAAACCTCCTGAGGGAAGAAGTCTTTCACATAGCAAGTCAGCGTCACCATGTCTTTTCTAGCATGTTCTACGGGATTCAGCATAAAGACTGAAGGACGCTGAACAAGATCTCCTGCAAGCACGAGAGAACAGTTAGTGCTGCTGCGGAGAAGACAGAGAAGAGCGGAGAGTGAATGTGAACCTTACCAGAACTCTTTTTGAAGACCTTCTTCAGGGGCTCGACCCAGTTTTCATGATGGATGACACAGTAGCGCACCATGCCCCTGGTCCATTCATCATAGGTGATGTCAAAATCCTGCTCAATTGTGTTCTTCTCTTTTCTCTGTTTGCTGCCAAGCAGGTCCTTTGACTTTTCATCCTCCCATGTAACATTGTTTACTTGGCCCTTGTTTACTTTGACATGACATGTTACAATGCTTCTGTCATTTAAAAGCAAGTCTTTGATGTTGGGACCTCTGATCTCAACATCCACATCTGCCATAGGACATCCACCGGTCTCCACTGAGTGAAGAAATAAGGAACAATTAGTGATAAAAAAAACCCACTGAAATAAAACGTACAAAAGAGAAGAAGTACTCACAGCTTGAGGGGTCTTTGAAGCTCACAGAGTCATTCACATATACAGGAGCATTGTTTGGGCCTTGGCCTTTAAACACACACGTAAAAGTTGTGTCTCTAGTCCACTCTTCGGGCCTGACTGACAGAAAACTTGTGGCGCTGTACAGCTTAGTATTGTTTTCATCCTTCCTTCCCTCAGCAACAATCTTCACCTCTTCTACTTTGCTGGCGATTGCTGCGCCGTTTTTCAGCCAAGTGATTTCAACTTCATTGTTTGGAGAAAAATCTTTGGCAAAGCAGGAGAAGGAAGCGTCGCTACCCTCATCAAAGGAGGAGTACACTTTAACAGTTGGCGATATATACACGGGTTCTGAAAAACAAAGACATACACAAATATATATATGCAGAAGCAGGGGGATCATATATATATGCAGAAGCAATATGAAGCAACACTGTAATGCTAATGCTACTCAAATGACAAACTTTCTGCATCTTTACTGAAGTGTGCATGAAGAGTTCGACTTTGATGGGTACAAAATGACATCATTGAGCAGCAGAGCTTTACATGCTCGCTTCTGCATATACATGGACTGGCAAGCAAACACAGGCTTCATGTGAATGTTGATTTTTAGTACAAGTGGAGGCAGGACAGGAGCAGAGGGACGAAAAGAAGCAGAACACACTTTTTCTGGGACAGGTGCAGGAGTCGTACAGTATATTAGTAAAGACTTAAACAATGATCGTCAACATCAACCAGGCCTGCAACTCATCATTTAAAAAGATTAAGATAATATAAGATTAATCTTTATTAGTCCTCCACAGGAGAAATTCACAATTACGTCATAAAATTAGATCACAAAATTAGATCACAAAATTAGATCATAAAATTCAGCTTTATAATCTGATGCGGCTGTTTTTTTTTTTTTTTTAGTATTTTAGTATAGTATTATATAGAGAAAACCCACCATCCTACAAGTCATGCATGAAAATAATATTTAAGACGTCTGAGATTGAAGTCAAAATTTAACCCTAAACCTTTTAGTCTCATTAGTATATTAAATTTAGAATTAAAAAGTATTTTTAGAATTCAAAATTCAAAGGTAAAAACTCGAACTTATCACAAATTCTCAAATTTTCTCTCTCTTTATAGATATATAAATTAAATTCTGACAAAAAAAACACCACAATTTGGATTTATTTTCAGAATTCTGCAATTAAACTCAGGATATTTTACTCTTAGTATTCCGATATTAAATTTAGAATTAAACAGAAACATGATTTAATTCTCCGAATTCTGTGATTAAATTTAGCATTAAATTAAATTATTCGCAGAATTATGATACTAAAACTGACAAAACAGGCAATTTCTAAAAAGAATTCTGATAAAAAAAATTAGGATTTTACTCTCTGATTTCTGAAAATTAAATTTAGATTATGTTAATGAAAAAAAAAATTTAAAAACAGAAACAAGAGTGCCGCTAATCCTCTTCATAGAAAACAACTCTACCTCATCCATGTTCAGTTAATTACAATGAACTTAAGCAGCTCAGGATGAAAACAAGACTTCACAACTAACACTTATTTATGCAGGACAGACTATAAAGGATATGCAGACTACATTCATTTACATGCACTTTAATGTACTGGCAGTGATCAGACAGGTACAACCAACCTGCTCCTACATGCTTTTTACCTAAAGTCTGTTATATTCATGTCTACTTTTCACATATGTACACAGTCCTGCCATGTAGCATGGATTAGAAATGCAACCAACCACAAAAAAATAGAAATAAATGACTTAGCATGAGGCTTACTTGGCTTTGTGAAGATGGCTTGTGAGTTCCCTGCGGTGTGAGTAACAGCACATTGGAAGCTGTCGTTGTTGTCCCAGTCCTGTCTCCTCACTCGGACCTGACTGACCCCCATGTAAGCGCTGTCTTTCTGTACAGCAGGGTACTGGATGAAGTCAGTCAAGGTTGTGCCGCTTTTGGTCCATGAGAAAGTCAGCGGGGAAGGACTGAAGCCGGTGGCCAGGCAGCCAAGAGTGACCGTGTCTCCACTGCCGGAGCCACACGGAATCAACGGAAACACAGACGGCCTAGAAGAAGAGGCTGAAAAAAGGAAAATGAATTAAAATTCTAAAATAGGATTAAAATGTTGTAACAGACATTTTTAGTCGAGAGAGATGTCACCTGAGCCGACTGAGCTTTACGGGCCTCTAAAACGTTGACATCAAGTGGCCTCCATACATTTATTGAAGCTTTTTTTTAACACGTAAGCATCCACTAAAAAATTATAATTATGCCAAAATGACAAATTTGAAAGGATTAAATTACTTTCTTACCTGATGTAACAGTAACCGTTGTACCACTTCCCCAATAGTCAAAAGCACCGTAGCACAGTGCTGAATCTACTGAGCTCTTAGTATTAAAAGTCTAACCCACCGCAGGCCAATTTTTTTTTTACGTTTAATCAATCCTACTGTACACAGCCGTTCATTATTATGGCAACACCACATTATAGATTTTACTTTACTAAAATTCAGACTTAAAATGTCCTGCTGCAGATTTTAAACAGTCCTTACCTGATGTCACTGTGACCATCGTGCCTTTTCCCCAGTAGTCAAAAGCCCAGTAGTCACAGTTACAAAAGTGTATTCACACTTATTACAAAAACCCTCCGCTGTCATACCTGCCACTTCATTTCATTCACTTTCATTGGAGGACTTGTTAAAATAGTTTTAATTGGATAATACTACATAAAAAATAATAGAAATTTCTGTCTCTAATCAGAATTCATAAAATCTCATACCTGAGGTGACGGTAACCGTGGTGCCTTTTCCCCAGTAGTCAAAAGCGTAGTCACAGTATAACAAATTATTAAGGACTGTGTACAAAAACCTGCTCCCACATTTATAAACTCTACACAGTCTGTCATTTTACAGCTTTTCAGGAGACTCACCAAAACACGCCTTTACACCGGAGTATAAACCAATGTAACAACTGTATTTCTTTTAAAAATACAGTTTTAAATAAGAGACATTTACACAGTTTGCTTACCTGATGTGACTGTGACCGTGGTGCCTTTCCCCCAGTAGTCAAAAGCATCATAGTAGTCACAGTGAAATATCTCAACATAACCGACGTACAAAAACAAACTACTGAGGTCTAAATGTACCAAAATAACCTTATACGATGTAGGAACAGGCTAATTTTACCTGATGTGACGGTGACTGTGGTGCCTTTTCCCCAGTAGTCAAAAGCTTCATAGTAGTCACAGTGAAATATCTCAACTTATCCGACGTACAAAAACGAACTTCTGAGGTCTAAATATACCAAAATAACCTGTAGATTTTTTTTTACAGTGTAGGAACAGGCTTATTTTACCTGATGTGACGGTGACCGCGGTGCCTTTCCCCCAGTAGTCAAAAGCAGCGTAGTCACAGTGAAATATCTCAACATATCCAATGTACAAAAACTGGCACCTCAAACAAACCACTGAGGTCTAAAATGTACCAGATAAACCTGTGGAATTTTTTACAGTGATAAAAACGTCTTATTTTACCTGATGTGACGGTGACTGTGGTGCCTTTCCCCCAGTAGTCAAAGTAGTAGTCACAGTGAAATATCTCAACAGGACTTTAGTACAAAAATGTTTCCTTCTGCCATCTGATGAATGATTCTACTTATGTCAATAAACACCTAAGATTTACCCAGATCTTTCTTTTTTTTGCTGCACACCTGCTTCTTATTAATATGCAGGACAAAAATAAGATGAAAATTTAAAGATAAATTAACCAAAATTTCAAACCATCTTGACACAAATAAATCTGTATTATTACTTACCAGATGTGACTGTGACCTGGGTTCCTTTCCCCCAGTAGTCAAAGTAAGCATAGCACAGTGATGTGTTACAACCTGACACTAATACAAATACTTATTTAGTTTAAACCAAAATAATCTCACAGCCTCCACTGACAAAGCACATCCTTCTATTTATTAGCACTTTCCCCTGAGATACAGGCTCATACTTCCTGTGGTCTGGGTTTTATATAACATTGTTTGCCAACAGTTACTGAGCACTTCCCTATTTCTCAGACCCACTTCCTACAGCATGGAGTTGTGTCTTTACTCAGCCATACTGCAAATATTCAGTTCATTATACGCACAAACACACATGTCAAGGCTATTATTTCAAGATTTCAACTCAGCACCTGTTAAATCAGTTATTTTACACTTCATATTTTAAAACTGGTGTCCGTAGAGACATCGCCACATTAGCATACTGATAATAATGGTATTTATACATGACTAGAAGGCAATGTTTGTGATGCTGCAGATAAAAACACAAACTTTTCGTTCAGAGGACAAACTATAATCTGACAGTGAGGACACAAGCTGGCAGTCGAAGCAAAAACACAACAATGCTAATCCATGTTAGCTACCTGGCTAACATCAGTTTGAGAAGCAATTATTTTGTCTCTAAGGCTGGGGATATACTACATAACTTGGCTTCTGCAGATGTTTTTATGACGATGGGGGTCACACCTAACAACTTCTCCAGACACAGACTACACCCCACCAAAGACAGGATTTATCAAACCAAGACAAGTGAACACGGCAAACAAACCAGCTACCAGATACCAAAAACGCAGAAAAAAACCAACAGAACTTACTTTCACTCATGCACAGTATATGTTTATTCCCTTTATTGGTATCTCAGTCTATTTACAAGCTTGACCCCGTTTTAATAAATGTCCGCCTCATTTGCTATAATCCAGTTTGAAGCTCACGTGTGCGCCGCCAGCTTCCGTCACACCAAACTATTGTTATAGAAAGCTAGCACGAGCACTGCTTCAATGACCCTGTCCAAATATGGAAGTGCACACATATTGAAAATGCACTCAGGGACATGAAGTGTGCAAGGATCAGAAGGTGTTAAAGAGCAGAACTAGGACAGTTCTGTGCACCTCACTAACAGTAAGATCAGATAGAGATAGATGGATATTTCATTGATCCCAGATGGGAAAACTCAGGAGACAAAACATGGCACCTGCTGTAGTTGTGTTGTTCACAGTGCTGCTGCTGCTAAAATTAACGAGACATCACTGCCACAAACGTTAGATTCTCCCGTTTCTTTTACATTGCTGCTAAGTCACTTTCCTCGGCAGCCCCACAGATTAATAGGTTATAGGTTAACAGGACACAGGCCCTTCCTTTCAAGCAGCACCTCTGTTCATGTTATGGCCAGGACCCATCCAATCAATTTCTACTGCTTATCCGGGATCAGGTCACGGTCAGGTCAAGCAGGGAAATGCACATCTCTGTCTCCCTATACACCTCTGCCAGCTCATCTGGGGGGGATTCTGAGGTGTTTGCAGGCCGACTGGGAGATGTAATCCTTCTGGTGTGTCCTGGGTCTGCCCTCAGGGTCTCCTCCAGGATGAACATGCCCAAAGCACCTCACCAGGAAAGTGCCCAGGGGGCATCAGAACCAGGAGCCCAAAACCATGCTGTGGGCTCTTCTCAGCGCGACAGGGCTCCAGCTCTACTCCTACATGACCAAGGTCTTAACCCCGTCTCTGAAGGGTAGTCCAGCTACCCTGCACAGTAAACTCATTTCGGCTGCTTGTATATGTGACCTCATTCTATCGGTCACAATCGACAGCTTTTAGTCATAGGTGAACATAGGAACCAAAATCAACTGGTAAGCTGAGAGCCTCGCCTTTTGGCCAAGCTCTCTCTTCACCACAACAGATCAAAGTGTAACAATTCACCTGTTTTTTTTAAATCAGGAAAACGCCACAACGCACTATTCTCACGGGCGGGTCTTATTTTGCTGCTGCTGGTTTGTCTGTTAATAAAAACCGCCAGGCTAGGCCACACACACCACACCAAAATCCCAACAATATTTATAAAAACACAGAGGAGCCAGAAATCGATTGTTTTAAGTTCACGCTGTATTGCAGGCAGAGCACAGGTGATCAGCTCGCGCACACAAGCACCGCGACACAACCGGTCTTTTTCCAAGTACCAAGTCTTTGGTAAATCCACAATGTCCGTAGATTCCACTTAACTCACGGTAAATCCAGCCAGGGAAAAGGCCCAAACGCTGCTCCACATGCTGGCGTCTTTCAGGAAAAGGTCCACTCCGACACCTGTGTCCTCCGTGTGTCTCCTGTGTCCTCCCGTGTGTCTTCCGTAGAGACATTTAAATGTTCCGCACAGGGATCCCACACCTCCGCAGCGTAGATTGGCATCTGACAAATATACATACATGACATTTATACGTGATGAGAAATAATAACCTCTTTTCTCTAATTTCTAAAACAGCCATGTAAAAAGGTGATTATGAGGCAAACTTTACAAAAGTACGGCCTGGATTCCTGAAGAAACCCTACCAATCCAGCTGTCCATCTCAAACTCAATTTTCCGCTCAATTGTGAACCAGAGATACTTAAATTCCAGCTGAGAACCGTGGTCTCCTGGAGGTTACAGCTTAATGAAGCCAACAGGACATCATCGTCTGCAAAAAGCAGATCCTGAGGCCACCCCCTCCACATCGGTTATGGACAAAAATCTAATTATAAGTAGTGTTAGAAGAAGAACAAGACTTCTCTGTTAACTTTCAGCTTCCCCCGATGCATCTATTTCCACAATGACACAGCTGTTCAACCTTTGTGTCCAGGGACCATGATGCTGGTTTGTCCATCTGTCTTGTTCTTGTGATTGCTGGACATGCTAAAAGAATTTCACCGCAGTTGGTACAAATGTTCATGTAGACTCAGCAATGAAGAGATTAGAGTTTAGTTGTCAGAAGTCAGTCAGAGGTCATGTGTGTGACAATAAACTGAACATTTTTGGACTAATTAAGACAAAACATTACATATATTGTGTGCGTCTGGACAGACACACAGGTGGAACCTGACTGCTTAGATGCAGTATGCACCAGTGTGGTTGTGACTCTACATTTCATGTTTACAACTCTGGTAACACTTTATATATATATATATATATATATATATAATAAGCTATAATTAATATCCCATCCAAATCCATTACCATTGACCTGCATTTGTCTAAAACTCTGTCATACTTGATCAGGACTGTTTGAGCTTCCAGTCCAAAGGTTTAGTCAGGAAGCACCTGCTGTGTGTTTCCTGTGTGTTACATAAATATTAGCCAGTCAGGATGTTGATAACCGCAAGTCCAAAACGTATTTGAGTTCAACAGTGTTACATGACTGAAGTTTAAAATTGTGAGTAACAGATGCTGTATTATCAGATCAGTGAATAATAACTGGATCCTCTAGTTTTGAGTCAGTTGTATTTACAATGAAAATTGTCTCCAGGTTGGTACAAAGAAGCGAAGTGTGTGTCTGATGTGCTCTGATTGTAGTTATAACACTAATAATCCATAAATTATTGATCCATCCAATGTTCCAGTGACCTTCAAATGATGCAATGTCTAATAAATTTGAGACGTTTCCTGAATATCACTTATTGTTATGAAGGCTCAGTTACACTCAGGTTTTTGTATGGCGTTTTATCACCGTGTGTACCAGCTCCCACTATAAACACACAGTGACACATCCCCATACAAAAAACCTGTGGCCTGGTGTGGGTTTAAAGTCAGTGTTTTATATGGTTTTTGGAAATTTATTTTTTATATATTTCACAGGTGTTAATGCAGTTTTACACAGAGGTTGCAGCTGTAGAGCGATTTTAGTTGGATTTCATGTTGATATTTACACAGCTGAAATAAATAAGTGTAACTTTTAAACTGAAGCTCTCCTAAAACAGGAAACAATATTGTGTTATCATTTGAGCATCTTTGTTTAGAAGTTTTGTTGAACTCTCTCATCTGCACTGTTTCTCTCTGGATTTACTGCTGGAGGTTTTTGTCATAGGATGTATCACTGTGGCTGCCATAGTATCACACTGTGGTTCACCCTCATACAAAAACTTCACACCATCCTCAGCTCATCCTGGTGTGTGTGTGTGTGTAAGTTTCATAATTATTTTACAATCGGTTATCTTTACTGACATGAAGACACTAAAACAAATCTTGATTTTGTAGGCTGATGTCTCGATAACGATGATCAGAGTTTAGTTTTTCTTCTGCAGTGCTGGGACTTAGTGGGCAGACAGACAGGTTTTTGTATGGTGTTGCATCACTGTGGTTCCACTCATACACAGTGCCACACAGTCATACAAAAACCTGTCTGATGGTAACATGCCGCAGGAGATGCCATCTTTAAACTTTAGCTCATATTTCCTCCTTTTCATTTGTATTTACATCGTCATTAAAGTCACATTTTATTTGAAACATTTATTTAGTTGTGGATATTTAATGAAAGTCGTTGTTACCAGAGGATGAATCACAGTGCAAACAACACATGTCCTCCATGTTTCCATGTCCCTCCGTATGTTAAAATGGTGCATGAACAGAAGAATTGTATCTCCGGCTGTTATTTGGTTAACATAAACCCAGCTCCTGATGTGAGGTTTTTGTAACCGTGTCAATCACTGTGGCCCCCCCCAGTTATACACAGTGACACATCACAATACAAAAACCTGCCACGGTGTATCTGCTACACTTTTAACTGTACTGTAACGTTTTTGCACATGTGTTATTATTAGACGTTTGACTTATTTATGCTTTTCATGTTTTGTGGAGTTACAAACACCTACATGTAATGCACACTTTCATCAGATTTATGGGTTTTTTCGGTTAAATATTTTGACATTCTGTGAATATTTCCTGTTTTTTCCTCACGTCGCAATGACTTCATGTCAGGGCAGGTTTTTGTGCTGCCACTTCACACTGTGGTTCCATCCACACGGTGACACACGCTCGTACAAAAACCGCAGACCTTTGTACTGCGCCAGGAACACACATACATACTTGTCTTTGTGTCTCTTTGTAACAGTGCAAACTTGGAATCACTGTCTGTCTTTTTACTGCATTTCATTTTTACATTTCATCTGGGTGAGTTTTGCTGTGTATTTATTAATAATAGTTAAATTTTTTTGTTGGACAAACACTAAATGTAGATAACAGTCTCACACACTGTCCTGTTTTTCATTTAGTCCTTTGTAGACTGAAGGTTTTTGTCACAGGGTGTATCACTGTGGTTGCCATTGTTTCCACTGTGGTTCATCTTCTGACAAAAACTTCAAGCTACTCTCCAGCTATCATCAGAACCTTTTTTTTAAATTACTACAACTACAGACTAATCTAAATGAGTAAAATACATCATTATGATGGAATATAACATTTATATGTTCCATAATTCTGAGCAGTAACTCATAATTAAAACACATTTAGCATGTGAAATACCTTTGTGTTGTGGATGTGAACGTTTTGCTCTTCAAACATTCCTCTGACTGTTTTGTCACAGTGGAAATCACCTGATTTTGTGTTTCTCTTTGGGCACCGTGGTGTTTTGAATCGGTTTAGGTCAGGAAGTTTTTGCATTAGCGTTTATCACTGTGGCCGCTGCTATATGCACAGTGAGTTAGAGCCATACAAAAACCCAGACAGGTGCCTAAAGGTCCAGCTGTCTCAGTGGAACTATGTTAAAGTCATTAATTATCTGTGCTTAAATATCTGTGCTTAAAGAAAGGATTTACAGAAGTATTTGCCAACATTAGAGAACTAAAAACAGTTTTTATACTACCCTATACCCTAACCCTAACCCTAACCCTACAACACTCTATAATATTTATATTTTTGGACATAATAGGTAACAAAACATCAACATAGAAGCTGCTTGTTTCAAAGAAAATGAATGTAAGAGCTCTTAAAAAGAAAAACATTCTACAATAGAAGTTCAGCATGATGAGTAGAGATCACTTCACTGCCCTTTTCCAGTTTTCCATGCTGTCCATGGAGCTTTGTGAGAGGAGCATGTTGATGTTTCTGAATTCCAAAGTGTAAAAGGAGGTTTTTGTCACAGGCTGTATCACTGTGGCTGTTATACTGCACTGTGATCTATCCCTGCACAAAAACTCCACCCTGAAAATCAGGCTGCACTGACACTCAGCATCCACTACCGTCTGTATTTCATTTTAATGTATTTTATTTGTGTAATTGTGTCTGTATTTTGGCTTCACTTACAGAATCACCAGCAAAGTAATAATGCTGCTCCTTATCAACATTAAACCATCATTGTTACCATATTTCGAGCTAACCTCTCTGAGTTTGCCTTCCGTTTTCACACAGAAGCAAACTTGTTTTATTTGCTATGTAACAAAAGCATAATATGTTTTATTGTGGTCTTCATACTGAAGGCAGCTGTGTATTAATGAAGGCTCAGCTTCCACATAAATGTACCTTTTAGTGTTTATACCACGGAGAGGTTTTTGTAACAGTGTGAGTCACTGTGGCCACCCCACACTGTGACACATGACAGTACAAAAACCTGTGGCACGCCACAGTGCCGCAGTTTTACTCTTATCTGTGATAAACAACTCGACACACTTTTATTTGTCAAAGTGAGATTTAATGACGACCACCGTAAGTACCGACTTTGACTCATTTTAATGAGCAGCATGTTCCAACTGTTCAAATATGATGAATGTTTGTGTCTGTGTATTTATTCGTTTTGTTTGAGCTGTATTTCTTTGCATCCTTTTCAATTTACATTAGAATATTAAAAACGTGAACTTGAATGAAGAAATATTAATTTTACTAAATTACTAATGAAGATTTTTTTTTTACTACAATACCTGAAACACTTTGTAAATCAGTTCCACAGTAACGCTGCCATTTATCGGATGGTTTGGAGGCATGGTTTTTGTTATGGTGTGTAACATTGTGTAGTAACTATAGCCACTAGCATAATAACCACAGTGACACAAGCACTTACAAAAACCTTACCAGACTACCGAATGGAAGGAGACAAATATGTTTCATATTCAACAGGTTTTAGACAAAAACTGACAGATTATGTCATAAAAACAGAGAGGAGTAGTCCTGTATGTTTATTGTTTTCATTTAAATAATAATGAAATAATTAAATTTTGACTTTTTGTTTTACTTTTCAGGTCAAAGCATCAATAAATGTTTGTATAATTGAACTCAGATAAATCCCTTTAGAGAAATGAAATGTATGGAGGTCTTTAACCTCCAGACGTTATTTACATAAAAGAAAAGTAGCACTGCACTGACCTCTGTGTGCTCCAACCAGCTTTACATGACACTGTGCTGTGCAGACCTGTAGATGGCAGCACAGCCTCATATTTACCCACAGAGGTCAGCTCCGGAGCAGCTTCAGGCGCTTCAGCCCATCAAACATTAATCAGACTGTTAAATAGAGCAAAGAAAATAACAAGCACATCAAAATACAAACATGCTGTAACCTGCGCATAATGAGTGCATGTGTTATAATAATCACAGCTTCCTGTACTAAAAAAAAAACACAGTAATGGATCACTTAATCTTTACAGTCCTTTCCACTAGATGGCAGTATTTTCCACCTTATAAACCTTAAAACATCAACAAGCTGATTCAAGTCTGAAAGTATGAGTATGACCCTCAAAGAAAATATAAACTCATTCATGAGTGTAACTGGTGTAAGCAGGATATATTTAGGGCCCGAGCACAAAATGTGCGAGAGCCCTATTGAAATCCTAGGGATTATTATTTATTGTTTAATTTATTAATTTACACAGTAGTTTGCATCATTTGAATGATACATGTAAACAAATAATCAATGGTGGAAAGTTTTGTGGGTCAAAGCCTGTCCTCGAACTTTTTTCTTTTTCCAAAGTGACGTTTACCTTTGACCTTTTATATATAATATATAATATCACTTGATCATTCTATCCTACTAAAAATGTAAGAACATAAGCATATTGAATTATATATAAAACTGTGTTTTGTGGGGTCACAATGACCTTTGACCTCCAAACTGTATTACACGGTAATATATCAATAAAAGCACCAATCCAGGGCTTCAATATTAATACTTTAACTGCATTTGGCTGCTTTTACTTGTAATGCTATGCTATGTGTCAAAAAGTAAACAGACACCATGTGCCGGCTGTCTTTAGCTGTAAAGGTGTAAATCTTCATGCTGCAGTCTACGAGATCTGCTGCTGATGATTGTTTACATTATTGGTTGATTGTCCATGATTTATCAAACAGTGTTTTCTGACATTTGATGGACAAACCATGGTGCACACACATAATTACAGTGCCAAAATTTAAAAAGTTAAAAGTTTTAGGACATGTAAACAATAAAAACAAAAATTAAAACGTTGAAGCTTTAGTAGTTCTTAAAGTTTTCTTCGAAGTTTCGGTGCTGCAGGTGCAGTCCCAGAGGTGCAGACAGAGCGGGGAAGCAGCTCTCTAAGGACGTCGAGTTTAGAAACACCCGGAAACTGAAAGACCTGCAGAGCTCCAGTGATAACCGACGTTCACGGTGTGCTGACTTCACATGGAGTTATTTTAGATGTTCTTAGAGAACTGAGACTCAAACAACAGGAAAAAACCGTCCGAGGCTTTTTTATGTTCATCTCACGCTTTATTTAATTTTGAATGCAGTCAAAATATGTGAGAATATTAATGAAAGCAAAGCAGCAAACACACAAAATACAATGCAAAGGAGATGATCCGTTTGTCAACAAAGATGAGAAATTAAGCAGATCATTCATTATGTACATGTGATTTAGATTAAAAAAAAGATGCATCCGTCCTTCACGGTCACTTCATCTGAAAAAAAGAAAAAGAAAATCATTTGTATTTTTTGAATCATTTAGCAACCTTTCTCTAAAACTCTGTCACAGACAGATTCATGTCACCATCTGAGATGTTTTTGTTTTATTGCTGCATTCAAACAGACAAACAGAGGAACTCTAAATCATGCTGTTCAACTGTTCAGTTGATTAATTTGTAGATTAGAACTTGAGGATCATGTCTCTAATTTTAAAAGCATTACAATGTATTCATCACTAACTCAGACCTCTGAGCACTTTAGAGTCATTCTACCTCGTCTGTGAAGAAGACGGGAATAAAACCAACAGGTGAGCAGCTCAGAGTTCCTTTAAAGTTTTATTGTTTATGTGAATGCAGGTCAAAATGCAGAAAAAAGTCCTGCATGTTTACCTTGACCAGGCTGAATATCATGCTATAGGAGAGAGAGAATATGAAGAGGAATATGAAGGTGGAGGTCGTTAACCACAGGCTACTCAGCTCATCTTCATCAGTGGAACCGTCTGTGCAGCTGAGAGCAAAAGCTATGTTGGTCTCTGAGGGTGAAGTTAAGAAGAGGAGGTATAGCGGATTAGATGTGTGCTTCTTCATTTTGTGGTGCAGTGTTTTCATTCATGTACACATGTAACCAAAGTGTCTCCATGCAACATTTATTGGGAACACTCAGCACACGTCAGACAACATGACACAGACACATTAAAACACAACATGATGACAAAGAAAACACTTTTTTGTACAATCACAATGACTGATGGAGGGTTTCCATGTCAGGAAATACACACAGAGACACAACAACACATCACCACAAAATACAACATGGAAAGCTGAATCTACTTTGGTGTTACTTTGTTGTCACAGTAACAGGCATTATCACCTTTGCTCGACGCTCCACCTGGTATTGTCGTGAGGTTTTCGTCATCAAACCTGATGTTGCAGCTGAACGTAGTGCTCTGCTTCCACAGCTCCTTGGTGGTGGTGTAAACACTTGTAACTAAGTAGCCAGTTTTGGATTCGTTTGGCTGAGCAGGAAAGTTGATGCCTTCATGGGTTGACACGTCCTGTCCTTTCCTCATTTGCCAGTAGATGGAGAAATTCTGCAGCACGGAACTGGAGACCAGACACACCAGCGTGACCTCTGATGAGCTGGCTATGTTTTGGCGCACGTGCACGGTCACGTTTGTGCCTTTCACATCTGAAAGAGAGACTCAGTTTAGCAGAGAACAAAAAACAGTGTAACAGTCATTCAGTGTTTTTATTGTGGATACGTACCCCTGCTGAAAGTCTCAGAAACTTGTTTAAAACCTTCAGCAGAACAGGACACTGAGTTGACGCTCTGCCACTCATTGTAGCTGCGAGTCAGTTTGCTGGTTTTGCTGTACATCACTGGGCTCTCTGTGGCGCCTTTTAATATATTGCTTCCATCCATGTTCCAGGTGATTTTAGCTGCAGATACAAGAGCTTTATCTTCTCCAGTGATGACACACTCCAACTCTGCCATCTGATTGTTGATAACGTCCACAGGACTTGGCAGGTTCAGTTTGGAAGTTTTATTTTCTGAAGGACGAGAGGATTCACAATAATCTCTGTGACATGTTTAAAAAGACACTACACACTTTAGAAGCACATTGGTCTGAAGGTCAAAAGTCTGACAGCTGACTCAACAGATGCTGCTTAAACTCCTACTTTTACATTTTCCACATGATTGTCATGGACCTCATAGCTTAGACAGACATTCTACATATATTTAAATCTATACCATACTTTGCTACATGTTATTTTTCCCTCAGAAATGAGTAACTGAGTAAGAATTATCCCTTATCCCTAAGAAATCCCTTCAAACATGTACATTCATCACACTGCTAGCTTCAGCTGGTAAACATCTGCCATATTTCCCAATAAATGGAACATTATTCTACATTTTATACAAACACCTTACAGAGTAACATACCTTTACGCAATGTCACATTTTTGTTTCCTCCAGGATGAGTCACAGAACAAGCGTACTCGGCGAATGAATTCCAGTCAGATTTCATCACATTGATCACACTGACTCCTGTAAATTTATCGTTGTTGCTCTGAACTGAAACAAACTGTTCAGCATGTTTGTTCCCTCCACGAGTCCACTCAAAAGTAACGCTGTCTGGACTGAAGTCACGCGCAAGACAGCCAAGACTGATCTGATCAGACTTATCTGATGCAGAGTCACACTGAACCAAAGGGTACACCGTTGGTCCGACAGTCGTCCCTGTGAAAGAAGAGGAAGTTAAAGTACATAAATACCTTCACATTCTGCGTGTTTAAAAATACAAACAGATGATTCTTTCTCAACCTCACAATTCAAAATGTTTCAATAAACACTTTTAAAAATAAACTGAGTATTTCTGGGTCTCTTTACAACAGAAATGTATTTTTATGTTACAGTAAACTCAACTCAAGAAATACCTGCACACATCAGGCTTTTACACAGTAACTTGTTCTTAATTCAGCGATCATCTCCTTAAATAATAAAGTTATATAAATCAATGTTTCCTACGTATTATCCAGGCTGTTGTTTAACTGAACTGTGTACAGTGTCTAACTCCATGTAAAATAAATACACGGCACATTAAATAAGATCAAAAGCTGCGTTCAATGATGATGTTTCATAAAGTTTGTGTTTTTAAAGAAACAGCAGCACTGAAAACATCTGATCACCTCTGCTTTATCCACTCTGACCTGATCATTATAACTTTTAATACATGAGCTGAACTTCTCCACCATCAGAAAACACATTTAAAATAAAAGAATAAACCAGTTATCACAAATATAACGTAGAAATGTGGCTTACCTGAGGTCACTGTGACTTTAGTCCCGCTGCCCCAGACATCAAAAGCACCACAGTGATACATCTCCATTCAGTGGCTGAACAAAAACTCAGAGCACCTGAAAAAACACCAAAAACCACGACAGATGTTAGAAATGCACAGAAATCCTGCTGAGTTTAATGTCCTGCTGTCAAACTGTGATCAAATGTTTTCTGTTGGTTCTCTGTCATTTCTTAAATTTAACATCATGCAGGTCTGTGCACCCACTGGATCTTTAAACTGTTAATTAACTGACTTATAAACACTGAACTGCTCATTAAACAAAGGTAAACACAACACGTACTCATCCTACAGACAGAAGTCTTGTTTCAGTCATTTTAAAACCCAAAGAATGAAGAAGTGATCAGAAGACTGGCTTTAGGTTTTTGTATGGGCGTTTATCACAGTGCCCCCCAGCCATCCATCACTGTGACAAACACCAATACAAAAACCACACAGTGTTTGCTGCTCTAAAAGACAGAAATACACAACACAAAGCTAAATGACAAAACCATATTTAAGGAGCTGTAACATTTACTATGAAGACATGTGCTCATAATAAATAATTTAGAGTATAAGATCTTTTATTAATTTAGAATTTGTCAAATTTCAAATGCCTCCAAAAACTAATGGACGTTACACAGTTAAAAACCTTTTTAACCTGTAAAAACAACCTAAGTGCTCAAATTATCACAACTATATTGTATAATAGAGAAACACAAAATAAAATACATTTAGCTCCTCAGTAGTTTAATCTCTCATAACTCTACATATATCTGTTTACTGACTCTAATTTAACTAAATCAGTGAAAAATAAAGAACAAATATAAAAGCCTTACCGCTCTGAATGGCTGCTTCTGGCACTCTGACTCAATAAAACAGTGATCCAGGAGTGCACACACATGCACAGACAGCTGTTTAAAGCGGGCTCTGCACAGAGCAAACAAACCGGGATTCCTCTTCCTCGCTCAGACATCGTTCAAACCTGGTCCTCTCGTACTTTATCCAGCAGATCTTCATACACACTGCTGTTGGATTTCTATACTAGACGCTGAGGCTCAGACCCAGGAGTCTTATAACAAATACTGCATATTGTGGATTAACCAAAATCATGATGAAAATAGCTTGACACCATTCAAAGCACAGATTAAACCCAGAAACCAATCATTTAGCTCCATCTTCCAGGTCTCTGAGGTCACATGTGTGTGAGTGGAGGTTTTTGTACAGCTGCTCTGCTCTCTTCAGTCACTGTGTCTCGAGCACAGAAGTAAACAGCAGAATCTTCTGCTGTCAGCCTGCTGATCTGGAGGTACTGAGTGCTGCTGGAAACATCTTCAGTCATGGAGAAACGACTCTGAAAGGAGCTGCTGTAGCTCGCAGAGTTTGAACCTGTGTTCATCCTCCCAATCCACTCCAGAGCTTTCCCTGGTTTCTGCTGTATCCAGTAAATATAGTAGCTCGTCATGCTGTAACCTGATATGACACAGGACATCTTCACTGTGTCTCCAGGTCTTTTCACCTCAGAGGGGGTCTGCTCCATTTTGTCCTCACTGCAAACTCCTGCAAACAGAACAGATGATGATCAGCATCCAGCAGCAGAAATCAGAGGACACAAAGCAGGATGGATTTTCTCACCGTGAAGACTGACTGCAAACAACAAACTCCAGACTACAGTCTGCTCCATGCTGAGAGGAACACTGGACTTCAGACTGTTTGTCTCAGTGTCCTGTGTGAGAGCTGCTGAGTTTATAAGAGGAAGACTTTGCATAGACCGCCCTTTAACAGAGAACATGTAAACATATAACACACAAGCTCCACATGATGGAGTAGGGTTTCTATGGTGACAAAGGTTTTCTTCTGAAGATATTAATGTATATATAAAAAAGTTTGTCCTTATTTACTGAACAAAACACTTTGATAAAAGAATCATCAAGAACAAAATGCAGCTTTTGTTTTATTTATTCTGGAGTCCACAGCATCTGGTCTGTTAACTTGTTTTATCTATTCAAAGGTTTCATTGGGGCTGTCAGTTAACCATGCATATTATTCTGCTCTACTTCAGGCCCACAAACAGTGCTGACCTCTGACTCTTCTGAACAGGCAAGTTATTAAGGTCTGAACACTCAATAAAGGGTCAGCGTTTTTTAAATTTTAAGGGAATAAAGTTGATAATTAAATTATTCAGGATGTTGTGTGTGCATTGTATCATTTAAACCATGAAACTTTTTACTATCGGACAGTGTGTGTACTGAAAAAAGAAAATCAGACAGTGAAAACTGATTCAGACAGATGCAGCCTCACAGAAACAGCATGCTGTCATGCAACAGGCAGTTTGTAGAGTCAATGTTGATTATTTGTTCTATGATATGTTCTCAGGAAGTATGAAAGAATTTTCAGTTTTATCAGTTTTCTGGTCATTCTCCTAATCAATCACCAAACATAAAGACATAAAGACAGGTTTTTGTACAGCTGTTCAACCACCTTCAGTCACTGTGAGACTCTGGCACAGTAATACACAGCAGAGTCTTCAGGCTGCAGTCTGCTCATCTGCAGATACACCTGCTGTTTGCTGTTGTCTCTGGAGATGCTGAACCGGCCTTGGACTGACTGAGAGAAGTATTTCCTGACGCTATCATACTCAATAGTAGCAACAAACTCCAGTCCTTTTCCAGCAGCCTGTCTGATCCAGGCCATCCAGTAGCTGCCAAAGTCAAATCCAGACCCTGCACAGGTGAGTGTGTGTGAGTCTCCTGGTCTTTTCAGCGCTGGTTCAGACTCAGTCAGTGTTTGACCCTCAGTACCTGCAGACATGGAAACAGCTGGTTAGCACAGAGTCTTCTAAACAGCGTCTTTGTCCAGCAGAATTTATTTTGTCCTCACCAGCTGCAGCACAAAACACAATGTATAAAATCAGAGGTGTGATCATGGTGAAAGTCTTTGTGCAGTCTGCACTGTGCATGTTACACTGAGCTCTGCAGCACATATAAAGAGAGAACAGCTTTGCATTGACTCCTCCTCCTCCAAGAGGAGCACGTCAGTCTCTTTAATTTAATCCTTCATCTGATGACACTGTGGACAAAGGTGAGAGGGGACGCTCAGAGTGATGACTGCAGTCTGCAGCTCCTCCTGGATTAACACACAGCTAGCAGCTAGCTGGTGAACACAGAGGAGCATCAGCAGCTACAGAGACACATGTTCACTGAAGAGCTGAAGGAGGATGAACGCTGGGTTTACACTGTCCAGCTGATGATCCAAAGTTCACATCAATCATGCTGCTGCTGGAAAAACATCAGCAACTTTGCTCTAAAACGTTGATGAGTTGATGAGCCACACAATGAAGTGGTGGGAAAGAGTAGTAGAATGCAGCAGCATGGCTTCATGCTCAGACAGAGAATTACTGACGCAATTTTTGCTCAGATGGTCAGAAGGAGCTGCATTGTGTCGTAGTGGATTTAGAAAAAGAACATGACAGGCTGCTGAGAGAGGAGCTGTGGTCTCTATGAGGAAGTCAGGAGTTACAGAGAAGTACATCAGAGTGGTTCAGGATCTGTATGGCTGTAGTGAAATGTGCTGTAGGTCAGACAGAGGAGGTCAAGTTGGAGGTGGGTCTTCATCAATGATCTGCTTTGAGTCCCTGCTTGTTTACTATGTTGATGGACAGATTGACAGATGAGGTCAGAAAGGGATGGAAGTGGAACAGTGAGGTTACAAGAGTTGGGGGTCAAGAAGGTGCAGGAGGACACTGATTCTCTGTGATAAGGAAATGTCGTGTGTGGATAACATGCTGACTGTTTGTACAATCCTGTTGCTTCATGCTACTGAATACTTGATGTTATCACCGTGATACATGAAACTTTATGACTTTATGGATCGTTGTTCTTTCTGACCTTTGACATCTGAAGGTGTTTCTTCTTCATGGGATGAATTCTGGGCACCAACAGGGATTGGACTGATGAATACTGGTGAGTTGATCAGTGGAGTGAGAGCGCCTCCTCTGGTGGCTTCATGTTACAAGTGTTCAGGCACTGAGGGGTTTTTGTTGAGCTCTGCTGATGGTTTGTGTCACTGTGAGTATCTGGCACAGTAATACACAGCAGAGTCTTCAGGCTGCAGTTTGCTCATCTGCAGATACACCTGCTGTTTGTTGTTGTCTCTGGAGACGCTGAACCGGCCTTGGACTGACTGAGAGTAGAAGGTTCTACCATCATTAGAATTAGTTGCAATCCACTCCAGTCCTTTTCCAGCAGATTGTCTGATCCAGCCCATCCAGTTGCTGCTTAATGAGAGTCCAGAGAATGTACAGGTGAGTGTGTGTGAGTCTCCAGGACTTTTCAGCACTGCTTCAGATTGTGTCAGAGTCTGACCATCAACACCTGTCAAGACAAAGAAGAA
Source organism: Parambassis ranga (assembly GCF_900634625.1). NCBI lineage: Eukaryota > Metazoa > Chordata > Actinopteri > Ambassidae > Parambassis > Parambassis ranga. Next base: position 13,632,521 of record NC_041029.1, read on the forward strand.
AACAGTCCCTCTCTGTGAGCTGATCACTTTTTAAAGACAGAGCTGAACATCAGTGAGTATGTTTGACCTGCCCAGCAGATAGTTAGAAGCAGCAGTCCTGTCCTACAGTCCATCATGTTAAACTGTGTGTCCACTGTCCTCTGTCATCCTCTCTGCAGGCAGATAAGTAGAGCTGGAAGACGTCTGAGTTTTGCATTGACTCCTCCTCACACAGACTGTAGATATATTTGGTCAAAGTGCTGAACAGATGTCCACGAGTCCATCAGCTGTTCAGTCTCACATCAACACACACATACTTCACAACAGTTGTGTTGTTGTCTCATCACAGTGTGATTGTGTTACCAGTGTTTATTTTGTATTGTTAATGATGTTCAGATAAACTCACAGTCAATAAAACACTTTCAGCCTCTTCCTCTTTTTAAAATAACTGCATGTGTCCTCTGTGATGTTTATAATGAGGTCTGAGTGATGGAACATCATGAAGTGTGTGAAGATGTGGATAGACTTTGAGGTCACATGTGTGTGTGTGGAGGTTTTTGTACAGCTGCTCTGCTCTCTTCAGTCACTGTGTGTCGAGCACAGAAGTAAACAGCAGAATCTTCTGCTGTCAGCCTGCTGATCTGGAGGTACTGAGTGCTGCTGGAAACATCTTCAGTCATGGAGAAACGACTCTGAAAGGAGCTGCTGTAGCTCGCAGAGTTTGAACCTGTGTCCATCCACCCAATCCACTCCAGAGCTTTCCCTGGCTTCTGCTGTATCCAGTGAATATAGTAGCTCGTCATGGTGAATCCTGATATGACACAGGACATCTTCACTGTGTCTCCAGGTCTTTTCAGCTCAGAGGGGGTCTGCTGCAGTCTGATCTCACTGCAAACTCCTGCAAACAGAACAGATGATGATCAGCATCCAGCAGCAGAAATCAGAGGACACAAAGCAGGATGGATTTTCTCACCGTGAAGACTGACTGCAAACAACAAACTCCAGACTACAGTCTGCTCCATGCTGAGAGGAACACTGGACTTCAGACTGTTGGACTCTGTCTCAGTGTCCTGTGTGAGAGATGCTGAGTTTATAAGAGGAAGAGTTTGCATAGACCACCTGTAGCTACTACGTCCAATACATGCAGCTACCGGCTGATGCCCAATGTTTGTTTGACGTGTATTTGAATGAATGAAACAGGATTCTATCTTGCCGTAAAATAATATCGGTTTATTAACTCTTGACTCAGATTGAATAAATTAAAATTTCAACTTCTTAACAACAAAATAATACCGTTCACAAAGCAATCTTCATACAGTTAAAAAACTGTTTGCTTCCCCAATAATCAGCACCGGATGCTTTTATTTTCCCCACTTAAATCACCTGTGGCAGCCTGTGGCACTGCCACGGGCGCCACCCCTTTAGCGCCCCCTAATGCCTCTGATGCCTATTTACAATTACTCAAACATGGCTCTTACACCACCCTCTACAGGCTCAACAGAGAACAGCACATTTGTATAAGAAGAGCAGGAGAACACGTTCAATGTCTGACTAATGATTCCTCAGGTTGAACTTTTTGAATGTTTTCTGTCCTCTGACATGAAAACATGAAACATATTCTGTCCATCTTAAATAAATGAATCAAAATGTGTCACATCCTTCATGTACTGAGAGAAAATGAAACTTGTGTCACTTTCTTTTATTCTAATGAAGCAAAGCTCAGAGATCTGACACATGAAAACACTTTCGTTCCACCCATCTTCTGAACTCACCTCTTCCTGTAGTACAGGGTCACAGGGGGCTGGAGTCTATCCCAGCTATCTGCAGGTGAGAAGCAGGGTACAGCCTGGACAGGTGTCCCGTCCATTGTAGGACAAATACAGATAGACAAACAACCATTCACTCTCACACTCACACCCATTAGCTAACTAGCTGTGATAGTTTTGATAATACCTACCAGAATAAAAGGGGTGCTATCTGTATTACATCTAGATGCAATGATTGAGTTTAAAGTTAACCAGAGAACCACAGTGCACTTTTAGGCTGTGTCAGTGGTTCCTTGGATTGAGTGAAGTAAAAATGCTCCTGTTAGCTGTAATACTAATGTAGCAATCACAGTGTAGGTGAACACAATGTCCATGCAGCTCCCCAGCTGACCTACTTTTCCTGGATGTGTCACTGAAATGTGGAGCTGTGCTCTCTCCTCCATTCCTGTGTGTCAGTCTCTCTGTCCTGCTGTGTCTTAATTTTTCTTAAACATTCTGTTAAAGCACATGTGGATGGAAGCTTTAAAAAACAGGAAGTGATGAACCACAACGTCAGCTGCTGCTTTAAAACTGTAAATGTGTGTGTCTGTGTGTGTGTCAGTGTTTTCCAAATTCTTCTGCTGCCACCTTCAGGTGTTCATAAGAAGGTTTTCTGTGGAGTTTTTGTACAGCCTCTCTGATCACTTTAAACACTGTGAGTCTCTGGCACAGTAATACACAGCAGAGTCTTCAGGCTGTAAGTTGTTCAGTCTCAGATGCACCATGCTGTTACTGTCTTCTCTGCTGATCACTGCACGTCCACTCATACTGCTTCCATAAGTGTTGCTGCTGGAATCAGAGAAACCGTGTCCAATCACTTCCAGTCGCTTTCCAGCCACTACTCTGAACCAGCTCATAACACAGCAGCCAAAGTTAAATCCAGATCCTCTGCAGGAGAGACTGAGAGTCTCTCCGGGCTGTTTGACCACTGAACTGGAAGGAATGGACTCCATACTCTGACCTGTACAACCTGCTGAGGACAAAGTGAGACAGGAAGCAGAGAGGAAAGTCAGACGGTCATCTGGGAAGTTTGTTGTGCTGTCAGTGACAGAGCGAGGCTCCAAATGTGCTCTGATAGGAGGAGAAAGAGGAGGAAGCAGGAGGACTCACAGGGCAGAGAGAGAGCGAGCAGCAGCAGAGTGAGTGTGTTCATCATCCTGAGGCTGCACGTCTGACCTCTGATGCTCCACACAGAGAACCAGAGCGCTCAGAATGACACAAGTACACTGCACACACTCAAGATTTGCATCAGGACGTCACAAGGAGGGAGGGGCTCATGTCCTGACACTGATTCTCTGTGGATCTTTTTTCTTTCTTACCTAGACCTCTGAGTAGTTTCCCCTTCATAGGATGAATTCTAGGCACCAACAGGGATCAAAATACTGATGAACAAAAATTGTACACAATGTCCTCACACACATTTACATGTTTATGTTATATTATTATATTCATTACTGTGTCCTTAACATAAAGGCTCATATACAGCTGTACATGTGTGATGATATGAAATGATGGAACATCTGCAGAGTCCAGACTGTCCTGAAACCAACAAGCTGCAGCATGTACAGCAGCACTTACAGAGACCAAGATAAGAGGCTGAAAGAGAAGCAGTGAAGTCAGCCTGAAAACAGCCTGCAGGGGTCAAAGGTCACAAGAGACTCAAACTGTAGTTTCTCTTCATCAGTTCCAACAAATGTGAGACTATTTAAAATCTCTGCTTAGTTCAGAGGAACAAATGAACATTAGACTGTTTATGTTGTAATTAAGAAAGTGTTGCTGTGAGTCATGATGAACCATTAGATCAATGATTGATTCATTTGAATTTTTTTGTTATGAAACGCTTCTCTGACAGGAAACAGAAGACAGATGGATGCTGGAAAGATTCTGTGAGTTGATCAGTGGAGTGAGAGCGCCTCCTCTGGTGGCTTCATGTTACAAGTGTTCAGGCACTGAGGGGTTTTTGTTCAGCTCTGCTGATGGTTTGTGTCACTGTGAGTACTAACTCTGGCACAGTAATACACAGCAGAGTCTTCAGGCTGCAGTCTGCTCATCTGCAGATACACCTGCCGTTTGTTGTTGTCTCTGGAGACACTGAACCGGCCTTGGACTGACTGAGAGTAGTAGTTGCTGCCACCATCAGTATCAGTTGTGATCCACTCCAGTCCTTTTCCAGCAGCTTGTCTGATCCAGGCCATCCAAGGGCCATTAAAGTTCAATCCAGCTCCTGTACAGGTGAGTGTGTGTGAGTCTCCAGGACTTTTCAGCACTGCTTCAGATTGTGTCAGAGTCTGACCATCAACACCTGTCAAGACAAAGAATAAAACAGTCCCTCTCTGTGAGCTGATCACTTTTTAAAGACAGAGCTGAACATCAGTGAGTATGTTTGACCTGCCCAGCAGATAGTTAGAAGCAGCAGTCCTGTCCTACAGTCCATCATGTTAAACTGTGTGTCCACTGTCCTCTGTCATCCTCTCTGCAGGCAGATAAGTAGAGCTGGAAGACGTCTGAGTTTTGCATTGACTCCTCCTCACACAGACTGTAGATATATTTGGTCAAAGTGCTGAACAGATGTCCACGAGTCCATCAGCTGTTCAGTCTCACATCAACACACACATACTTCACAACAGTTGTGTTGTTCTCTCATCACAGTGTGATTGTGTTTCCAGTGTTTATTTTGTATTGTTAATGATGTTCAGATAAACTCACAGTGAATGACCTCTGGAGAAACAAAGGGTTTAACAAGGGTTCAAATGTGCAAAAGGACAGACTGAGGCTGAACTGGGGGCAGAGGAAAACACAGGTTCAAATCTACAAACATGGACACAGAGGTAATCACCAGTCCTGTGAGGAAACACAGGAAATCCAGACCTCTGATACTGTAGTCCTCCTTGTCACTCAGGAGAGGACAAGAAGGACATCTCCACACAGAGACACTCACATAAAGGAGGAAGAAGAGAAAGAGAGGAAGAAAGAATGAAAGGATGTCTGTGCATGTGTGTCCAAAGAAATCTTGAGTAAATGGATGAGAGCTCAGCCAGCTCCGCCCTCCAGTTCCAATTATGGTCACTTCAGTCTCTATTACTTTTAAAGCACCTGTTGCTTGGATTATGCTAATGTAGCAATCACAGTGTAGGTGAACATAATGTCAAGTCCATGCAGCTCTCCAGCTGACCCACTTTTTCTGGATGTGTCACTGAAATGTGGAGCTCTGTCTCGTCAGGTGTGTCTCTCTGTCCTGCTGTGTCTTAATTTCTCTTAAACCATCTGTTAAAGCACATGTTGATGGAAGCTTTAAAAACAGGAAGTGATGAACCACAATGTCAACTGCTGCTTCAAGACTGTAAATGTGTGGGTCTGTGTGTGTCTGTGTGTGTCAGTGTTTTCCAAATTCTTCTGCTGCCACCTTCAGGTGTTCATTAAAAGGTTTTCTGTGGAGTTTTTGTACAGCCTTTCTGATCACTTTAAACACTGTGAGTGTTTCGCACAGTAATACACAGCAGAGTCTTCAGGCTGTAAGTTGTTCAGTCTCAGGTACACCATGCTGTTACTGTTGTCTCTGGTGATTTCTGTTCGTCCCTGCATGCTGCTCGCATAAACAGTTTTACTTGCATCATACCAAATAACTCCCATCCATTGCAGTGTTTTTCCTGCAGGTTGTCTGATCCAGTGCATGCCATACTGACTGAAATCAAATCCTGATCCTCTACAGGAGAGACTGAGAGTCTCCCGAGGTGTCTTCAGCACTGCAGTTGAGGGAAGGGACTCCATAGTCTGACCACTTAAACCTGCCAAAGAACCAGAGATAAAGAGTCGTGAGAAAGTGAGACGGGCAAACTGACATGAGGGAACATTTCAGGATCAGGAAGTCACTGACAGGGCAGACAGAGTGCTGTCAACACAGCAGACAGTTTGACCATCATGATGACAGAGAAGGTGTGAACGCAGCACTGAACACAGACAGTCTGTCAGTATGATTTATAACACATCTGGATTTGCATTGTGGGTTAATGAGGGAGGAGCTTCTGAATCAAAAATCATTCAAATAAAAATACAGGTTACATGAAAGTTCTGTTTTATTAACAAACATGCATCCATTGATGCAGCATTTAACCATTAAAGTATGGAATCCTGAAAACTATGAATTCCATCAACAGTTCATTGTTTACTGTTTACATGATGATGTAATTCAGTTTATTTCTGTGACTTTGAATGTACGAGTGAGTGAATTTTTTGTACATCTGTTCAACCACCTTCAGTCACTGTGTGTCTCTGGCACAGTAATACACAGCAGAGTCTTCAGGCTGCACATTCTGTCCGTTCAGAGTCGCTCTGTTGTTGGAAGAGTCCAAGTCGATGCTGAACTTGTTCTTCAGTGAATCTTTGTAGATTGAACCTCCTGTATATCTCATTCCGATCCACTCCACTCCTTTCCCTGCAGGCTGTCTGATCCAAGCTGTGTAGTAGCTACTAACAGAATAAGAGACCTGACAGGTGATGGTCAGACTCTGACCTGGCTGCACAGAGGCTGGCTGTGTCAGCTGTTCACACTTCACACCTGTAAAAAAGTATAAACTATTGGGTCAGAAATGATGAAGTGCACAAAGAGCTGCTGACTGTGATGAATCCAAAGAGACTCACAGGATCCAGCTGCTAACAGCAGCAGCAGAGCAGCAGAGAACATGTTGAGTCTGACACACTGTGAGCTTCACTGACACTCTGGTGTTTTTATAGCTGCACAAATGTGGCCCAGTTTGCATAGAATGAATCAAAGCATCACTGTGGCTCTAAGTGGAGTCAGAGCACCTCTGCTTTGTGTCTGTTCCTCATCATACGGCAGCACTTAGTTGAACATCCCTGCAGTCACAGCAGCTCTTTCTAAATGTGTGGAGGTGACTAAGATCTTTACACAGTGATGGCTGCTGGAAGACATTCATTAAAACTAAACTGACAAGAAGCTTCAAGCACCAAGTATGAAACATCACGAGCCACATTTCATGTGTGTTCACATCTGAATTAGGGATGCACGATAACTGTTTTTTACAACCGATAACAATAACCGATAACTTCCTGCTTCTTGTAGCCGATACCGATAACAAACAACAATAGTTCCAATTCTTCAAATGAACCTTTATTGTTATTTCAAGTTAGCAAAACTCTGTTAACAATAAAATAAAGGGTTCTACAGAACCAAAAGCCTATGGCTGCTTTAAATGCACACTAGACCAAGGATTTCCGGTTACTTTTCAGTTACTTCTCTGAAATCAAAATAAATGAAATGTGTGACTGTCAAATCAGTGTCAACGTTAACCCAGTCATATTAACAAGTGCATGATATAATACAAAAATAAAGCTTTCAGACATAAATGTAATGCACTAAAATCAAACATGTAATTGATAAATTTCGGTTTCTTTTCTTTTCTTTCTCTTTCTCTACTCCATAGACTGCAAGCGCTCGCTTTTGGTGCTCCTCAGCATGTAAAACGTGCTGTTCCATCACGTGGATATGTCTAGCTGCAGCCGTGCTGTTTTCACTCCTAGTCGTGTCTGCAACTCCGCCAGACGGGAGGTAGCGACTTGGGAGAGTTTGAAATGTCCTATGTTTTTTCGCCCAATTGACACACACTCAGATATACTCCTTTGGCTCAGCAAAGCCTCGTTTACAGCCAGCTGTAAACTTCCGCAGAACAACAATTTGCACAAATTGCAAATGCATCGTCTCTCTCTGAAGCAGTGAAAAAGTCTGTTATAATATATAATGTATATATTATATTATTATTATTTATTATATTATGGGTTCTATTTTGTCGGTGAAAATTTTAATTATCGGAGCTATCTGAATGACGTCATTTTTTTCCAATATCGGACCGATAATTATCGGTGGCGATAGTTATTGTGCATCCCTAATCTGAATGTGTTTGTTCAATACAATAAATTGACTTTTTTCAGAATTCTGTATCAGCTTGACTCAGACCTGAATTTTAACACCCATGTAAAAGCCATTACTAAGTCTGCCTATTACCACCTTAAAAACATTGCTGGGATCAAGGGCTTTCTGTCCAAACAAGACACAGAAAAACCTATCCATGCATTCATTTTCAGTAGGCTGGATTATTGCAATGGCATCCTCACAGGTCTTAGCAAAACATCAGTCAGGCAGCTGCAGCTGGTCCAAAATGCTGCTGCTAGAGTTCTGAGTAAATGGACCACAGGAAAATGGACCACATCACACCGGTCCTCAAATCACTGCACTGGCTTCCTGTGAGTCAAAGGATACATTTTAAAACTTTACTCTTAGTCTACAAAGCACTGAATGGTCTTGGACCAAAATACATCCTGGGCTTGCTGGTTCCCTATGAAGCATCCAGACCCCTGAGATCATCAGGGACGGGCCTACTGTGTGTACCCAGGGTCAGGACCAAACAGAGTGAAGCAGGATTCAGTTACTCTGCCCCTCACCTGTGGAACAACCTTCCTGAATACCTGACTTGATTTAAGTCAGGCCTGAAAACACTCCTGTTTACTGCAGCGTTCTCTTAGATCCTCTAACTGAACTCTTCTCATTTAATCGTCCTCATTTAATTTGATGTTTTTTATGATTTTAACTTCCTTTTTAATTTAATATTTTAAAACGTTTTTATTCTGTGATGTAAAGAATTGCCTTGTGTATGAATGGTGCTATATAAATAAACTTGAGCCCATCAGACATTAATCAGCAAAAAAAATGATAATAATGATAATATGATGCTATATATAATATATAATATATAATATATAATATGATGATAATAATGCGCATAATGAGTACATGTGTTATAATAATCACAGCTTCCTGTATTTAAAAACCACAGTAAGGGATATTCAGTCCTTTCCACTAGATGGCAGTATTTTCAGCCTTATGAACCTTAAAACGTCAACAAGCTGATTCAAGTCTGAAAAGCCTGTCCTCGAACTTTTTTCTTTTTCCAAAGTGAGGTTTACCTTTTATATATAAATTATTATCAATTGATCATACTATCCTATTGAACATTTAAAAACATAAGCATATTGAATTATGGGTAAAACTGTGTTTTGTGGGCTTTGACCTCCAAACTGTAATCAGTTCAGACTACCTTGAATGGAGTTTTTTCTAAAACACTTCACTATCAATACATGGTAATATATCAATAAGAGCACCAATCCAGGGCTTCAATATTAATACTTTAACTACATTTGGCTGCTTTTACTTGTAATGTTATGCTATGTGTCAAAAAGTAAACAGACACCATGTGCTGGCTGTCTTTAGCTGTAAAGGTGTAAATCTTCATGCTGCAGTCTACAAGATCTGCTGCTGATGATTGTTTACATTATTGGTTGATTGTCCATGATTTATCAATCAATGTATTCTGACATTTGATGGACAAACCATGGTGCACACACATAATTACAATGCCAAAATTTCAGACTAACACATGAATAAGTTAAAGTTTTAGGACATGTAAACAAGTCAGTATGTGATCTAAAAATGTCTGCTTGGCTGCTTCAAGGAAATTTATTTGAGCCTCAGACGGTTTTCTTCGAAGTTTCGGTGCTGCAGGTGTGGTCCCAGAGGTGCAGACAGAGTGGGGAAGCAGCTCTCTAAAGACGTCGAGTTTAGAAACACCCGGAAACTGAAAGACCTGCAGAGCTCCAGTGATAACCGACGTTCACGGTGTGCTGACTTCACATGGAGTTATTTTAGATGTTCTTAGAGAACTGAGACTCAAACAACAGGAAGAAACCCTCCGAGGCTTTTTTATGTTCATCTCACGCTTTATTTAATTTTGAATGCAGTCAAAATATGTGAGAATATTAATGAAAGCAAAGCAGCAAACACACAAAATACAATGCAAAGGAGACGATCCGTTTGTCAACAAAGATGAGAAATTAAGTGATTTAGATTAAAAAAAAGATGCATCCGCCCATGGTCACTTCATCTGAAAAAAAGAAAAAGAAAATAATTTGTATTTTTTGGGATCATTTAGCAACATTTCTCTAAAACTCTGTCACAGACAGATTCATGTAGCATGCATTCATGCAGCAACAAAACAAAAACATCTCAGATGGTGATCTGAGATGTTTTTGTTTTATTGCTGACAGACAAACAGAGGAACTCTAAATCATGCTGTTCAACTGTTCAGTTGATTAATTTGTAGATTGTAACTTGAGGATCATTTCTCTAATTTTAAAAGCATTACAATGTATTCATCACTAACAAACTCAGACCTCTGAGCACTTTAGAGTCGTTCTATCTCGTCTGTGAAGAAGACGGGACTAAAGCCAACAGGTGAGCAGCTCAGAGTTCCTTTAAAGTTTTATTGTTTAGGTGAAAATGCAGAAAAGAGTCCTGCATGTTTACCTTGACCAGGCTGAATATCATGCTATAGGAGAGAGAGAATATGAAGAGGAATATGAAGGTGGAGGTCGTTAACCACAGGCTGCTCAGCTCATCTTCATCAGTGGAACCGTCTGTGCAGCTCAGAGCAAAAGCTATGTTGGTCTCTGAGGGTGAAGTTAAGAAGAGGAGGTATAGCGGATTAGATGTGTGCTTCTTCATTTTGTGGTGCAGTGTTTTCATTCATGTACACATGTAACCAAAGTGTCTCCATGCAACATTTATTGGGAACACTCAGCACGCGTCAAGCAGTCAGACAACATGACACAGACACATGAAAACACAACATGATGACAAAGAAAACACTTTTTTGTACAATCACAATGACTGACAGAGGGTTTTCAGGTCAGGAAATACACACAGAGACACAACAACACATCACCACAAAATACAACATGGAAAGCTGAATCTACTTTGGTGGTACTGTGGTGTTGTTACATTAACAGGCATTATCACCTTTGCTCGACACTTCATCTGTTTCTGTCGTGAGGTTTTCGTCATCAAACCTGACGACGCACTTGAACACAGCTTTCTGCTCCCACAGCTCCTTGGTGGTGGTGAAAACACTTGTAACTAAGAAGCCACGTTTGGATTTATCTCGTTGAGCAGGAAAGTTGATGCCTTCAGTATAGGGTGAAGTTGTTTTTCCAATATTTACTGTCCAGGAGATGGAGAACTTTGTCAGCACAGAACTGGAGACCAGGCACACCAGCGTGACCTCTGATGAGCTGGTTATGTTTTGGAGGACATGCACAGTCACGTTTGTGTCTTTCACATCTGAAAGAGAGACTCAGTTTACCAGGGAACGAAAACAGTGTAACAGTCATTCAGTGTTTTTATTGTGAATACATACTTCCTCTGCTGATCTGCTCAGACACTGAAACACCTTCAGCAGAACAGGACACTGAGTTGATGTTCTGCCACTCACTGTAGCTGCGACTCAGTTTGCTGGTTTTGCTGTACATCACTGAGTTCTCTGCGACGCCCAGACCGTTAATGCTCCAGGTGATTTTAGTTCCATATACAGTTTGGTCACGTCCAGTGACGACACACTCCAAGTCTGCCTGGTTGTTGTTGATAATGTCAGAGGGACTTGGCAGGTTCAGTTTGGCTGGTTTCGCAGGTTGTTCTGGTTCTGGAAAATGAGATTCACAATAAACTCTGTGTCATGTTCAATAATAAACTACAGACTTTAGAAGCACAAGGTCAAAGGTCTGACAGGTGACTGTAGAACCGCTGCTCAAACTTCTGCTTTTATATTTGTTCACATCATTGTTAGGGACTCCATACACATCATACTCTCTGTGATTTAATGTCAGAAACTATTTTTAAAAATCTCTTACATTTGTGAGTTTTCCATAAAATGTATTAATTTAATGTCAGGTAAATTACTTTTTTTCATCATCTAAATTCACATGTCTTGTTTTGTCAGAAATGTATTTATAATGTATAAAAAATGTTTATGTATTATATACCTGGCAAGTCAGGTTTGAGTGTTGTCTCAGGTTGATTGGTTGTTGGTTCCGCAGTTTGTTCTGGTCATGGAAAACGAGACGATTCACAATAAACTCTGTGTCATGTTTAAAAATAAACTACAGACTTTAGAAGTACCTTTGTCTGATCAGCAGCTCTAGTTCTGACTCTAGAGCTGCTGTTCAAACCTTTTGTTGTTTTTGTAGGAAATTTTCAAATGTAATGTCAATGTTTTTCTTCATACACTTTCTCATTTTCTTGAAAATTAAAAGAAACGGGGACAAAAACAACCAATAGAACACAGCCTACAGTGCTGATTTCTGCTCTATAAACCATCAACATTTTATCTTTTTAGACACACCACTTAGTTAATAAACATTTGTATTAAATGTAATAATACATTATAGATAATAGACGGACATACCTTTCTGTACTTTCACATTTCTGTTTCCTCCAGGATGAGTCACAGAACAAGCGTACTCGGCGAATGAATTCCAGTCGGATTTCATCACATTGATCACACTGACTCCTGTAAATTTATCATTGTTGCTCTGAACTGAAACAAACTGGTCAGTCAGTTTGTTCCCTCCACGAGTCCACTCAAAAGTAACGCTGTCTGGACTGAAGTCACGCGCAAGACAGCCAAGACTGATCTTATCTGATGCAGAGTCACACTGAACCAAAGGGTACACCGTTGGTCCGACAGGCGTCCCTGTGAAAGAAGAGGAAGTTAAAGGACATAAATACCTTCACATTCTGCATGTTTAAAAACACAAACAGATGATTCTTTCTCAACCTCACAATTGTTTCAATAAACACTTTTAAAAATAAACTGAGTATTTCTGGGTCTCTTTACAACAGAAATGTATTTTTATGTTACAGTAAACTCAACTCAAGAAATACCTGCACACATCAGGCTTTTACACAGTAACTTGTTCTTAATTCAGCGATCATCTCCTTAAATAATAAAGTTATATAAATTCATGTTTCCTACATCTTATCCAGGCTGTTGTTTAACTGAACTGTGTACAGTGTCTGTAACTCCATGTAAAATAAATATACGGCACATTAAATAAGATCAAAAGCTGCGTTCAATGATGATGTTTCATAAAGTTTGTGTTTTTAAAGAAACAGCAGCACTGAAAACATCTGATCACCTCTGCTTTATCCACTCTGACCTGATCATTATAACTTTTAATACATGAGCTGAACTTCTCCACCATCAGAAAACACATTTAAAATAAAAGAATAAACCAGTTATCACAAATATAATGTAGAAATGTGGCTTACCTGAGGTCACTGTGACTTTAGTCCCGCTGCCCCAGTAGTCGAAGTAATCACAGTGATACATCTCCATTCAGTGGCTGAACAAAAACTCAGAGCACCTGAAAAAACACCAAAAACCCCGACAGATGTTAGAAAAGCACAGAAATCCTGCTGAGTTTAATGTCCTGCTGTCAGGACAAATCAAATATTTTCTGTTGGTTCTCTGTCATTTCTTAAATTTAAGATCTACTGGATTACATCATGCAGGTCTGTGCACCCACTGGATCTTTAAACTGTTAATTAACTGACTTATAAACACTGAACTGCTCATTAAACAAAGGTAAATACAACACGTACTCATCCTACAGACAGAAGTGTTGTTTCAGTCATTTTAAAACCCAAAGAATGAAGAAGTGATCAGAAGACTGGCTTTAGGTTTTTGTATGGGCGTTTATCACAGTGACCCCCAGTCCATCACTGTGACAAACACCAATACAAAAACCACACAGTGTTTGCTGCTCTAAAAGACACAAATACACAACACAAAGCTAAATGACAAAACCATATTTAAGGAGCTGTAACATTTACTATGAAGACATGTGCTCATAATAAATAATTTAGAGTATGACAAGATCTTTTATTAATTTAGAATTTGTCAAATTTCAAATGCCTCCAAAAACTAATGGACGTTACACAGTTAAAAACCTTTTTAACCTGTAAAAACAACCTAAGTGCTCAAATTATCACAACTATATTGTATAATAGAGAAACACAAAATAAAATACATTTAGCTCCTCAGTAGTTTAATCTCTCATAACTCTACATATATCTGTTTACTGACTCTAATTTAACTAAATCAGTGAAAAATAAAGAACAAATATAAAAGGCTTACCGCTCAGAATGGCTGCTTCTGGCACTCTGACTCAATAAAACAGTGATCCAGGAGTGCACACACATGCACAGACAGCTGTTTAAAGCGGGCTCTGCACAGAGCAGACAAACCGGGATTCCTCTTCCTCGCTCAGACATCGTTCAAACCAGGTCCTCTCGTACTTTATCCAGAAGATCTTCATACACACTGCTGTTGGATTTCTATACTAGACGCTGAGGCTCAGACCCAGGAGTCTTATAACAAATACTGCATATTGTTGATTAACCAAAATCATAATGAAAATAGCTTGACACCATTCGAAGCGCAGATTAAACCCAGAAACCAATCATTTAGCTCCATCTTGCAGGTCTCTGAGGTCACATGTGTGTGAGTGGAGGTTTTTGTACAGCTGCTCTGCTCTCTTCAGTCACTGTGTCTCGAGCACAGAAGTAAACAGCAGAATCTTCTGCTGTCAGCCTGCTGATCTGGAGGTACTGAGTGCTGCTGGAAACATCTTCAGTCATGGAGAAACGACTCTGAAAGGAGCTGCTGTAGATCGTAGAGTTTGTTCCTGCGTTCATCCACCCAATCCACTCCAGAGCTTTCCCTGGTTTCTGCTGTATCCAGTGAATAAAGTAATCTGTCATGGTGAATCCTGATATGACACAGGACATCTTCACTGTGTCTCCAGGTCTTTTCACCTCAGAGGGGGTCTGCTGCAGTCTGATCTCACTGCAAACTCCTGCAAACAGAACAGATGATGATCAGCATCCAGCAGCAGAAATCAGAGGACACAAAGCAGAATGGATTTTCTCACCGTGAAGACTGACTGCAAACAACAAACTCCAGACTACAGTCTGCTCCATGCTGAGAGGAACACTGGACTTCAGACTGTTTGTCTCAGTGTCCTGTGTGAGAGCTGCTGAGTTTATAAGAGGAAGACTTTGCATAGACCGCCCTTTAACAGAGAACATGTAAACATATAACACACAAGCTCCACATGATGGAGTAGGGTTTCTATGGTGACAAAGGTTTTCTTCTGAAGATATTAATGTATATATAAAAAAGTTTGCCCTTATTTACTGAACAAAACACTTTGATAAAAGAATCATCAAGAACAAAATGCAGCTTTTGTTTTATTTATTCTGGAGTCCACAGCATCTGGTCTGTTAACTTGTTTTATCTATTCAAAGGTTTCATTGGGGCTGTCAGTTAACCATGCATATTATTCTGCTCTACTTCAGGCCCACAAACAGTGCTGACCTCTGACTCTTCTGAACAGGCAAGTTATTAAGGTCTGAACACTCAATAAAGGGTCAGCGTTTTTTAAATTTTAAGGGAATAAAGTTGATAATTAAATTATTCAGGATGTTGTGTGTGCATTCTCTCATTTAAACCATGAAACTTTTTACTATCGGACAGTGTGTGTACTGAAAAAAGAAAATCAGACAGTGAAAACTGATTCAGACAGATGCAGCCTCACAGAAACAGCATGCTGTCATGCAACAGGCAGTTTGTAGAGTCAATGTTGATTATTTGTTCTATGATATGTTCTCAGGAAGTATGAAAGAATTTTCAGTTTTATCAGTTTTCTGGTCATTCTCCTAATCAATCACCAAACATAAAGACATAAAGACAGGTTTTTGTACAGCTGTTCAACCACCTTCAGTCACTGTGAGTATCTGGCACAGTAATACACAGCAGAGTCTTCAGGCTGCAGTCTGCTCATCTGCAGATACACCTGCTGTTTGTTGTTGTCTCTGGAGATACTGAACCGGCCTTGGACTGACTGAGAGTAGTATTTTTCGCTACCAGCCCAGTAACTGATAACAGCAATCCACTCCAGTCCTTTTCCAGGAACCTGTCTGATCCAGTTCATCCAGTAGTCACCAAAGGTAAATCCAGCTGCTGTACAGGTGAGTGTGTGTGAGTCTCCAGGACTTTTCAGCACTGCTTCAGATTGTATCAGAGTCTGACCATCAACACCTATGAAGACAAAGAAGAAAACAGTCCCTCTCTGTGAGCTGATCACTTTTAAAGACAGAGCTGAACATCAGTGAGTATGTTTGACCTGCCCAGCAGATAGTTAGAAGCAGCAGTCCTGTCCTACAGTCCATCATGTTAAACTGTGTGTCCACTGTCCTCTGTCATCCTCTCTGCAGGCAGATAAGTAGAGTTGGAAGACGTCTGAGTTTTGCATTGACTCCTCCTCACACAGACTGTAGATATATTTGGTCAAAGTGCTGAACAGATGTCCACGAGTCCATCAGCTGTTCAGTCACACATCAACACACACATACTTCATATCTGTTGTGTTGTTGTTTCATCACAGTGTGATTGTGTTACCAGTGTTTATTTTTTATTGTTAGTTATGTTCAGATAAACTCAAAGTCAATGACCTCTGGAGGAAAGAAGGGTTTAACAAGGATTCAAATGTCCAAAAGGATAGGGATGAAATCAGTGAGAAGATGCTGAGAATCAGACCAAGACACAGACTGAGGCTGAACTGGGGGCAGAGGAAAACACAGGTGCAAACATACAAACATGAAAGACACGCGGAAGTGTGTCTCCACACAGAGACACTCACACAAAGGAGGAAGAAAAGAGAGAGAGAGAGAGAGAGGAAAAAAGAATGAAAGGATGTCTAAGCATGTGTGTCCAAAGAAATCTTGAGTAAATAGATGAGAGCTCAGCCAGCTCCGCCCTCCAGTTCCAAATATGGTCACTTCAGTCTCCATTACTCTTAAAGCACCTGTTGATGGAAAAAAACAGGAAGTGATGAACCACAACGTCAGCTGCTGCTTTAAGACTGTAAATGTGTGTGTCTGTGTGTGTGTCAGTGTTTTACAAATTCTTCTGCTGCCACCTTCAGGTGTTCATAAAAAGGTTTTCTGTGGAGTTTTTGTACAGCCTCTCTGATCACTTTAAACACTGTGAGTGTTTAGCACAGTAATAAACAGCAGAGTCTTCAGGTTGTAAGTTGTTCAGTCTCAGATGCACCATGCTGTTGCTGTCTTCTCTGCTGATCACTGCACGCCCACTCACACTGCTCGCATAGCGGTTGCTGCTGGGATTAGAAAAGCCAATCCCAATCCATTCCAGTGGTTTTCCTGCAGCTTGTCTGATCCAGTGCATAGTACAACAGCCAAAGTTAAATCCAGATCCTCTGCAGGAGAGACTGAGAGTCTCTCCGGGCTGTTTGACCACTGAACTGGAAGGAATGGACTCCATACTCTGACCTGTACAACCTGCTGAGGACAAAGTGAGACAGGAAGCAGAGAGGAAAGTCAGACGGTCATCTGGGAAGTTTGTTGTGCTGTCAGTGACGGAGCGAGGCTCCAAATGTGCTCTGATAGGAGGAGAAAGAGGAGGAAGCAGGAGGACTCACAGGGCAGAGAGAGAGCGAGCAGCAGCAGAGTGAGTGTGTTCATCATCCTGAGGCTGCACGTCTGACCTCTGATGCTCCACACAGAGAACCAGAGCGCTCAGCAGGACACAAGTACACTGCACACACTCAAGATTTGCATCAGGACGTCAGGAGGAGGGAGGGGCTCATGGAGGGTTCTGTATCGGCTTGGTGGTAAAACACTTATAGCATAGCAGATATGTTGACTTTGACTGATTTTATGCACACTTTGAGGCCAACAGCATTATCCCATCAGCACTTAGCACCCAGGTACCTAGAAATCTACAGCCCACACAAAGCTGCAGGCCTGGACAAAATCCCTGACTGTGTTGTGAAGGATTGTGTAGAGCAATTGAAGGATGCTGAGATGGTTCAGACATTAAGTTCAGATGAATCCTCCCTGATTTGATGTTTCAGGCATGTCCAACTGGGAGGATTCAACAAGGAGGATGCGGGACAAACATGGACAGGTGGCCAATTTAGAGTTCCTAGTAAATCTAACATGATCGTCTTTAGAATGTGTGAGGAAGCCGGAGTACTCAGAGAAACCCACACAGAAACAAAGAGAACATGCAGAAA
The DNA here is from genome assembly GCF_900634625.1 of Parambassis ranga. Taxonomy (NCBI): domain Eukaryota; kingdom Metazoa; phylum Chordata; class Actinopteri; family Ambassidae; genus Parambassis; species Parambassis ranga. The sequence continues at coordinate 13,650,310 of NC_041029.1, forward strand.
GGATTTAGCTGGATTTGAAACAGGAGCTTTCTTACTTTGAGTGTTGTGCACACTGTGCAGTGTTTGTGTCGTCTTATTTTTTGACCTATTACACTTTTGTAGTTTAGCAGAAAGAAAATCCAGTCTGATATTTACTTTCTGTTTCAGACTACAGAATAAAATATTGGTTTGTTTTTCACTTTTTTATGTTTTGTTGTTCCAGGTTAAATTTCAACAAGCAACAAATGCATTAACCCCTGATGAACCATTACATGAAGGATGTGATTAATTTGAATTTGTTACTATGAAACACTTCAGTGCTTCTCTGACAGGAAAAAGAAGACAGATGGATGCTGGAGAGTTTCTATGAGTTGATCAGTGGAGTGAGAGCGCCTCCTCTGGTGGCTTCATGTTACAAGTGTACAGGCACTGAGGGGTTTTTGTTCAGGTCTTCTGATGGTTTGTTTCACTGTGAGTCTCTGGCACAGTAATACACAGCAGAGTCTTCAGGCTGCACATTCTGTCCGTTCAGAGTCACTCTGTTGTTGGAAGAGTCCAAGTCGATGCTGAACTTGTTCTTCAGTGAATCTTTGTAGTATGAAGCTCCTGTATATCTCCATCCAATCCACTCCAGTCCTTTTCCTGCAGGCTGTCTGATCCAAGCTGTCCAGTAGCTGCTAACAGAATAAGAGACCTGACAGGTGATGGTCAGACTCTGACCTGGCTGCACAGTCACAGAGGCTGGCTGTGTCAGCTGTTCACACTTCACACCTGTAAAAAAAGAAGAAACTATTTGGTCAGAAATGATGAAGTGCACAAAGAGCTGCTGACTGTGATGAATCCAAAGAGACTCACAGGATCCAGCTGCTAACAGCAGCAGCAGAGCAGCAGAGAGCATGTTGAGTCTGACACACTGTGAGCTTCACTGACACTCTGGTGTTTTTATAGCTGCACAAATGTGGCCCAGTTTGCATAGAATGAATCAAAGCATCACTGTGGCTCTAGGTGGAGTCAGAGCACCTCTGCTTTGTGTCTGTTCCTCATCATACTGCAGCACTTATTTGAACATCCCTGCAGTCACAGCAGCTCTTTCTAAATGTGTGGAGGTGACTAAGATCTTTACACAGTGATGGCTGCTAGAAGACAGTCTGTAAGGCTTTCAGTGTAGGACCGAAAAGCAGGACATGAGAGGGTGGCGTTTTTACGGTGAGTTTAATATTTACAAGTGGTCACAGAATAGTTTATGAAGATGAGGTGGCGAGGCGCAGGTGACTGGCTGGAGGAGCACAATGAATCCAAAGGTTCGTACCTTAAACAGAGCAGAGAGCACCATGAGTCTTTTTCAAAATCCTTTCTCAAAAATTCAACTGATCAGAGAATTCCTTTCTTAAGAACAGCGGCGAGAGTGTACCACATAAGGAGACAATCCAGCGTCGAAGGTAAGTCGCGCTCCAACTTTAAAGGAGGACCGACAGGAAGTGAGGTGTCATAGATCCGCCTCCAGCCAAGCTCCACTGCGCTCCCACCATGGGGACCGAGCGCCCCCTACGGGAAAAAGGAACCACCAACATCCCAAAAACACAGAACACTAACACCCTCAACACAGATACACAACACAGTCATTAAAACTAAACTGACAACAAGCTTCAAGCACCAAGTATGAAACATCATGAGCCACATTTCATGCGTGTTCACATCTGAATGTGATTTAATGTGTTTGTTCAATACAATAAATTGACTTTTTTTAGAATTCTGGATCAGCTTTATGCTGGACTTCCTGGTAATAGTGAGTTACAGTAGTCCGGCCTAAAAGTGACAAATGCATGGATGAGATTTATCAGCATCACTCTGAGAGGATGCTCCTGATCTTAGCAATGCTATGGAGGAGAAAGAAGGTGGTCTCATAGACTTGTTGAATATGAGGGATAAACAACATGTCCTGATCAAAGATAACTCTGAGGTTCCTCACAGTCGTACTGGAGGCCAAAGTAATGCCATCCACAGAGACAATGATATCAGATAATTTAGACTTAAGATGTTTGGGTCCAAAAACAATGACCTCAGGTTGGTCATCCAGTATTTATCTCCTTAAGACCTGACACAGAGTTTAGACATGTGAAGTTCTTTTCCTGGACTGTGTTTGATGTCAGCATGAAACTTTAAAAGAGTCGAGGACTCACACACACTGTTAGTGTGTCCTTAAAATGACACAAGACACATAAACAACCTCTGTAAATTACAAACTACCACATTTATTGTACTGCTGTGAGTTGATCAGTGGAGTGAGAGCGCCTCCTCTGGTGGCTTCAGGTTACAAGTGTTCAGGCACTGAGGGGTTTTTGTTCAGCTCTGCTGATGGTTTGTGTCACTGTGACTCTCTGGCACAGTAATACACAGCAGAGTCTTCAGGCTGCAGTCTGCTCATCTGCAGATACACCTGCTGTTTGTTGTTGTCTCTGGAGATGCTGAACCGGCCTTGGACTGACTGAGAGTAGTACTTGCTGCCACCATTAGCATGGACCCATGAAATCCACTCCAGTTCTTTTTCAGCAGCCTGTCTGATCCAGTTCATCCAGTAGTCACCAAAGGTAAATCCAGCTGCTGTACAGGTGAGTGTGTGTGAGTCTCCAGGACTTTTCAGCACTGCTTCAGATTGTGTCAGAGTCTGACCATCAACACCTGTAAAGACAAAGAAGAACACAGTCCCTCTCTGTGAGCTGATCACTTTTTAAAGACAGAGCTGAACATCAGTGAGTATGTTTGACCTGCCCAGCAGATAGTTAGAAGCAGCAGTCCTGTCCTACAGTCCATCATGTTAAACTGTGTGTCCACTGTCCTCTGTCATCCTCTCTGCAGGCAGATAAGTAGAGCTGGAAGACATCTGAGTTTTGCATTGAATCCTCCTCACACAGACTGTAGATATATGTGGTCAAAGGGCTGAACAGATGTCCACGAGTCCATCAGCTGTTCAGTCACACATCAACACACACTTACTTCACAACAGTTGTGTTGTCTCATCACAGTGTGATTGTGTTACCAGTGTTTTGTATTGTTAATGATGTTCAGATAAACTCACAGTCAATAAAACACTTTCAGCCTCTTCCTCTTTTTAAAGTAACTGCATGTGTCCTCTGTAATGTTTATAATGAGGTCTGAGTGATGGAACATCATGAAGTGTGTGAAGATGTGGATAGACTTTGAGGTCACATGTGTGTGTGTGTGTGGTTTTTGTACAGCTGCTCTGCTCTCTTCAGTCACTGTGTCTCGAGCACAGAAGTAAACAGCAGAATCTTCTGCTGTCAGCCTGGTGATCTGGAGGTACTGAGTGCTGCTGGAAACATCTTCAGTCATGGAGAAACGACTCTGAAAGGAGCTGCTGTAGCTCGCAGAGTTTCTTCCTGTGTTCATCCTCCCAATCCACTCCAGAGCTTTCCCTGGTTTCTGCTGTATCCAGTGAATAAAGTACTCTGTCATGGTGAATCCTGATATGACACAGGACATCTTCACTGTGTCTCCAGGTCTTTTCAGCTCAGAGGGGGTCTGCTGCAGCCTGATCTCACTGCAAACTCCTGCAAACAGAACAGATGATGAGCAGCATCCAGCAGCAGAAATCAGAGGACACAAAGCAGGATGGATTTTCTCACCGTGAAGACTGACTGCAAACAACAAACTCCAGACTACAGTCTGCTCCATGCTGAGAGGAACACTGGACTTCAGACTGTTGGACTCTGTCTCAGTGTCCTGTGTGAGAGCTGCTGAGTTTATAAGAGGAAGACTTTGAATAGACTGCCCTCTACAGGCTCAACAGAGAACAGCACATCTGTATAAGAAGAGCAGGAGAGCGTGTTCAATGTCTGACTAATGATTCCTCAGGTTAAACTTTTTGAATGTTTTCTCTCCTCTGACATGAAAACATGAAACATTTTATGTCCATCTTAAATAGATGAATCAAAATGTGTCACATCCTTCATGTACTGAGAGAAAATGAAACTTGTGTCACTTTCTTTTATTCTAATGAAGCAAAGCTCAGAAATCTGACACATGGAAATACTTTCTCTTCATCCACTGAATCCACCAACATATTTCATCAAAGCAGCAAACACACAGCAGCAGTCACATGACAAACGTTGTTGTGTTGTGTGATTCTCACTGTGAGACCTTCGTGTAAACTGTGTGTTCAAATGTCTTGTTGGATGGTGATGTTTTTATTTTCAGCTCAGTTTGATTAAAGACAGCGGGTCAAAGTCAAATCAAACAATAATTCCTGCTCAGGATCCATCAACACAACAAACACAAGAGCTGCAGGTTTTTGTACAGCTGTTCAACCACCTTCAGTCACTGTGAGTCTCTGGCACAGTAATACACAGCAGAGTCTTCAGGCTGCAGTCTGCTCATCTGCAGATACACCTGCTGTTTGTAGTTGTCTCTGGAGATGCTGAACCGGCCTTGGACTGACTGAGAATAGTAAGTGCTGCCACCACTGCCTATCAATGCAATCCACTCCAGTCCTTTCCCTGCAGGCTGTCTGATCCAGCCTGTTGCATAGTGTTGGGTGAAAGAATTTATTCTGCATGGTGTTAACATGCAGTGTGTTCAGATATATAAGTATTCATGTTTATATGTGTTTATCGCTTAATAATGTGATTTTCATAAGTGTTTATGTGTTAGGAAGTTTTATAGAAAATCAAAGTAATTTGAGGATACTGAATGTATTAATAAGTAATTTCATAGTATGTCATATAACGTTGTTTTCTGCAGTTCAGGCTGTGGCAGATGAGATCAGTTGTTTTTGGGCTCTCTGGAGAGAGCTCCGGTTGGTACGAGATGGTCATAAATTCAGACTAAGGACAGCAGCACCTTTGACCTGATAAAAGCCAGATTCTAAAGGAATGTGTTTTTCTCCTGAGTACCCAGTTTTATGGTCACCCCCAGATCGGACTCACAACCTATGAGATTTGAGGAATTGAAGTTTTACCTTATATGGCAGTAAACACTAATGGTCTAGTTGCTGTATGAACCAGGGTCTGCAGGGGGGCGGTAGATGCCCCTGTGGGCCGGCAGGCAGGAACGCCCATGGGGTATATCAATGTGTGAATTCCATGTCCAGTTGTTGTTGCGTTGTTCGTTGTTGCTGTGTGGTTGTTTGTTCTTGTTGGTTGTCCTGTTCTTGTGTTGTTCTTGTTTGGTTCTGTGTGTGCAACAACCCAGAGCTCTGCGACTCAGAATTTGCCTCATTGTTTAATAAATTATAATTTTGAGACCAGAATTTATCCGCTCCTTCCTTACAAACTAATTCAGGGGGTGATCAGAAGGAAACAAGGGGATTTTCACCCCGACAATTTGGCGCCCGAACAGGGACTTGAAGGAGTGTGGGTCAAATGACATCTTGCCTGACGGAGTGACTACTGGTGGCCACAATAAAACAAGGTAAGCAGAACCTGTTTAACCAAATTCTGCACATTGGACAATCTAAATTAAGTAGTCACTGGGATGGGTATGGTGTTTTAGAGTTCAAATTATAAGAGGCAGATTGTAAGTCTTAATAAGTAAAAGAAAATGAGATGAAGTAAAAGAGAAAATGAGATGAAGTAAAAGAGAAAAAGGAAAAGTGACACTGAGAGAGATATTAACCAATTAAAAATAAAAAGAATAAAAAAAGGGTTAATACAATAACGTGAATGAGCGTTATGTCATTGGGAGTGGCATCCCCCGCTATATTTGGACGCAAATATAGATAAAGCTCGGTTGAAAGCCCGTGGGATTTGATGACCCCTGAAACGACAGTGATGACCGCCTAAAAAATAAAAATAAAAAAAAAGGGTCACACAGAGGAAAAGTGTCACAGTGATCACAAAATAATAAAGACAAAAAAAAGGATCACGAGAAAAGAGAAAAGAGAAAAGAGAAGAAAATATATAGCCTATTGTTTAAGTTGTGTTTTATGTATTGAAAATTGTGTTTAATTGTTTTGACCTCGCACCGTCGAGGAAAGGTGTTTACTCCGTGCCGTCGGAGAAGTGAGTGTGTGTGTGTAGGCCTAAGTGTGTGTGTTGCAGGTTGAATGAGTGTGTGTGTGTGTGTGTGTGTGTGAAAGTGTGTTTAAGTGAAGGTGTGTGACTCTGTTGCCAGAGTCACAGTGAGGGATAGGAGAAGGCACATATAGAAGGTACATTTTAACATACAGCAGGTACGCAAGAAGGATTTGGTGAGTGGTAATCATGTCTACGTGGAAGACAATTGATGAACAGATGAGTAAGATGTTGAGCCGTTGCTGCGGACAGGCAGGACCAGAGGGACAACAGAAGGCTGCAGCTAAGATGGAAGCAGCAGTGTGTACAGCAATGACAGGACAGGGAGTGAAAGGAGATGATAAAAGCCACTAAAAAGTGTGATTGCAACAGTGGAGAATAGAGTTAAACTAGAGAGAGAGAGAAAGGAGGAGATTATTAGATTATTAGTGTTAGAGACAGTTGAGTTGAAGGAGGCAGTGCAGGCTGATGAGGAGAGACGTAAGATTCTATTCAGGCATATCTGTGCTGCATAGATGATGATTGTGAGGAGTCTGGTAGTACCACTGACATTAAACAGGAAGTAGAGAGCGAGGGAACTCAGGGGGCGGAGATACCGTTTTCCCTCACCAGCCTCTGCTGTAGCTTCTGCTTCGCCTCAGACCCCACCTCCTGGGATGTACCCCATCATGACTGTCCCTGATGGGAGGGGGCGAGTAACAGACAGACAGACAGGAGTGAACTCTAGTCAACTTGGTGCCCAGCAGCACTGGTATAGACAGGCAACAGAGGAGGGGCTTCCCCTGTTGCTTCAGCAGGCCCAGAAAAATGACCCTGATTTACCAGGAAGTGACTCTATTGCTTGGGAGAGACATGTTGTACACCATATGAATCTACACACAGACACAGAGACCATGGAGATGAAAGGGCTGCAGACACAATTATTAAAGCTGCAGTTAGCTCAAGCTAGAAAGGAAGCAGCATATCAGAGGAAAATGAAGAAGTGCACCCCTGCATCACAGAGGGTGGTTCAGCCTCAGCCTGCTCCCCCACCTCAGCCACAGTCCCCAGTTGTGGGAAATCTTGATATGTATTTAACCCCATCTTGGGTCACCCGCCCCCACTATCAAGGTGGGTGGGGTCAATATCATAGAGGAGGTAACTGGAGGGGAAAAGAGGGTGGCCGTGGGGGAGGGGGGCATGGAAGGGGTGGATACAGCGGTTTGAGTGGAGGTGACTGCTTCTATTGTGGAAAACCTGGCCACTGGGAAAGAGACTGTCACTACAAGCAGCCCCGTCAGTGATCTCAAGGGACTCCCTGGTATCCTCCCCAGGGAAATGGCTGTCAAAGATCACATCATTTCGTCGGTTGGCTTCTTTTGGGAAACCTTAACATCTGCCATTCACAGAACTTGTGAAACTGTGTTAGCAGCACCACAGACATTGTTTCATTCGCTCCAGCTCATCACCAGTGAATTTGATGGGCAGAGACTTGTTGATCAAAACTGGAACCTCCATTATGTGCTCCCCAGATGGATTAATGGTGACTTTTCTTACTGGACAGACTTTTTATGCTCCCAGAGTGTTGGAGTAGCTGGACAGTGGCTGATGAGAACCACTATGATACAGATGTCTTGTGAAGATATCTGCTGGACTCGTTTTTACCTGAGTCTCCTTAAGGGGGCGGTCTCCTCAGTCTATTCCAGCTGTGGAAACCCTGGATAATGTCTTTCTGACCCTATAGGCTGTCCACTGATCCCTGTAGGTTATTCTCTTCTATGACAGGTGTGAGGATCTCTTCTATCAGGAGAGGTTCTACCTCCTAATGAGAGGGACTACATTGGTCCATCACAGCAGATAAATTGTTTGTGACTGAGGAGGGAGTAGCTGCTGACGTATAGTTAACACCAGAACAGTTTTAAATGGCTCAAAATGGCAGATAATAGTGTGCCACTTGTTTGCTTAGTAATTGTACCACACATAATATTATAGAATTAAGCTCCATGGTTAAGAAATGTAAAGCTATTTCTAATAAATAGGCACAGAGGATAGGTGTTTAGAATTCTTCATCCTTTAAAGCTTATTAGGTTGCCATTCATACAGTAGAGGCATAATAAGGCTCAGGAGATGTTAGCCACACTACCACATAACATCTGGTCTTCATCATTTACTGATGTAGGTTTTGTGCCTCCTGTACTCTTGTCTCTTTCATTGTCTCAACTTCCATACCGATCTGGTTCTCCTAGATCACTTAGTTCCTTTATATCTTGATGTTTCTGAAACAGGTGGAGCTGTGAATGGTGTTCTGTTTCAGAAAAAAGAGGGTGAGACAGGTATTAATGTATTTGAGTTTTAAACCGGACAATAAACTGTTTGATTAACTATTACATTCCACAGCATGGATTCCCAGAATGGATCTCATTTTAAGAGTTTAGACCTGGAAAAGGTGGAGCAGACTTTAGGCCTAAAACATAGGTATGGTGCAGTATATCAATCATAGTTACAGGGAAAAGTGGAAAGGATGAAACTACAACCTAAAACAAAAATTGGCTAAAATCTGTGCACAGACCAAATTTATATGGGTTCAAGTATTATCTATTGTATTGATGTTTTGTTAATAACGCCATATAATGTACACCCTATGAGCTTCTTACAGGTCGACAGTTTCCTGGACCAGCTTGCCGGCTGAGACTGAAGAAGTATGCAGTATGGTATTAATATAAACCATAATATAATGAATTTAAAGCTTTGGTGTTAGTATTTGTATTAAAGGAGAAAGGAGAGATGGAGAGTCCAGACGGAGCCACACACAGCTGAGTGGGTCCTCCTGAAGGTGATAAAGAGAAAGTGGTCGGAGCCAAGGTGGACAGGTCCTTACCAGGTGGTGGAGCGCACCTCCCACGCGGTGCGGCTGAAAGGCAAAGGAGACACCTGGTATCACTGGAGCCAGTGCACCCCAGCTACAGAACCAGGGAGAACGCTGAGCGACATCCAGCAGCAGCAGGAGGAGGAGAAAATGAAAGGGGCAGAATAATCCCCTGAAACCAGGAGTGTGACCAGTAGGTAGTCTACCCTACTTGGTTGAAGAGGATGAGACGGTGAATACACATACATGAGCAATCATCAGGATCAGCGTGGGACTAAGAGTGATAGGCGAAGTTAAGCGCATCACCCCACCAGGAGACGAACCACAGTCATCAGTAAGGTCAGCTGTCGAAAGGAAGGTCTAAAGTTTCAGGAGCAGAGGTTCTAGGTCCTGTTACCAAGAAGACTCCAGCTGACAAGATGGGACTGTGGGGTAACTGGAGGGTGTTGGGAGCTTGTGTTTTCATGTCTGTAGTTAGTGTATCTTTGACTTTATTTTTGTGTGAACATAATTATTTTGTCAGTTTTCCAGGATCCAATGGTAAGTCAAATCCAGGGCCCAGCACACGCAGGGTGAGGAGAGCACAAGGGACAGGAGGAGATGCATGTGTGAGAAACGGGGAGGTATAGAGTTAGACTACTATAAGGGTTCAGAGTTCTCTTTTATCTTTGATTTGTGCGCAGTAATCAACTGCGGGGGATATAATGTGTCGTGGAGACAGTATGGAGAAGTTTGTGGATTGGGGTGGCAGCACACAAATTGGGCACCTAAAAAAGCTAAAACCACCTCAGGCGGGCGGATCTTGTTCAGTGGGTATTTCCATATACAAAGAGATTGGAGCTGCACGCAGAATCCCATTATGTTATCAATTACTGGCCTGGACCACAACCCTTATGTTAAATCTTCCGGAGTGCCTGGCCAATGTTGGGACTCCAAACCCGACATTGTAGTCCATAAGCTCACCCCGTTCGATGTATTAGCGTTATCTACTGGTTATGAGGATGATAATATTTGGTTCAGATGGATGGTAAAACAGGTGAGGGAGCAAAACATGTCAGGTTGTGTTGCCTGTGCATCAGCGAGGCCCCACCTGTACACTGAACCTGCCCCATTATATCCAGACGATGCATGGGGATTTGATTTCAGTACAGGACCGGATGTTTTTGGATATGTTATTGGCAGAGAAAGGAGGTGTATGTGCTATGTTTGATGAAATGTGTTGTACTTTCATTCCCAATAACACTGCTCCCGACGGTAAGGTCACTAAAGCTTTAGAGAGTTTTAGAGAGTAGAGTTTGAGAGCTTTAGAGAGTAGAGTTTGAGAACTCTTTCCAGTATGTTGCATGAGCACTCAGGGATAGATAACCCCCTGGACGACTGGCTGATTAGGGTGCTGGGACCCTGGAAGGTGGTAGTATGGTATGTCACTAATCACTTTTTTTGCAGCATTCTTGGGTATTTTGACTATATGTGGTTGTTGTTGTTATATTCCCTGTGTGCACTGTTTAGGTTACAGGTTAATTGTGTCAGCAATTGAAAAGCAGGATTCAGGTTTTCATTCTCCTTCATATCAGATGCCTCTGCTGGCAGCAGAGGTGCCCGTGCCAGGTGACGACGAGGAAGATTTGTTGTGAGCTCTTATAAGAGCTCAAAAGAGGGAATTGTTGGGTGAAAGAATTTATTCTGCATGGTGTTAACATGCAGTGTGTTCAGATATATAAGTATTCATGTTTATATGTGTTTATCGCTTAATAATGTGATTTTCATAAGTGTTTATGTGTTAGGAAGTTTTATAGAAAATCAAAGTAATTTGAGGATACTGAATGTATTAATAAGTAATTTCATAGTATGTCATATAACGTTGTTTTCTGCAGTTCAGGCTGTGGCAGATGAGATCAGTTGTTTTTGGGCTCTCTGGAGAGAGCTCCGGTTGGTACGAGATGGTCATAAATTCAGACTAAGGACAGCAGCACCTTTGACCTGATAAAAGCCAGATTCTAAAGGAATGTGTTTTTCTCCTGAGTACCCAGTTTTATGGTCACCCCCAGATCGGACTCACAACCTATGAGATTTGAGGAATTGAAGTTTTACCTTATTTGGCAGTAAACACTAATGGTCTAGTTGCTGTATGAACCAGGGTCTGCAGGGGGGCGGTAGATGCCCCTGTGGGCCGGCAGGCAGGAACGCCCATGGGGTATATCAATGTGTGAATTCCATGTCCAGTTGTTGTTGCGTTGTTCGTTGTTGCTGTGTGGTTGTTTGTTCTTGTTGGTTGTCCTGTTCTTGTGTTGTTCTTGTTTGGTTCTGTGTGTGCAACAACCCAGAGCTCTGCGACTCAGAATTTGCCTCATTGTTTAATAAATTATAATTTTGAGACCAGAATTTATCCGCTCCTTCCTTACAAACTAATTCAGGGGGTGATCAGAAGGAAACAAGGGGATTTTCACCCCGACAATAGCTGCCATCAGTCAGAGAATAACCAGACACCTGACAGGTGATGGTCAGAGTCTGTCCAGGCTGCACAACCTGTGAGTCTGGCTGGATGAGTTGGACACTGTGCACACCTGTGGAAACACAAATCAACATTATCTCCATCATTCAGCTGAACATTTCTAATGTGTGTATGAATCCACTGAAAGCTGCTCACAGGATCCAGCTGCCAGCAGCAGCATCACAGCTGCACACAACATGTTGGATGAAGTCAGCTCCTCTGACACACACACACAACAACTTAAAGCTGTTTGTCTCTGCTCACTCTACACTGTGTGTGTGTGTGTCAGTGATTCAGTCTTAAACTCTGCAGCAACACATGAAAAGATGGAAGAGGTCAGAGCTTTGCATCGACTCCTCCTCCTCAAAGAGCAACACTCCTCAGCTCATGCAAATTTCTGCACATTTTCATCTTCATTTCATGACTTTAAATATATTGAAGAATTTTAATAATCAGATGTTTTTTCAGCTGCTTCATCTCAGACACAAAGCAGATGTATTGATTCTGCTCTGCAGTATTTATCATTTAAACAATCTCAATATATTCAATATTGATCTTTAAAATCAATCATAGAAACATTATGAGTCATTTCTGTTAAAGCACATGTTGATGGAAGCTTTAAAAAACTGGAAGTGATGAACCACAACGTCAGCTGCTGCTTTAAGACTGTAAATGTGTGTGTCTGTGTGTGTGTCACTGTTTTCCAAATTCTTCTGCTGCCACCTTCAGGTGTTCATAAAAAGGTTTTCTGTGGAGTTTTTGTACAGCCTCTCTGATCACTTTAAACACTGTGAGTATCTCCGGGCACAGTAATACACAGCAGAGTCTTCAGGCTGCACATTCTGTCCGTTCAGAGTCACTCTGTTGAGTCATTGAGTCACGGTCATTAAAACTAAACTGACAACAAGCTTCAAGCACCAAGTATGAAACATCACGAGCCACATTTGTTCACATCTGAATGTGATTTAATGTGTTTGTTCAAAACAAAAAATTGACTTTTTTCAGAATTCTGCATCAGCTTTATGCTGGACTTCCTGGTAATAGTGAGTTACAGTAGTCCGGCCTAAAAGTGACAAATACATGGATGAGATTTATCAGCATCACTCTGAGAGGATACTCCTGATCTTAGCAATGCTATGGAGGAGAAAGAAGGTGGTCTCAGAGACCTGTTGTATATGAGGGATAAACAACATGTCCTGATCAAAGATAACTCCGAGGTTCCACACAGTCGTACTGGAGGCCAAAGTAATGCCATCCACAGAGACAATGTTATCAGATAATTTAGACTTAAGATGTTTGGGTCCAAAAACAATGACCTCAGGTTGGTCATCCAGTATTTATCTCTTTAAGACCTGACACAGAATTTAGACATGTCAAGCTGCATCTCTTTTCCTCTGCTGGACGGTGCTTGATGTCAGCATGAAACTTTAAAACAGTCGAGGACTCACACACACTGTTAGTGTGTCCTTAAAATGACACAAGACACACAAACAACCTCTGTAAATTACAAACTACCACATTTATTTTACTGCTGTGAGTTGATCAGTGGAGTGAGAGCGCCTCCTCTGGTGGCTTCATGTTACAAGTGTTCAGGCACTGAGGGGTTTTTGTTCAGCTCTGCTGATGGTTTGTGTCACTGTGACTCTCCGGCACATTAATACACAGCAGAGTCTTCAGGCTGCAGTCTGCTCATCTGCAGATACACCTGCTGTTTGTTGTTGTCTCTGGAGATGCTGAACCGGCCTTGGACTGACTGAGAGTAGTACTTGCCGCTACTATCACTGTAAATGAATGCAACCCACTCCAGTCCTTTTCCAGCAGCCTGTCTGATCCAAGCTATGTGAGGAGTGCTACTGAACCCTGCATATGTACAGGTGAGTGTGTGTGAGTCTCCTGGTCTTTTCAGCACTGGTTCAGACTCAGTCAGTGTTTGACCCTCAGTACCTGCAGACATGGAAACAGCTGGTTAACTGCAGTGATTCTGTCAGGAAGTCAGAAATCAGTGGTTGTCCTTACCAGCACAGTGAAGTGATAAAATGAGACAGAGGAAGAAATAATGAGGTCTGATCATTGTGAAAGCCGTTTGTCTCTGCAGTCAGTGATGAAGTCTCTGTCCGTCACTCTGTGACACCTTTGTAAAGATGGAGCTGATCAGAGTTTTGCATTGACTCCTCCTAAAACACAAACACACCACATTTCACACAGCTGTCATCACTCAGCAAAGTCTTTCTTCCTGTTTGTCTCATTCAATCATTCATTATTGATTTATCTCCTGTCTCCTCAGATCGAGCTTCACGGTGCTGCAGTTCCAGGTTCAACTGGTGGTATTTGTTTACATTTCAGGACCGTGGATTTGATGTTGGTCTTTGCAGCCAGCCACTGTCACATTGTTTGGACTCCATGTAAATGATATGAACTGTAACTTTGGTCTTGCTTGATCAGGTTACTGAACTGCAGCCACCTTTCAAAATAAAAGTACTGTGAAGTATATAAGGTAATTTACGCAATGACATGTACTCGATTATATATGCTTACACTTTGAGAAAAACACATCTATAACTCTTATAGAGAGTTAGGGAGGAACTCTCTGATGCGGTGAAGGCCGAAGCACTAGGAGGTACGGATGTAAGATAAATCATCCAACATAGAAGGGACAAAAGGGTTTCATAGTCATAAATATGTTAGACCAATTATGATAATTAGTAGGTGGAGATAAAGGGGCAACATGTCCCAATATGGGAATACCAACGAGGGTCTTGAAGAGCTGTTTATCTATTATGCAAATGTACCTCAACTTTCAATAAAACAAGCCTGTGTCCAGGGGAAGGGCAGAACACTTATGGACGGGAGTGAAGCAGACTGAAAGGCCTGTGTTCACTAGGTGTTCTCCCTTTTGCAAAAGGTGAAACTACAAAACCCAGGGTATTTTCTTTCACTCAATGTTCTGAATACAGGAGACGGAATCTGACAATCCGGGGTGACCAGGGAAGGTCACGACAATTTGGTGGCCCGTACGGGGACAAAAGGTAATTATATTTTTCTCAGATCCGTCAATTGAACACAGGGGTTGATTACGAACAGACAGAGGACATGTGGCGCGCCAACAATAAGGTGAGCAGACCTTTTATATCTGCATTGACTACTCTAAAGTGTAACGTGTCCCGAGCCTTAGTAGTAATCTGCCTGTAAATTATACGAACATTGACTGAAACAAAAGAATAAGAGAAATGGAAAAAAGAGGTTAAAGAATTCTTGTAAGAGTAAAGATAAAGAATAAGAGAAATGCAAAAGAGGTTAAAGAATTCTTGTAAGAGTAAAGATAAAGAGTAAGAGAAAGGAAAAAGGAAAAAGGGGTTGCAGAGTGTGGCGACTCCACCGGTGCTCTGACGAGAGGCCGGAAAAGCTGGGTTTGAGTCCCGGGGCTTGAGGAACCCTAAATCACTAAAAAAGAGAGAGGAAAAGGAACAACAGGCAAACACATGGTATGGATGTTGGAATGACTGGAAACTGAAACAACGACCGCACTAGTTAGGCGGAAGTTGTAGTAAGTCAACAGGCTTCCAAATTACAGATGTATAAGATTCTGGTGTCGTGGAAGAGAGGCTAGTCTCAAATCCACTGGACTGAGTACTAGGGACATAGCGTGCCATATTTCTCAGTCGGCCAGAATCCAGACAGTGCAGGGCACTGATTTATGACTGTGAGCCTCTCTAAAAGAGAGACGGCAAGAACAGATGAACTGTGAGTAGTCGGACCGGCTACAAGAACAGAGGAAAGTCCTGTGAGTTCAAAAGCACCCCTTACTGAGACACACAGCTGAGAGTGAAGCTGTAACACACACACATATTGAGCGCTCATATTATGGGTAATGCATGAATGAGAAATGTGGATGAGTGCCAGGGACGTGTGAGCTGAAGCAGCAGCACTGCTGGAAACCTAACCGGTGTTAACGTAAAGCAGTGGTCTGTTGAAGTAGGTTCACTCACGAACTGGATTAGTTTTTTTTTTTTTTTTCTGATGTGTACATAGTTTGGTAGACGACATAGAAACCTTGTAACTGCAGTTTTGTAAATTTGAATTTAAACTATAGTTTTGTAATTCCTACGTGACCACGAGATTAAGACTTTAATGACTGACGACATGGACTTAAGTGTGCACAGAGACATGACTGACGATGGGTGGGGTCCGCACAGCCCACTAAAGACGGTAGAAGAACAGCTGACGGTCTTAGGCGACATACTGAACCAGACTTATGACTCTAAGACTGCAGCGGCAGAAGTGATTCTTATGAAGGATGCTGTAGATAAGTTGTTGGCAGAAAGATGTTGTGAAAGTTGATGGTGAAAGATAGAGGAAGTTTGCAGAAGGAGTTTTGGAGAAAAGAGGGAGAAGCGAGGTAAGACAGAGAGAGGGCCAAGGAAAGTGCAGAGCAGTGTGGTTGGACTAAGAGAGGAAAATTTAGAAAGGAGCAGGAGAAGGCGGAGGAGCGAAGAACTCAGTGGGCGAGATGGGCTTTGGTATGTCAGGGTGTAAATCACCTCATGATAGGAAAGCCCAAAGCAAAGAAAGGGAAAACAGAAAAGAGTAGCGACCCTCCCCTTACACACAATTTAATATACTGCCCTTTATATCCTTTGCCTAGTGGAGCAGCCTGCCCCACCTTAAAATGGGATATGAAACAGAGTCCAAGAGAATATATTAATCAAAGTAAAGACGCATGGATTAGACACACAGGTTGTCATCCAGCTAAATCAGGCATTCAGAGGGTGTGGTACAGGACCGCCGTCCTAAACGGGGTCCCAGAGAATGTGAAAAATGCCATGGAAAGTACACTAGACATGGCAGATTGTGATTCCAATGTGTGGGAGAGACATCTAAGATAAGATAAAACTTTATTAATCCCGAAGGAAATTCTTGTGCCAGAGGAATCAAGATACATTAAATGTAGTTAAGTACAGAGTATGAGTGTATAAGTGTCACTATAATCCAAATCAGAGTATAGTACGCAGTATGGAGACAATATATGATACATGGATTTTTAGTGCATCATTTGACTCGTGCCCAGGATGCAGCACACACACAAAGTAATGATGTACAGGAATTACAGACTCAATTGTTAAAAATGCAACTGGCTGAGGCCAGACAAAAAGCTAATGACAAAAAGAAAGACAAAACTAATAAAGTCACGGTGGCCACTGAGGACTCTACTACACCACCTGACACACCTTGGGTGCCACAGCTATTTTATCCTAATTATGATCAGCCGCCCACAGGGTCATACAGGGGCAAGGGACCAGGGAGGGGCAGCTGGGGAGGCCGGCGCAGAAGGGGTAGACCGCCTAGGGGACAGCTGAGGGGAGACTTCAGTCGTGACCGCTGCTACTACTGTGAGGAGCTCGGACACTGGACAAAGGACTGTCCATACATTATGGGGCAGTACAGCTGAGAGGGACAGCACAGTCGAGGGCGTACAAAGGGCTTCTTTCCGCCCCGCTGGAGCTCCATGGAAGGGGCAGTTTTCTGTTTCCGGCTGGGAACAGGGAGGGGATAACATCTCCCGACAATGACACTCCCCACAGAGCAGCTCTGATGACATTGTTACGGCAGATCCGATGTTGTCTATGCGAGTAGAAGATGAGACACTGCCTTTTCTGGTAGATACAGGGGCCACCTGTTCTACTCTGATTCATACATCTTCTAAGAAACTGTCAAATGACTCTATCGCAGTGATGGGCTTCTCTGGGGAGAAACAGACTCTGCCTATAATCACTCCAATGACTGCTCAGCTGGGACATCAGACTGTGTCACATTGTTTTGTATGTTCACCCACAGTGCCTCTGGATATACTGGGGAGAGACTTGCTGATTAAGCTTGGAGCATCTATTTTATGCAGCCCTGACGGGTTGTCAGTGACACTGCCGGACGGCACCATGTTCCACTGTAATGCCTCTGACACAGGTGGACAGTATCTTGTGAGACCTGTAGCTGACCCTTGTGCGGACATCTACTGGGGTCTGTTACATGCAGAAACACCACACGACCCAGGAATCCTCTCTGCCTACCTGCAGTGGAAGCCCTGGATAGCCCAGCTCGAGCCATATGTCACTCCCCCTGACCCCCTCATGTGACTTTGTTTTATGACAGGCGGCAAACTGATTGGTATCATGATAACTTCACATGCTCCATAGAGGAGAAAAACTGGTTGATTTTAGTCTGAAATATTTTTGTGACATCTGAGGGCGTAGCAGCTGGTGTGGATTTCACACTAGAACAACAGGCTTGGTATATGATCAGTGACGAAGGGCATTCCCACGTCTCATTAGCTGTACATCCAAAACATCAGGCAAAAGAATTAGGTGGCATGGTTAAACGTGCCATAGCTCAAACAGATTGGCAACCTACACCTATAGCACAAAACATGTACTCTCCATTTGCCAAAGCATATAGAATACATGTTTCAGCTACTAACACTGTTACATTAGCACACGAACAGCTTGCCAGATATCATGGAAGAGAAAAAACAGATCACCCTCTTGCTCAGGCTTTGATTAATGACTTACCGACACATTTATGGGCAGAGGGCCCCACTGATGTGGGCTTAGTGAACTGTGAGCCTGTGACATTCCGGGTTTACACATCTGAACCTTTGTGAATTAGATTTGGCTAATGCTTTATTTTGTCTTCCTCTGGCTCATGAATGTAGAGATATTTTTTAAACTACGTTGCAAACTACACTGGTCTCATACAGCCACTTAGAGACCTAGTCAGAGAACACGGCATGTGTAATTTAACAGCCCACCTAAATTGGACACAGGAAGCTGAACGCTCTATTATTGAACTGAAACAATCTTTGGCTACAGCAGCAGAACTAGCCATGCCGAATTACACTTTACCATTCTATTTAGATGTCTCTGGAACGGATACCTGTGCGAACGGCATCCTGTTCCAGAGAAAAGGGGGAGAGAGAGTAATACTGATACATGGAAAAAAAACATCCTCAGTGCACACAACATGCAGCAGGAATAGCTAAGCTAATTCAGAAAACTGAACATATGGTCATGGGACACAGCTGTACGTACTCACAACACATAGTGTAGTCGCATATGTAAACTCAGAGACATTCACACTCACCCCACTGAGACAAAGGAGAATGAGCAAGATTTTGGAAGCACCAAACATTACCTTCACACATGATGGTATAAACATGGCAGAGCAGATAGAAGCTGGAGAGCCACACACATGTGCAGAGAGGGTAACCAGAGAAGAAAAAGTCAGAATGGATTTACAGGCCACACCACTAACAGAGGCTAGAAATCTGTTCACAGACGGGTGCTGTTTCAGACATGACACAGAAGGACTCAGAGCGGCATACGCAGTTGTTGAAGACACACGGGAAGAGATGAGAACGCTAAAAGCAGAAAGACTGGAAGGACAGCAGTCAGCACAGAGAGCAGAGGTGAGAGCAGTGATCGAAGCACTCAAAATAGGGGAAGGACAACACATCAATGTTTTCACTGATTCAGCATATGCAGCAGGAGCAGTACATGTGGAGTTGGGCCAGTGGCTGAGAGTAGGATTTCTCACTGCAGATAACAAACCCATAAAACATGAGGTAGAAATGAGAGAACTTGTAGAAGTCCTGTTGTTGCCTAGCAAGGTAGCTGTAATAAAATGCAAAGGTCATGGAACAGGCGCTGACAGGATCACCAGAGGAAATAATGCAGCAGATCAGGCAGCAAAGCAGGCAGCAGGCTATGTTGAATAGATGATTTTGATGTGTTCAGAAACGGACTTACCTCCCCCTGTTGACTAGAATGACTTAACATAACTACAAAACAAAGCCTCTCCACAGGAAAAGACTTTGTGGAAAGCGAGGGGGGCAACTGACACAGGAGGAGTATGGAGGATGGACGACCCATACTGCCACCTGGATTGAGACAAACTGCCATGGAAGAAGCACATGGGGTAGGCCATGTGGGGTGTAGTGACAAACTGTCATTAAATTTCTGATTAACACCTACATCCCTAGACATGGTTTTCCTGAAAAAATCAGATCTGACAATGGAACACATTTCAAAAATAAAGACCTCCAGCAGGTGGAGACTATGTTGGGACTGAAGTATGCTTTTGGTACTGTTTAACATTCACAGTCGCAAGGAAAGGTGGAAAGGATGAATCAAACCTAAAACAAAAATTGGCTAAAATCTGTGCACAGACCAAATTTATATGGGTTCAAGTATTATCTATTGTATTGATGTTCTGGTAATAACGCCATATAATCTACACCCTATGAGCTTCTTACAGGTCGATAGTTTCCTGGACCAGCTGGCCGGCTGACACTGAAAGAGTATGTATTATGATATTAACATAAACCATAATGAATTTAAAGCTTTGGTGTTAGTATTTAGCCGAGTGGGTACTCCTGAGGGTCATCAAAAGGAAGTGGTCGGAGCCAAGGTGGACAGGTCCCTATCAGGTGACGGAACGCACCTCACACGCAGTTCGGCTGAGAGGAAAGGGGGACACCTGGTTCCACTGGAGCCAGTGCACAGCTGCAGAGGAGCCTCAATGATCTCTACAGGAAGTCCAAGCTGATCTGAGGGCGCAGAAGTCTGAATCGGCTGATTCAGATACGGATCCTGTCACAAAAGGGGCAGAATAATCCCCTGACAGGAATCCAGGATCCCGGGTAGTCTAACCCCAGGGATCCGAAGAAAGAAAACACATCCTGAGGGACGAGAGGACCAGAGAACCAGGCGGGGCGCTGGACGATGAGGCAGACGGACAGGAACACATACATGAACTGATAAAACACAATTTTGAACATTCTTACTGTAGGATAATTTTCATTACATTTGAGCTGTTAGGAGTATCTGGGGGCGGGAACGGTGAAAGACCGACCGATTAAAATACCCCCACATACTATGATGTATAACATGTATTTGTTTTCTTGTTGGGATAACCATATTAGGGTTGTTCATAATTTTTTGATCTATTGGTTACACTGCGAGTTCCCTGGACAGAGGTGTAAAACTACATATTAATTTTTATATTAATCTTTATACTGTTCTACGTGTTACTTATATTATCCTATTGGTTATAATCATGGTTGTGGTTCTATTCCTCCTGACGGTCTATGTGTTGTTACAGATAGGTCAACACACTGTAATATTTGATCCATGCACTAACTCCACTAATACTTCCCGAAACACAGAATGGCACATGGTTCCTTGTCTGTGCTGTGTTTGTAGGTCATGACAATGGTCATGGAAGGTGGGATTTTGGCAGACACATAGTCTGCCTAATACAACCACCTCCACAATCCCAGAGAGTTCAGCAGTGCAGGAAAGCTTAGTGACAGGTAAGAATAATGCTAATTCAGGAGGGGTTGTTATTGTATCAGGAACAGAAGGATTGCCTACTGATAAATGGTTTCAGGTTGCTACAGGAATAATTGGCTTTTATTGGCTGAATAGTCAGCTAATGCATTCCAAGTTGATTGTGTGGTCTGCTTGGGACCCAGACCTTTGTTATAGGTGGTGCTAGCTTCTCTGACCACCGACTGTTTTATACCAGTTATGACTCGCTCGGTTCCCCCTAAAAAAAAAATGCATGGAATGGGATGTTATATTCCCCATCACCAAGCTATCTGAGAAACATCCTGTGTTTTCCACAAATGTGGCCCCTGGAGATTTTTCTTGTGTAAACCTTACTGTTACAGGTGTAAGCTTAGGACAGATCAAGGAGACATGGTGAATGATCACTAACTTTTTATTAGCTTTGAACACATGTTTACTGTTTGATTGCTCATGATTTTTTACTTATATTTTTGATACATATAACCTTTGTCACAGTTTTCTTTGGGTGTTGGACTCTAGTAGAGTCCAAAAGGGGGAATTGTGAAGTATATAAGGTAATTTACGCAATGACATGTACTCGATTATATATGCTTACACTTTGAGAAAAACACATCTATAACTCTTATAGAGAGTTAGGGAGGAACTCTCTGATGCGGTGAAGGCCGAAGCACTAGGAGGTACGGATGTAAGATAAATCATCCAACATAGAAGGGACAAAAGGGTTTCATAGTCATAAATATGTTAGACCAATTATGATAATTAGTAGGTGGAGATAAAGGGGCAACATGTCCCAATATGGGAATACCAACGAGGGTCTTGAAGAGCTGTTTATCTATTATGCAAATGTACCTCAACTTTCAATAAAACAAGCCTGTGTCCAGGGGAAGGGCAGAACACTTATGGACGGGAGTGAAGCAGACTGAAAGGCCTGTGTTCACTAGGTGTTCTCCCTTTTGCAAAAGGTGAAACTACAAAACCCAGGGTATTTTCTTTCACTCAATGTTCTGAATACAGGAGACGGAATCTGACAATCCGGGGTGACCAGGGAAGGTCACGACAGTACGCTACATTTTATTCTGCACAACTGACTTTTTTTCTGATTTGTCTGTATTGATCTTGTGCAGTCATGGACAAAGATCAATGGACCTGAATTTCAACAACTGCATCAAGTCAGAGTGCAGCTGTCTTACTGAGGTTTAATGGAGACATGTGAAGACATCATCACAGCAGTCATACATACTAAAGTGGAGTGAGAGCACCTCCTCTAGTGCTTCATGTTACAAGTGTTCAGGCACTGAGGGGTTTTTGTTCAGCTCTGCTGATGGTTTGTGTCACTGTGAGTCTCTGGCACAGTAATACACAGCAGAGTCTTCAGGCTGCACATTCTGTCCGTTCAGAGTCGCTCTGTTGTTGGAAGATTCCAAGTCGATGCTGAACTTGTTCTTTAGTGAATCTTTGTAGATTGAACCTCCTGTATATCTCATTCCGATCCACTCCAGTCCTTTCCCTGCAGGCTGTCTGATCCAAGCTGTGTAGTAGCTGCTAACAGAATAAGAGACCTGACAGGTGATGGTCAGACTCTAACCTGGCTGCACAGTCACAGAGGCTGGCTGTGTCAGCTGTTCACACTTCACACCTGTAAAAAAAGGAGAAACTATTTGGTCAGAAATGATGAAGTGCACAAAGAGCTGCTGACTGTGATGAATCCAAAGAGACTCACAGGATCCAGCTGCTAACAGCAGCAGCAGAGCAGCAGAGAACATGTTGAGTCTGACACACTGTGAGCTTCACTGACACTCTGGTGTTTTTATAGCTGCACAAATGTGGCCCAGTTTGCATAGAATGAATCAAAGCATCACTGTGGCTCTAATTGGAGTCAGAGCACCTCTGCTTTGTGTCTGTTACTCATCATACTGCAGCACTTATTGGAACATTCCTGCAGTCACAGCAGCTCTTTCTAAATGTTTTCTCCTCAGGACTTTGATTTTAGTCTCAGCATCCAGAGTCACATTGTACAGAAACACTAAGGTTTTGTTTCACAGACTCATCAGACTCTTATTTTGAAGTCATGCACAGATACATGTGCTGCCCAGGAACTGAAGCTATGTGATGTATTTAAGGAAGAAATAAAGTCATGTTCAGTAGCCAGTACTCCTTTTATTCATTACTGTTGTGTAAAACATAACACACAATGATCATAGTGGGTCTTAGTATCAGGTAAACACAACCTGCAGCCCTTTCAGAGGAACAGCTGCTTCTCTAACACCATTGATTTTGTTTTTCTCTCCTGTCATTGCATTAACACACACCTGCTGCCTGTTGCTTCATGTTACTCTGAAATTAAACTCATAAATCAACATGAATTCTTGATGGTTTCAGAGTGATACATAAAACTTTCTGAACTTATCGATCTTTGCTCTTTCTGACCTTTGACATCTGAAGGTGTTTCTCCTTCATAGGATGAATTCTAGGCACCAACAGGGATCAAAAGACTGATGAATACTGGTGAGTTGATCAGTGGAGTGAGAGCGCCTCCTCTGGTGGCTTCATGTTACAAGTGTTCAGGCACTGAGGGGTTTTTGTTCAGCTCTGCTGATGGTTTGTGTCACTGTGACTCTCTGGCACAGTAATACACAGCAGAGTCGTCAGGCTGCAGTCTGCTCATCTGCAGATACACCTGCTGTTTGTTGTTGTCTCTGGAGACACTGAACCGGCCTTGGACTGACTGAGAGTAGTACTTGCTGCTACCACCATCGCTGATCCATGCAACCCACTCCAGTCCTTTTCCAGCAGCCTGTCTGATCCAAGCTATGTAAGGAGTGCTACTGAACCCTGCATATGTACAGGTGAGTGTGTGTGAGTCTCCTGGTCTTTTCAGCGCTGGTTCAGACTCAGTCAGTGTTTGACCCTCAGTACCTGCAGACATGGAAACAGCTGGTTAACTGCAGTCATTCTGTCAGGAAGTCAGAAATCAGTGGTTGTCCTTACCAGCACAGTGAAGTGATAAAATGAGACAGAGGAAGAAATAATGAGGTCTGATCATTGTGAACGTCGTTTGTCTCTGCAGTCAGTGATGAATTCTCTGTCCGTCACTCTGTGACACCTTTGTAAAGATGGAGCTGATCAGAGTTTTGCATTGACTCCTCCTAAAACACAAACACACCACATTTCACACAGCTGTCATCACTCAGCAGCGTCTTTCTTCCTGTTTGTCTCATTCAATCATTCATTATTGATTTATTGATGTTTCTGTTTGCTCTATTTTATGTATTTGACTCATTTCTTCATTTAGTTTTGTACAGCACACATGAATGACTGTCTGTGTACATTTACAGTGGTCAGATTCCTTTGTCCAGAGCTGCAGCACAGACACCAACTTCAGCACATGTATCCATGAAAGCAACAATAAACCAACCAGACAGAGCTGCTCTGTTCAGCTCAGTGAAAATGTAACAATGTGAGAAAATGTGTTCATAAAAACAGAAAAAGATTCAAATGTTCTTTCAGAGGCAGCACAGTGCTGCAGTGGTTAGCACTGTGGCCTCAGGTTCTGGGTTGGATTCCAGCTCTCTGGCCTCTCTGAAATGCTCCTTTTATACTCAGTCATGTTTCTCACCTGCTGCTAATTAACATGATTAGTTACCAAATGCTCAAATGCATCTGTTGTTACTTTTGCAGCCTTTTGTTGCCACTGTTCCAACTTTTTTAGATGTGTTGCTGCCATCCGATTTAGAAGGAGCTAACAGTTTCCATGAAATGTTAAAATGTCTCAGTTTCAACACCTTGATGTGTTCTTTATGTTCAAGTGGGAATAAAATACTTTGTGTAGCAGTGAACACTGAGTCCACACTGACTGAACATGTGGACAAACAGCCAGAGTCTCAGAGGCTTCCATGTGTTTTTAAGGCCTGACATGCCTCAGTGCTCCTCTCACAGAGGTTTCTGTTTTTGTACAGCGTTGTCGCCTCTTGTGTCACTGTGGCTCTCGTGCACAGTAATACACAGCAGAGTCTTCTTCTTTCAGACTCCTCACCACTAAATGCACGGCATTCTGGGAAGTGTCTTTACTGATGGAAAACTGGCCCTGCAGGCTTTGTGCAAATACGGTGCCAGTTCCAGAATCGATGCGTCCGATCCACTCCAGTCCTCTTCCTGCTTTCTGACGAATCCAGTGCAGCCAAGACAGAGGGAGTCCCTGTACTTTGCAGGACAGAGTGATGGATGCTCCTGCTCTGCTGATCACCGGCTCTGAGGAGGTGAGGGACTGACCCCGAGCAGCTGGAAGAGACACAGAGTTTAGACATGTGAAGCTGCGTCTCTGTTCCTCTGCTGGACTTCACTCACCTGAAATGAGAGCCAGAAGGAGGACACTGTGTGCGACTGTCATGGTGGGACGTGGTCTGAGACTGCAGCTGTGCAGGTTTATATGGAGGACCTAGAACCAGAGTGGGAGGGTGTGGATTTGCATTTTAAACATAAAGATAAAGCAGTGCTGGACTCTGAGACACACAGTCAGCTGTTAGTGTGAGACAGCTGAAGGACTGATTGTGTGTTTGATGTCAGCATGAAGCTTTAAAAGAGTCAAGGACTCAAAAGTGACACAAGACACACAAACAACCTCTGTAAATTACAAACTACCACATTTATTATACTGCTGAGTTGATCAGTGGAGTGAGAGTGCCTCCTCTGGTGGCTTCATACTACTACTAAGTGTTCAGGCACTGAGGGGTTTTTGTTCAGCTCTGTTACGTTGTGTTGTTGTCTCATCACAGTGTGATTGTGTTACCAGTGTTTATTTTGTATTGTTAATGATGTTCAGATAAACTCACAGTGAATGACCTCTGGAGGAAAGAAGGTTTTAACAAGGGTTCAAATGTCCAAAAGAACAGGGAAGAAATCAGTGAGAAGATGCTGAGAATCGGACCAAGACGCAGACTGAGGCTGAACTGGGGGCAGAGGAAAACACAGGTACAAACCTACAAACATGGAAGACACAGAGGTAATCACCAGTCCTGTGAGGAAACACAGGAAATCCAGACCTCTGATACTGTATTCCTCTTTGTCACTCAGGAGAGGAGAAGGAGGACATCTGCACACAGAGACACTCACACAAAGGAGGAAGAAGAGAAAGAGAGAGAGAGAGGAAGAATGAAAGGATGTCTGAGCATGTGTGTCGAAATAAATCTTGAGTAAATGGATGAGAGCTCAGTCAGCTCCACCCTCCAGTTCCAAATATGGTCACTTCAGTCTCCATTACTCTTAAAGCACCTGTTGATGGAAAAAACAGGAAGTGATGAACCACAACGTCAGCTGCTGCTTTAAGACTGTAAATGTGTGTGTGTCTGTGTGTGTGTCACTGTTTTCCAAATTCTTCTGCTGCCACCTTCAGGTGTTCATTAAAAGGTTTCCTGTGGAGTTTTTGTACAGCCTCTCTGATCACTTTAAACACTGTGACTCTCTGGCACAGTAATACACAGCAGAGTCTTCAGGCTTTAAGTTGTTCAGTCTCAGATGTACCATGCTGTTACTTGTATCTTTGTTAATTTCTGCACGTCCACTCACACTGCTCGCATAGCGGTTGTTGCTGGGAGTACTGGAACCTCTCCCAATCCATTCCAGTGGTTTTCCTGCAGCTTGTCTGATCCAGTGCATGTAACAACAGCTAAAATCAAATCCAGATCCTCTGCAGGAGAGACTGAGAGTCTCTCCGGGCTGTTTGACCACTGAACTGGAAGGAATGGACTCCATACTCTGACCTGTACAACCTGCTGAGGACAAAGTGAGACAGGAAGCAGAGAGGAAAGTCAGACGGTCATCTGGGAAGTTTGTTGTGCTGTCAGTGACGGAGCGAGGCTCCAAATGTGCTCTGATAGGAGGAGGAAGAGGAGGAAGCAGGAGGACTCACAGGGCAGAGAGAGAGCGAGCAGCAGCAGAGTGAGTGTGTTCATCATCCTGAGGCTGCACGTCTGACCTCTGATGCTCCACACAGAGAACCAGAGCGCTCAGCAGGACACAAGTACACTGCACACTCAAGATTTGCATCAGGACGTCACGACAAGGGAGGGGCTCATGTCCTGACACTGATTCTCTGTGATGAGGAAATGTGCTGTGTGGATAACATGCTGGCTGTTTGTACAGTGTCCTGTTGCTTCATGTTACTCTTACAGTAATAAGAAGGTTCTTTTAAGAACCATGTGTTGGACACTTTTGGGGGTGAGATTGTGTCAAGGGGAAGAGTCCTACTGATCCCACAGACCCCTCCCAGATGTGGTGTTCTGGGCGTCTATTTTAATTGGATACTCCAGGTCAGACCCAGGACATGCTGGAGGAATTAGATCTCTCAGCTGGCATCAGAACCTGTCTCATTCTCCTGGTGAGCTGGTGGAAGTGGAGTTCTGGGTTTTCCTTCTTAGGCTGCTGTTCCCACGACCCAACCTCAGATAAGTTGAAGAAAATGGATGGATGGTAAAATAATCAAGGGATAACAGTCCTACAGTCAAATGAGTCCAGGTTACTCTGCCTGATTATGGAACAACAAATAAAATCTGTTAAATCTGTTACTATGAAACACTTACAGTGCTTCTCTGACAGGAAACAGAAGACAGATGGATGCTAGAGAATTTCTGTGAGTTGATCGATATAGTGAGAAACCTAAACCTGCTGACTGTGATGAATGTACAGAGACTCACATCCAGCTGCTAAGAGCAGCAGCAAAGCTGCAGGAAACATGGTTGATGGTGAAGCTGACGTGCTGTGAACTCCACAGTCTGAGCTCAGCTCTTTATAGCTGAGTAACAAAGGAGGACACTGAGTTTGCATCCATTCAAACATGTGGAGCTTCAGTGTCGCTCTGACTGGAGCCAAATGAAAGAATGTTTAATGCACAGCATCAAAACATGTCTGCTTCATATCAACACAAATGTTTTTTCTGTTTATTGGCTGCAGACTGAAGCTGTGACAGCAGACAGGATCATGTCTATAAAAACTTAAATGTAAATCAAATACTGAAGCTGATAAAACAGAAACATGTGAAGATATATGAAGATGTCATGAACCATCATACAGAGTTTAATATTTAAATGTATTATTGTGTTTTAATGTGGAGAACAAATTAAAAGAAAACATGTGAGGAAAGCTAAAAGTTTGTGTGTTTCAACATGTATGACACTTGAATCAAACTTTAGTCTGTCAGAGACCAAATAAAGACGACTGCAGGTTTTTGTACAGCTGTTCAACCACCTTCAGTCACTGTGAGTCTCTGGCACAGTAATACACAGCAGAGTCTTCAGGCTGCAGTCTGCTCATCTGCAGATACACCTGCTGTTTGTTGTTGTCTCTGGAGACGCTGAACCGGCCTTGGACTGACTGAGAGTAGTAGTTGCTGCCACCATCAGTATCAGTTGTGATCCACTCCAGTCCTTTTCCAGCAGCCTGTCTGATCCAGCCCATCCACCAACCACTTAGTGAAAATCCAGCTGCTGTACAGGTGAGTGTGTGTGAGTCTCCAGGACTTTTCAGCACTGCTTCAGATTGTGTCAGAGTCTGACCATCAACACCTGTCAAGACAAAGAAGAAAACAGTCCCTCTCTGTGAGCTGATCACTTTTTAAAGACAGAGCTGAACATCAGTGAGTATGTTTGACCTGTCCAGCAGATAGTTAGAAGCAGCAGTCCTGTCCTACAGTCCATCATGTTGAACTGTGTGTCCACTGTCCTCTGTCATCCTCTGTGCAGGGAGATAAGTAGAGCTGGAAGACGTCTGAGTTTTGCATTGACTCCTCCTCACACAGACTGTAGATATATTTGGTCAAAGTGCTGAACAGATGTCCACGAGTCCATCAGCTGTTCAGTCACACATCAACACACACATACTTCACAACAGTTGTGTTGTTCTCTCATCACAGTGCGATTGTGTTACCAGTGTTTATTTTGTATTGTTAATGATGTTCAGATAAACTCACAGTGAATGACCTCTGGTTTAAAATGGGTTCAAATGTGCAAAAAGACAGACTGAGGCTGAACAGGGGGCAGAGGAAAACACAGGTGCAAACCTACAAACATAGAAGACACAGAGGTAATCACCAGTCCTGTGAGGAAATACAGGAAATCCAGACCTCTGATACTGTAGTCCTCCTTGTCACTCAGGAGAGGACAAGAAGGACATCTCTACACACAGACACTCACACAAAGGAGGAAGAAGAGAAAGAGAGAGGAAGGAAGAATGAAAGGATGTCTGAGCATGTGTGTCCAATGAAATCTTGAGTAAATGGATGAGAGCTCAGCCAGTTCTGCCCTCCAGTTCCAAATATGGTCACTTCAGTCTCCATTACTCTTAAAGCACCTGTTGTTTGGATTATGCTAATGTAGCAATCACAGTGTAGGTGAACATAATGTCAAGTCCATGCTGCTCTCCAGCTGACCCACTTTTTCTGGATGTGTGACTGAAATGTGGAGCTGTGCTCTCTCGTCAGGTGTGTCTCTCTGTCCTGCTGTGTCTTAATTTCTTTTAAACCATCTGTTAAAGTACATGTTGATGGAAGCTTTAAAAAAACAGGAAGTGATGAACCACAACGTCAGCTGCTGCTTTAAGACTGTAAATGTGTGTGTCTGTGTGTCAGTGTTTTCCAAATTCTTCTGCTGCCACCTTCAGGTGTTCATAAAAAGGGTTTCTGTGGAGTTTTTGTACAGCCTCTCTGATCACTTTAAACACTGTGAGTGTTTAGCACAGTAATACACAGCAGAGTCTTCAGGCTGTAAGTTGTTCAGTCTCAGATGCACCATGCTGTTGCTGTCTTCTCTGCTGATCACTGCACGCCCACTCACACTGCTCGCATAGCGGTTGCTGCTGGGATTAGAAAAGCCAATCCTAATCCATTCCAGTGGTTTTCCTGCAGCTTGTCTGATCCAGTGCATACTACAACAGCCAAAGTTAAATCCAGATCCTCTGCAGGAGAGACTGAGAGTCTCTCCGGGCTGTTTGACCAGTGAACTGGAAGGAATGGACTCCATACTCTGACCTGTACAACCTGCTGAGGACAAAGTGAGACAGGAAGCAGAGAGGAAAGTCAGACGGTCATCTGGGAAGTTTGTTGTGCTGTCAGTGACGGAGCGAGGCTCCAAATGTGCTCTGATAGGAGGAGAAAGAGGAGGAAGCAGGAGGACTCACAGGGCAGAGAGAGAGCGAGCAGCAGCAGAGTGAGTGTGTTCATCATCCTGAGGCTGCACGTCTGACCTCTGATGCTCCACACAGAGAACCAGAGCGCTCAGCAGGACACAAGTACACTGCACACACTCAAGATTTGCATCAGGACGTCAGGAGGAGGGAGGGGCTCATGTCCTGACACTGATTCTCTGTGATGAGGAAATGTGAATAACATGCTGGCTGTTTGTACAGTGTCCTGTTGCTTCATGTTACTGTAAAACTAAAGTAATTCTAGGTTCAAAGCATTTATTGTCATATGCACAGTAACGAAGTGGGTTTCCCTGTACATTCCCTGTGTCTCTGACCTTTGACATCTGAAGGTGTTTCTGCTTCATGGCATGAATTCTGGGCACCAACAGGGATCAAAAGACGATGAATACTGATGAGTTGATCAGTGGAGTGAGAGCGCCTCCTCTGGTGGCTTCATGTCACAAGTGTTCAGGCACTGAGGGGTTTTTGTTCAGCTCTGCTGATGGTTTGTGTCACTGTGAGTCTCTGGCACAGTAATACACAGCAGAGTCTTCAGGCTGCAGTCTGCTCATTTGCAGATACACCTGCTGTTTGTTGTTGTCTCTGGAGATGGTGAACCGGCCTTGGACTGACTGAGAGTAGTACTTGCTGCCACCATTAGCGAGGATCCATGCAACCCATTCCAGTCCTTTTCCAGGAGCCTGTCTGATCCAAGCTATGTGAGGAGTGCTACTGAACCCTGCATATGTACAGGTGAGTGTGTGTGACTCTCCTGGTCTTTTCAGCGCTGGTTCAGACTCAGTCAGTGTTTGACCCTCAGTACCTGCAGACATGGAAACAGCTGGTTAACTGCAGTCATTCTGTCAGGAAGGCAGAAATCAGTGGTTGTCCTTACCAGCACAGTGAAGTGATAAAATGAGACAGAGGAAGAAATAATGAGGTCTGATCATTGTGAAAGCCGTTTGTCTCTGCAGTCAGTGATGAAGTCTCTGTCCGTCACTCTGTGACACCTTTGTAAATGTCTCAGTTTCAACACCTTGATGTGTTCTTTATGTTCAAGTGGGAATAAAATACTTTGTGTAGCAGTGAACACTGAGTCCACACTGACTGAACATGTGGACAAACAGCCAGAGTCTTCAGAGGCTTCCATGTGTTTTTAAGGCCTGACATGCCTCAGTGCTCCTCTCACAGAGGTCTCTGTTTTTGTACAGCGTTGTCGCCTCTTGTGTCACTGTGGCTCTCATGCACAGTAATACACAGCAGAGTCTTCAGGCTGCAGACGGTTCATCTGCAGAAAGAGTTTACTGCTGGAGTCGTCTCTGGAGATGGTGAAGCTGCCCTGCACTGACTGGGAGTAATAGATCGGAGTACTAGCTGTGCTTATAAAAGCAACCCACTCCAGTCCTTTACCCGGAGCCTGTCTGACCCAGACCATTTGATAGCTGCTGAATGTGAATCCAGCTGCTGTACAGGTGAGTTTGTGTGAGTCTCCAGGACTTTTCAGCACTGCTTCAGATTGTGTCAGACTCTGACCATCAACACCTGTCAAGACAAAGAAGAAAACAGTCCCTCTCTGTGAGCTGATCACTTTTTAAAGACAGAGCTGAACATCAGTGAGTATGTTTGACCTGCCCAGCAGATAGTTAGAAGCAGCAGTCCTGTCCTACAGTCCATCATGTTAAACTGTGTGTCCACTGTCCTCTGTCATCCTCTCTGCAGGCAGATAAGTAGAGCTGGAAGACGTCTGAGTTTTGCATTGACTCCTCCTTACACAGACTGTAGATATATTTGGTCAAAGTGCTGAACAGATGTCCACGAGTCCATCAGCTGTTCAGTCACACATCAACACACACATACTTCACAACAGTTGTGTTGTTGTCTCATCACAGTGTGATTGTGTTTCCAGTGTTTATTTTGTATTGTTAATGATGTTCAGATAAACTCACAGTCAATAAAACACTTTCAGCCTCTTCCTCTTTTTAAAGTAACTGCATGTGTCCTCTGTGATGTTTATAATGAGGTCTGAATGATGGAACATCATGAAGTGTGTGAAGATGTGGATAGAAGTGTGTCTGAGGTCACATGTGTGTGTGTGTGTGTGTGGAGGTTTTTGTACAGCTGCTCTGCTCTCTTCAGTCACTGTGTGTGTCGAGCACAGAAGTAAACAGCAGAATCTTCTGCTGTCAGCCTGCTGATCTGGAGGTACTGAGTGCTGCTGGAAACATCTTCAGTCATGGAGAAACGACTCTGAAAGGAGCTGCTGTAGATCGCAGAGTTTGAACCTGTGTCCATCCTCCCAATCCACTCCAGAGCTTTCCCTGGTTTCTGCTGTATCCAGTGAATATAGTACTCTGTCATGTCAAATCCTGATATGACACAGGACATCTTCACTGTGTCTCCAGGTCTTTTCATCTCAGAGGGGGTCTGCTGCAGTCTGATCTCACTGCAAACTCCTGCAAACAGAACAGATGATGATCAGCATCCAGCAGCAGAAATCAGAGGACACAAAGCAGGATGGATTTTCTCACCATGAAGACTGACTGCAAACAACAAACTCCAGACTACAGTCTGCTCCATGCTGAGAGGAACACTGGACTTCAGACTGTTGGACTCTGTCTCAGAGTCCTGTGTGAGAGCTGCTGATTTTATAAGAGGAAGAGTTTGCATAGACCGCCCTCTACAGGCTCAACAGAGAACAGCACATTTGTATAAGGAGAGCAGGAGAACATGTTCAATGTCTGACTAATGATTCATCAGGTTGAACTTTTTGAATGTTTTCTGTCCTGACGTGAAAACATGAAACATATTATGTCCATCTTAAATAGATGAATCAAAATGTGTCACATCCTTCATGTACTGAGAGAAAATGAAACTTGTGTCACTTTCTTTTATTTTGATGAAGCAAAGCTCAGAAATCTCACACACTTTCTCTTCATTCACTGAATCCACCAACATATTTCATCAAAGCAGCAAACACACAGCAGCAGTCACATGACAAATGTTGTTGTGTTGTGTGATTCTCACTGTGAGACCTTCATGTAAACTGTGTGTTCAAACGTCTTTGTTGGATGGTGATGTTTTTATTTTCAGCTCAGTTTGATTAAAGACAGCAGGTCAAAGTCAAATCAAACAATAATTCCTGCTCAGGATCCATCAACACAACAAACACAAGAGCTGCAGGTTTTTGTACAGCTGTTCAACCATCTTCAGTCACTGTGAGTATCTGGCACAGTAATACACAGCAGTCTTCAGGCTGCAGTCTGCTCATCTGCAGATACACCTGCTGTTTGTTGTTGTCTCTGGAGATGCTGAACCGGCCTTGGACTGACTGAGAGTAGTATTTTTCGCTACTGTCATAGCTGATGAATGCAATCCACTCCAGTCCTTTTCCAGCAGCCTGTCTGATCCAAGCTATGTGAGGACTTCCTAATGCTGCATATGTACAGGTGAGTGTGTGTGAGTCTCCTGGTCTTTTCAGCACTGGTTCAGACTCAGTCAGTGTTTGACCCTCAGTACCTGCAGACATGGAAACAGCTGGTTAACTGCAGTCATTCTGTCAGGAAGTCAGAAATCAGTGGTTGTCCTTACCAGCACAGTGAAGTGTTAACATGAGACAGAGGAAGAAATAATGAGGTCTGATCATTGTGAAAGCCATTTGTCTCTGCAGTCAGTGATGAAGTCTCTGTCCGTCACTCTGTGACACCTTTGTAAAGATGGAGCTGATCAGAGTTTTGCATTGACTCCTCCTAAAACACAAACACACCACATTTCACACAGCTGTCATCACTGAGCAACATCTTTCTACCTGTTTGTCTCATTCAATCATTCATTATTGATTTATTGATGTAATGTCATATGTGTGTGTTGAGGTATATGTCTTTGACAGCAGGACAGAAATGACTTCATCTTCAGGATGTTGCTGGAATATTCACCCAGAAAATATGGGAGTGAATGGGAGTGGTGCTCTCTACACGTGGAGGTGATCTTATAAAAACTGTAGGTGCCATCACAATGAATCACCCACCAAATGAAACAGGACAAAGATCACGTCTGTTGTTGTATAAATTAAGTACTTTCCCCGAGGGAGCCTCCCAAAGGGATTAATAATGTATATTCTATTCTATTCTATTCTAAGTATGTGGAGGATTTACTGTGGACAGAAAAGATGAAAACAAAAATATATCTAGGAAAATAAAGCTCCAACCTTCATGACCTCATGGTTTTACCTCTAAATGTGTTTCTGTTTCTTTAATTTCTGTTAAAGCACATGTTGATGGAAGCTTTAAAAACAGGAAGTGATGAACCACAAAGTCAGCTGCTGCTTTAAGACAGGCTGGCTGTGTCAGCTGTTCACACTTCACACCAGTAAAAAGGAAGAAACTATTTGGTCAGAAATGATGAAGTGCACAAAGAGCTGCTGACTGTGATGAATCCAAAGAGACTCACAGGATCCAGCAGCTAACAGCAGCAGCAGAGCAGCAGAGAACATGTTGAGTCTGACACACTGTGAGCTTCACTGACACTCTGGTGTTTTTATAGCTGCACAAATGTGGCCCGGTTTGCATAGAATGAATCAAAGCATCATTGAGGCTCTAAGTGGAGTCAGAGCACCTCTGCTTTGTGTCTGTTACTCATCATACTGCAGCACTTACTGGAACATTCCTGCACTCAATATGTTTTCTCCTCAGGACTTTGACTTTAATCTCAGCATCCAGAGTCACATCTTACAAAAACACTAAGGTTTTGTTTCACAGACTCATCAGACTCTGTACCTGTTTGTACAGTGTTCTGTTGCTTCATGTTACTTTGAAACTGAAGTCATGAATCAAAACTTGATGTTTTCATCATGATACATGAAACTTCATGACTTCTTTCTGACCTTTGACCTCTGAAGGTGTGTCTGCTTCATGGGATGAATTCTGGGCACCAACAGGGATCAAAAAACTGATGAATACTGGTGAGTTGATCAGTGGAGTGAGAGTGCCTCCTCTGGTGGCTTCATGATACAAGTGTTCAGGCACTGAGTGGTTTTTGTTCAGCTCTGCTGATGGTTTGTGTCACTGTGGAGCCACCAGCCGCTCACACACACACAGTAATACACTCCAGAGTCTTCAGGCTGCAGGTTCTCTCCTGTTAATTTCACTGAACTGCTGGAAGTGTATGTGTTGTACTTAAACTTGTTCTTCAGAGCATTATTTTGGTCAAAGTCTCCTCCACCCCACCGGTGTAAAATCCACTCCAGTCCTTTTCCCTCACGCTGTCTGATCCAGCCTGTTGCATAGCTGTTATCAGTCAGAGAATAACCAGACACCTGACAGGTGATGGTCAGAGTCTGTCCAGGCTGCACAACCTGTGGGTCTGGCTGGATGAGTTGGACACTGTGCACACCTGTGGAAACACAAATCAACATTATCTCCATCATTCAGCTGAACATTTCTAATGTGTGTATGAATCCACTGAAAGCTGCTCACAGGATCCAGCTGCCAGCAGCAGCATCACAGCTGCACACAACATGTTGGATGAAGTCAGCTCCTCTGACACACACATACAACAACTTAAAGCTGTTTGTCTCTGCTCACTCTACACTGTGTGTGTGTGTCAGTGATTCAGTCTTAAACTCTGCAGCAACACGTGAAAAAATGGAAAAGGTCAGAGCTTTGCATCGACTCCTCCTCCTCAAAGAGAAACACTCCTCAGCTCATGCAAATTTCTGCACATTTTCATCTTCATTTCATGACTTTAAATATATTGAAGAATTTTAATAATCAGATGTTTTTTCAGCTTCTTCATCTCAGACTCAAAACATATGTATTGATTATTCTCTGCAGCTTTTGGTGGCCTTTATATCATGTAAACAATCTCAATATATTCAATATTGCTCTTTAAAATCAATCATAGAAACATTATGAGTCATTTCTGTTAAAGCACATGTTGATGGAAGCTTTAAAAAAACAGGAAGTGATGAACCACAACGTCAGCTGAGCGACTGTAAATGTTTGTGTCAGTGTGTGTGTCAATGTTTTCCAAATTCTTCTGCTGCCACCTTCAGGTGTTCATAAAAAGGTTTTCTGTGGAGTTTTTGTACAGCCTCTCTGATCACTTTAAACACTGTGAGTCTCTGGCACAGTAATACACAGCAGAGTCTTCAGGCTGCACATTCTGTCCGTTCAGAGTCGCTCTGTTGTTGGAAGCATCCAAGTCGATGCTGAACTTGTTCTTTAGTGAATCTTTATAGATTGAACCTCCTGTATATCTCATTCTGATCCACTCCAGTCCTTTCCCTGCAGGCTGTCTGATCCAAGCTGTGTAGAAGCCAAGAGAATAAGAGACCTGACAGGTGATGGTCAGACTCTGACCTGGCTGCACAGCCACAGAGGCTGGCTGTGTCAGCTGTTCACACTTCACACCTGTAAAAAAAGAAGAAACTATTTGGTCAGAAATGATGAAGTGCACAAAGAGCTGCTGACTGTGATGAATCCAAAGAGACTCACAGGATCCAGCTGCTAACAGCAGCAGCAGAGCAGCAGAGAACATGTTGAGTCTGACACACTGTGAGCTTCACTGACACTCTGGTGTTTTTATAGCTGCACAAATGTGGCCCGGTTTGCATAGAATGAATCAAAGCATCATTGAGGCTCTAAGTGGAGTCAGAGCACCTCTGCTTTGTGTCTGTTACTCATCATACTGCAGCACTTACTGGAACATTCCTGCACTCAATATGTTTTCTCCTCAGGACTTTGACTTTAATCTCAGCATCCAGAGTCACATCTTACAAAAACACTAAGGTTTTGTTTCACAGACTCATCAGACTCTGTACCTGTTTGTACAGTGTTCTGTTGCTTCATGTTACTTTGAAACTGAAGTCATGAATCAAAACTTGATGTTTTCATCATGATACATGAAACTTCATGACTTCTTTCTGACCTTTGACCTCTGAAGGTGTGTCTGCTTCATGGGATGAATTCTGGGCACCAACAGGGATCAAAAAACTGATGAATACTGGTGAGTTGATCAGTGGAGTGAGAGCGCCTCCTCTGGTGGCTTCATGATACAAGTGTTCAGGCACTGAGGGGTTTTTGTTCAGCTCTGCTGATGGTTTGTGTCACTGTGGAGCCACCAGCCGCTCACACACACACAGTAATACACTCCAGAGTCTTCAGGCTGCAGGTTCTCTCCTGTTAATTTCACTGAACTGCTGGAAGTGTATGTGTTGTACTTAAACTTGTTCTTCAGAGCATTATTTTGGTCAAAGTCTCCTCCACCCCACCGGTGTAAAATCCACTCCAGTCCTTTTCCCTCACGCTGTCTGATCCAGCCTGTTGCATAGCTGTTATCAGTCAGAGAATAACCAGACACCTGACAGGTGATGGTCAGAGTCTGTCCAGGCTGCACAACCTGTGGGTCTGGCTGGATGAGTTGGACACTGTGCACACCTGTGGAAACACAAATCAACATTATCTCCATCATTCAGCTGAACATTTCTAATGTGTGTATGAATCCACTGAAAGCTGCTCACAGGATCCAGCTGCCAGCAGCAGCATCACAGCCGCACACAACATGTTGGATGAAGTCAGCTCCTCTGACACACACATACAACAACTTAAAGCTGTTTGTCTCTGCTCACTCTACACTGTGTGTGTGTGTCAGTGATTCAGTCTTAAACTCTGCAGCAACACGTGAAAAAATGGAAAAGGTCAGAGCTTTGCATCGACTCCTCCTCCTCAAAGAGAAACACTCCTCAGCTCATGCAAATTTCTGCACATTTTCATCTTCATTTCATGACTTTAAATATATTGAAGAATTTTAATAATCAGATGTTTTTTCAGCTGCTTCATCTCAGACTCAAAACATATGTATTGATTATTCTCTGCAGCATTTGGTGGCCTTTATATCATGTAAACAATCTCAATATATTCAATATTGCTCTTTAAAATCAATCATAGAAACATTATGAGTCATTTCTGTTAAAGCACATGTTGATGGAAGCTTTAAAAAAACAGGAAGTGATGAACCACAACGTCAGCTGAGCGACTGTAAATGTTTGTGTCAGTGTGTGTGTCAATGTTTTCCAAATTCTTCTGCTGCCACCTTCAGGTGTTCATAAAAAGGTTTTCTGTGGAGTTTTTGTACAGCCTCTCTGATCACTTTAAACACTGTGAGTCTCTGGCACAGTAATACACAGCAGAGTCTTCAGGCTGCACATTCTGTCCGTTCAGAGTCGCTCTGTTGTTGGAAGCATCCAAGTCGATGCTGAACTTGTTCTTTAGTGAATCTTTATAGATTGAACCTCCTGTATATCTCATTCTGATCCACTCCAGTCCTTTCCCTGCAGGCTGTCTGATCCAAGCTGTGTAGAAGCCAAGAGAATAAGAGACCTGACAGGTGATGGTCAGACTCTGACCTGGCTGCACAGCCACAGAGGCTGGCTGTGTCAGCTGTTCACACTTCACACCTGTAAAAAAAGAAGAAACTATTTGGTCAGAAATGATGAAGTGCACAAAGAGCTGCTGACTGTGATGAATCCAAAGAGACTCACAGGATCCAGCTGCTAACAGCAGCAGCAGAGCAGCAGAGAACATGTTGAGTCTGACACACTGTGAGCTTCACTGACACTCTGGTGTTTTTATAGCTGCACAAATGTGGCCCAGTTTGCATAGAATGAATCAAAGCATCACTGTGGCTGTAAGTGGAGTCAGAGCACCTCTGCTTTTTGTCTGTTCCTCATCATAATGCAGCACTTAGTTGAACATCCCTGCAGTCACAGCAGCTCTTTCTAAATGTGTGGAGGTGACTAAGATCTTTACACAGTGATGGCTGCTGGAAGACATTCATTAAAACTAAACTGACAACAAGCTTCAAGCACCAAGTATGAAACATCACGAGCCACATTTCATGTGTGTTCACATCTGAATGTGATTTAATGTGTTTGTTCAAAACAATAAATTGACTTTTTCCAGAATTCTAGATCAGCTTTATGCTGGACTTCCTGGTAATAGTGAGTTACAGTAGTCCGGCCTAAAAGTGACAAATGCATGGATGAGATTTATCAAAATCACTCTGAGAGGATGCTCCTGATCTTAGCAATGCTATGGAGGAGAAAGAAGGTCTCAGAGACCTTTTGAATATGAGGGATAAAACAACATGTCCTGATCAAAGATAACTCCGAGGTTCCTCACAGTCGTACTGGAGGCCAAGGTAATGCCATCCACAGAAACAATGTATCAGATATTTTAGACTTAAGATGTTTGGGTCCAAAAACAATGACCTCAGGTTGGTCATCCAGTATTTATCTCCTTAAGACCTGACACAGAGTTTAGACATGTGAAGCTCTTTTCCTCTGCTGGACTGTGTTTGATGTCAGCATGAAACTTTAAAAGAGTCAAGGACTCAGACACTCAGACACTTTGTTTTGTCGAAAAGTTCCTCCACCCCACATATGAAAAATCCACTCCAGTCCTTTCCCCTCACGCTGTCTGATCCAAGCTGTTGCATAGCTGTTATCAGTCAGAGAATAACCAGACACCTGACAGGTGATGGTCAGAGTCTGTCCAGGCTGCACAACCTGTGAGTCTGGCTGGATGAGTTGGACACTGTGCACACTTGTGGAAACACAAATCAACATTATCTCCATCATTCAGCTGAACATTTCTAATGTGTGTATGAATCCACTGAAAGCTGCTCACAGGATCCAGCTGCCAGCAGCAGCATCACAGCTGCACACAACATGTTGGATGAAGGCAGCTCCTCTGACACACACACACAACAACTTAAAGCTGTTTGTCTCTGCTCACTCTACACTGTGTGAAACTTAAATGTACATAAAATACTGCAGCAACACATAAAACAGAAACATGTGAAGATATATGAAGATGTCATGAACCATCATACAGAGTTTAATATTTAAATGTATTATTGTGTTTTTAATGTAGAAAACAAATAAAAAGAAAACAAGAAAGCTAAGAAAAGCTAAAAGTTTGTGTGTTATTGTATCATTGTTGTTTCCACATGTGAACTATGACACTTTAATCAAACTTCAGAGGCTGTCAGAGACCAAGGAAAGATGACTGCAGGTTTTTGTACAGCTGTTCAACCACCTTCAGTCACTGTGAGTATCTGGCACAGTAATACACAGCAGAGTCTTCAGGCTGCAGTCTGCTCATCTGCAGATACACCTGCTGTTTGCTGTTGTCTCTGGAGACGCTGAACCGGCCTTGGACTGACTGAGAATAGAACTTGCTGCTACCACTGCCACTGCTGATGGATGCGATCCACTCCAGTCCTTTTCCAGCAGTTTGTCTGATCCAGGCCATCCAATAGCCACCAAAATCAAATCCAGATGCTGTACAGGTGAGTGTGTGTGAGTCTCCTGGTCTTTTCAGCGCTGGTCCAGACTCAGTCAGTGTTTGACCCTCAGTACCTGCAGACATGGAAACAGCTGGTTAGCACAGTGTCTTCTAAACAATGTCTTTGTCCAGCAGAATGTATTTTGTCCTCACCAGCTGCAGCACAAAACACGATGTATAAAATCAGAGGTGTGATCATGGTGAAAGTCTTAGTTCAGTCTGCACTGTGCATGTTACACTGAGCTCTGCAGCACATATAAAGAGAGAACAGCTTTGCATTCACTCCTCCTCCACCAAGAGGAGCACGTCAGTCTCTTTAATTTAACCCTTCATCTGATGACACTGTGGACAAAGGTGAGAGGGGATGCTCAGAGTGATGACTGCAGTCTGCAGCTCCTCCTGGATTGACACAGTTTCCTGGACTAACACACAGCTAGCAGCTAGCTGGTGAACACAGAGGAGCATCAGCAGATACAGAGACACATGTTCACTGAAGAGCTGAAGGAGGATGAACACTGGGTTTACACTGTCCAGCTGATGATCCAAAGTTCACATCAATCATGCTGCTGCTGGAAAAACATCAGCAGCTTTGCTCTAAAATGTTGATGAGTTGATGAGCCACACAATGAAGTGGTGGGAAACAGTAGTATAATGCAGCAGCATGGCTTCATGCTCAGACAGAGAATTACTGATGCAATTTTTGCTCGGATGGTCAGAAGGAGCTGCATTGTGTCATTGTGGATTTAGGGAAAGAACATGACAGGCTGCTGAGAGAGGAGCTGTGGTCTCTATGAGGAAGTCAGGAGTTAAAGAGAAGTACATCAGAGTGGTTCAGGATATGTATGGCTGTAGTGAAATGTGCTGTAGGTCAGACAGAGGAGGTCAAGTTGGAGGTGGGTCTTCATCAATGATCTGCTTTGAGCAAATGGTTCTGACTCATGTGTTCATTTATACACTTTATTTAACAGCTGTGCTCAATGGAAGAAAAACACACACTTTAGAAATAAACAGTCACAAAGCACATCATCAGCTGCCTCCTGTTCTCACTCTTTATGTGTCAGTGTGCTCAACAACATGTATCAGAGCTTCTACTGCCCCCTGTAGGTTCCTGTGGAAACAACTGTTGATGTTTTTGTACAGCCTCTCTGATCACTTTAAACACTGTGAGTCTTTCGCACAGTAATACACAGCAGAGTCTTCAGGCTGTAAGTTGTTCAGTCTCAGATGCACCATGCTGTTACTTGTATCTTTGTTAATTTCTGCACGTCCACTCACACTGCTCGCATATCGGTTGTTGCTGGGGGTATTGGAACCAAACCCGATCCATTCCAGTGGTTGTCCTGCAGCTTGTCTGATCCAGTGCATATAACAACAACTAAAATCAAATCCAGATCCTCTGCAGGAGAGACTGAGAGTCTCTCCGGGCTGTTTGACCACTGAACTGGAAGGAATGGACTCCATACTCTGACCTGTACAACCTGCTGAGGACAAAGTGAGACAGGAAGCAGAGAGGAAAGTCAGACGGTCATCTGGGAAGCTTGTTGTGCTGTCAGTGACAGAGCGAGGCTCCAAATGTGCTCTGATAGGAGGAGGAAGAGGAGGAAGCAGGAGGACTCACAGGGCAGAGAGAGAGCGAGCAGCAGCAGAGTGAGTGTGTTCATCATCCTGAGGCTGCACGTCTGACCTCTGATGCTCCACACAGAGAACCAGAGCACTCAGCAGGACACAAGTACACTGCACACACTCAAGATTTGCATCAGGACGTCAGGAGGAGGGAGGGGCTCATGTCCTGACACTGATTCTCTGTGATGAGGAAATGTGCTGTGTGAATAACATGCTGGCTGTTTGCACAGTGTCCTGTTGCTTCATGTTACTGTTACAGTAATAAGAAGGTTATTTGATGATCATGTGATGCAGAGCTGCAAAGTAAACATGTCTGTTGTGAAACAATTTAAGAACCATGTGTTGGACACTTGAGGTGAGAGGGTGTCAAGGTGAAGAAGGAGTCCTACTGATCCCACAGACCCCTCCCTGATGTGGTGTTCTGTGTGTTTATTTTGATTGGATACTCCAGGTCAGACCCAGGACATGGTGGAGGGATTAGATCTCTCAGCTGGCATCAGAACCTCTGAGTGTTCTCCTGGTGAGCTGGTGGAGGTGGAGTTCTGGGTTTTCCTGCTTAGGCTGCTGTCCCCACGAGGGAGGCGCTTACTCTGCCTGATTAAGGAACAACAAATAAAATGGTTAAATCTGTTACTATGAAACACTTCAGTGCTTCTCTGACAGGAAACAGAAGACAGATGGATGCTGGAGAGTTTCTGTGAGTTGATCAGTGGAGTGAGAGCGCCTCCTCTGGTGGCTTCATGTTACAAGTGTTCAGGCACTGAGGGGTTTTTGTTCAGCTCTGCTGATGGTTTGTGTCACTGTGACTCTCTGGCACAGTAATACACAGCAGAGTCTTCAGGCTGCAGTCTGCTCATCTGCAGATACAACTGCTGTTTGTTGTTGTCTCTGGAGATGCTGAACCGGCCTTGGACTGACTGAGAGTAGTACCTGCTGCCACCATTAGCATGGACCCATGCAATCCACTCCAGTTCTTTTCCAACAGCCTGTCTTATCCAGTGCATCCAGTAGCTGCTGAATGAGAATCCAGCTCCTGTACAGGTGAGTGTGTGTGAGTCTCCAGGACTTTTCAGCACTGCTTCAGATTGTGTCAGAGTCTGACCATCAACACCTGTCAAGACAAAGAAGAAAACACTCCCT
The DNA here is from genome assembly GCF_900634625.1 of Parambassis ranga. Lineage (NCBI taxonomy): Eukaryota > Metazoa > Chordata > Actinopteri > Ambassidae > Parambassis > Parambassis ranga. The sequence continues at coordinate 13,693,290 of NC_041029.1, forward strand.
CTCTGTGAGCTGATCACTTTTTAAAGACAGAGCTGAACATCAGTGAGTATGTTTGACCTGCCCAGCAGATAGTTAGAAGCAGCAGTCCTGTCCTACAGTCCATCATGTTAAAACTGTGTGTCCACTGTCCTCTGTCATTCTCTCTGCAGGCAGATAAGTAGAGCTGGAAGACGTCTGAGTTTTGCATTGACTCCTCCTCACACAGACTGTAGATATATTTGGTCAAAGTGCTGAACAGATGTCCACGAGTCCATCAGCTGTTCAGTCACACATCAACACACACATACTTCACAACAGTTGTGTTGTTGTCTCACCACAGTGTGATTGTGTTTCCAGTGTTTATTTTGTATTGTTAATGATGTTCAGATAAACTCACAGTCAATAAAACACTTTCAGCCTCTTCCTCTTTTTAAAGTAACTTCATGTGTCCTCTGTGATGTTTACAATGAGGTCTGAGTGATGGAACATCATGAAGTGTGTGAACATGTGGATAGAAGTGTCTCTGAGGTCACATGTGTGTGTGTGTGGAGGTTTTTGTACAGCTGCTCTGCTCTCTTCAGTCACTGTGTGTCGAGCACAGAAGTAAACAGCAGAATCTTCTGCTGTCAGCCTGCTGATCTGGAGGTACTGAGTGCTGCTGGAAACATCTTCAGTCATGGAGAAACGACTCTGAAAGGAGCTGCTGTAGCTCGCAGAGTTTCTTCCTGCGTTCATCCTCCCAATCCACTCCAGAGCTTTCCCTGGTTTCTGCTGCATCCAGTGAATATAGTACTCTGTCATGGTGAATCCTGATATGACACAGGACATCTTCACTGTGTCTCCAGGTCTTTTCAGCTCAGAGGGGGTCTGCTGCAGTCTGATCTCACTGCAAACTCCTGCAAACACAACAGATGATGATCAGCATCCAGCAGCAGAAATCAGAGGACACAAAGCAGGATGGATTTTCTCACCGTGAAGACTGACTGCAAACAACAACTCCAGACTACAGTCTGCTCCATGCTGAGAGGAACACTGGACTTCAGACTGTTGGACTCTGTCTCAGTGTGTGTGAGAGCTGCTGAGTTTATAAGAGGAAGAGTTTGAATAGACTGCCCTCTACAGGCTCAACAGAGAACAGCACATTTGTATAAGAAGAGCAGGAGAACGTGTTCAATGTCTGACTAATGATTCCTCAGGTTGAACTTTTTGAATGTTTTCTGTCCTCTGACATGAAAACATGAAACATATTTTGTCCATCTTAAATAGATGAATCAAAATGTCTCACATCCTTCATGTACTGAGAGAAAATGAAACTTGTGTCACTTTCTTTTATTCTGATGAAGCAAAGCTCAGAAATTTGACACATGGAAACACTTTCTCTTCATTCACTGAATCCACCAACATATTTCATCAAAGCAGCAAACACACAGCAGCAGTCACATGACAAACGTTGTTGTGTTGTGTGACTCTCACTGTGAGACCTTCATGTAAACTGTGTGTTCAAACGTCTTTGTTGGATGGTGATGTTTTTATTTTCAGCTCAGTTTGATTAAAGACAGCGGGTCAAAGTCAAATCAAACAATAATTCCTGCTCAGGATCCATCAACACAACAAACACAAGAGCTGCAGGTTTTTGTACAGCTGTTCAACCATCTTCAGTCACTGTGAGTATCTGGCACAGTAATACACAGCAGAGTCTTCAGGCTGCAGTCTGCTCATCTGCAGATACACCTGCTGTTTGTAGTTGTCTCTGGAGATGCTGAACCGGCCTTGGACTGACTGAGAATAGTAAGTGCTGCCACCACTGCCTATCAATGCAATCCACTCCAGTCCTTTCCCCTCACGCTGTCTGATCCAGCCTGTTGCATAGCTGTTATCAGTCAGAGAATAACCAGACACCTGACAGGTGATGGTCAGAGTCTGTCCAGGCTGCACAACCTGTGAGTCTGGCTGGATGAGTTGGACACTGTGCACACCTATGGAAACACAAATCAACATTATCTCCATCATTCAGCTGAATATTTCTAATGTGTGTATGAATCCACTGAAAGCTGCTCACAGGATCCAGCTGCCAGCAGCAGCATCACAGCTGCACACAACATGTTGGATGAAGTCAGCTCCTCTGACACACACACACAACAACTTAAAGCTGTTTGTCTCTGATCACTCTACACTGTGTGTGTGTCAGTGATTCAGTCTTAAACTCTGCAGCAACACATGAAAAGATGGAAGAGGTCAGAGCTTTGCATCGACTCCTCCTCCTCAAAGAGCAACACTCCTCAGCTCATGCAAATTTCTGCACATTTTCATCTTCATTTCATGACTTTAAATATATTGAAGAATTTTAATAATCAGATGTTTTTTCAGCTTCTGCATCTCATACACAAAGCAGATGTATTGATTCTACTCTGCAGCGTTTGGTGGCCTTTATATCATGTAAACAATCTCAATATATTCAATATTGATCTTTAAAATCAATCATAGAAACATTATGAGTCATTTCTGTTAAAGCACATGTTGATGGAAGCTTTAAAAAACTGGAAGTGATGAACCACAATGTCAGCTGCTGCTTTAAGACTAAATGTGTGTCTCTGTGTGTGTTTCACTGTTTTCCAAATTCTTCAGCTGCCACCTTCAGGTGTTCATAAAAAGGTTTTCTGTGGAGTTTTTGTACAGCCTCTCTGATCACTTTAAACACTGTGAGTATCTCCGGGCACAGTAATACACAGCAGAGTCTTCAGGCTGCACATTCTGTCCGTTCAGAGTCACTCTGTTGAGTCATTGAGTCACGGTCATTAAAACTAAACTGACAACAAGCTTCAAGCACCAAGTATGAAACATCACGAGCCACATTTCACGTGTGTTCACATCTGAATGTGATTTAATGTGTTTGTTCAAAACAAAAAATTGACTTTTTTCAGAATTCTGCATCAGCTTCATGCTGGACTTCCTGGTAATAGTGAGTTACAGTAGTCCGGCCTAAAAGTGACAAATGCATGGATGAGATTTATCAGCATCACTCTGAGAGGATGCTCTTGATCTTAGCAATGCTATGGAGGAGAAAGAAGGTGGTCTCAGAGACCTGTTGAATATGAGGGATAAACAACATGTCCTGATCAAAGATAACTCCGAGGTTCCTCACAGTCGTACTGGAGGCCAAGGTAATGCCATCCACAGAGACAATGTTATCAGATAATTTAGACTTAAGATGTTTGGGTCCAAAAACAATGACCTCAGGTTGGTCATCCAGTATTTATCTCCTTAAGACCTGACACAGAGTTTAGACATGTGAAGCTCTTTTCCTCTGCTGGACTGTGTTTGATGTCAGCTTGAAACTTTAAAAGAGTCGAGGACTCACACACACTGTTAGTGTGTCCTTAAAATGACACAAGACACACAAACAACCTCTGTAAATTACAAACTACCACATTTATTGTACTGCTGTGAGTTGATCAGTGGAGTGAGAGCGCCTCCTCTGGTGGCTTCATGTTACAAGTGTTCAGGCACTGAGGGGTTTTTGTTCAGCTCTGCTGATGGTTTGTGTCACTGTGAGTCTCTAACTCTGGCACAGTAATACACAGCAGAGTCTTCAGGCTGCACATTCTGTCCTGTTATAGTCACTCTTCCAGCAGAAGTGTCTCTGCTGTAGGTGAACTTGTTCTTTAAAGCTTCATTTTGTCGAAAAGTTCCTCCACCCCACATATGAAAAATCCACTCCAGTCCTTTCCCCTCACGCTGTCTGATCCAAGCTGTTGCATAGCTGTCGTCAGTCAGAGAATAACCAGACACCTGACAGGTGATGGTCAGAGTCTGTCCAGGCTGCACAACCTGTGAGTCTGGCTGGATGAGTTGGACACTGTGCACACCTGTGGAAACACAAATCAACATTATCTCCATCATTCAGCTGAATATTTCTAATGTGTGTATGAATCCACTGAAAGCTGCTCACAGGATCCAGCTGCCGGCAGCAGCATCACAGCTGCACACAACATGTTGGATGAAGACAGCTCCTCTGACACACACATACAACAACTTAAAGCTGTTTGTCTCTGCTCACTCTACACTGTGTGTGTGTGTCAGTGATTCAGTCTTAAACTCTGCAGCAACACATGAAAGGATGGAAGAGGTCAGAGCTTTGCATCGACTCCTCCTCCTCAAAGAGAAACACTCCTCAGCTCATGCAAATTTCTGCACATTTTCATCTTCATTTCATGACTTTAAATATATTGAAGAATTTCAATGATCAGATGTTTTTTCAGCTGCTTCATCTCAGACACAAAGCAGATGTATTGATTCTGCTCTGCAGTATTTATCATTTAAACAATCTCAATATATTCAATATTGATCTTTAAAATCAATCATAGAAACATTATGAGTCATTTCTGTTAAAGTACATGACTCCAGTCCTCCAGTCCAGACAGGTGATGGTCAGACTCTGACCTGGCTGCACAGTCACAGAGGCTGGCTGTGTCAGCTGTTCACACTTCACACCTGTAAAAAAGAACATTCTCTTTGTGATCAATGATCAGGTTGCAACCTGCTGACTGTGATGAATGTACAGAGACTCACATCCAGCTGCTAAGAGCAGCAGCAGAGCTGCAGGAAACATGGTTGATGGTGAAGCTGACGTGCTGTGAACTCCACAGTCTGAGCTCAGCTCTTTATAGCTGAGTAACAAAGGAGGACACTGAGTTTGCATCCATGCAGATGTCCAGTCTTTATAGGAGGCTGTGAGGACGTCCACTTTGCATAGAGAAGGACATCAAAGAAGGACGGACTGTGCTGTGACAGGAAGTGTGTTTTCATTACTGTGTCCTTAACATAAAGGCTCATATACAGCTGTACATGTGTGATGATATGAAATGATGGAACATCTGCAGAGTCCAGACTGTCCTGAAACCAACAAGCTGCAGCATGTACAGCAGCACTTACAGAGACCAAGATAAGAGGCTGAAAGAGAAGCAGTGAAGTCAGCCTGAAAACAGCCTGCAGGGGTCAAAGGTCACAAGAGACTCAAACTGTAGTTTCTCTTCATCAGTTCCAACAAATGTGAGACTATTTAAAACTCTGCTTAGTTCAGAGGAACAAATGAACATTAGACTGTTTATTTTGTAATTAAGAAGGTGTTGCTGTGAGTCATGATGAACCATTAGATCAATGATTGATTCATTTGAATTTGTTGTTATGAAACACTTCAGTGCTTCTCTGACAGGAAACAGAAGACAGATGGATGCTGGAGAGATTCTGTGTGTTGATCAGTGGAGTGAGAGCGCCTCCTCTGGTGGCTTCATGTTACAAGTGTTCAGGCACTGAGGGGTTTTTGTTCAGCTCTGCTGATGGTTTGTGTCACTGTGAGTCTCTGGCACAGTAATACACAGCAGAGTCTTCAGGCTGCAGTCTGCTCATCTGCAGATACACCTGCTGTTTGCTGTTGTCTCTGGAGATGGTGAACCGGCCTTGGACTGACTGAGAGTAATAAGTGCTAGTAGTATAGATAACAGCAATCCACTCCAGCCCTTTTCAAGCAGCCTGTCTGATCCAAGCTATGTAAGGATCTCCACTAAACCCTGCATATGTACAGGTGAGTGTGTGTGAGTCTCCTGGTCTTTTCAGCACTGGTTCAGACTCAGTCAGTGTTTGACCCTCAGTACCTGCAGACATGGAAACAGTCTCTGTAAATTACAAAATAGCACATTTATTGTACTGATGTGAGTTGATCAGTGGAGTGAGAGCGCCTCCTCTGGTGGCTTCATGTTACAAGTGTTCAGGCACTGAGGGGTTTTTGTTCAGCCCTGCTGATGGTTTGTGTCACTGTGGAGCCACCAGCTGCTCCCACGCACACAGTAATACACTCCAGAGTCTTCAGGATGCAGGTTCTCTCCTGTTAATTTCACTGAACTGCTGGAAGTGTATGTGTTGTACTTAAACTTGTTCTTCAGAGCATTATTTTGGTCAAAGTCTCCTCCACCCCACCGATGTAAAATCCACTCCAGTCCTTTTCCCTCACGCTGTCTGATCCAGCCTGTTGCATAGCTGCCATCAGTCAGAGAATAACCAGACACCTGACAGGTGATGGTCAGAGTCTGTCCAGGATGCACAACCTGAGTCTGGCTGGATGAGTTGGACACTGTGCACACCTGTGGAAACACAAATCAACATTATCTCCATCATTCAGCTGGATATTTCTAATGTGTGTATGAATCCACTGAAAGCTGCTCACAGGATCCAGCTGCCAGCAGCAGCATCACAACTGCACACAACATGTTGGATGAAGTCAGCTCCTCTGACACACACACACAACAACCTAAAGCTGTTTGTCTCTGCTCACTCTACACTGTGTGTGTGTCAGTGATTCAGTCTTAAACTCTGCAGCAACACATGAAAAGATGGAAGAGGTCAGAGCTTTGCATCGACTCCTCCTCCTCAAAGAGAAACACTCCTCAGCTCATGCAAATTTCTGCACATTTTCATCTTCATTTCATAACTTTAAATATATTGAAGAATTTCAATGATCAGATGTTTTTTCAGCTGCTTCATCTCAGACACAAAGTAGATGTATTGATTCTGCTCTGCAGCGTTTATCATGTAAACAATCAATATATTCAATATTGATCTTTAAAATCAATCATAGAAACATTATGAGTCATTTCTGTTAAAGTACATGTTGATGGAAGCTTTAAAAACAGGAAGTGATGAACCACAACGTCAGCTGCTGCTTTAAGACTGTAAATGTGTGTGTCTGTGTGTGTGTGTGAAATTCTTCTGCTGCCACCTTCAGGTGTTCATAAAAAAGTTTTCTGTGGAGTTTTTGTACAGCCTCTCTGATCACTTTAAACACTGTGAGTATCTGGCACAGTAATACACAGCAGAGTCTTCAGGCTGCACATTCTGTCCGTTCAGAGTCACTCGTTTGTTGGAAGAGTCCAAGTCGATGCTGAACTTGTTCTTTAGTGAATCTTTGTAGTATGAAGCTCCTGTATATCTCCTTCCGATCCACTCCAGTCCTTTCCCTGAAGGCTGTCTGATCCAAGCTGTGTAGTAGCTGTTAAGATAAGATAAGATAAGATAAAACTTTATTAATCCCGAAGGAAATTCTTGTGCCAGAGGTATCAAGTCACAATAAATGCAGTTAAGTACAGAGTATAAGTATAAGTGTCACTATAATCCAAAAAAAGAGTACAGTACGCAGTATGAGCACAATATATGATACATGGATACAAATATGGAGATGTAAGGTGCTAAGTAAACATAATATAGACAAGTGGAGGGAATGACAGTGATGCATGACATGATTATCTAGCGCTTCTCCCTACAGAAAGGGGAGGAGTTATACAGTCTGATGGCCACTGGCAGGAAGGACCTCCTGTGGCGTTCTGTGCTGCTCTTCGGTAGTCTCAGTCTACCGCTGAATGTGCTCCTGTAGGACAGCAGTGTGTCGTGCAGGGGGTGAGACGTGTTGTTACGAATACTGAGGAGTTTCCTCAGTATCCTCCTCTCCGTCACCTCCACCACAGACTCCAGCTCCACTCCCAGCCCCGAGCCAGCCTTCCTAATGAGCTTGTTGAGTCTGTTGGTGTCGGCCGTCTTCATCCTGCTGCCCCAGCACACTACAGCGTAGAAGATGGCGCTGGAGACCACCGAGTGGTAAAACATCTGCAGCATGGTCTGGCAGACGTTAAAGGACCTGAGTCTCCTAAATAGATACAGGCGACTCTGTCCCTTCCTGTATATTGCCTCTGCATTTGTGGACCAGTCCAGTTTGTGGTCAATGTGGACACCCAGGTATTTGTAGCTGTCCACAATGTCCACGTTGGTACCCTTGATGCTGACTGGGTCTGGGAGTGTCTGGTGCTTCCTGAAGTCCACCACCAGCTCTCTTGTCTTTGTGACATTCAGCTGCAGGTGGTTCTGTCCGCACCACTCCACAAAGCTGTCCACCACACTCATGTACTCCGCCTCCCGACCTCTGCTGGTACAGCCCACAATGGCAGAGTCATTAAGAGCATAAAAGACCTGACAGGTGATGGTCAGACTCTGACCTGGCTGCACAGTCACAGAGGCTGGCTGTATCAGCTGTTCACTCTTCACACCTGTAAAAAACAACATTCTCTTTGTGATCAATGATCAGGGTACAACCTGCTGACTGTGATGAATGTACAGAGACTCACATCCAGCTGCTAAGAGCAGCAGCAGAGCTGCAGGAAACATGGTTGATGGTGAAGCTGACGTGCTGTGAACTCCACAGTCTGAGCTCAGCTCTTTATAGCTGAGTAACAAAGGAGGACACTGAGTTTGCATCCAGTCAAACATGTGGAGCTTCAGTGTCGCTCTGACTGGAGCCAAATGAAAGAGTCTGAATATTTATTGCACAGCATGAAAACATGTCTGCTTCATATCAACACACATGTTTTTGGTTTATTGGCTGCAGACTGAAGCTGTGACAGCAGACAGGATCATGTCAGTCTGTAAAAACTTAAATGTACATAAAATACTGCAGCTGATAAAACAGAAACATGTGAAGATATATGAAGATGTCATGAACCATCATACAGAGTTTCATATTTAAATGTATTATTGTGTTTTTAATGTGGAAGAAGAAAACATGTGAGGAAAAACTTGTTTGTGTTTTATTGTATCATTGTTGTTTCCATATGTGAATTATGACACTTTAATCCAACTTTAGTCTGTCAGAGACCAAAAAAAGACGACTGCAGGTTTTTGTACAGCTGTTCAACCACCTTCAGTCACTGTAAGTCTCTGGCACAGTAATACACAGCAGAGTCTTCAGGCTGCAGTCTGCTCATCTGCAGAAACACCTGCTGTTTGTTGTTGTCTCTGGAGATGCTGAACCGGCCTTGGACTGACTGAGAGTAGAATTTGCCGCTACTATCAGTGTAAATTAATGCAATCCACTCCAGTCCTTTTCCAGCAGCCTGTCTGAACCAGCCCATATTATAGCTGCTGAATGTGAATCCAGCTCCTGTGCAGGTGAGTGTGTGTGAGTCTCCGGGACTTTTCAGCACTGCTCCAGATTGTGTCAGAGTCTGACCATCAACACCTGTCAAGACAAAGAAGAAAACAGTCCCTCTCTGTGAGCGGATCACTTTTTAAAGACAGAGCTGAACATCAGTGAGTATGTTTGACCTGCCCAGCAGATAGTTAGAAGCAGCAGTCCTGTCCTACAGTCCATCATGTTAAACTGTGTGTCCACTGTCCTCTGTCATCCTCTCTGCAGGCAGATAAGTAGAGCTGGAAGACGTCTGAGTTTTGCATTGACTCCTCCTCACACAGACTGTAGATATATTTGGTCAAAGTGCTGAACAGATGTCCACGAGTCCATCAGCTGTTCAGTCACACATCAACACACACATACTTCACAACAGTTGTGTTGTTGTCTCATCACAGTGTGATTGTGTTACCAGTGTTTATTTTGTATTGTTAATGATGTTCAGATAAACTCACAGTCAATGACCTCTGGAGGAAAGAAGGGTTTAACAAGGATTCAAATGTGCAAAAGGATAGAGAAGAAATCAGTGAGAAGATGCTGAGAATCGGAACCAAGACGCAGACTGAGCCTGAACTGGGGGCAGAGGAAAACACAGGTGCAAACCTACAAACATGGAAGACACAGAGATAATCACCAGTCCTGTGAGGAAACACAGGAAATCCAGACCTCTGATACTGTAGTCCTCCTTGTCAGTCAGGAGATGACACAGAGGACATCTCCACACAGAGACACTCACACAAAGGAGGAAGAAGAGAGAGAGAGAGAGGAAGAAAGAATGAAAGGATGTCTGAGCATGTGTGTCCAAAGAAATCTTGAGTAAATGGATGAGAGCTCAGCCAGCTCCGCCCTCCAGTTCCAAATATGGTCACAGTCTCCATTACTCTTAAAGCACCTGTTGATGGAACAAACAGGAAGTGATGAACCACAACGTCAGCTGCTGCTTTAAGACTGTAAATGTGTGTGTCTGTGTGTGTGTCAGTGTTTTCCAAATTCTTCTGCTGCCACCTTCAGGTGTTCATAAAAAGGTTTTCTGTGGAGTTTTTGTACAGCCTCTCTGATCACTTTAAACACTGTGGGTCTCTGGCACAGTAATACACAGCAGAGTCTTCAGGCTGCAGACGGTTCATCTGCAGAAAGACTTTACTGCTGGAGTCGTCTCTGGAGATGGTGAACCTGCCCTGCACTGACTGGGAGTAATAGATATGAGAACTGCCTGTGTGTATGAATGCAATCCACTCCAGTCCTTTTCCAGGAGCCTGTCTGACCCAGTTCATAGCATAGCTGCTGAATGTGAATCCAGACCCTGTGCAGGTGAGTGTGTGTGAGTCTCCTGGTCTTTTTAGCACTGGTTCAGACTCAGTCAGTGTTTGACCCTCAGTACCTGCAGACATGGAAACAGCTGGTTAACTGCAGTCATTCTGTCAGGAAGTCAGAAATCAGTGGTTGTCCTTACCAGCACAGTGAAGTGATAAAATGAGACAGAGGAAGAAATAATGAGGTCTGATCATTGTGAAAGCCGTTTGTCTCTGCAGTCAGTGATGAAGTCTCTGTCCGTCTCTCTGTGACACCTTTGTAAAGATGGAGCTGATCAGAGTTTTGCATTGACTCCTCCTAAAACACAAACACACCACATTTCACACAGCTGTCAACACTCAGCAACATCTTTGTTCCTGTTTGTCTCATTCCATCATTCATTATTGATTTATCTCCTGTCTCCTCAGATCGAGCTTCACATTGCTGCAGTTCCAGGTTCAACTGGTGGTATTTGTTTACATTTCAGGACTGTGGACTTGATGTTGGTCTTTGCAGACGGCCACTGTCACATTGTTTGGACTCCATGTAAATGATATGAACTGTAACTTTGGTCTTGCTTGATCAGGTTACTGAACTGCAGCCACCTTTCAAAATAAAAGTACGCTACATTTTTATTCTGCACAACAATTGCAGAGAAAATGACTTTTTTTCTGATTTGTCTGTTTTGATCTTTGTGCAGTCATAGACAAAGATCAATGGACCTGAATTTCAACAACTGCATCAAGTCAGAGTGCAGCTGTCTGACTGAGGTTTAATGGAGACATGTGAAGACATCATTACAGCAGTCATACATACTAAAGTGGAGTGAGAGCACCTCCTCTGGTGGCTTCATGTTACAAGTGTTCAGGCACTGAGGAGTTTTTGTTCAGCTCTGCTGATGGTTTGTGTCACTGTGTGTATCTGGCACAGTAATACACAGCAGAGTCTTCAGGCTGCACATTCTGTCCGTTCAGAGTCGCTCTGTTGTTGGAAGAGTCCAAGTCGATGCTGAACTTGTTTTTCAGTGAATCTTTCTAGTATGAACCTCCTGTATATCTCATTCCGATCCACTCCAGTCCTTTCCCTGCAGGCTGTCTGATCCAAGCTGTGTGGTAGCTGCTAACAGAGTAAGAGACCTGACAGGTGATGGTCAGACTCTGACCTGGCTGCACAGTCACAGAGGCTGGCTGTGTCAGCTGTTCACACTTCACACCTGTAAAAAAGAAGAAACTATTTGGTCAGAAATGATGAAGTGCACAAAGAGCTGCTGACTGTGATGAATCCAAAGAGACTCACAGGATCCAGCTGCTAACAGCAGCAGCAGAGCAGCAGAGAACATGTTGAGTCTGACACACTGTGAGCTTCACTGACACTCTGGTGTTTTTATAGCTGCACAAATGTGGCCCAGTTTGCATAGAATGAATCAAAGCATCACTGTGGCTCTGAGTGGAGTCAGAGCACCTCTGCTTTGTGTCTGTTACTCATCATACTGCAGCACTTATTGGAACGTTCCTGCACTCAATATGTTCTCTCCTCAGGACTTTGACTTTAATCTCAGCATCCAGAGTCACATCTTACAGAAACACTAAGGTTTTGTTTCACAGACTCATCGGACTCTTATTTTGAAGTCATGCACAGATACATGTGCTGCTCAGGAACTGAAGCTATGTGATGTATTTAAGGAAGAAATAAAGTCATGTTCAGTAGTCAGTACTCCCTTTATTCATTACTGTTGTGTAAAACATAACACACAATGATCATAGTGGGTCTTAGTATCAGGTAAACACAACCTACAGCCCTTTCAGAGGAACAGCTGCTTCTCTAACACCATTGATTTTGTCTTGCTGTATTGCCATTGTGTTAACACACACCTGCTGGTGATCAGTTCATCAAGAACTGATGGTCAGCAGAGTGAGTGTGTTCATCATCCTGAAGCTGCACGTCTGTGCAACATGAAGCCTGTTTGTACAATGTTCTGTTGCTTCATGTTACTCTGAAACTAAAGTCATGAATCAAAACTTGATGTTTTCACCATGATACATGAAACTTCATGACTTCTTTCTGAACTTTGACCTCTGAAGTTGTGTCTGCTTCATGGGATGAATTCTGGACACCAACAGGGATCAAAAAACTGATGAATATTGGTGAGTTGATCAGTGGAGTGAGAGCGCCTCCTCTGGTGGCTTCATGTTACAAGTGTTCAGGCACTGAGGGGTTTTTGTTTCGCTCTGCTGATGGTTTGTGTCACTGTGACTCTCTGGCACAGTAATACACAGCAGAGTCTTCAGGCTGCACATTCTGCCCTTTCAGAGTCACTCTTTTGTTGGAAGAGTCCAAGTCGATGCTTAGCTTGTTCTTCAGTGAATCTTTGTAGTGTGTTGTGTGTCCAACATGTGCACTACCGATCCACTCCAGTCCTTTCCCTGCAGTCTGTCTGATCCAGTGTGTCCTGTACTCACTTACAGAATAAGAGACCTGACAAGTGATGGTCAGACTCTGACCTGGCTGCACAGTCACAGAGGCTGGCTGTGTCAGCTGTTCACACTTAACACCTGTAAAAAGGAACATTCTCTTTGTGATCAATGATCAAGTTACAACCTGCTGACTGTGATGAATGTACAGAGACTCACATCCAGCTGCTAAGAGCAGCAGCAGAGCTGCAGGAAACATGGTTGATGGTGAAGCTGACGTGCTGTGAACTCCACAGACTGAGCTCAGCTCTTTATAGCTGAGCAACAAAAAAAGACACTGAGTTTGCATCCATGCAGATGTCCAGTCTTTATAGGAGGCTGTGAGGACGTCCACTTTGCATAGAGAAGGACATCAAAGAAGGACGGACTGTGCTGTGACAGGAAGTGTGAGAAGATAAGATAAGAGGCTGAAAGAGAAGCAGTGAAGTCAGCCTGAAAACAGCCTGCAGGGGTCAAAGGTCACATAAGACTCAAACTGTAGTTTCTCTTCATCAGTTCCAACAAAGACTATTTTAAAACTCTGCTTAGTTCAGAGTAAAAAATGAGCATTAGACTGTTAATGTTGTTATTAAGAAGGTGTTGCTGTGAGTCATGATGAACCATTAGATCAATGATTGATTCATTTGAATTTGTTGTTATGAAAACTTCAGTGCTTCTCTGACAGGAAACAGAAGACAGGTGGATGCTGGAGAGTTTCTGTGAGTTGATCAGAAGCACATGTTGATGGAAGATTTAAAAAACAGGAAGTGATGAACAACAACGTCAGCTGCTGCTTTAAGAATGTTTGTGTCTGTGTCAGTGTTTTCCAAATTCTTTTGCTGCCACCTTCAGGTGTTCGTAAAAAGGTTTTCTGTGGAGTTTTTGTACAGCCTCTCTGATCACTTTAAACACTGTGAGTATCTCCGGGCACAGTAATACACAGCAGAGTCTTCAGGCTGCAGACGGTTCATCTGCAGATAGACTTTACTCCTGGAGTCATCTCTGGAGATGGTGAACCTGCCCTGCACTGACTGGGAGTAATAGATTGGAGAACTAGATGTACAGATATATGCAACCCACTCCAGTCCTTTTCCAGGAGCCTGTCTGACCCAGTGCATCCCATAGCCGCTGAATGTGAATCCAGACCCTGTACAGGTGAGTGTGTGTGAGTCTCCTGGTCTTTTCAGCACTGGTTCAGACTCAGTCAGTGTTTGACCCTCAGTACCTGCAGACATGGAAACAGCTGGTTAGCACAGTGTCTTCTAAACAGTGTCTTTGTCCAGCAGAATTTATTTTGTCCTCACCAGCTGCAGCACAAAACACAATGTATAAAATCAGAGGTGTGATCATGGTGAAAGTCTTTGTGCAGTCTGCACTGTGCATGTTACACTGAGCTCTGCAGCACATATAAAGAGAGAACAGCTTTGCATTGACTCCTCCTCACACAGAGGATGGAGGTGGAATGCAGTCGGCCATCGATTGTGTCTGTTTGTGTTGAACACTTTTATTCTACAAGTTTAAACTGAGCAGAAAGTTCAGCAAACAATAATATCAGTGTTTCTGCTCACAGCTGAATCATCATGACAGGACTGTGTTTGACTCCTAATGACTGACAGGTCATTCCTTTATTCATCTCTTCACTGGTTGAAGTCTATAGGTGAACTTCTCAGTGTCTGTTGTGTGTGTTCATCAGTGTGAAATCTCCTCAGAAACGACCTGTAATGATCAAACTGTTTCAAAGAGTTTTTCACTGCAGTTTCTTGTTGAACTGTAGTGTTGATTTCTGATCCAGCAGATGTTGTTGTGAGTCATGATGAACCATTGATTCATCATTTGATTCTTTAGTGTGTGTTGATGACATGCTTCAGTGCTTCTCTGACAGAGATCACTTTTTGTACAGCTCTGTGGCTTCCTGTGTCACTGTGGCTCTCGTGCACAGTAATAAACTGCAGAGTCTTCAGTCGTCAAGCTGCTCATCTGCAGATACACCTGATCCTTGTTGTTGTCTCTGGAGATAGTGAACCGATTCTGGACAGATGTGGAATAAGTTTTAGTGCTCCCACTTGGAGCAGAAATATGAGCAACCCACTCCAGTCCTTTTCCAGCAGCCTGTCTGATCCAACTGATATCAGCAGAACCATCAGAGATTCCTGCATATGTACAGGTGAGTGTGTGTGAGTCTCCTGGTCTTTTCAGCACTGGTTCAGACTCAGTCAGTGTTTGCCCCTCAGTACCTGCAGACAGACAGCTCATCAGCTACTGTAATGCAGACATGTTTCTTTTTTGATGCTGATGTTTGTCAGAAAAAGAAAAAACCTGTGTATCCTTACCAGCCCAGTGAACTGACAGGATGAGAGAGACGAGCACACACTCAGGTCTGATCATTGTAAAAGCTGTTTGTCTCTGCTCACTCTACACTGTGTGTGTGTGTCAGTGATTCAGTCCTAAACTCTGCAGCAACACATGAAAAGATGGAACAGGTCAGAGCTTTGCATCGACTCCTCCTCCTCAAAGAGAAACACTCCTCAGCTCATGCAAATTTCTGCACATTTTCATCTTCATTTCATGACTTTAAATATCGTGAAGAATTTCAATGATCAGATGTTTTTTCAGCTTCTTCATCTCAGACACAAAGCAGATGTATTGATTCTGCTCTGCAGCATTTTCATGTAAACAATCTCAATATATTCAATATTGATCTTTAAAATCAATCATAGAAACATTTTGAGTCATTTCTATTAAAGCTTTAAAAAACAGGAAGTGATGAACCACAACGTCAGCTGCTGCTTTAAGACTGTAAATGTGTGTGTTTGTGTGTGTGTCAGTGTTTTCCAAATTTTTCTGCTGCCACCTTCAGGTGTTCATAAAAAGGTTTTCTGTGGAGTTTTTGTACAGCCTCTCTGATCACTTTAAACACTGTGAGTATCTGGCACAGTAATACACAGCAGAGTCTTCAGGCTGCACATTCTGTCCGTTCAGAGTCACTCTTTTGTTGGAAGAGTCCAAGTCGATGCTGAATTTGTTCTTCAGTGAATCTTTGTAGTATGAACCTCCTGTATTTCTCATTCCGATCCACTCCAGTCCTTTCCCTGCAGGCTGTTTGATCCAAGCTGTCCAGTAGCTGCCAAGAGAATAAGAGACCTGACAGGTGATGGTCAGACTCTGACCTGGCTGCACAGTCACAGAGGCTGGCTGTGTCAGCTGTTCACACTTCACACCTGTAAAAAAGAAGAAACAATTTGGTCAGAAATGATGAAGTGCACAAAGAGCTGCTGACTGTGATGAATCCAAAGAGACTCACAGGATCCAGCTGCTAACAGCAGCAGCAGAACAGCAGAGAACATGTTGAGTCTTCCTTCATGAAACTTTATGACTTCTTTCTGACCTTTGACCTCTGAAGGTGTGTCTGCTTCATGGGATGAATTCTGGGCACCAGAAGAGTGTGTTCATCATCCTGAAGCTGCACGTCTGTGCAACATGAAGCCTGTTTGTACAGTGTCCTGTTGCTTCATGTTGCTCTGAAACTAAAGTCATGAATCAACATGAATACTTGATGTTTTCACCGTGATACATGAAACTTTATATTTTCTTTCTGACCTTTGACCTCTGAAGGTGTGTCCGCTTCATGGGATGAATTCTGGGCACCAACAGGGATCAAAAAACTGATGAATACTGGTGAGTTGATCAGTGGAGTAAGAGCGCCTCCTCTGGTGGCTTCATGTTACAAGTGTTCAGGCACTGAGGGGTTTTTGTTCAGCTCTGCTGATGGTTTGTGTCACTGTGGAGCCACCAGCCGCTCCCACGCACACAGTAATACACTCCAGAGTCTTCAGGCTGCAGGTTCTCTCCTGTTAATTTCACTGAACTGCTGGAAGTGTATGTGTTGTACTTAAACTTGTTCTTCAGAGCATTATTTTGGTCAAAATCTCCTCCACCCCACCGGTGTAAAATCCACTCCAGTCCTATTCCCTCACACTGTCTGATCCAGCCTGTTGCATAGCTGCCATCAGTCAGAGAATAACCAGACACCTGACAGGTGATGGTCAGAGTCTGTCCAGGCTGCACAACCTGTGAGTCTGGCTGGATGAGTTGGACACTGTGCACACCTGTGGAAACACAAATCAACATTATCTCCATCATTCAGCTGAACATTTCTAATGTGTGTATGAATCCACTGAAAGCTGCTCACAGGATCCAGCTGCCAGCAGCAGCATCACAGCTGCACACAACATGTTGGATGAAGTCAGCTCCTCTGACACACACACTTCATGTCCTTTTGAATGATCTTTATTTGCATATTGTTGAATAAATTAGAGGCGTGGACAGCTCTTCTTCTGGATCAGACTGTGTGTTTGTGACAGTGTGTGTGTGAGCATGTAGATTCATTGATAAGATCTGCAGCTTTTACAGAAATATGTGTGATTATTGGAGAGGAACAATGTGCAAACATTTGATTGATCAGCAGCTCCTTCAGTCGTCTTTGTGTGAACTACAGCTGAACACACACAGGAAGCTGCAGTCAGTGCAGATGGAGCTGTTAGAGGTGACTACACAGACTGGACTCAGGTTACAGTTTTCATGGCCTAACCCACCTGACCTGGAGAGTTTGCTGGAGCTCTGTACAGCACTAACATTTACCTAAATAATATGAGTGCAAATTGTGACCAGGATTTTTTAAGTAAATCTTACAAGTCATTTATTTTCACTAACATCCAGCACCAACCCCTTTGGATGGGGTCCTTTGCAATGAGAGCATTGCTCCAGGACCAGGTCACCTCCTCCATGTGCTTGGGGAAAGCGGCCAGCAGCTTAGCGGGAACTTTGGCACAAGGAAGCCTCTTTCCTTCACAGCAGGATGTGGAGGTCTCCATGAGGGTATTAGGCCATGTGATGCCCAGCTTTGTGGTTTAATTTTTGTTATTTACACCCCTCACATTTTCTATTAAAGCACATGTTGATGGAAAAAACAGGAAGTGATGAACCACAATGTCAGCTGCTGCATTAAGACTGTAAATGTGTGTGTCTCTGTGTGTGTGTCACTGTTTTCCAAATTCTTCTGCTGCCACCTTCAGGTGTTCATAAAAAGGTTTTCTGTGGAGTTTTTGTACAGCCTCTCTGATCACTTTAAACACTGTGAGTATCTCCGGGCACAGTAATACACAGCAGAGTCTTCAGGCTGCACATTCTGTCCGTTCAGAGTCACTCTGTTGAGTCATTGAGTCACGGTCATTAAGACTAAACTGACAACAAGCTTCAAGCACCAAGTATGAAACATCACGAGCCACATTTCACGTGTGTTCACATCTGAATGTGATTTAATGTGTTTGTTCAAAACAAAAAATTGACTTTTTTTCAGAATTCTGCATCAGCTTTATGCTGGACTTCCTGGTAATAGTGAGTTACAGTAGTCCGGCCTAAAAGTGACAAATGCATGGATGAGATTTATCAGCATCACTCTGAGAGGATGCTCCTGATCTTAGCAATGCTATGGAGGAGAAAGAAGGTCTCAGAGACCTGTTGAATATGAGGGATAAACAACATGTCCTGATCAAAGATAACTCCGAGGTTCCTCACAGTCGTACTGGAGGCCAAAGTCATGCCATCCACAGAGACAATGATATCAGATAATTTAGACTTAAGATGTTTGGGTCCAAAAGCAATGACCTCAGGTTGGTCATCCAGTATTTATCTCCTTAAGACCTGACACAGAGTTTAGACATGTGAAGCTCTTTTCCTCTGCGTGACTGTGTTTGATGTCAGCTTGAAACTTTAAAAGAGTCGAGGCCTCACACACACTGTTAGTGTGTCCTTAAAGTGACAAGACACACAAACAACATCTGTGAATTACAAACTACCACATTTATTGTACTGCTGTGAGTTGATCAGTGGAGTGAGAGCGCCTCCTCTGGTGGCTTCAGGTTACAGGTGTTCAGGCACTAAGGGGTTTTTGTTCAGCTCTCCTGATGGTTTGTGTCACTGTGAGTCTCTAACTCTGGCACAGTAATACACAGCAGAGTCTTCAGGTTGCACATTCTGTCCTGTTATAGTCACTCTTCCAGCAGAAGTGTCTCTGCTGTAGGTGAACTTGTTCTTTAAAGCTTCATTTTGAGTTAAGCCTCCTCCACCCCACATATGAAAAATCCAGTCCAGTCCTTTCCCCTCACGCTGTCTGATCCAGCCTGTTGCATAGCTGTCATCAGTCACAGAATAACCAGACACCTGACAGGTGATGGTCAGAGTCTGTCCAGGCTGCACAACCTGTGAGTCTGGCTGGATGAGTTGGACACTGTGCACACCTGTGGAAACACAAATCAACATTATCTCCATCATTCAGCTGAATATTTCTAATGTGTGTATGAATCCACTGAAAGCTGCTCACATGATCCAGCTGCCAGCAGCAGCATCACAGCTGCACACAACATGTTGGATGAAGTCAGCTCCTCTGACACACACATACACACTTCATGTCCTTTTGAATGATCTTTATTTGCATATTGTTGAATAAATTAGAGGCTTGAACAGCTCTTCTTCTGGATCAGACTGTGTGTGTGTGACAGTGTGTGTGTGAGCATGTAGATTCATTGATAAGATCTGCAGCTTTACAGAAATATGTGTGATTATTGGAGAGGAACAATGTGCAAAAGTTTGATTGATCAGCAGCTCCTTCAGTCGTCTCTGTGTGAACTACAGCTGAACACACACAGGAAGCTGCAGTCAGTGCAGGTGGAGCTGTTAGAGGTCACTACACAGACTGGACACTGACTGCCCTCTACTGGTGCTTCTGTTTTTCATAGCTGCAGACTGACTTCAGGTTACAGTTTTCATGGCCTAACCCACCCGACCTGCAGAGTTTGCTGGAGCTCTGTACAGCACTAACATTTACCTAAATAATATGAGTGCAAATTGTGACCAGGATTTTTTTAAGTAAATCTTACAAGTCATTTATTTTCACTGAGACCCAGCACCAACCCATTTAGGATGGGGTCCTTTGCAATGAGAGCATTGCTCCAGGACCAGGTCACCTCCTCGATGTGCTTGGGGAAAGCGGTCAGTAGCTTAGCGGGAACTTTGGCACAAGGAAGCCTCTTTCCTTCACAACAGGATGTGGAGGTCTCCATGAGGGTATTAGGCCATGTGATGCCCAGCTTTGTAGCTGCTCTCTTGCAGAGTTTGTCCCTGCTGGTGGCTACTGGGTTTGTTACCTACTGTTATAGCAGGAAACTCATTTCACATGAATTTTCATCACCTCCTATTTTGTTGTTTAATTTTTGTCATTTACACCCCTCACATTTTCTATTAAAGCACATGTTGATGGAAAAAAACAGGAAGTGATGAACCACAACGTCAGCTGCTGCTTTAAGACTGTAAATGTGTGTGTCTGTGTGTGTGTCAGTGTTTTCCAAATTCTTCTGCTGCC
This sequence comes from Parambassis ranga, assembly GCF_900634625.1. Classification (NCBI taxonomy): domain Eukaryota; kingdom Metazoa; phylum Chordata; class Actinopteri; family Ambassidae; genus Parambassis; species Parambassis ranga. Next base: position 13,713,436 of record NC_041029.1, read on the forward strand.
ACCTTCAGGTGTTCATTAAAAGGTTTTCTGTGGAGTTTTTGTACAGCCTCTCTGATCACTTTAAACACTGTGAGTCTCTGGCACAGTAATACACAGCAGAGTCTTCAGGCTGCACATTCTGTCCGTTCAGAGTCACTCTTTTGTTGGAAGAGTCCAAGTCGATGCTGAATTTGTTCTTCAGTGAATCTTTGTAGAATGCACCTCCTGTATTTCTCATTCCGATCCACTCCAGTCCTTTCCCTGCAGGCTGTCTGATCCAAGCTGTCCAGTAGCCAAGAGCATAAGAGACCTGACAGGTGATGCTCAGACTCTGACCTGGCTGCACAGTCACAGAGGCTGGCTGTGTCAGCTGTTCACTCTTCACACCTGTAAAAAAGAACATTCTCTTTGTGATCAATGATCAGGTTACAACCTGCTGATAAATGTACAGAGACTCACATCCAGCTGCTAAGAGCAGCAGCAGAGCTGCAGGAAACATGGTTGATGGTGAAGCTGACGTGCTGTGAACTCCACAGACTGAGCTCAGCTCTTTATAGCTGAGTAACAAAGGAGGACACTGAGTTTGCATCCATGCAGATGTCCAGTCTTTATAGGAGGCTTTGAGGACGTCCACTTTGCATAGAGAAGGACATTTACAGAAGGACGGACTGTGCTGTGACAGGAAGTGTGTTTTCATTACTGTGTCCTTAACATAAAGGCTCATATACAGCTGTACATGTGTGATGATATGAAATGATGGAACATCTGCAGAGTCCAGACTGTCCTGAAACCAACAAGCTGCGTGTACAGCAGCACTTACAGAGACCAAGATAAGAGGCTGAAAGAGAAGCAGTGAAGTCAGCCTGAAAACAGCCTGCAGGGGTCAAAGGTCACAAGAGACTCAAACTGTAGTTTCTCTTCATCAGTTCCAACAAATGTGAGACTATTTTAAAACTCTGCTTAGTTCAGAGTAAAAAGAAAGAGCGTTAGACTGTTTATGTTGTTATTAAGAAGGTGTTGCTGTGAGTCATGATGAACCATTAGATCAATGATTGATTCATTTGAATTTGTTGTTATGAAACACCTCAGTGCTTCTCTGACAGGAATCAGAAGACAGATGGATGCTGGAAAGATTCTGTGAGTTGATCAGTGGAGTGAGAGCGCCTCCTCTGGTGGCTTCAGGTTACAACTGTTCAGGCACTGAGGGGTTTTTGTTCAGCTCTGCTGATGGTTTGCGTCACTGTGACTCTCTGGCACAGTAATACACAGCAGAGTCTTCAGGCTGCAGTCTGCTCATCTGCAGATACACCTGCTGTTTGTTGTTGTCTCTGGAGACACTGAACCGGCCTTGGACTGACTGAGAGTAGTACTTGCTGCTACCAGCATCGGTGATGTATGCGATCCACTCCAGTCCTTTTCCAGCAGCCTGTCTGATCCAAGCTATGTATGGAGTGCTACTGAACCCTGCATATGTACAGGTGAGTGTGTGTGCGTCTCCTAGTCTTTTCAGCACTGGTTCAGACTCAGTCAGTGTTTGACCCTCAGTACCTGCAGACATGGAAACAGCTGGTTAACTGCAGTCATTCTGTCAGAAAGTCAGAAATCAGTGGTTGTCCTTACCAGCACAGTGAAGTGATAAAATGAGACAGAGGAAGAAATAATGAGGTCTGATCATTGTGAAAGCCGTTTGTCTCTGCAGTCAGTGATGAAGTCTCTGTCCGTCACTCTGTGACACCTTTGTAAAGATGGAGCTGATCAGAGTTTTGCATTGACTCCTCCTAAAACACAAACACACCACATTTCACACAGCTGTCATCACTCAGCAACGTCTTTCGTTCCATCCATCTTTTGAACTCACTTTGTCCTGTAGTACAGGGTCACAGGGGGCTGGGGTCTATCCCAGCTATCAGGTGGATGTTCAGGTAGTGGAGCACATGTTTGTAATTGAGTCAGAGAGACATGGGCTGTGTCTGAAATTACTCACTCCTCCTTATATGGGGAGCTCAGTGTAGTGCACCATTGAACTCATTGTGAAAACGTTTTCGGACATTACCTCCCTTATTTTCTGTCGTTACATCGTAGCAGTTTTAAACAAAATGTGATGATCTCTCCTGGCTAAACAGATTATGTTGTCAGCAATTTTTTTTAATTTGTGCCGTTATATCCCAGGTAACATAACTATTATTCCCGTTCTTTTCGCTGGTTCCCGCAATGCATGATGGTACATATCGCCCCTGTAGTGACCATGGGATGGACACTACTTTTCATGATGCATTGTGGGATACATTGAAGGCCCTATATGGAGGCTACAATTTCTCACGACACATTCAGACAGCACTATAAAATAGTGAAGGCACTATGTAGGGCCACATGTAGAGATTAGAGAGTGATTTCAGACACAGCCATGAAGATGTCACATTGGTACTGTGTACCCTTTATTGAACTCCCCCACCTGGTAACCTTGGTTAGAAACCAAAGTTTCCTATCCAGTCTGTCACTTTGTCATTGTGTTACTTTACACTGTATTTATTTATTTTCATTACTGATATGCAAATAAGGGGCAGGCTTTCTTCACACTAAAACAGCTGTTATAGCCATATTTTCATGGCAGTCCAACAGTGACGCTCCACTTTGTTATGTATGGGGATTTTATGGACTGGTTTTGTGTTTAGTTTTTGCTTGGTGCCTGTGTTTTCCTCCTGCTCCTTTGGGAGGTCCTCTTTTGTTCACAGGAGCTGGGTGTGGCTTCCTGCAGGCTGGTGGTTGGCACACCTGGATCTCATCAACTCACTGTTCGTGAAGGACTCCACTTCAACGCTGGATTGTTAGCTGTCACTGGTAACTCTCTTGCTGCTGTAATTTTGTGTTTCAGTCTAACTTTCTAGTGCATTCTCTAGTGTTTACCTCTCATGTCCTGTCCAGTGATTTTTGGGTTTTTTCTTTTTGTTTAGGAGCTAATCTGCCGTGAAAACGCTCCAGCCAGACGCTGACGCCACCCAGCTTTAAGTCGCCTGCCAATTCTCAGTTTTACACTCATCTCAAGTTGTGACTCATCCATTAAATATCACCTAAACCTTTATCTGTCTGCAGTCTGCTTCTGGGCTCTCAACTCGAACTAAAACTTAAGACTCTTCTCCATTCCTGTGTGTCAGTCTCTCGGACAGCTGTGTCTTAATTTCTCTCACAGTTTCTGTTAAATCACATGTTGATGGAAGCTTTAAAAAACAGGAAGTGATGAACCACAATGTCATCTGCTGCTTTAAGACTGTAAATGTGTGTGTCTGTGTGTGTGTCAGTGTTTTCCAAATTCTTCTGCTGCCACCTTCAGGTGTTTGTAAAAAGGTTTTCTGTGGAGTTTTTGTACAGCCTCTCTGATCACTTTAAACACTGTGAGTATCTCCGGGCACAATAATACACAGCAGAGTCTTCAGGCTGCAGACGGTTCATCTGCAGAAAGACTTTACTGCTGGAGTCATCTCTGGAGATGGTGAACCTGCCCTGCACTGACTGGGAGTAATAGATCGGAGTACTAGATGTACAGATATATGCAACCCACTCCAGTCCTTTTCCAGGAGCCTGTCTGACCCAGTGCATCCCATAGCTACTGAATGTGAATCCAGACCCTGTACAGGTGAGTGTGTGTGAGTCTCCTGGTCTTTTCAACGCTGGTTCAGACTCAGTCAGTGTTTGACCCTCAGTACATGCAGACATGGAAACAGCTGGTTAGCACAGTGTCTTCTAAACAGTGTCTTTGTCCAGCAGAATTTATTTTGTCCTCACCAGCTGCAGCACAAAACACAATATATAAAATCAGAGGTGTGATCATGGTGAAATTCTTTGTGCAGTCTGCACTGTGCATGTTACACTGAGCTCTGCAGCACATATAAAGAGAGAACAGCTTTGCGTTGACTCCTCCTCCTCCACCACCAAGAGGAGCACATCAGTCTCTTTAATTTAACCCTTCATCTGATGACACTGTGGACAAAGGTGAGAGGGGACGCTCAGAGTGATGACTGCAGTCTGCAGCTCCTCCTGGATTGACACAGTTTCCTGGACCACAACACACAGCTAGCAGCTAGCTGGTGAACACAGAGGAGCATCAGCAGCTACAGAGACACATGTTCACTGAAGAGCTGAAGGAGGATGAACACTGGGTTTACACTGTCCAGCTGATGATCCAAAGTTCACATCAATCATGCTGCTGCTGGAAAAACATCAGCAACTTTGCTCTAAAACGTTGATGAGTTGATGAGCCACACAATGAAGTGGTGGGAAAGAGTAGTATAATGCAGCAACATGGCTTCATGCTCAGACAGAGAATTACTGATGCAATTTTGCTCAGATGGTCAGAAGGAGCTGCATTGTGTCGTTGTGGATTTAGGGAAAGAACATGACAGGCTGCTGAGAGAGGAGCTGTGGTCTCTATGAGGAAGTCAGGATTTACAGAGAAGTACATCAGAGTGGTTCAGGATCCATATGGCTGTAGTGAAATGTGCTGTAGGTCAGACAGTGGAGGTCAAGTTGGAGGTGGGTCTTCATCAATGATCTGCTTTGAGCAAATGTTTCTGACTCACATGTGTTCATTTATACACTTTATTTAACAGCTGTGCTCAATGGAAGAAAAACACACTTTAGAAATAAACAGTCACAAAGCACATCATCAGCTGCCTCCTGTTCTCACACTTTATGTGTCAGTGTGCTCAACAACATGTATCAGAGCTTCTACTGCCCCCTGTAGGTTCCTGTGGAAACAACTGTTGATGTTTTTGTACAGCCTCTCTGATCACTTTAAACACTGTGATTCTTTGGCAAAGTAATACACAGCAGAGTCTTCAGGCTGTAAGTTGTTCAGTCTCAGATGCACCATGCTGTTACTTTTATCTTTGTTAATTTCTGCACGTCCACTCACACTGCTCGCATAGCGGTTGTTGCTGGGGGTATTGGACAGTGTCCTGTTGCTTCATGTTACTCTAAAACTAAAGTAATTCAAGGTTCAAAGCATTTATTGTCATATGCACAGTAAGGAAGTGGGTTTCCCTGTACAATAAAATTCTTACTTTGCTGCTCACACTGAATGCCACAAAGGTTTAAGGTACCACAAAATATAGAATAATTTACAAAAAGAGCCAAAATACAAATACATACACAAAAAATATAAACTATGGAAGTAAGTGGAGCTATATACATATCAATGTGCATGTGTGCTACAGCAGCTGTTGTGCAAATTGAGAAGAGAATGAATCATTGTGCAAAAACTGAAGTTACTGTGTCACTGGATGTAAACAGTCAGTGTGTGGTACAGTCCACTGTTACAGATTCCTGTCAGCTGTTGAGGAGTCTAATGGCGGAGGAGAAAAAAGAGTTCCTGAGTCTGCTGGTCCTGCATTTCACACTCCTGTACCTCCACCCTGTGGGGAGGAGAGTATACAGACCTTGTTGGGGGTGGGTGGGTTCCTTGATGATGGAGGCAGCTGTCCTGTGGACTCTGCGCTGGTAGATGCTCTGCAGAGAGGACAGAGGAGTCCTGGTGATCTTAGACACAGTCTTCACCACTCTCTGCAGGCTTTTACGGTGTCATCTGCAAACTACAGGATGATGTTGTCTGTCTGGGAGGTCACGCAGTTATGGGTGAACAGGTTGTAGAGGATGGGACTGAGGACACAGCCCTGTGGTGTGCCAATGTTTGTAATGATACTGGCTGAAGTCTTGTTCCCTATTCTGACAGACTGAGGCCTGCCAGTCAGAAAGTCCTGGAGCCAGTCACAGAGGATGGGGTGTAGTCCAAGAGAGAACAGTTTGTGGGTGAGCTTGTGGGGGATGACTGTATTGAACACGGAGCTGTAGTCAATAAAGAGCATCCTTATGTAGGAGTCTTTATTCTCCAGTTGTGAGAGGGACATGTCCAGGGCTGTGGCGATAGCATCTGAGGTGGACCCGTTGGGCTGGTAGGCGTACTGCAGGGGGTCCAGTGTGTCTGGGATGCTGCTCTGAATGTGGGTCAGCACCACTCTCTCAAAGCACTTCATAATGATTGGAGTAAGTGCTACTAGCCTGTAGTCATTCAAGCAGGGGGGGGGGCTCTTCTTGGGGAGGTGGACGATAGTAGTGGTCTTGAAGCAGGAGGGGACAATTCTCTGGGTGAGGGAGAGGTTGAATGTGGAGGTGAGAACATCTGTCAGCTTGTTGGCAGATGCTCTGAGGGCTCGTCCCGAAATGTTGTCCGGTCCTGCTGATCAACCCCTGCTCTGCAGGGGTTGATCCTCCTCAGAGCTTTGTTCACCTGGGCTGATGAGACGACTGGTGGGGGTGAGGGGGGTGCAGTGATCCAGATGTCCGTGGGCGACCTCTCTGTGTGGGCAGTGGAGGTCTCGAAGCGGGTGTAAAATGTGTTGAGGTCATCAGGCAGGCTGTCTGCGGCGCTGATGGTGTTGGAGCTGCTCCTGTAATCTGTGATATGCTGGACGCCCTGCCGCATGTGCCCGGAGTCAGCAGTGGAATAGAAGCCGTCCAGCTTCTCTCTGTACAGCTTCATGGCTGCTGTGATGGCCTTTCTCAGTCTGTACTTCGCAGCTTTGTACTCACTGCCAGATGTAAATGCAGTGGAGCAAGCACACAGCGTGTGACATACCTGACTGTTTATCTAGGGCTTCTGGTTGGGAAACTTCCTGACTTGAATGGTGGGCACAATATTATCAACACAAGTGCTGATGTACCCAGTCATGTAGTCATCATAATCCTGTACACTGACAGAAGAGTCCTCCCGAGTGGCTGCAGCTTTAAACACATCCCAGTCTGTAGCAGTAAAACAGTCCTGCAGTGTGCCCTCAGTCTCAGGTGTCCAGAGTTTAACCTGTTTGGTGACTGGATTTGATTGTTTGAAATCAACATGAAATACATGAAATAAAATCAACATGAATACTTGATGTTTTCACCGTGACACATGAAACTTTATGACTTTATGGATCTTTGTTCTTTCTGACCTTTGACCTCTGAAGGTGTTTCTTCTTCATGGGATGAATTCTGGGCACCAACAGGGATCAAAAGACTGATGAATACTGATGAGTTGATCAGTGGCGTCGTAAGCTGATTGAGCTCCTAGAAATATTTTTGAACCTGTCTTACAGAATTAAAGCGCCTGTTTTTCTCCCCTTCAGGAGGCCGCCAGCCCGGTGAGACCCAGCAACCTGTTCCTCCCCGTGCACCTGCACCTACGAGCGTTTTTCCTCCTCAGTGGAAGTTTTTTGTTATACCTTTTGTAATAAAGACTCTAACCTCGAGATCTGCATTTGGATCCCTTCCTTTATTCCACATAACACTGTGGTCTCTATGAGGAAGTCAGGAGTTACAGAGAAGTACATCAGAGTGGTTCAGGATATGTATGGCTGTAGTGAAATGTGCTGTAGGTCAGACAGAGGAGGTCTTCATCAAGGATCTGCTTTGAGTCCCTGCTTGTTTACTATGTTGATGGACAGATTGACAGATGAGGTCAGAAAGGGATAGAAGTGGAACAGTGAGGTTACAGGAGTTGGAGGTCAAGAAGGTGCAGGTGAACACTGATTCTCTGTGATGAGGAAATGTCCTGTGTGGATAACATGCTGACTGTTTGTACAATCCTGTTGCTTCATCATACTCTGAAACTAAAGTCATAAATCAACATGAATACTTGATGTTTTCAACGTGATACATGAAACTTTATGACTTTATGGATCTTTGTTCTTTCTGACCTTTGACATCTGAAGGTGTTTCTTCTTCATGGGATGAATTCTGGGCACCAACAGGGATCAAAAGACTGATGAATACTGATGAGTTGATCAGTGGAGTGAGAGCGCCTCCTCTGGTGGCTTCATGTTACAAGTGTTCAGGCACTGAGGGGTTTTTGTTCAGCTCTGCTGATGGTTTGTGTCACTGTGACTCTCTGGCACAGTAATACACAGCAGAGTCTTCAGGCTGCAGTCTGCTCATCTGCAGATACACCTGCTGTTTGTTGTTGTCTCTGGAGACGCTGAACCGGCCTTGGACTGACTGAGAGTAGTAGTTGCTCGCACTATTAGCATCAGTTGCAATCCACTCCAGTCCTTTTCCAGCAGCCTGTCTGATCCAGCCCATCCAGTAGCTGCTTACTGAGAATCCAGAGACTGTACAGGTGAGTGTGTGTGAGTCTCCAGGACTTTTCAGCACTGCTTCAGATTGTGTCAGAGTCTGACCATCAACACCTGTCAAGACAAAGAAGAAAACAGTCCCTCTCTGTGAGCTGATCACTTTTTAAAGACAGAGCTGAACATCAGTGAGTATGTTTGACCTGCCCAGCAGATAGTTAGAAGCAGCAGTCCTGTCCTACAGTCCATCATGTTGAACTGTGTGTCCACTGTCCTCTGTCATCCTCTCTGCAGGCAGATAAGTAGAGCTGGAAGACGTCTGAGTTTTGCATTGACTCCTCCTCACACAGAGGATTCTACATATTTAGTGAGTTCATGTGCACAGCTCAGTCTTCCACAGCTGTTTAGATACAAACAGACTTTATTGAAAATATCAACCTGCTGTATGTTGTTGGTATGAAGACTGTTTGTAATGATGAAAATCTCTCCGTTTTTTTTTGACTGTAAACATTTCAGTCTCATTCTTCCTCTATTTGAAATCATTTTGTCCCACAGTGGGAGAGGTTCCACACTTTGATGTTTGTACAAGACAAAAGAGCTTCTTTGTGTCTGAATGTAAGAGCTGGAACACAAATAGTCTGCAGGTTAGAGCTGCGGAAATAAAACGATTTCCTACTAATACAGTCTTTATTCATGTTCACCTTCACAGCATGTGTTTGTGTGTGCTCTGCAGCTGCTGAATTTTTGTACAGCTCTGCTGATGGTATGTATCACTGTGCTGCTGCGCACACAGTAATACACAGCAGAGTCTTCAGGCTGCACATTCTGTCCTGTTATAGTCACTCTTCCAGCAGAAGTGTCTCTGCTGTAGCTGAACTTGTTCTTTAAAGCTTCATTTTGGTAAAAGCCTCCTCCACCCCAAATATAAAAAATGCAGTCCATCGGTTTCCCCTCACGCTGTCTGATCCAAGCTGTTGCATAGCTGCTATCCGTCACAGAATAACCAGACACCTGACAGGTGATGGTCAGAGTCTGTCCAGGCTGCACAACCTGTGAGTCTGGCTGGATGAGTTGGACACTGTGCACACCTGTGGAAACACAAATCAACATTATCTCTATCATTCAGCTGAATATTTCTAATGTGTGTATGAATCCACTGAACGCTGCTCACAGGATCCAGCTGCCAGCAGCAGCATCACAGCTGCACACAACATGTTGGATGAAGTCAGCTCCTCTGACACACACACACACACACACACTTCATGTCCTTTTGAATGATCTTTATTTGCATATTGTTGAATAAATTAGAGGCATGAACAGCTCTTCTTCTTCTACACTGTGACAGAGTGTGTGTGAGCATGTAGATTCATTGATAAGATCTGCAGCTTTTACAGAAATATGTGTGATTATTGGAGAGGAACAATGTGCAGAAGTTTGATTGATCAGCAGCTCCTTCAGTCGTCTCTGTGTCAGTTAGAGGTCACTACACAGACTGGACTCTGACTGCCCTCTACTGGTGCTTCTGTTCTTCATAGCTGCACATTGACTTCAGGTTACAGTTTTCATGGCCTAACCCACCCAAGCTGGAGAGGTTGCTGGAGCTCTGTACAGCTCTAACATTTACCTAAATAATATGAGTGCAAATTGTGACCAGGAAGTAAATCTTACAAGTCATTTATTTTCACTGAGACCCAGCACCAGCCGCTTTGGATGGGGTCCTTTGCAATGAGAGGATTGCTCCAGGACCAGGTCACCTCCTCGATGTGCTTGGGGAAAGTGGCCAGCAGCTTAGCGGGAACTTTGGCACAAGGAAGCCTCTTTCCTTCACAGCAGGATGTGGAGGTCTCCATGAGGGTATTAGGCCATGTGATGCCCAGCTTTGTAGCTGCTCTCTTGCAGAGTTTTTGCATGTCCCTGCTGGTGGCTACTGTTACCTACTGTTATAGCAGGAAACTCAGTTCACATCAATTTTTATCACCTTCTATTTTGTGGTTTAATTTTTGTTATTTACACCCCTCAAAGTTTCTGTTAAAGCACATGTTGATGGAAGCTTTAAAAACAGGAAGTGATGAACCGTCAGCTGCTGCTTTAAGACTGTAAATTTGTGTGTGTGTTTTCCAAATTCATATTCATTTCATTCATTTTCATTGTTCATAAAAACGTTTTCTGTGGAGTTTTTGTACAGCCTCTCTGATCGCTTCAAACATTGTGAGTCCCTTTAGCACAGTAATACACAGCAGAGTCTTCAGGCTGTAAGTTGTTCAGTCTCAGATGCACCATGCTGTTGCTGTCTTCTCTGCTGATCACTGCACGTCCACTCACACTGCTCGCATAGCGGTTCTCAGTGGGATTAGAGGCACCTCTCCCAATCCATTCCAGTGGTTTTCCTGCAGCTTGTCTGATCCAGTGCATATAACAACAGCTGAATGTGAATCCAGATCCTCTGCAGGAGAGACTGAGAGTCTCTCCGGGCTGTTTGACCACTGAACTGGAAGGAATGGACTCCATACACTGACCTGTACAACCTGCTGAGGACAAAGTGAGACAGGAAGCAGAGAGGAAAGTCAGACGGTCATCTGGGAAGTTTGATGTGCTGTCAGTGACGGAGCGAGGCTCCAAATGTGCTCTGATAGGAGGAGAAAGAGGAGGAAGCAGGAGGACTCACAGGGCAGAGAGAGAGCGAGCAGCAGCAGAGTGAGTGTGTTCATCATCCTGAGGCTGCACGTCTGACCTCTGATGCTCCACACAGAGAACCAGAGCGCTCAGCAGGACACAAGTACACTGCACACACTCAAGATTTGCATCAGGACGTCAGGAGGAGGGAGGGGCTCATGTCCTGACACTGATTCTCTGTGATGAGACAATGTGCTGTGTGGATAACATGCTGGCTGTTTGTACAGTGTCCTGTTGCTTCATGTTACTCTTACAGTAATAAGAAGATTCTTTGATGATCATGTGATGCAGAGCTGCAAAGTCAACATGTCTGTTGTGGAAACAATTTAAGAACCATGTGTTGGACACTTTGGGGGTGAGAGGGTGTCAAGGTGAGGAAGGAGTCCTACTGATCCCACAGACCTCTCCCTGATGTGGTGTTCTGGGTGTTTATTTTGATGGGATACTCCAGGTCAGACCCAGGTCATGTCTGAGGGATTATATATCTCAGCCGGTGTCAGAACCTCTGAGTGTTCTCCTGGTGAGCTGGTGGAGGTGGAGTTCTGGGTTTTCCTGCTTAGGCTGCTGTACCCATGACCCGACCTCAGATAAGTGGAGTAAAATGAATGGATGGTAAAATAATCAAGTGATCACAGTCCTACAGTCAAATGAGTCCAGGTTACTCTGCCTGATTAAGGAACAAATAAACAAATAAAACGGTTAAATCGGTTACTATGAAACACTTCAGTGCTTCTCTGACAGGAAACAGAAGACAGATGGATGCTGGAGAGTTTCTGTGAGTTGATCAGTGGAGTGAGAGCGCCTCCTCTGGTGGCTTCATGTTACAAGTGTTCAGGCACTGAGGGGTTTTTGTTCAGCTCTGCTGATGGTTTGTGTCACTGTGAGTCTCTGGCACAGTAATACACAGCAGAGTCTTCAGGCTGTAAGTTGTTCAGTCTCAGATACACCATGCTGTTACTGTTGTCTCTGGTGATTTCTGTTCGTCCCTGCACGCTGCTCGCATAAACAGTTTTACTTGCATCATACCAAATAGCTCCCATCCATTGCAGTGTTTTTCCTGCAGGTTGTCTGAACCAGTGCATGCCATACCGACTGAAATCAAATCCAGATCCTCTGCAGGAGAGACTGAGAGTCTCCCGAGGTGTCTTAAGCACTGCAGTTGAGGGAATGGACTCCAGAGTCTGACCACTTAAATCTGCCAAAAAACCAGAAATAAAGAGTCATAAGACAGTGAGACGGACAAACTGACATGAGGGAACATTTCAGGATCAGGAAGTCACTGACAGGGCAGACAGAGTGCTGTCAACACAGCAGACAGTTTGACCATCATGATGACAGAGAAGGTGTGAACGCAGCACTGAACACAGAGAAAGTCAGTCAGCAGCATTTATAACACATCTGGATTTGCATTGTGGGTTTATGAGGGAGGAGCTTCTACCTGTGAATCAGAAATCATTCAAATGGAAATACAGGTTACATGAAAGTTCTGTTTTATTAACAAACATGCATCCATTGTTAACCATTACATTGATGATGTAATTTAGTTTATTTCTATGACTTTGAATGTATGTTAGTGTGTGAAGTTTTTATACAGCTGTTCAACCACCTTCAGTCACTGTGAGTCTCTGGCACAGTAATACACAGCAGAGTCTTCAGGCAGCAGTCTGCTCATCTGCAGATACACCTGCTGTTTGTTGTTGTCTCTGGAGATGCTGAACCGGCCTTGGACTGGCTGGGAGTAGAATGTCCCGCTACTATCAGTGTAAATTAATGAAATCCACTCCAGTCCTTTTCCAGCAGCCTGTCTGACCCAGCCCATATGATAGCTGCTGAATGTGAATCCAGCTCCTGTACAGGTGAGTGTGTGTGAGTCTCCAGGACTTTTCAGCACTGCTTCAGATTGTGTCAGAGTCTGACCATCAACACCTGTCAAGACAAAGAAGAACACAGTCCCTCTCTGTGAGCTGATCACTTTTTAAAGACAGAGCTGAACATCAGTGAGTATGTTTGACCTGCCCAGCAGATAGTTAGAAGCAGCAGTCCTGTCCTACAGTCCATCATGTTAAACTGTGTGTCCACTGTCCTCTGTCATCCTCTGTGCAGGCAGATAAGTAGAGCTGGAAGACGTCTGAGTTTTGCATTGACTCCTCCTCACACAGACTGTAGATATATTTGGTCAAAGTGCTGAACAGATGTCCACGAGTCCATCAGCTGTTCAGTCACACATCAACACACACATACTTCACAACAGTTGTGATGTTGTCTCATCACAGTGTGATTGTGTTACCAGTGTTTATTTTGTATTGTTAATGATGTTCAGATAAACTCACAGTGAATGCCCTCTGGAGAAACTAAGGGTTTAACATGGGTTCAAATGTGCAAAAAGACAGACTGAGGCTGAACTGGGGGCAGAGGAAAACACAGGTACAAACCTACAAACATGGACACAGAGGTAATCGCCAGTCCTGTGAGGAAACACAGGAAATCCAGACCTCTGATACTGTAGTCCTCCCTGTCACTCAAGAGAGGACACAGAGGACATCTCCACACAGAGACACTAACATAAAGGAGGAAGAAGAGAAAGAGAGGAAGAAAGAATGAAAGGATGTCTGAGCATGTGTGTCCAAAGAAATCTTGAGTAAATGGATGAGAGCTCAGCCAGCTCCGCCCTCCAGTTCCAAATATTTTCACTTCAGTCTCCATTACTCTTAAAGCACCTGTTGATGGAAGAAACAGGAAGTGACGATCCACAATGTCAGCTGCTGCTTTAAGACTGTAAATGTGTGTGTCTGTGTGTGTCAGTGTTGTCCAAATTCTTCTGCTGCCACCTTCAGGTGTTCATAAAAAGGTTTTCTGTGGAGTTTTTATACAGCCTCTCTGATCACTTTAAACACTGTGAGTGTTTCGCACAGTAATACACAGCAGAGTCTTCAGGCTGTAAGTTGTTCAGTCTCAGATACACCATGCTGTTACTGTTGTCTCTGGTGATTTGTATTCGTCCCTGCACACTGCTAAAATACTCAGTTTTACTTGCATCGCTATACATGCGCCCGATCCATTCCAGTGGTTTTCCTGCAGCTTTTCTGATCCAGTGCATACTACAACAGCCAAAGTTAAATCCAGATCCTCTGCAGGAGAGACTGAGAGTCTCTCTGGGCTGTTTGACCACTGAACTGGAAGGAATGGACTCCATACTCTGACCTGTACAACCTGCTGAGGACAAAGTGAGACAGGAAGCAGAGAGGAAAGTCAGACGGTCATCTGGGAAGTTTGTTGTGCTGTCAGTGACGGAGCGAGGCTCCAAATGTGCTCTGATAGGAGAAGGAATAGGAGGAAGCAGGAGGACTCACAGGGCAGAGAGAGAGCGAGCAGCAGCAGAGTGAGTGTGTACATCATTCTGAGGCTGCAAGAGCGCACAGAGAACCAGAGCGCTCAGCAGGACACAAGTACACTGCACACACTCAAGATTTGCATAAGGACGTCACAAAGAGGGAGGGGCCCATGTACTGCTGCAGATTCTCTGTGATGAGGAAATGTGCTGTGTGAATAACATGCTGGCTGTTTGTACAGTGTCCTGTTGCTTCATGTTACTCTGAAACTAAAGTAATTCAAGGTTCAAAGCATTTATTGTCATATGCACAGTAAGGAAGTGGGTTTCCCTGTACAATAACATTCTTACTTTGCTGCTCACACTGAATGCCACAAAGGTTTAAGGTACCACAAAAAAATGGAATAATTTACAAAAAGAGCAAAAATACAAATAAGTACACAAAAAATATAAACTATGGAAGTAAGTGGAGCTATATACATATCAATGTGCATGTGTGCTACAGCAGCTGTTGATTGAGAAGGGAATGAATCATTGTGCAAAAACTGTCAGGAGGTAAACAGCATGGTACATGTGCAGTTATGGGATATTAAGGTGCATAGAGAAATAAATAAATATACAATATAGAAGTTACTGTGTCACTGGATGTAAACAGTCAGTGTGTGGTACAGTCCACTGTTACAGACTCCTGTCAGCTGTTGAGGAGTCTGATGGCAGAGGAGAAGAAAGAGTTCCTGAGTCTGCTGGTCCTGCACTTCACACTCCTGTACCTCCACCCTGTGGGGAGGAGAGTGTACAGACCTTGTTGGGGGTGGGTGGGTTCCTTGATGATGGAGGCAGCTGTCCTGTGGACTCTGCGCTGGTAGATGCTCTGCAGAGAGGGCAGAGGAGTCCTGGTGATCTTAGCCGCAGTCTTCACCACTCTCTGCAGGCTTTTACTGTGTCGTCTGCAAACTACAGGATGATGTTGTCTGTCTGGGAGGCCATGCAGTTATGGGTGAACAGGGTGTAGAGGATGGGACTGAGGACACAGCCCTGTGGTGTGTCAATGTTTGTAATAATACTGGCTGAAGTCTTGTTCCCTATTCTGACAGACTGAGGCCTGTCAGTCAGAAAGTCCAGGAGCCAGTCACAGAGGATGGGGTGTAGTCCAAGGGAGAACAGTTTGTGGGTGAGCTTGTGGGGGATGACTGTATTGAACACGGAGCTGTAGTCAATAAAGAGCATCCTTATGTAGGCGTCTTTATTCTCCAGTTGTGAGAGGGAGATGTCCAGGGCTGTGGCGATAGCATCTGAGGTGGACCCGTTGGGCTGGTAGGCGTACTGCAGGGGGTCCAGTGTGTCCGGGATGCTGCTCTGAATGTGGGTCAGCACCACTCTCTCAAAGCACTTCATAATGATTGAAGTAAGTGCTACTGGCCTGTAGTCATTCAAGCAGGTGCGAGGGGGGGCTCTTCTTGGGGAGGGGGACGATAGTAGTGGTCTTGAAGCAGGAGGGGACAATTCTCTAGGCGAGGGAGAGGTTTTGTGGAGGTGAGAACATCTGTCACCTTATGCTCGTTGGCACATGCTCTGAGGGCTCGTCCCGGAATGTTATCCGGTCCTGCTGCTTTGCACATGAACATGACACATGAAACTTTATGACTTTATGGATCATTGTTCTTTCTGACCTTTGACCTCTGAAGGTGTTTCTTCTTCATGGGATGAATTCTGGGCACCAACAGGGATCAAAAGACTGATGAATGATGATGACTGATGAGTTGATCAGTGGAGTGAGAGCGCCTCCTCTGGTGGCTTCATGTTAAAAGTGTTCAGGCACTGAGGGGTTTTTGTTCAGCTCTGCTGATGGTTTGTGTCACTGTGTAGCGACAACGCACACAGTAATACACTCCAGAGTCTTCAGGCTGCATGATTTCTCCTGTTAATTTCACTGAACTGCTTGAAGTGTATGTGTTGTGCTTGAAAATGTTCTTCAGCGCTTCATTTTGGTAAAATCCTCCTCCACCTCCTTTGTGAAAAATCCACACCAGTCCTTTCCCCTCACGCTGTCTGATCCAATGTGTTTCATAGCTGCTGTCAGTCAGAGAATAACCAGACACCTGACAGGTGATGGTCAGAGTCTGTCCAGGCTGCACAACCTGTGAGTCTGGCTGGATGAGTTGGACACTGTGCACACCTGTGGAAACACAAATCAACATTATCTCCATCATTCAGCTGAATATTTCTAATGTGTGTATGAATCCACTGAAAGCTGCTCACAGGATCCAGCTGCCAGCAGCAGCATCACAGCTGCACACAACATGTTGGATGAAGTCAGCTCCTCTGACACACACATACAACAACTTAAAGCTGTTTGTCTCTGCTCACTCTACACTGTGTGTGTGTGTGTCAGTGATTCAGTCTTAAAATCTGCAGCAACACATGAAAAGATGGAAGAGGTCAGAGCTTTGCATCGACTCCTCCTCCTCAAATAGAAACACTCCTCAGCTCATTCAAATTTCTGCACATTTTCATCCTCATTTCATGACTTTAAATCTATTGAAAATTTTAATAATCAGATGTTTTTTCAGTTTCTTCATCTCAGACACAAAGTAGATGTGTTGATGCTGCTCTGCAGCATTTGGTGGCCTTTATATCACATAAACAATCTCAATATATTCAATACTGATCTTTAAAATCAATCATAGAAACATTATGAGTTAAAGCACATGTTGATGGGAGCTTCAAAAACAGGAAGTGATGAACCACAACATCAGCTGCTGCTTTAAGACTGTAAATGTGTGCGTCTGTGTGTGTGTCAGTGTTTTCCAAATTCTTCTGCTGCCACCTTCAGGTGTTCATAAAAAGGTTTTCTGTGGAGTTTTTGTACAGCCTCTCTGATCACTTTAAACACTGTGAGTATCTGGCACAGTAATACACAGCAGAGTCTTCAGGCTGCACATTCTGTCCATTCAGAGTCACTCTGTTGTTGGAAGAGTCTAAGGCGATGCTGAACTTATTCTTCAGTGAATCTTTGTAGGATGTTGTAGAAGCCACTACACTCCCAATCCACTCCAGTCCTTTCCCTGCAGGCTGTCTGATCCAAGCTGTCCAGTAGCTGTTAACAGAATAAGAGACCTGACAGGTGATGGTCAGACTCTGACCTGGCTGCACAGTCACAGAGGCTGGCTGTGTCAGCTGTTCACACTTCACACCTGTAAAAAAGAACATTCTCTTTGTGATCAATGATCAGGTTACAACCTGCTGACTGCGATGAATGTACAGAGACTCACATCCAGCTGCTAAGAGCAGCAGCAGAGCTGCAGGAAACATGGTTGATGGTGAAGCTGACGTGCTGTGAACTCCACAGTCTGAGCTCAGCTCTATATAGCTGAGTAACAAAGGAGGACACTGAGTTTGCATCCATGCAGATGTCCAGTATTTATAGCAGGCTGTGAGGACGACCACTTTGCATAGAGAAGGACATCAAAGAAGGACGGACTGTGCTGTGACAGGAAGTGTGTTTTCATTGTGTGCACAATGATCATGTGTGATCAGTGTGAAGTGGTCTCTGCTGTCACTCACTCACTGAGTCCACATCCTTCATTCTGCAGCACATGAGACACACAGCAAATGTTTCTGAGTCACATCATGTGTTTATGAGGAAAGGATCTCTGTCTGAAACTCTGCTTCAACTTTGTTCTGTGTTTATGTCTCTCATGTGTTCATTTATACACTTTATGTAACAGCTGTGCTCACTGGAAGAAAAACACACACTTTAGAAATAAACAGTCACAAAGCACATCATCAGCTGCCTCCTGATCTCACTCTTTATGTGTCAGTGTGCTGAAGATCATTTGTCAGGGCTTCTACTGCCCCCTGTAGGTTCCTGTGGAAACAGCTGTTGATGTTTTTGTACAGCCTCTCTGATCACTTTAAACACTGTGAGTCTTTTGCACAGTAATACACAGCAGAGTCTTCAGGCTGTAAGTTGTTCAGTCTCAGATGCACCATGCTGTTACTGTTGTCTCTGGTGATTTCTAGACGTCCTCTCATGGTGCTTGCATAGTCAATGCTATTACCAGCCCAACGTACTCCCATCCATTCCAGTGGTTTTCCTGCAGCTTGTCTGATCCAGTTCATACCACAGCAACTAAATGTGAATCCAGATCCTCTGCAGGAGAGACTGAGAGTCTCTCCGGGCTGTTTGACCACTGAACTGGAAGGAATGGACTCCATACTCTGACCTGTACAACCTGCTGAGGACAAAGTGAGACAGGAAGCAGAGAGGAAAGTCAGACGGTCATCTGGGAAGTTTGTTGTGCTGTCAGTGACGGAGCGAGGCTCCAAATGTGCTCTGATAGGAGGAGGAAGAGGAGGAAGCAGGAGGACTCACAGGGCAGAGAGAGAGCGAGCAGCAGCAGAGTGAGTGTGTTCATCATCCTGAGGCTGCACGTCTGACCTCTGATGCTCCACACAGAGAAGCAGAGCACTCAGCAGGACACAAGTACACTGCACACACTCAAGATTTGCATCAGGACGTCAGGATGAGGGAGGGGCTCATGTCCTGACACTGATTCTCTGTGATGAGGAAATGTGCTGTGTGGATAACATGCTGGCTGTTTGTACAATGTCCTGTTGCTTCATGTTACTCTTACAGTAATAAAAAGGTTCTTTGATGATCATGTGATGCAGAGCTGCAAAGTAAACATGTCTGTTGTGGAAACAATTTAAGAACCATGTGTTGGACACTTTGGCGATGAGGGGGTGTCAAGGTGAGGAAGGAGTCCTACTAATCACACAGACCCCTCCCTGATGTGGTGTTCTGGGTGTCTATTTTGATGGGATACTTCAGGTCAGACCCAGGACATGCTGGAGGGATTAGATCTCTCAGCTTCAGGCATCAGAACCTCTGAGTGTTCTCCTGGTGAGCTGGTGGAGGTGGAGTTCTGGGTTTTCCATCTTAGGCTGCTGTCATCACGACCCGACCTCAGATAAGTGGAAGAAAATGGATGGATGGTAAAATAATCAGGTGATCACAGTCTAACAGTCAAATGAGTCCAGGTTAAACTGTCTGATTAAGAAACAACAAATAAAACTGTTAAATCTGTTACTATGAAACACTTCAGTGCTTCTCTGACAGGAAACAGAAGACAGATGGATGCTGGAGAGTTTCTGTGAGTTGATCAGTGGAGTGAGAGCGCCTCCTCTGGTGGCTTCATGTTACAAGTGTTCAGGCACTGAGGGGTTTTTGTGCAGCTCTGCTGATGGTTTGTGTCCATCATTAGAATTAGTTGCAATCCACTCCAGTCCTTTTCCTGCAGTGTTTTCCAAATTCTTCTACTGCCACCTTGAGGTGTTCATAAAAAGGTTTTCTGTGGAGTTTTTGTACAGCCTCTCTGATCACTTCAAACACTGTGTGAGTCTCTCGTGCAGTAATACACAGCAGAGTCTTCAGGCTGCACATTCTGTCCGTTCAGAGTCACTCTGTTGCTGGAAGATTCTGCAGAAATACTGAACTTGTACTTTAATAAATCTTTGTCGACTGTTGTGTGTCCAACACGGATACGTCCAATATACTCCAGTCCTTTCCCTGCAGGCTGTCTGATCCAAACTGTCCACCAGCCACTAACAGAATAAGAGACCTGACAGGTGATGGTCAGACTCTGACCTGGCTGCACAGTCACAGAGGCTGGCTGTGTCAGCTGTTCACACTTCACACCTGTGAAGAAAAACATGTTGAATGCAGAGTAATAAACAGTGAAGAGTCAGTGTGTGTTTGTCAGTGACACTCACAGGATCCAACAGCCAGCAGCAGCAGCAGAGCTACAGACAACATGTTGATATGATGGGAGCTTCTCTTCTTCTGCTGCAGCTCACAGCATCATGTCCAGTCTTATAGGAGGCTGTGAGGACGTCCACTTTGCATAGAGAAGGACACAATGGACAACAAGACAACACACTTCAGTCAGTCACCATCTGTGATTGTTGTTTCTGTGTGTTTTCTTTATTGGTGGTTCTGTATGATCTTCTGATGGTTGGATGAGAACATTATTGAACTAAACTGCTGCAGAAAAGCTCTTATTTGTATGAAAAACATCCAAAAGAGGAAAAGTCACAAACCACAACCTCCCTGCTGCTTTCACACAGTGTTTCCTGTCCTGCACCTGGGTGCAGCTGAATACAACTGAGATGGTGCTGTTAACTCTGAGGGTGTTTTTCTTCACCATCTTGTTCTCCTGGCTGTAAAGAACATTTTCAGAGAGGCCACATGGTGGCAGTCAGGGCAGAATCAATAAATATGTACAGGTGATGTGACCATCAAGAAACATGCTGATCAGATGTTTAGATGATGTGCAGTGTTGAAAATCATCAAGAGATCTGCCAATTAGACGAGGTGATCGTGGTGGTGTGTGACTGAGGTAGATCATTTCGTTGAGCTGTTTGTGTGCAGACAGACGCACAAAGTGATCGTCTACATCCTCATGATCTGCTCTAAAGCAGCAACAATGATCCATGAATGGAAGTTTGAAGACTTTGAACCTCCCAATCCACTCCAGAGCTTTCCCTGGTTTCTGCTGTATCCAGTGAATATTTCTGCTCGTCATGCTGTAACCTGATATGACACAGGACATCTTCACTGTGTCTCCAGGTCTTTTCAGCTCAGAGGGGGTCTGCTGCAGTCTGATCTCACTGCAAACTCCTGCAAACAGACACATTCTGACCATCATCCATCACAGCAGAGCAAACATTTCCAGAGCTTTGAAGCAGAAATTATTTTCTCACCATGAACACAAACTATGAAGAATAAAGTGCAGAAAGTCAAACCTCCCATTCTGTGATGTGATCAGAGACTTTGTCAGATTTACAGACTGTTTGTGTTACAGCTGACAGGAGGATGACACACGCTGTGTTTATAAGGGAGCACACATTTGCATAGAACGCCCCATGAAGACACTCAGAGGGCTGCACACCTGCTGATGATCAATTCATCAAGGACTGATGGTCAGCAGCACCTGCTGCAGATCAGCTGATTAAATCCTATGAAGGTGGGGGCACAGTATTGAACACATGGTTTAGCTTAATTATAAAGACATAAATACAGTGAAAAAGTTATATGTTGTTTTTGTCTAACACAAAGACCCTCTATGATCAGATATATTTATCATGTTTAATACTGAAACATAGACTGAAAAGAGGAGTCACTAACTTTTGATTATGTGTCATGTGATCAATAATGATCACTGTCAGTGGATGTTTTACACAGGAACACAGGAAGTAGTTTCTGTACAGCCTCTCTGATAATGTCAAACTTCCTTAACATAAACAGGAAACAGAAGACAGATGGATGCTGGAGAGTTTCTGGGAGTTGATCAGTGGAGTGAGAGCGCCTCCTCTGGTGGCTTCATGTTACAAGTGTTCAGGCACTGAGGGGTTTTTGTTCAGCTCTGCTGATGGTTTGTGTCACTGTGAGTCTCTGGCACAGTAATACACAGCAGAGTCTTCAGGCTGCAGGCTGCTCATCTGCAGATACACCTGCTGTTTGTTGTTGTCTCTGGAGATGCTGAACCGGCCTTGGACTGACTGAGAGTAGTACTTGCTGCTACTATCAGTATCAGTTGCAATCCACTCCAGTCCTTTTCCAGCAGCCTGTCTGATCCAGCCCATCCACCAACCACTTAGTGAAAATCCAGAGACTGTACAGGTGAGTGTGTGTGAGTCTCCAGGACTTTTCAGCACTGCTTCAGATTGTGTCAGAGTCTGACCATCAACACCTGTCAAGACAAAGAAGAAAACAGTCCCTCTCTGTGAGCAGACATGTTTCTTTTTTGATGCTGATGTTTGTCAGAAAAAAAAACCTGTGTATCCTTACCAGCCCAGTGAACGGACAGGATGAGAGAGACGAGCACACACTCAGGTCTGATCATTGTAAAAGCTGTTTGTCTCTGCTCACTCTACACTGTGTGTGTGTCAGTGATTCAGTCTTAAACTCTGCAGCAACACATGAAAAGATGGAAGAGGTCAGAGCTTTGCATCGACTCCTCCTCAAAGAGAAACACTCCTCAGCTCATGCAAATTTCTGCACATTTTCATCTTCATTTCATGACTTTAAATATATTGAAGAATTTTAATAATCAGATGTTTTTTCAGCTTCTTCATCTCAGACTCAAAGTAGATGTATTGATTCTGTTCTGTAGCGTTTGGTGGCCTTTATATCATGTAAACAATCTCAATATATTCAATATTGATATTTAAAATCAATCATAGAAACATTATGAGACATTTCTGTTAAAGCACATGTTGATGGAAGCTTTAAAAAACAGGAAGTGATGAACCACAACGTCAGCTGCTGCTTTAAGACTGTAAATGTGTGTGTCTGTGTGTGTGTCAGTGTTTTCCAAATTCTTCTGCTGCCACCTTCAGGTGTTCATAAAAAGGTTTTCTGTGGCGTTTTTGTACAGCCTCTCTGATCACTTTAAACACTGTGAGTCTCTGGCACAGTAATACACAGCAGAGTCTTCAGGCTGCAGTCTGCTCATCTGCAGATACACCTGCTGTTTGTCGTTGTCTCTGGAGATGCTGAACCGGCCTTGGACTGACCGAGAGTAGTACTTGCTGCTACCACTGCCACTGCTGATGTATGCAATCCACTCCAGTCCTTTTCCAGCAGTCTGTCTGATCCAGACCATCCAATAGCCACCAACATCAAATCCAGATGCTGTGCAGGTGAGTGTGTGTGAGTGTCCTGGTCTTTTCAGCGCTGGTTCAGACTCAGTCAGTGTTTGACCCTCAGTACCTGCAGACATGGAAACAGCTGGTTAGCACAGTGTCTTCCAAACAGTGTTTTTGTCCAGCAGTATTTTTTGTCCTCACCAGCTGCAGCACAAAACACAATGTATAAAATCAGAGGTGTGATCATGGTGAAAGTCTTTGTGCAGTCTGCACTGTGCATGTTACACTGAGCTCTGCAGCACATATAAAGAGAGAACAGCTTTGCATTGACTTCTCCTCCACCAAGAGGAGCACGTCAGTCTCTTTAATTTAACCCTTCATCTGATGACACTGTGGACAAAGGTGAGAGGGGATGCTCAGAGTGATGACTGCAGTCTGCAGCTCCTCCTGGATTGACACAGTTTCCTGGACTAACACACAGCTAGCAGCTAGCTGGTGAACACAGAGGAGCATCAGCAGCTACAGAGACACATGTTCACTGAACATGAAGAGCTGAAGGAGGATGAACACTGGGTTTACACTATCCAGCTGATGATCCAAAGTTCACATCAATCATGCTGCTGCTGGAAAAACATCAGCAACTTTGCTCTAAAAAGTTGATGAGTTGATGAGCCACACAATGAAGTGGTGGGAAACCACCAGTATAATGCAGCAGCATGGCTTCATGCTCAGACAGAGAATTACTGATGCAATTTTTGCTCGGATGGTCAGAAGGAGCTGCATTGTGTCGTTGTGGATTTAGGGAAAGAACATGACAGGCTGCTGAGAGAGGAGCTGTGGTCTCAATGAGGAAGTCAGGAGTTACAGAGAAGTACATCAGAGTGGTTCAGGATATGTATGGCTGTAGTGAAATGTGCTGTAGGTCAGACAGAGGAGGTCAAGTTGGAGGTGGGTCTTCATCAATTATCTGCTTTGAGCAAATGGTTCTGACTCATGTGTTCATTTATACACTTTATTTAACAGCTGTGCTCAATGGAAGAAAAACACACTTTAGAAATAAACAGTCACAAAGCACATCATCAGCTGCCTCCTGTTCTCACTCTTTATGTGTCAGTGTGCTCAACAACATGTATCAGAGCTTCTACTGCCCCCTGTAGGTTCCTGTGGAAACAACTGTTGATGTTTTTGTACAGCCTCTCTGATCACTTTAAACACTGTGAGTCTTTGGCACAGTAATACACAGCAGAGTCTTCAGGCGGTAAGTTGTTCAGTCTCAGATGCACCATGCTGTTACTTTTATCTTTGTTAATTTCTGCACGTCCACTCACACTGCTCGCATAGAGGTTGTTGCTGGGGGTATTGGAACCAAACCCGATCCATTCCAGTGGTTGTCCTGCAGCTTGTCTGATCCAGTGCATATAACAACAACTAAAATCAAATCCAGATCCTCTGCAGGAGAGACTGAGAGTCTCTCCGGGCTGTTTGACTACTGAACTGGAAGGAATGGACTCCATACTCTGACCTGTACAACCTGCTGAGGACAAAGTGAGACAGGAAGCATGAGGAAAGTCAGACGGTCATCTGGGAAGTTTGTTGTGCTGTCAGTGACAGAGCGAGGCTCAAAATGTGCTCTGATAGGAGGAGGAAGAGGAGGAAGCAGGAGGACTCACAGGGCAGAAAGAGAGCGAGCAGCAGCAGAGTGAGTGTGTTCATCATCCTGAGGCTGCACGTCTGACCTCTGATGCTCCACACAGAGAACCAGAGCGCTCAGCAGGACACAAGTACACTGCACACACTCAAGATTTGCATCAGGACGTCACGAGGAGGGAGGGGCTCATGTCCTGACACTGATTCTCTGTGATGAGGAAATGTGCTGTGTGGATAACATGCTGGCTGTTTGTACAGTGTCCTGTTGCTTCATGTTACTGTTACAGTAATAAGAAGGTTATTTGATGATCATGTGATGCAGAGCTGCAAAGTAAACATGTCTGTTGTGGAAACAATTTAAGAACCATGTGTTGGACACTTGAGGTGAGAGGGTGTCAAGGTGAAGAAGGAGTCCTACTGATCCCACAGACCCCTCCCTGATGTGGTGTTCTGGGTGTTTATTTTGATTGGATACTCCAGGTCAGACCCAGGACATGCTGGAGGGATTAGATCTCTCAGCTGGCATCAGAACCTCTGAGTGTTCTCCTGGTGAGCTGGTGGAGGTGGAGTTCTGGGTTTTCCTGCTTAGGCTGCTGTCCCCACGAGGGAGGCGCTTACTCTGCCTGATTAAGGAACAACAAATAAAATGGTTAAATCTGTTACTATGAAACACTTCAGTGCTTCTCTGACAGGAAACAGAAGACAGGTGGATGCTGGAGAGTTTCTGTGAGTTGATCAGTGGAGTGAGAGCGCCTCCTCTGGTGGCTTCATGTTACAAGTGTTCAGGCACTGAGGGGTTTTTGTTCAGCTCTGCTGATGGTTTGTGTCACTGTGAGTCTCTGGCACAGTAATACACAGCAGAGTCTTCAGGCTGCAGGCTGCTCATCTGCAGATACACCTGCTGTTTGTTGTTGTCTCTGGAGACAGTGAACCGGCCTTGGACTGACTGAGAGTAGTAGTTGCTTGCACTATTAGTATCAGTTGCAATCCACTCCAGTCCTTTTCCAGCAGCCTGTCTGATCCAGTCCATCCAGTAGCTGCTTACTGAGAATCCAGCTCCTGTACAGGTGAGTGTGTGTGAGTCTCCAGGACTTTTCAGCACTGCTTCAGATTGTGTCAGAGTCTGACCATCAACACCTGTCAAGACAAAGAAGAAAACAGTCCCTCTCTGTGAGCTGATCACTTTTTAAAGACAGAGCTGAACATCAGTGAGTATGTTTGACCTGCCCAGCAGATAGTTAGAAGCAGCAGTCCTGTCCTACAGTCCATCATGTGTGAAGTATACAAGGTTATTTACGTAATGACATGATATAGACCACATATGTATTTGATTATATAAGCTTACACTTAGAGAAAAACACATCTATAACTCTTACAGAGAGTTAGGGAGGAACTCTTTGATGCAGTGAAGGCCGAAGCACTAGGAGGCATGGACGTAAGATAAATCATCCAACATAGAAGGGACAAAGGGTTTCATAGTCATAAATATGTTAGACCAATTATGATAATTAGTAGGTGGAGATAAAGGGGCAACATGTCCCAATATGGGAATACCAACGAGGGTCTTGAAGAACTGTTTATCTATTATGCAAATGTACCTCAACTTTCAATAAAACTAGCCTGTGTCCAGGGGAAGGGCAGAACACGTATGGACGGGAGTGAAGCAGACTGAAAGGCCTGTGTTCACTGTGTTCTCCCTTTTGCAAAAGGCGAAACTACAAAACCCAGGGTATTTTCTTTCACTCAATGTTCTGAATACAGGAGACGGAATCTGACAATCCGGGGTGACCAGGGAAGGTCACGACATTTTGGTGGCCCGTACGGGGATAAAAGGTAGTTATATTTTTCTCAGATCCGTCAATTGAACACAGGGGTTGATTACGAACAGACAGAGGACATGTGGCGCGCCAACAATAAGGTGAGCAGACCTTTTATATCTGCATTGACTACTCTAAAGTGTAACGTGTCCCGAGCCTTAGTAGTAATCTGCCTGTAAATTATACGAACATTGACTGGAACAAAAGAATAAGAGAAATGAAAAAAGAGGTTAAAGAATTCTTGTAAGAGTAAAGATAAAGAATAAGAGAAAGGAAAAAGGGGTTGCAAAATCCTGAGTGTGGCGACTCCACCGGTGCTCTGACGAGAGGCCGGAAAAGCTGGGTTTGAGTCCCGGGGCTTGAGGAACCCTAAATCACTAAAAAGAGAGAGGAATAGAACAAGAACAGGCAAACACATGGTATGGATGTTGGAACGACTGGAAACTGAAACAACGACCGCACTAGTTAGGCGGAAGTTGTAGTAAGTCAACAGGCTTCCAAATTACAGACGTATAAGATTCTGGTGTCGTGGAAGAGAGGCTAGTCTCAAATCCACTGGACTGAGTACTAGGGACATAGCGTGCCATATTTCTCAGTCGGCCTGAATCTAGACAGTGAAGAACACTGTTATGACTGTGAGCCTCTCTAAAAGAGAGACGGCAAGAACAGATGAACTGTGAGTAGTCGGACCGGCTACAAGAACAGAGGAAAGTCCTGTGAGTTCAAAAGTACCCCTTACTGAGACACACAGCTGAGAGTGAAGCTGTAACACACACACATGCGCTCATATTATGGGTAATGCATGAATGAGAAATGTGGATGAGTGCCAGGGACGTGTGAGCTGAAGCAGCAGCACTGCTGGAAACCTAACCGGTGTTAACGTAAAGCAGTGGTCTGTTGAAGTAGGTTCACTCATGAACTGGATTAGTTGTTTTTTCTGATGTGTACACAGTTTGGTAGAAGATATAGAAACCTTGTAACTGCAGTTTTGTAAATTTGAATTTAAACTATAGTTTTGTAATTCCTACGTGACCACGAGATTAAGACTTTAATGACTGACGACATGGACTTAAGTGTGCACAGAGACATGACTGACGATGGGTGGGGTCCGCACAGCCCACTAAAGACGGTAGAAGAACAGCTGACGGTCTTAGGCGACATACTGAACCAGACTTATGACTCTAAGACTGCAGCGGCAGAAGTGATTCTTATGAAGGATGCTGTAGATAAGTTGTTGGCAGAAAGATGTTGTGAAAGTTGATGGTGAAAGATAGAGGAAGTTTGCAGAAGGAGTTTTGGAGAAAAGAGGGAGAAGCGAGGTAAGACAGAGAGAGGGCCAAGGAAAGTGCAGAGCAGTGTGGTTGGACTAAGAGAGGAAAATTTAGAAAGGAGCAGGAGAAGGCGGAGGAGCGAAGAACTCAGTGGGCGAGATGGGCTTTGGTATGTCAGGGTGTAACTCACCTCATGACAGGAAAGCCCAAAGCAAAGAAAGGGAAAACAGAAAAGAGTAGCGACCCTCCCCCTACACACAATCTAATATACTGCCCTTTATATCCTGTGCCTAGTGGAGCAGCCTGCCCCACCTTAAAATGGGATCTGAAACAGAGTCCAAGAGAATATATTAATCAAAGTAAAGATGCATGGATTAGATACACAGGTTGTCATCCAGCTAAATCAGGCATTCAGAGGGTGTGGTACAGGACCGCCGTCCTAAACGGGGTCCCAGAGAACGTGAAAAATGCCATGGAAAGTAAACTAGACATGGCAGATTGTGATTCCAATGTGTGGGAGAGACATCTAAGATAAGATAAAACTTTATTAATCCCGAAGGAAATTCTTGTGCCAGAGGAATCAAGATACATTAAATGTAGTTAAGTACAGAGTATGAGTGTATAAGTGTCACTATAATCCAAATCAGAGTACAGTACGCAGTATGGGGACAATATATGATACATGGATTTAGTGCATCATTTGACTCGTGCCCAGGATGCAGCACACACACAAAGTAAGGATGTACAGGAATTATAGACTCAATTATTAAAAATGCAACTGGCTGAGGCCAGACAAAAAGCTAATGACAAAAAGAAAGACAAAACTAATAAAGTCACGGTGGCCACTGAGGGCTCTACTACACCACCTGACACACCTTGGGTGCCACAGCTATTTTATCCTAATTATGATCAGCCGCCCACAGGGTCATACAGGGGCAAGGGACCAGGGAGGGGCAGCTGGGGAGGCCAGCGCAGAAGGGGTAGACCGCCTAGGGGACAGCTGAGGGGAGACTTCAGTCGTGACCGCTGCTACTACTGTGAGGAGCTCGGACACTGGACAAAGGACTGTCCATACATTATGGGGCAGTACAGCTGAGAGGGACAGCACAGTCGAGGGCGTACAAAGGGCTTCTTTCCGCCCTGCTGGAGCTCCATGGAAGGGGCAGTTTTCTGTTTCCGGCTGGGAACAGGAAGGGGATAACATCTCCCGACAATGACACTCCCCACAGAGCAGCTCTGATGACATCGTTGCGGCAGATCCGATGTTGTCTATGCGAGTAGAAGATGAGACACTGCCTTTTCTGGTAGACACAGGGGTCACCTGTTCTACTCTGATTCATACATCTTCTAAGAAACTGTCAAATGACTCTATCGCAGTGATGGGCTTCTCTGGGGAGAAACAGACTCTGCCTATAATCACTCCAATGACTGCTCAGCTGGGACATCAGACTGTGTTACACTGTTTTGTATATTCACCCACAGTGCCTCTGGATATACTGGGGAGAGACTTGCTGATTAAGTTTGGAGCATCTATTTTATGCAGCCCTGACGGGTTGACAGTGACACTGCCGGACGGCACCATGTTCCACTGTAATGCCTCTGACACAGGTGGACAGTATCTTGTGAGACCTGTAGCTGACCCTTGTGCGGACATCTACTGGGGTCTGTTACATGCAGAAACACCACACGACCCAGGAATCCTCTCTGCCTACCTGCAGTGGAAGCCCTGGATAGCCCAGCTCGAGCCATATGTCACTCCCCCTGACCCCCCTCATGTGACTTTGTTTTATGGCAGGCGGCAAACTGATTGGTATCATGATAACTTCACATGCTCCCTAGAGGAGAAAAACTGGTTGATTTTAGTCCGAGATATTTTTGTGACATCTGAGGGCGTAGCAGCTGGTGTGGATTTTACACTAGAACAACAGGCTTGGTATATGATCAGTGACGAAGGGCATTCCCACGTCTCATTAGCTGTACATCCAAAACATCAGGCAAAAGAATTAGGTGGCATGGTTAAACGTGCCATAGCTCAAACAGATTGGCAACCTACACCTATAGCACAAAACATGTACTCTCCATTTGCCAAAGCATATAGAATACATGTTTCAGCTACTAACACTGTTACATTAGCACACGAACAGCTTGCCAGATATCATGGAAGAGAAAAAATAGATCACCCTCTTGCTCAGGCTTTGATTAATGACTTACCGACACATTTATGAGCAGAGGGCCCCACTGATGTGGGCTTAGTGAACTGTGAGCCTGTGACATTCCGGGTTTACACATCTGAACCTTTGTGAATTAGATTTGGCTAATGCTTTCTTTTGTCTTCCTCTGGCTCATGAATGTAGAGATATTTTTACACTACGTTGCAAACTACACTGGTCTCATACAGCCACTTAGAGACCTAGTTAGAGAACATGGCATGTGTAATTTAACAGCCCACCTAAATTGGACACAGGAAGCTGA
The DNA here is from genome assembly GCF_900634625.1 of Parambassis ranga. Taxonomy (NCBI): domain Eukaryota; kingdom Metazoa; phylum Chordata; class Actinopteri; family Ambassidae; genus Parambassis; species Parambassis ranga. The sequence continues at coordinate 13,743,371 of NC_041029.1, forward strand.
ACGCTCTTTCATTGAACTGAAACAATCTTTGGCTACAGCAGCAGAACTAGCCACACCAGACTACACTTTACCATTCTATTTAGATGTCTCTGGAACGGATACCTGTGCAAACGGCATCCTGTTCCAGAGAAAAGGGGGAGAGAGAGTAATACTGATGTACATGGAAAAAAAGACACCCTCAGTGCACACAACATGCAGCAGGAATAGCTAAGCTAATTCAGAAAACTGAACATATGGTCATGGGACACAGCTGTACGTACTGTGGAAATATATGGTCAAACTTGGTCAAAATATATGTTTGTCTGCACATATGGTAAAAGTGTATGGTTGCTCATAGATCGTGACCTCTGACTGAGGTCATAAAGCATTCTGATGTTTAATGGTTAGTTTAGAAATTCGAACTGCAAACCCCTAAGTTGACCCAGAGATGTAAACACAAGCTTGCCAGAAAGACAAGATATACTCAAGGCCGTAACAGGAGGATCTGTGAAATACACACACACCCTCACATCAGTAATATGAGTGGGAGAACTTCAATGTCTTTTAGTTTCGTATACGCCTTCCACCTTGTGATTATTGAATATGCATGTTTCACTGAAAAACATCACCTTTTATGCCTTTCTATGTAAATGTAACCACACCTTGTTGTAAGATTAATAAAACGAGCCTAATGCATGGGACGGACAGAATGCAAATGGTCAGCTGCAGGAGCAGATCGAGGGGTCTGTATTGAGCTGTGCATTCTCCCTTTATAAAGGCGAAACTGAAACTGATCAGTACTGGTTTTCATTCAATGTTCTGTGCATCGGGGACGGAGTCTGGGAATCCGGGGTGACCAGATTAGGTCACAACAATTGGGGGCTCGTCCGGGATCAAAGGGCAAAAATCATCCTCAGATCCGTCAATTGAACACAAGGGCCGATTACGAACAGACAGAGGACACGTGCCGGCAACAATAAGGTAAGCAGACCTTTTATATCTGCATTGACTACTCTAAAATGTAACGTGTCCCGAGTCTTAGTAGTAATCTGTCTGTAAAAGCAAAAAGAACATTGACTGAATGAATTTAACTGTAAGTGAATGAATATGACTACAGTGAAATAACCGTAAGTGAATGTATATGACTACGGTAAATGAGTAATGATTACAGCTGTTTAAGAGATAAGTAAATGATGCCTGCAGAGGAATAATGCCTGCAGAGGAATAATGCCTGCAGAGGAATAATGCCTGCAGAGGGATAATGCCTGCAGAGGAATAAGAGAAAAAGGGGTAGCAAATCCTGAGTGTGGCGACTCCACCGGTACTCTGACGAGGGGCCGGAAAAGCTGGGTTTGAGGCCCGGGGCTTGAGGAACCCTAAATCACTACAAAAAAGAGAGAGAGAACAAGACCAGGCAGAAAACACATGGTATGCATGTTGGACAGACTGGAAACTGAAACAATGACCGCACTAGTTAGGCGGGAGTTGAAGTAAGTCAACAGGCTTCCAAATTACAGATATATAAGATTCTGGTGTCACGGACAGAGGCTAGTCTCGAATCCATTGGACTGAGTACCAGGGACACAGCGTGCCATATTTCTCAGTCGGCCAGAATCTAGAAAAGAAAGGCACTCTTGAGACTCATAACTGTGAGTCGTCTGAGATAAAGACGACAAGATCAGAGAGTAGAGTAATTAATAAATAACTGTGAGCTGTTCTTACACTGAACGGCAAGACCAGAGAATAAGTCCTGTGAGTTCATGAAGCACCCCTAAAGAGAAACAAAGAGAAGTGAAGATACAGTACTGACACACACACACCGAGCTCGCAGTATAAATGGGTAAAGCATGAGTGTGGAATGTGTATGAATGCCAGAGACGAGGTGAACTGAAGCAGCAGCACTGCTGGAAACCTTAATCGGTGTAAACGTAAAGCAGTGGCCTGTTGAAGTAGGTTCACTCACGAACTGGATTAGTGTTTTGTTGTGCACATACTTTTGTATATATTTCTGATGTGAACATAGTTTCTGAACTTTTCTAACATCATAGTTTTGTTAACTCTTCTGAGCACAGTTTTGCAAATAACACATTATTATTAAGCTTTAGTTTTAATTTTCACGTAATCACATGACTGAGACTTTGATGACTGACGACATGGACGGAGAATTTAACAGAGACACTGTTGATGATGGGTGGGGTCCGAACAGCCCACTAAAAACAGTAGAAGCTCAACTGATTATTTTAGAGAAAGCGCTGCATCAGGCTTTTGACTCTAAAACCGCATCTGAAGAGATGACTCAGATGAGGGAGGCAGTCATTAATTTGCTGGGAGAAATAGGCCGTGGCATGAAAGATAGAGGTTGTTTACAGAAGGAGTTTTGGAGAAAGGAGGGTGAAGCGAAGGCAGAGAGGGAGAAGGCCAGGAAGAGTGCAGAGCAGTGTGGCTGGTCTAAGAAAGGGAGATTTAAGAGGGAGCAGGAAAAAGCAGAGGAGAAGAGAGCTCAGTGGGCGCGATGGGCTTTGATAGGTCAGGGTGTAACTCACCTCATGACTGAGAAGCCCAAAACACAGGATGCCAAAGCAGAAAAACATAAGGATCCCCCACCGTATACACCACCCCCCCCTCCTACTGCACCACCATCCTCTCATTCATCTGCTGGATTATATCCAGTTTTACAAATAACTCAAGGCACACTGGCCATAACAGACATGCCTGATTCCCCTGAGGCGTGGTCTGATGACAGCTCTCACACGTCCCAAGTGAGTAGTGTGTCTGCTTTACCCTCGGGAGTTAGCACCCGTGAAGGGCCTCCAGAGGCCCCTGCCCTTTCACCTTTCCAGCTGCGAAAGGACAGAGAACTGAGCTGCGACGGAGCACTATGTGTTGCAGCTGAAGCCCCGCTGTCACACAGAACACAGACACCAGACATTGTGAACACAAAGCAGGGAGAAATAGACAAGGTGCAACAGTTGCAGGAGGAATTAAAGGAGTTGCGGGCTGCTATAGCTCAGGACTTAACACCACACACATATGCACACGCTAACCCCCAATTTGGAGACGCTACACTTCACGTGGGAGGCGTGTGGAAAGATGGATCACAGGAAGGGAGGACAGCTGGAATTCAGATGCAGGTCGAGGGTGTTTGGTCCGCGGAGCAGGGAGAGATGTTTGATCTATTACAGAGACAGGCCAAGGCTACTGAGGAGTGGTTGAAAACACATGAAGCTGAACACTTAGCACACAGACGCAAAACACACCACATGACAACTAGATCTCAAGGATATGATAATACACAGACACTCAACCATCAGTTACCACTGATTCAAACTGAACACCAGATCAAATATCGTCCATTCCCACTAGGTGATGTACAGGCACTAGTGGATAAATTACCTCCAGTGGCCGAAGGTGGAGCAATGTGGCTGAGTCAACTTGACAGTCTGACAGCAGGTCACAGACTCGCTCTAGGTGATTTTCGGGCCGTTATTTCTAGGTGTCTTACAGCTTCAGAAGTGAGGGACATAGAGGAGGACGCCGCCACTACTAGACAGAGAGATGACACACCTTTCACTCAGGTCAGCACTGAAATAGGCAGAGCACTAAGACATAAATATCCTCTGCCTGCTGGAGCCGCCGTTCCCACTTTGAAATGGGACCCCAAACAGAGTCCAAGAGAATATCTTAATCAAAGCAAAGACACATGGATCAAACACACCGGGTGCCACCCTGGTAACCCAGGCATTCAGAGGGTGTGGTACAGGACCGCCGTCTTAAACGGGGTTCCTGAGACTGTAAAAACTGCCATGGATAATAACCCAGACATGGCAGGGTGTGATTCCAGTGTGTGGGAGAGACATCTAGTACATCACTTGGCACGCGCCCAAGACGCAGCACAAGCTGACAGTAAGGATGTCCAGGATTTGCAAGCACAATTATTGAAACTGCAATTGACTGAGGCCAGACAGAAGGCCAATGACAAAAAAGAAAGATAAAAATAATAAAGTCATGGTTGTCACTGAAAGCTCTGACGCACCTCCGGTCACACCTTGGGTGCCTCCATCACCTTATTCTCCTGATTATCAGCAGCCTACGGGGTCCTACAGGGGGTACGGATCAGGGAGGGGCAGATGGAGAGACAGGCGCGGAAGGGGTGGAACACTTAGGGGACAGCCGAGGGGAGACCCAAGTCGTGACCGCTGCTATTATTGTGAGGAGTTGGGACACTGGGCCAAAGACTGTCCACACAGACAGGGACAGTATGCCCGAGGACGTGCAGCGTCTGGTCCACGGAGGGCTTCCTCCCGCCCCCCAGGACCTCCATTCACTGGACAGTTTCCTGTTTCCGGCTGGGAACAGTGGGATTGTGACTTCTCACAACAATGACACACCCCACAGAGCAGCTCAGATTACATCGGCACGGCAGACCCGATGTTATCTATGCAAGTAGAGGATGAGACACTGCCTTTTCTGGTGGATACTGGCGCCACCTGTTCTACACTGTTTCAATCATCTTCTATGGAATTGTCCAACAACTCTATCACTGTGATGGGCTTCTCTGGGGATAAACAGACTCTGCCTATAACCACTCCCATGACTGCTCAGTTGGGACATCAGACTGTTTCACACTGTTTTGTACACTCACCTCTTCTGCCTCTGAATATACTGGGGAGAGACTTGCTGATTAAGTTTGGAGCATCTATTTTGTGCGGCCCAGACGGGCTGACAGTGACACTGCCGGACGGCACCATGTTCCACTGTAATGTTGCAGACACAGGCGGACAATATCTGATGAGACCTGTGACTGACCCATGTGCTGACATCTACTGGGGCATGTTACATCCTGAAACTCCCCAGAACCCAGGAATCCTTTCTGCCTACCTGCGGTGGAAGCCCTGGATAGCGCAGGTCGAACCATATGTTTCTCCCCCTGACCCCCCTCATGTGACTCTATTTTATGACAGGCAGCAAACTGATTGGTACCATGAGAAGTTTGCGCACTCCCTAGAGGGACAGGACTGGTCTATTACAGTCCGAGACATTTTTGTGGCACCTGAGGGCGTGGCAGCCGGTGTGGACCTCACTCCAGAACAAATGTCTTGGTACATGATGAGTGACGAAGGGCATCCCCACGTCTCATTAGCTGTACATCCAAACCACCAGGCCAAAGAACTAGGTGGCATGGTTAAACGTGCCATGGGGCAATCAGACTGGCAACCCACACCTTTACCTCAAATCATGTATTCTCCATCTGCTAAAGCATACAAAATAACTGTTTCAACTATGAACACTGTCACTCTGGCACATGAACTGCTTGCTAGACATCATGGTAGAGAGAAAACTGATCATCCTCTGGCACAGGCTGTGATTGACAGCTTGCCACCACATTTATGGGCAGACGGCTCCACTGATGTGGGTCTGGTGGACTGTGAACCTGTGACGTTTCAGATTAACACACCAGGCCCTTTGTGGATACCACAGTATCCACACAAGCCAGCAGCCGGAGCTGGCATTGCAGATACTATTCATGGACTCTTTGAAAATGGTGTGCTGGAACTCTCTCACTCAGACTGGAATACTCCCATCTTACCTGTAGAAAAGAAAGGGACAGGTAAATATCGCATGGCACATGATCTGAGGGACATTAACGCTGTACTGTCAACCCCCACGGTACCAGTTCCGAATCCATACGTGGCATTGGCCCAACTGGATCCTTCACAGAGCTGGTTCACCTGCATAGATTTAGCTAATGCTTTCTTTTGTCTCCCTCTGGCACCTGAATGCAGAGACATTTTCTCATTCACATATCAGGGAACACAGTATCGCTACACCAGGCTACCTCAAGGTTTTGCGCTCTCCCCCGGTATTTTTAATCAGGTTTTGAAACAGATACTCAGTCACTGCACCCTCCCAGAAAACACTACACTCATTCAGTACGTTGATGACCTTCTTATCGCAGCTCCAACGGCAGCAATCTGCCTGGATGCCACGCAGGCTGTTTTGCAACATCTGGCCACAGCTGGTTTTAAGCTCAGCAAATCTAAACTCCAATTAGTCAGGAAACAAGTTGCTTTCTTAGGACGCATTGTTTCACAAAAGGGGGTCAGCATATCGCCTTCGCACAAATCTACCATTTTGCATCATCCGCGTCCTGATAAAGTGAAGGACATGCTCTCATTTCTCGGTCTGACTGGCTACAGTAGAAACTTTGTTGCTAACTACACGGGCCTCACACAACCTCTCAGAGACCTTGTCAAAGAACATGGCATGCGTAATGTGTCAGCTCGCCTAAATTGGACGCAGGCCGCGGAACAAGCATTCATTGCTCTTAAACAATCTTTGGCCACTGCAGCAGAACTAGCCTCACCTGACTACACTTTACCTTTCTATTTGGATGTCTCTGGAACGGATGCCTGCATCAATGGCATCCTGTTCCAGAGAAAAGGGGGAGAAAGACTAATACTGATGTACATCGGTGCCCCCCTGGACAACATGGAGAAAAGACACCCTCAATGCACACAACACGCAGCAGGAATAGCTAAGCTAATTCAAAAAACCGCACACATGGTCATGGGACACCAGCTGTATGTACTGACAACACATAGTGTAGTGGCATACGTGAACTCAGAGACATTCACACTCACCTCATTGAGACAGAGGAGGTTGAGCAAGATTTTAGAAGCACCAAACATCACCTTCACACATGATGGTATAAACATGGCAGAGCAGATAGGAGCTGGAGAGCCACACACATGTGTAGAGAGGGTAACCAGAGAAGAAAAAGTCAGAATGGATTTACAGGCCACACCACTAACAGAGGCCAGAAATCTGTTCACAGATGGGTGCTGTTTTAGACATGACACGGAAGGACTCAGAGCAGCATACGCGGTTGTTGAAGACACAGGGGAAGAAATGAGAACACTGAAAGCAGAAAGATTAGAGGGACAGCAGTCAGCGCAGAGAGCCGAGGTGAGGGCAGTGATTGAGGCACTAAAGATAGGTCGAGGACAGGACATCAATGTTTTTACTGACTCAGCATATGCGGCAGGAGCAGTGCATGTGGAATTAGGACAATGGCTGAGAGCAGGTTTTCTCACTGCAACTAACAAACCTATACGGCATGAGGCTGAAATGAGAGAGCTTGCTGAAGCTCTGTTGTTGCCTAGCAAAGTGGCTGTGATTAAGTGCAAAGGTCATGGAGCAGGAACTGACAGGGTCACAAGAGGAAACAATGCAGCAGATCAGGCAGCAAAACAGGCAGCAGGCTATGTTGAGCGAATGATTTTTATGTGTTCAGAGACAGACTTGCCTCCCCCTGTTGATTGGACTGATTTGATGGAATTGCAAAACAAAGCCTCTCCACAGGAAAAAACACTGTGGAAAGCTAGAGGGGCGACTGACACAGGAGGAGTATGGAGAGGGCCTGACGGACGCCCCATACTGCCACCTGGACTGAGACAGACTGCCATGGAGGAAGCGCATGGGGTAGGCCATGTGGGGTGTCGTGACAAACTGTCATTAAATTTCTGATTAACACTTACATTCCTAGACATGGTTAACCGAAAAAAAAAAAAAAAAAAAAAGAAGCATGCTTTTGGTACTGTTTATCATCCACAATCTCAAGGAAAGGTGGAAAGGATGAATCAAACCTAAAACAAAAATTGGCTAAAATCTGTGCACAGACCAAATTTATATGGGTTCAAGTATTATCTATTGTATTGATGTTCTGGTAATAACGCCATATAATCTACACCCTATGAGCTTCTTACAGGTCGACAGTTTCCTGGACCAGCTGGCCGGCTGAGACTGAAGAAGCATGCAGTATGGTATTAATATAAACCATAATATAATGAATTTGAAGCTTTGGTGTTAGAATTTGTATTACAGGAGAAAGGAGAGATGGTGAGTCCAGAAGGAGCCACACACAGCCGAGTGGGTCCTCCTGAAGGTGATAAAAGGAAGTGGTCGGAGCCGAGGTGGACAGGTCCCTATCAGGTGACGGAACGCACCTCACACGCGGTTCGGCTGAGAGGAAAGGGGGACACCTGGTATCACTGGAGCCAGTGCGCAGGCGCAGAGGAGCCTCAACGCTCTCTACAGGACGTCCAGACTAATCTGAGGGCACAGAAGTCTGAATCGGCTGATTCAGATACAGATCCTGTCACAAAAGGGGCAGAATAATCCCCTGACAGAGATCAAGGATCCCGGGTAGTCTAACCCCAGGGATCCGAAGAAAGAAGACACATCCTGAGGACGAGAGGACCAGAGAACCAGGCGGGGCGCTGGATGGACGAGGCAGACGGACAGGAATACACACATGAACTGATAAAACACAATTTTGTACATTCTAACTGACAATTGTCATTATATTTGAGCTGTTAGGAGTATCTGGGGGCGGGAACGGTGAAAGACCGACCGATTAAAATACCCCCACATACTATGATGTATAACATGTTTTGTTTTATGTACTCACATGATATGTTTTTTAATACACTACATTCTCACAGAGTTTTCTTTTTTGCACCTTCTTTTATGGTTTTGACACACATACGCACACACCGGGTGTTTGGATTTTACTCACAGTGTTGTTACATATAGATGTCACGTTTACCCATAGTTTTGTTTGATTACACACAGTGTTTTCTATTTGCTGATGTGACCGTTTGTTGTTTCTTTTGCTTATTTTGTGTTGGACTCTTAGTAGAGTCCAAAAGGGGGAATTGTGGAAATATATGGTCAAACTTGGTCAAAATATATGTTTGTCTGCACATATGGTAAAAGTGTATGGTTGCTCATAGATCGTGACCTCTGACTGAGGTCATAAAGCATTCTGATGTTTAATGGTTAGTTTAGAAATTCGAACTGCAAACCCCTAAGTTGACCCAGAGATGTAAACACAAGCTTGCCAGAAAGACAAGATATACTCAAGGCCGTAACAGGAGGATCTGTGAAATACACACACACCCTCACATCAGTAATATGAGTGGGAGAACTTCAATGTCTTTTAGTTTCGTATACGCCTTCCACCTTGTGATTATTGAATATGCATGTTTCACTGAAAAACATCACCTTTTATGCCTTTCTATGTAAATGTAACCACACCTTGTTGTAAGATTAATAAAACGAGCCTAATGCATGGGACGGACAGAATGCAAATGGTCAGCTGCAGGAGCAGATCGAGGGGTCTGTATTGAGCTGTGCATTCTCCCTTTATAAAGGCGAAACTGAAACTGATCAGTACTGGTTTTCATTCAATGTTCTGTGCATCGGGGACAGAGTCTGGGAATCCGGGGTGACCAGATTAGGTCACAACAGTACTCACAACACATAGTGTAGTCGCATATGTAAACTCAGAGACATTCACACTCACCCCACTGAGACAAAGGAGAATGAGCAAGATTTTGGAAGCACCAAACATTACCTTCACACATGATGGTATAAACATGGCAGAGCAGATAGAAGCTGGAGAGCCACACACATGTGCAGAGAGGGTAACCAGAGATGAAAAAGTCAGAATGGATTTACAGGCCACACCACTAACAGAGGCTAGAAATCTGTTCACAGACGGGTGCTGTTTCAGACATGACACAGAAGGACTCAGAGCGGCATACGCAGTTGTTGAAGACACACGGGAAGAGATGAGAACGCTAAAAGCAGAAAGACTGGAGGGACAGCAGTCAGTACAGAGAGCAGAGGTGAGAGCAGTGATCGAAGCACTCAAAATAGGGGAAGGACAACACATCAATGTTTTCACTGATTCAGCATATGCAGCAGGAGCAGTACATGTGGAGTTGGGCCAGTGGCTGAGAGTAGGATTTCTCACTGCAGATAACAAACCCATAAAACATGAGGTAGAAATGAGAGAACTTGTAGAAGTCCTGTTGTTGCCTAGCAAGGTAGCTGTAATAAAATGCAAAGGTCATGGAACAGGCGCTGATAGGATCACCAGAGGAAATAATGCAGCAGATCAGGCAGCAAAGCAGGCAGCAGGCTATGTTGAACAGATGATTTTGATGTGTTCAGAAACGGACTTACCTCCCCCTGTTGACTGGAATGACTTAACACAACTACAAAACAAAGCCTCTCCACAGGAAAAGACTTTGTGGAAAGCGAGGGGGGCAACTGACACAGGAGGAGTATGGAGGATGGACGACCCATACTGCCACCTGGATTGAGACAAACTGCCATGGAAGAAGCACATGGGGGGACAAACTGTCATTAAATTTCTGATTAACACCTACATCCCTAGACATGGTTTTCCTGAAAAAATCAGATCTGACAATGGAACACATTTCAAAAATAAATACCTCCAGCAGGTGGAGGCTATGTTGGGACTGAAGCATGCTTTTGGTACTGTTTATCATTCACAGTCTCAAGGAAAGGTGGAAAGGATGAATCAAACCTAAAACAAAAATTGGCTAAAATCTGTGCACAGACCAAATTTATATGGGTTCAAGTATTATCTATTGTATTGATGTTCTGGTAATAACGCCATATAATCTACACCTTATGAGCTTCTTACAGGTTGATAGTTTCCTGGACCAGCTGGCCGGCTGAGACTGAAAGAGTATGTATTATGATATTAACATAAACCATAATGAATTTAAAGCTTTGGTGTTAGTATTTAGCCGAGTGGGTACTTCTGAGGGTCATCAAAAGGAAGTGGTCGGAGCCAAGGTGGACAGGTCCCTATCAGGTGACGGAACGCACCTCACACGCAGTTCGGCTGAGAGGAAAGGGGGACACCTGGTTCCACTGGAGCCAGTGCACAGCTGCAGAGGAGCCTCAACGATCTCTACAGGAAGTCCAAGCTGATCTGAGGGCGCAGAAGTCTGAATCGGCTGATTCAGATACGGATCCTGTCACAAAAGGGGCAGAATAATCCCCTGACAGGAATCCAGGATCCCGGGTAGTCTAACCCCAGGGATCCGAAGAAAGAAGACACATCCTGAGGACGAGAGGACCAGAGAATCAGGCGGGGCGCTGGACGATGAGGCAGACGGACAGGAACACATACATGAACTGATAAAACACAATTTTGAACATTCTTACTGTAGGATAATTTTCATTACATTTGAGCTGTTAGGAGTATCTGGGGGCGGGAACGGTGAAAGACCGACCGATTAAAATACCCCCACATACTATGATGTATAACATGTATTTGTTTTCTTGTTGGGATAACCATATTAGGGTTGTTCATAATTTTTTTGATCTATTGGTTACACTGCGAGTTCCCTGGACAGAGGTGTAAAACTACGTATTCATTTTTATATTAATCTTTATACTGTTCTACTTGTTACTTATATTATTTTTATATTATCCTATTGGTTATAATCATGGTTGTGGTTCTATTCCTCCTGACGGTCTATGTGTTGCTACAGATAGGTCAACACACTGTACTATTCGATCCATGCACTAACTCCACTAATACTTCCCGAAACACAGAATGGCACATGGTTCCTTGTCTGTGCTGTGTTTGTAGGTCATGACCCCTGTTGGAAGGTGGGATTTTGGCAAACACATAGTCTGCCTAATACAACCACCTCCACAATCCCAGAGTTCAGCAGTGCAGGGAAGCTTAGTGACAGATAAGAATAATGCTAATTCAGGAGGGGTTGTTATTGTATCAGGAACAGAAGGATTGCCTACTGATCAATGGTTTCAGGTTGCTACAGGTGTCACTGGCTACAGGAATAATTGGCTTTTATTAGCTGAACAGTCAGCTAATGCATTCCAAGTTGATTGTGTGGTCTGCTTGGGACCCAGACCTTTGTTATAGGTGGTGTCAGCTTATCTGACCACTGATTGTTTTATACCAGTTACGACTTGCTCGGTTCCCCCTAAAGAATGCATGGCATGGGATGTTATATTCCCCATCACCAAGCTATCTGAGAAACATCCTGTGTTTTCCACAAATGTGGCCCCTGGAGATTTTTCTTGTGTAAACCTTACGGTTACAGGTGCAAGTTTAGGACAGACTAACGAGACATGGTGAATGATCACTAACTTTTCACTAACTTTTTATTAGCTTTGAACACATGTTTACTGTTTGATTGCTCATGATCTTTTACTTATATGTTTGATACATATAACCTTTGTCACGGTTTTCTTTGGGTGTTGGACTCTAGTAGAGTCCAAAAGGGGGAATTGTGAAGTATACAAGGTTATTTACGCAATGACATGATACAGACCATGTATGTATTTGATTATATAAGCTTACACTTAGAGAAAAACACATCTATAACTCTTATAGAGAGTTAGGGAGGAACTCTCTGATGCGGTGAAGGCCGAAGCACTAGGAGGTACGGATGTAACATAATTCATCCAACATAGAAGGGGCAAAGTATTTCATAGTCATAAATATGTTAGACCAATTATGATAATTAGTAGGTGGAGATAAAGGGGCAACATGTCCCAATATGGGAATACCTACGAGGGTCTTGAAGAACTGTTTATCTATTATGCAAACCAATTGTTTCAGCAGCTGTCTGAGTGGCTGGTCTCAGACGATCTCGGAGGTGAACCTGCTGGATGTGGAGGTCCTGGGCTGGTGTGGTTACTCGTGGTCTGCGGTTGTGAGGCCGGTTGGATGTACTGCCATATTCTCTGAAACGCCTTTGGAGACGGCTTATGGTGGAGAAATGAACATTCAATGCACGAGCAACAGATCTGGTTGACATTCCTGCTGTCAGCATGCCAATTGCACGCTCCCTCAATGCTTGTGGCATCTGTGGCATTTTGCTGTGAGACAAAACTGCACATTTCAGGGTGGCCTTTTATTGTGGGCAGTTTGAGGTACACCTGTGCACTAATCATGATGTCAGATCAGCATCTTGATGTGGCACACCTGTGAGGTGGGATGGATTATCTCAGCAAAGCAGAAGTGCTCACTATCACACATTTAGGCAGATTTGTGAACAATGTTTGAGAGGAATGGTAATATTGTGTATCTGGAATGAAGTTTAGATCTTCAAGTCCATCTCATGAAACATGGGAGCAAAAACAAAAGTGTTGCGTTTATATTTTTGTTGAGTGTATTTGGTGAGTTCATGTGCACAGCTCAGTCTTCTACAGCTGTTTAGATACAAACAGACTATATTGAAAATATCAACCTGCTTTATCTTGTTGGCATGAAGACTGTTTGTTATGATGAAAATCTCTAATTTTTTTTGACTGTAAACATCTGGCTGTCTTATTCTTCCTCTATTTGAAATCATTGTGTCCCACAGTGGGAGAAGTTCCACACTTTGATATTTGAACAAAACAAAAGAGCTTCTTTGTGTCTGAATGTAAGAGTTGGAACACAAACAGTCTGCAGGTTAGAGCTGCAGAAACAAAACAATCTCCTACTAATACAGTCTTTATTCATGTTCACCTTCACAGCATGTGTTTGTGTGTGCTCTGCAGCTGCTGGGTTTTTGTACAGCTCTGCTGATGGTATGTATCACTGTGCTGCTGCGCACACAGTAATACACAGCAGAGTCTTCAGGCTGCACATTCTGTCCTGTTATTGTCACTCTTCCAGCAGAAGTGTCTCTGCTGTAGCTGAACTTGTTCTTTAAAGCTTCATTTTGGTAAAAGCTTCCTCCACCCCACATATGAAAAATCCAGTCTATCGGTTTCCCCTCACGCTGTCTGATCCAGCCTGTTGCATAGCTGTTATCAGTCACAGAATAACCAGACACCTGACAGGTGATGGTCAGAGTCTGTCCAGGCTGCACAACCTGTGAGTCTGGCTGGATGAGTTGGACACTGTGCACACCTGTGGAAACACAAATCAACATTATCTCCATCATTCAGCTGAATATTTCTAATGTGTGTATGAATCCACTGAAAGCTGCTCACAGGATCCAGCTGCCAGCAGCAGCATCACAGCTGCACACAACATGTTGGATGAAGTCAGCTCCTCTGACACACACATACAACTTGAAGCTGTTTGTCTCTGCTCACTCTACACTGTGTGTGTGTGTGTGTCAATGATTTTTAAACTCTGCAGCAACACATGAAAAGATGGAAGAGGTCAGAGCTTTGCATCGACTCCTCCTCCTCAAAGAGAAACACTCCTCAGCTCATGCAAATTTCTGCACATTTTCATCTTCATTTCATGACTTTAAATTCATGAATGCAGCATTTGGTGGCCTTTATATCATATATACAATCTCAATATATTCAATATTGATCTTTAAAATCAATCAAAGAAACAGTATGTCATTTCTGTTAAAGCACATGTTGATGGAAACTTTAAAAAACAGGAAGTGATGAACCACAACGTCAGCTGCTGCTTTAAGACTGTAAATGTGTGTGTCTGTGTGTGTGTCAGTGTTTTCCAAATTCTTCTGCTGCCACCTTCAGGTGTTCATAAAAAGGTTTTCTGTGGAGTTTTTGTACAGCCTCTCTGATCACTTTAAACACTGTGAGGCTCTGGCACAGTAATACACAGCAGAGTCTTCAGGCTGCAAACGGTTCATCTGCAGAAAGACTTTACTGCTGGAGTCGTCTCTGGAGATGGTGAACCTGCCCTGCGCTGACTGGGAGTAATAGATATGAGTACTGCCTGTGTGTATAAATGCAATCCACTCCAGTCCTTTTCCAGCAGCCTGTCTGACCCAGACCATCCGATAGCTGCTGAATGTGAATCCAGACCCTGTACAGGTGAGTGTGTGTGAGTCTCCTGGTCTTTTCAGCACTGGTTCAGACTCAGTCAGTGTTTGACCCTCAGTACCTGCAGACATGGAAACAGCTGGTTAACTGCAGTCATTCTGTCAGAAAGTCAGAAATCAGTGGTTGTCCTTACCAGCACAGTGAAGTGATAAAATAAGACAGAGGAAGAAATAATGAGGTCTGATCATTGTGAAAGCCGTTTGTCTCTGCAGTCAGTGATGAAGTCTCTGTCCGTCACTCTGTGACACCTTTGTAAAGATGGAGCTGATCAGAGTTTTGCATTGACTCCTCCTAAAACACAAACACACCACATTTCACACAGCTGTCATCACTCAGCAACGTCTTTCTTCCTGTTTGTCTCATTCATTATTGATTTTTTGATATAATGTCATATGTGTGTGTTGAGGTATATGTCTTTGACAGCAGGACAGAAATGACTTCATCTTCAGGATGTTGCTGGAATATTCACCCAGAAAATATGGGAGTGAATGAGAGGAGGGAGTGGTGCTCTCTGCACGTGGAGGTGATCTTATAAAAACTGTAGGTGCCATCACAATGAATCACCCACCAAATGAAACAGGACAAAGATCACGACTGTTGTTGTATAAATTAAGTACTTTCCCCAAGGGACCCTCCCAAAGGGATTAATAAAGTATATTCTATTCTATTCTAAGTATGTGGTGGACTTACTGTGGACAGAAAAGATGAAAACAAAAATATATCTAGGAAAATAAAGCTCCAACCTTCATGACCTCATGTTTTTACCTCTGAATGTGTTTCTGTTTCTTTAATTTCTGTTAAAGCACATGTTGATGGAAGCTTTAAAAACAGGAAGTGATGAACCACAACGTCAGCTGCTGCTTTAAGACAGGCTGGCTGTGTCAGCTGTTCACACTTCACACCTGTAAAAAAAGAAGAAACTATTTGGTCAGAAATGATGAAGTGCACAAAGAGCTGCTGACTGTGATGAATCCAAAGAGACTCACAGGATCCAGCTGCTAACAGCAGCAGCAGAGCAGCAGAGAACATGTTGAGTCTGACACACTGTGAGCTTCACTGACACTCTGGTGTTTTTATAGCTGCACAAATGTGGCCCAGTTTGCATAGAATGAATCAAAGCATCACTGTGGCTCTAAGTGGAGTCAGAGCACCTCTGCTTTGTGTCTGTTACTCATCATACTGCAGCACTTATTGGAACATTCCTGCAGTCACAGCAGCTCTTTCTAAATGTGTGGAGGTGACTAAGATCTTTACACAGTGATGGCTGCTAGAAGACATTCATTAAAACTAAACTGACAACAAGCTTCAAGCACCAAGTATGAAACATCACAAACAACCTCTGTGAATTACAAACTACCACATTTATTGTACTGCTGTGAGTTTGTCCTCCAGCCTGGAGTCGTCTCTGGAGATGGTGAACCTGCCCTGCACTTACTGGGAGTAAAAGATTGGAGAACTAGCTGTGCTTATATATGCGATCCACTCCAGTCCTTTTCCAGCAGCCTGTCTGAACCAGCCCATATGATAGCTGCTGAGTGTGAATCCAGCTGCTGTACAGGTGAGTGTGTGTGAGTCTCCAGGACTTTTCAGCACTGCTTCAGATTGTGTCAGAGTCTGACCATCAACACCTGTCAAGACAAAGAAGAAAACAGACCCTTTCTGTGAGCTGATCACTTTTTAAAGACAGAGCTGAACATCAGTGAGTATGTTTGACCTGCCCAGCAGATAGTTAGAAGCAGCAGTCCTGTCCTACAGTCCATCATGTTAAACTGTGTGTCCACTGTCCTCTGTCATCCTCTCTGCAGGCAGATAAGTAGAGCTGGAAGATGTCTGAGTTTTGCATTGACTCCTCCTCACACAGACTGTAGATATATTTGGTCAAAGTGCTGAACAGATGTCCACGAGTCCATCAGCTGTTCAGTCACACATCAACACACACATACTTCACAACAGTTGTGTTGTTGTCTCATCACAGTGTGATTGTGTAATAATAATAATAATAATAATGCATTGGTCTTATATTGTGCTTTTCTGCTCTGTTGGGCAGGCACTCAAAGCGCTTGCATTGAGATGCATTATTCTTTCACACCACATTCACACAGTGGCAGTGGTAAGCTACCAGTGGTAGCCACAGCTCCCCAGGGGGAGACTGACGGAGACGTGGCTGCCAAGGTGCGCCTACGGCCTCTCCGACCACCGCCGATTCATTCATACGCATTCATACACCAGTGAGTGCACTGGAGGCAATGCGGGTAAAGTGCCTTGCCCAAGGACACACAACAATGACTAGGGAGGAGCTGGGGTCGAACCGCCGACCTTCCGGTTATTGGACAACCCTAACTGTGTTACCAGTGTTTATTTGTATTGTTAATGATGTTCAGATAAACTCACAGTCAATAAAACACTTTCTGCCTCTTCCTCTTTTAAAATAACTGCATGTGTCCTCTGTGATGTTTATAATGAGGTCTGAGTGATGGAACATCATGAAGTGTGTGAAGATGTGGATAGAAGTGTCTCTGAGGTGACGTGTGTGTGTGGAGGTTTTTGTACAGCTGCTCTGCTCCCTTCAGTCACTGTGTATCAAGCACAGAAGTAAACAGCAGAATCTTCTGCTGTCAGCCTGCTGATCTGGAGGTACTGAGTGCTGCTGGAAACATCTTCAGTCATAATAATAATAATAACTTTATTTATTAATTTTTTTTTTTTTTAAACACTCAGCTTAAAAGTGCTGTACAATAAAATCCAAGCAGGAACAGCAGAACTTGGTTAAAATACCATCCAGTAACATTCATAAACACAAGGTGAGTCAATAAGACGTAAAACAATTTAAAATATTAAAAATAGAATAAAATACAAAATAATGATAAAAATAAGAATAAAGCATAAAAACAATTAAAAAGCAATAAAGTAAAACAATAAATGAATGGATAAATGAACCAGTTTATGAAAACGCTAAACAATAAAAGTGAGTTTTAAGAAGAGATTTAAAAGAAGTCACTGAGTTAGCCTGCCTGATATCCTCTGGCAGGGAGTTCCAGATTTTGGGCGTATATGCAGCAAATGCGCGGTCACCTTTTGTAATTAGCTGGGTTGTGGGGACTGATAGGAGGAGTTTTCCAGAGGATCTCAGGCGGAGTTCAGGCTCGTGAGGGGTTAAAAGGTCCTGCATATAGGAGGGGGCGAGGCCATTTATTGCTTTAAAAACCATCAGTAAAATCTTAAAATCAATTCTAAAACTCACAGGGAGCCAGTGAAGGGCAGCTAGAACTGGTGTTATATGGTCACTTCTCCTTGTATGAGTGAGAAGCCTTGCAGCGGCATTCTGTATTAATTGTAGTCTGTGAATGTTATGTTTACTGATACCAGAGTAGAGGGCGTTGCAGTAGTCTAGCCTGGAGGAGATTAGTGCATGTATAACTGTTTCAAACAGAGGTGGGGAGAGGAATGGTCTAATTTTTCTTAATTGCCTTAGCTGTGCGAAACAGGATTGAACAACCTTGGTAACTTGAGTGTCATAAGAAAGTCTGGAGTCAAAGATGATACCCAGGTTGCGGGCCTCAGTGCATATATTTTTAGACCAGGTGCCAAGACAGGTGGAAAGGTGGGCAACATAGCTGGGGTTGGGGGTGGAAGGTGTAATGATAATAATTTCTGATTTAGCATCGTTTAACTGTAGGAAATTGCTGGACATCCAGTTCTTAATTTCTGTTAAACAGGACAGGATATGTGAGCCATCAGAGCTACCGGGTGTGAGTGGTATATAGAGTTGGATGTCGTCAGCATAACAGTGGAAGTTAATATTGTGTCTGTGCAGGATATCACTGAGGGGTAGCATGTAGATAGTGAAGAGAAGAGGACCCAGTATGGATCCCTGGGGCACACCACATGACAGGGGGGCGGACACTGAGGATGTGTTACCCAGTATCACAGAAAAGGACCTGTTTGACAGGTATGAGGTGAACCATTCTAGTGCAACTTCACTGACTCCAACAGTGTACTTCAAACGGCTGATTAAAACATTGTGATCCACAGTGTCAAATGCGGCGCTGAGGTCTAGGAGGATTAAAATTGAGTGTAGACCAGAGTCAGCCGCCAACAGAAGGTCATTTGAGACTTTTACAAGTGCCGTCTCCGTGCTATGCATGCTCCGGAAACCTGACTGGAACTTCTCAAAAATGTAATTATTATTCATGAAAGAAGTTAACTGGGAAGCCACAACTTTTTCTAGAATTTTTGATAGAAATGGTAGCTTAGATATCGGTCTGTAATTACTTAGAACAGCGGGATCGAGTACAGGCTTCTTTAAGAGAGGGCAAACGATGGCATGTTTGAGAGAAGATGGGACAATGCCAGAGGAGAGAGAACCATTTACAATGGCTAGGATACTGGGACCAACCGTGTGAAGTACATCTTTTAAAAACCAAGAAGGGATGCAATCTGAGAGGCACGTGGTAGGCCTTAACTGCGTAACAATGCGTTCCAGTGAGGGGAGTGAAATTTCATGAAACTGTTTTAGAGCGAAAGGGGTGGAACAATTTTCTTTTGGTTCAACAAAGACAGAACGGAATTGTTTGCGGATGTCACGGACGAAAATAGTTAAGAAATTCACCGCATTTCTCAGGAGAGGGTTCAGCAGGCTCAATCGCAGGGGGACTCAGAACAGAATTTATTGTTTTAAAGAGGATTCTGGGGTTGTTTCTGTTAGTTGTAATGATTTTAGAGAAATAGGTATTTCTAGCTTCTTTTACAGTGTGTTGATATTTAATCATTAATTGTTTTAGGGCGACCAGTGATGTGCTTTGTCTGTCTTTTTTCCATTTCCTCTCAGCTCTCCTGCAATCTCTTCTTATGTTCCTTGTGTCTTCATTTAACCAAGGCAGGACTGTGGGCTTTAAAACTTTACATCTAGCCGGAGCTATGGAGTCTAAAATGTAGGAGCAGGTGCTATTAAAATTACTAACCAGCTCCTCAACTGTGCTGCCGTTTTCCTTTTCAGATTCCCAATTTTCAATAAAAGCTTGGCAGAAAATCGGGGCAGAGAGTGAGCTCAGAGGGCGAGAGTGGATTTTTTTGATAGGTTTATGGTCAGGAAGGAGTGAAATTTGGAACTGCACTGCGCTGTGATCCGTGACAGGAAATGGTGTTAGGGATACTTGTGTTACGTCAACACAGTTTGAGATCACCAGATCTAAAATGTGACCTTTGCTGTGGCTGGGGGATTTTACATGCTGGTTCAGATGAAAAGATTGTAGCAGTTTAATGAAGTCGGAGGCAAGTGGAGAAGAAGTAGGACAACAAACGTGAATGTTAAAATCTCCTAAAATGATTACCCTGTCATATTTGACCATAATGATTGATAAAAAATGTGCAAAATCCTGAATAAAACCAGAGATTAGTTTAGGAGGTCTGTAGATTAGGACACATAAAAAAGGCAGGTTGTTTCTTACAACAAAGGAGAGATATTCAAATTTGGCAAAGTGGCCAAATGAAACTGGTGAGCAGGTAAAAACATTTCTGTGGATAAGAGCAACCCCTCCACCCCGACCTGTTAGCCTTGGCTGGTGAAAGAAAGAATAGTTAGGTGGGGTTGACTCAATGAGGGGAGCATGCTCTCCAGGGGCAAGCCAAGATTCTGTGATGGCAAGGAAGTCAATTTTATTTGTCATGATAAAATCCTGGCAGATGAATGATTTATTACTGATAGATCTTATGTTCAGTAAACAGAAATTTGCTGAGTTTACAGCATGGGAGGTGGAAGGGGTGATTTTTATATTAATGAGGTTTTTTTCGCATGAGTTTTTAAAAGGGGCCAACGGTGCCGACTGCCTCTCAGATATTATAGATGGGATGAATGAAACAGCATCAGCAGCAGCAGGACCCGCATGATCATATAGGGTGCTGAGACTACTCGAGTCATAAAACTGCAGCGGGTCATGCTGTGCTGAACATCAGTCGAGGCTAAAAGCAATAAAAACAATAAAATTATGATTAAGTATTTTGGAACCACTTATGTTGAGATGTATGCCATCCTGTTTGAAAAGGTCTGGTCTAGTCCAGAAAGAATCAAAATTACTAATGAACCCAATACCAGTGGCAGTGCAGAAATTTTTTGTCCAGTTATGCAAGCTGAAGAGACGACTGAAACGCTCAGGGTTATGGGATATAACAGGGATGGGACCCGAGAGGACACACCTCCTCCCGAGACTTTCAACTGTGGAGACGAGAGATTCTAATTCATATTGTAGTTTCGTGGATTGCCTGGCCATGACGTCATTACACCCTGAGTGCGAGATCACCGTATGCACAGATGGATGCATGTCAAGGAGAGCTGGGATGAGTTCAATAAAATCCGAAGTTTTGCCTCCCGAGAGGCAGTAGGTATAATGCCACCAGGAATGCTTAGATGACGGATTATTGAGTCTCCAACTACCAATATCTCAGGGGAGTTTGAGTCCAGACTGTCTTTGTACACTGCAAGCTTTGCGTTGGAATTAAACGTGGTCATTAGCGAGGTGGGAGAGTGCAGGTGCGCTGGGTGATTAGCCGGCTCAGGTGTATCAGCGAGAGCAGGAGGGTGCGAAGAGGACGAAGCAGCTCTGGCCGCAGCGGTTTGCTGTGGGGAGCGCGTTGAAGACACCGGACTAGGTGAAGAGCGGGGTTGCCTCTTGGTCTGTGGCGGTGATAACCGGGGCCGTTTGCGTTTAGGATAGTGCTGGTGAGAAAGATAGAGAGGAAAGTGAGTCTGAAATTAGACTGTCCCGGTTTGGAGACGAGCGCTTTCGGACCCGTGCTGCACTGCTTGTGTGAGGGGAAAGTGGTGGTTCTAGCTCTGGGGGAATCCTCGCTAGGGGAGAGAAGTTTGAGAGGGGGGTATCCTCATTGCTAGCGCTGGATGTGTCGAAGAGCGGTAGAGAGAGTTTCTTTTTCTTTGTCCCCTTCACAACGGACGACCAGGAGGGAGCTGAGTTTAAGCCGGGGGCATCAGCGACTGATCCTTCCGGAGCCACTGGCCGGGGCTGTCGGTTTTCCGGAGGTTCTAGATTTGCCAGCTGGGACCCCAGTAACGCCTGCCGCTGAAGAAGGTCCTCGATAAGCCGTTCCAGGGACTGAAGTTCCGATTTCAGGTCGGCAAATGTACTATGTGGGGCCATCAGTAACGCTGGGGAGGGAGACAGCAGAGAGAAAACGGGCCAGCAAAGTGACAGTAAAATGCCAGGGGATGCACAGGATTTCTTTTCCGTAACCCGTGATGACAGAGAGGAGGTCGGACAACTTACACGGCAGGGCTCCAGAAGGAGCCCGCAGCAGTGAGAGAGCAGATTTTGATTGGAGGACTTGTTTAGTTGTTATTAGATGGAGACTTACCGGCGAGGGCCCGGAAAGCGGGCCCGTTGACAGAGAATGGCTCGGGTAAGTCAGTCCAATTTCGTGTTTCTCGTAGAATCCGTGAAAAATGCAGGTAGTATGTAGGCCCCTTCCTGTGAGGTTCAGTATTTGCTCTTCAGGTTTAAAAGAGGTCAACGCAGAGTAGCCTATTAGCTGCCGATCACAGTTATCACCTTGGTGTCAGAACTGCTCATTTTGAGTTGTTGTGAGTGAGCGTTCATGGAGAAACGACTCTGATAGGAGCTGCTGTAGCTCGCAGAGTTTGAACCTGTGTCCATCCTCCCAATCCACTCCGGAGCTTTCCCTGGTTTCTGCTGTATCCAGTGAATATAGTAGCTCGTCATGTCAAATCCTGATATGACACAGGACATCTTCACTGTGTCTCCAGGTCTTTTCAGCTCAGAGGGGGTCTGCTGCAGTCTGATCTCACTGCAAACTCCTGCAAACAGAACAGATGATGATCAGCATCCAGCAGCAGAAATCAGAGGACACAAAGCAGGATGGATTTTCTCACAGTGAAGACTGACTGCAAACAACAAACTCCAGACTACAGTCTGCTCCATGCTGAGAGGAACACTGGACTTGAGACTGTTGGACTCTGTCTCAGTGTCCTATGTGAGAGCTTCTGAGTTTATAAGAGGAGCAGTTTGCATAGACCGCCCTCTACAGGCTCAACAGAGAACAGCACATTTGTATAAGAACAGCAGGAGAACATATTCAATGTCTGACTAATGATTCCTCAGGTTGAACTTTTTGAATGTTTTCTGTCCTCTGACATGAAAACATGAAACATATTTTGTCCATCTGAAATAAATGAATCAAAATGTGTCACATCCTTCATGTACTGAGAGAAAATGAAACTTGTGTCACTTTCTTTTATTCTAATGAAGCAAAGCTCAGAAATCTGACACATGAAAACACTTTCTCTTCATTCACTGAATCCACCAACATATTTCATCAAAGCAGCAAACACACAGCAGCAGTCACATGACAAATGT
Organism: Parambassis ranga; assembly: GCF_900634625.1. NCBI lineage: Eukaryota > Metazoa > Chordata > Actinopteri > Ambassidae > Parambassis > Parambassis ranga. The sequence goes on from NC_041029.1 coordinate 13,766,392, forward strand.
TGTTGTGTTGTGTGATTCTCACTGTGAGACCTTCATGTAAACTGTGTGTTCAAACGTCTTGGTTGGATGGTGATGTTTTTATTTTCAGCTCAGTTTGATGAAAGACAGCAGGCCAAAGTCAAATCAAACAATAATTCCTGCTCAGGATCCATCAACACAACAAACACAAGAGCTGCAGGTTTTTGTACAGCTGTTCAACCACCTTCAGTCACTGTGAGTATCTGGCACAGTAATACACAGCAGAGTCCTCAGGCTGCAGTCTGCTCATCTGCAGATACACCTGCTGTTTGCTGTTGTCTCTGGAGATGCTGAACCGGCCTTGGACTGACTGAGAGTAGAAGATATAAGCACTGTCATCTCTGATCCATGCAACCCACTCCAGTCCTTTTCCAGCAGCCTGTCTGATCCAAGCTATGTAAGGAGTGCTACTGAACCCTCCATATGTACAGGTGAGTGCGTGTGAGTCTCCTGGTCTTTTCAGCGCTGGTTCAGACTCAGTCAGTGTTTGACCCTCAGTACCTGCAGACATGGAAACAGCTGGTTAACTGCAGTCATTCTGTCAGGAAGTCAAATCAGTGGTTGTCCTTACCAGCACAGTGAAGTGATAAAATGAGACAGAGGAAGAAATAATGAGGTCTGATCATTGTGAAAGCCGTTTGTCTCTGCAGTCAGTGATGAAGTCTCTGTCCGTCACTCTGTGACACCTTTGTAAAGATGGAGCTGATCAGAGTTTTGCATTGACTCCTCCTAAAACACAAACACACCACATTTCACACAGCTGTCATCACTCAGCAACGTCTTTCTTCCTGTTTGTCTCATTCAGTCATTAATTATTGATTTATTGATGTTAGTATTTGCTCTGTTTGAATATGTATTTGACTCATTTCTTCATTTAGTTTTGAACAACACACATGAATGACTGTCTGTGTACATTTACAGTGGTCAGTGTCCTTTGTCCAGATCTGCAGCACAGACACCAACTTCAGCACATGTAGCCATGAAAGCAACAATAAAACAACCAGACAGAGCTGCTCTGTTCAGCTCAGTGAAAATGTAACAATGTGAGAAAATGTGTTCATAAAATCAGAAAAACATTCAAATGTTCTTTCAGAGGCGGCACAGTGCTGCAGTGGTTAGCACTGTGGCCTCAGGTTCTGGGTTGGATTCCAGCTCTCTGGCCTCTCTGAAATGCTCCTTTTATACTCAGTCATGTTTCTCACCTGCTGCTAATTAACATGATTAGTTACCAAACGCTCAAATTCATCTGTTGTTACTTTTGCAGCCTTTTGTTGCCACTGTTCCAACTTTTTTTAGATGTGTTGCTGCCATCAGATTTAGAAGGAGCTAATAGGTTCCATGAAATGTTAAATGTCTCAGTTTCAACACCTTGATGTGTTCTTTATGTTCAAGTGGGAATAAAATACTTTGTGTAGCAGTGAACACTGAGTCCACACTGACTGAACATGTGGACAAACAGCCAGAGTCTTCAGAGGCTTCCATGTGTTTTTAAGGCCTGACATGCCTCAGTGCTCCTCTCACAGAGGTCTCTGTTTTTGTACAGCGTTGTCGCCTCTTGTGTCACTGTGGCTCTCATGCACAGTAATACACAGCAGAGTCTTCTTCTTTCAGACTCCTCACCACTAAATGCACGGCATTCTGGGAAGTGTCTTTACTGATGGAAAACTGGCCCTGCAGGCTTTGTGCAAATACGGTGCCAGTTCCAGAATCGATGCGTCCGATCCACTCCAGTCCTCTTCCTGCTTTCTGACGAATCCAGTGCAGCCAAGACAGAGGGAGTCCCTGTACTTTGCAGGACAGAGTGACGGATGCTCCTGCTCTGCTGATCACCGGCTCTGAGGAGGTGAGGGACTGACCCCGAGCAGCTGGAAGAGACACAGAGTTTAGACATGTGAAGCTGCGTCTCTGTTCCTCTGATGGACTTCACTCACCTGAAATGAGAGCCAGGAGGAGGACGCTGTGTGCGACTGTCATGGTGGGACGTGGTCTGAGACTGCAGCTATGCAGGTTTATATGGAGGACCTAGAAACAGAGTGGGAGGGTGTGGATTTGCATTTTAGACATACAGTTAGAGCAGGGCTGGACTCTGAGACACAGTCAGCTGTTCGTGTGAGACAGTTGAAGGACTGATTGTGTGTTTGATGCCAGCATGAAGCTTTAAAAGAGTCGAGGACTCACACACACTGTTAGTGTGTCCTTAAAGTGACACAAAACACACAAACAACCTCTGTGAATTACAAACTACCACATTTATTGTACTGCTGCGAGTTGATCAGTGGAGTGAGAGCGCCTCCTCTGGTGGCTTCATTTAACAAGTGTTCAGGCACTGAGGGGTTTTTGTTCAGCTCTGCTGATAGTTTGTTTCACTGTGAGGACGACGCACACAGTAATACAGAGCAGAGTCTTCAGGCTGCACGTTCTGTCCTGTTATAGTCACTCTTCCAGCGGAAGTGTCTCTGCTGTAGCTGAACTTGTTCTTTAAAGCTTCATTTTGAGTTAAGCCTCCTCCACCCCACATATGAAAAATCCAGTCCATCGGTTTCCCCTCACGCTGTCTGATCCAGCCTGTTGCATAGCTGTTATCAGTCAGAGAATAACCAGACACCTGACAGGTGATGGTCAGAGTCTGTCCAGGCTGCACAACCTGTGAGTCTGGCTGGATGAGTTGGACACTGTGCACACCTGTGGAAACACAAATCAACATTATCTCCATCATTCAGCTGAATATTTCTAATGTGTGTATGAATCCACTGAAAGCTGCTCACAGGATCCAGCTGCCAGCAGCAGCATCACAACTGCACACAACATGTTGGATGAAGTCAGCTCCTCTGACACACACACACACACACTTCATGTCCTTTTGAATGATCTTTATTTGCATATTGTTGAATAAATTACACACACTGTACACACCATCAATCATGCAGCCTGACACAATGGAAACTGGTATTTATTATTAACTATCTATCAACATATTTAATATTCCTTTATTTTGATCTCTACAGTCAGTGTTACATTTCCTCTTTAACTATCAGATGGCCTCACATTTGTCTCTACAACACTCTGGTATTCAGAGGAGTTCATGGTCCTCTCAATGACTGAAAGCTGTCCAGATCCTGTGTCTGCAGAACAAGCTGACATCATCAGCCCTCTACCATGGTGCTCGTCAGTGTGTATGAGGTGTTTCTGCTGAACTGTTTGTTTTTATAACCAGATGGTGGTGAGCTTTAAGACCAAACAGCTCCATTCTGGTCTCTTCTGTCCATAAGACATTGTTCCACAACCTTTGTTCAGATGCAGCTTTGTAAACCTGTCATGTGTTTTTAGACAGAGTAGTCTTTCTCCTGGCAACGCTTCAGACAAACTGTACTTCTTCTAATTGTGCTGTCAAAGACATTAACACTTTATGAAAAATTAATAAAATTCATCAAATATTTGTGTTTAAATAAAAACTTATATTGACTTAGGTTGTTTTGCTGCTGTGAGTTGATCAGTGGAGTGAGAGCGCCTCCTCTGGTGGCTTCATGTTACAAGTGTTCAGGCACTGAGGGGTTTTTGTTCAGCTCTGCTGATGGTTTGTGTCACTGTGAGTCTCTGGCACAGTAATACACAGCAGAGTCTTCAGGCTGCAGTCTGCTCATCTGCAGATACACCTGCTGTTTGTTGTTGTCTCTGGAGACACTGAACCGGCCTTGGACTGACTGAGAGAAGTATTTCCTGACGCTATCATACTCAATAGTAGCAACAAACTCCAGTCCTTTTCCAGGAGCCTGTCTGATCCAGGCCATCCAGTAGCTGCCAAAGTTAAATCCAGACCCTGTACAGGTGAGTGTGTGTGAGTCTCCTGGTCTTTTCAGCGCTGGTTCAGACTCAGACTCAGTGTTTGACCCTCAGTACCTGCAGACATGGAAACAGCTGGTTAACACTGTGTCTTCTAAACGGCATCTTTGTCCAGCAGAATTTATTTTGTCCTCACCAGCTGCAGCACAAAACATAATGTATAAAATCAGAGGTGTGATCATGGTGAAAGTCTTTGTGCAGTCTGCACTGTGCATGTTACACTGAGCTCTGCAGCACATATAAAGAGAGAACAGCTTTGCATTGACTCCTCCTCCTCCAAGAGGAGCACGTCAGTCTCTTTAATTTAACCCTTTGTCTGATGACACTGTGGACAAAGGTGAGAGGGGACGCACACTGATGAACACAGAGGAGCATCAGCAGCTAAAGAGACACATGTTCACTGAAGAGCTGAAGGAGGATGAACACTGGGTTTACACTGTCCAGCTGAGGATCCAAAGTTCACATCACCAGCTGCTGCTGGAAAAACATCAGCAACTTTGCTCTAAATGAACCTCAAAGGTGAAACTAATGTGTTTCTCAGAGGCTGTTAGTGCCTCCAAACATCTGTCACTGCAGCTTTACAATGTTTTATACACTTTATGTTGGTGTTTGTTCAGTGGATCAGAATATTACATTACACACATCACAGAGGACATCACAGCACACTGAAAAGGGGAGAAGTTGATCAGTGGAGTGAGAGCACGTCCTCTGGTGGCTTCATGTTACAAGTGTTCAGGTACTGAGGGGTTTTTGTTCAGCTGTGCTGATGGTTTGTGTCACTGTGAGTATCTGGCACAGTAATACACAGCAGAGTCTTCAGGCTGCAGTCTGCTCATCTGCAGATACACCTGCTGTTTGCTGTTGTCTCTGGAGATGGTGAACCGGCCTTGGATTGACTGAGAGTAGTACTTGCTGCTACCGCTGCTAATCAATGAAACCCACTCCAGTCCTTTTCCAGCAGCCTGTCTGATCCAAGCTATGTAAGGAGTTCCTAACCCTGCATATGTACAGGTGAGTGTGTGTGAGTCTCCTGGTCTTTTCAGCACTGGTTCAGACTCAGTCAGTGTTTGACCATCAGTACCTGCAGACATGGAAACAGCTGGTTAACTGCAGTCATTCTGTCAGGAAATCAGAAACCAGTGGTTGTCCTTACCAGCACAGTGAAGTGATAAAATGAGACAGAAGAAGAAATAATGAGGTCTGATCATTGTGAAAGCCGTTTGTCTCTGCAGTCAGTGATGAAGTCTCTGTCCATCACTCTGTGACACCTTTGTAAAGATAGAGCTGATCAGAGATTTGCATTGACTCCTCCTAAAACACAAACACACCACATTTCACACAGCTGTCATCACTCAGCAATGTCTTTCTTTCCATCCATCTTCTGAACTCACCTCTTCCTGTAGTACAGGCTCACAGGGGGCTGGAGTCTATCCCCGCTATCTGCAGGTGAGAGGCAGGGTACAGCCTGGTCCCTTCCATTGTAGGACAAATACAGATAGACAAACAACCATTCACTCTCACACTCACACCCATTAGCTAACTAGCTGTAATCATTTTGATAATAACTACCAGGATAAAAGGGGTCCTATCTGTATTACATCTGGATGTAATGAAGGAGCTTATTGTTAAGCAGAGACCCACAGTGAACTTTTAGGCTGTGTCAGTGGTTCCTTGGCTTGAGTGAAATTAAAATGCTCTCTCTGTCCTGCTGTGTCTTAATTTCTCTTGCACCTTCTGTTATAGCACATGTTGATGGAAGCTTTAAAAAACAGGAAGCGATGAACCACAACGTCAGCTGCTGCTTTAAGACTGTAAGACTGTGTGTGTCAGTGTTTTCCAAATTCTTCTGCTGCCACCTTCAGGTGTTCATAAAAAGGTTTTCTGTGGAGTTTTTGTACAGCCTCTCTGATCACTTTAAACACTGTGAGTCTCTGGCACAGTAATACACAGCAGAGTCTTCAGTCTGCACATTCTGTCCGTTCAGAGTCACTCTGTTGTTGGAAGAATCTGCAGATATAGTGAACTTGTTCTTCAGTGAATCTTTGTAGTATGAACCTCCTGTATATCTCATTCCGATCCACTCCAGTCCTTTCCCTGCAGGCTGTCTGATCCAGTGTGTCCAGTAGCTGCTAACAGAGTAAGAGACCTGACAGGTGATAGTCAGACTCTGACCTGGCTGCACAGCCACAGAGGCTGGCTGTGTCAGCTGTTCACACTTCACACCTGTAAAAAAGCACATTCTCTTTGTGATCAATGATCAGGTTACAACCTGCTGATGAATGTACAGAGACTCACATCCAGCTGCTAAGAGCAGCAGCAGAGCTGCAGGAAACATGGTTGATGGTGAAGCTGACGTGCTGTGAACTCCACAGTCTGAGCTCAGCTCTTTATAGCTGAGTAACAAAGGAGGACACTGAGTTTGCATCCATGCAGATGTCCAGTCTTTATAGGAGGCTGTGAGGACGTCCACTTTGCATAGAAAAGGACATCAAAGAAGGACGGACTGTGCTGTGACAGGAAGTGTGTTTTCATTACTGTGTCCTTAACATAAAGGCTCATATACAGCTGTACATGTGTGATGATATGAAATGATGGAACATCTGCAGAGTCCAGACTGTCCTGAAACCAACAAGCTGCAGCATGTACAGCAGCACTTACAGAGACCAAGATAAGAGGCTGAAAGAGAAGCAGTGAAGTCAGCCTGAAAACAGCCTGCAGGGGTCAAAGGTCACAAGAGACTCAAACTGTAGTTTCTCTTCATCAGTTCCAACAAATGTGAGACTATTTTAAAACTCTGCTTAGTTCAGAGTAAAAAAATTAACATTAAACTGTGTATGTTGTTATTAAGAAGGTGTTGCTGTGAGTCATGATGAACCATTAGATCAATGATTGATTCATTTGAATTTGTTGTTATGAAACACTTCAGTGCTTCTCTGACAGGAAACAGAAGACAGATGGATGCTGGAGAGTTTCTGTGAGTTGATCAGTGGAGTGAGAGCGCCTCCTCTGGTGGCTTCAGGTTACAAGTGTTCAGGCACTGAGGGGTTTTTGTTCAGCTCTGCTGATGGTTTGTGTCACTGTGAGTGTCTGGCACAGTAATACACAGCAGAGTCTTCAGTCTGCAGTCTGCTCATCTGCAGATACACCTGCTGTTTGTTGTTGTCTCTGGAGACACTGAACCGGCCTTGGACTGACTGAGAGTAGAATTTGCCGCTACTAAGAGCTTCAGTTGCGACCCACTCCAGTCCTTTTCCAGCAGCCTGTCTGACCCAGTGCATCCAGTGGCTGCTGAATGTGAATCCAGCTCCTGTACAGCTTAGTGTGTGTGAGTCTCCAGGACTTTTCAGCACTGCTTCAGATTGTGTCAGAGTCTGACCATCAACACCTGTCAAGACAAAGAAGAAAACAGTCCCTCTCTGTGAGCTGATCACTTTTTAAAGACAGAGCTGAACATCAGTGAGTATGTTTGACCTGCCCAGCAGATAGTTAGAAGCAGCAGTCCTGTCCTACAGTCCATCATGTTAAACTGTGTGTCCACTGTCCTCTGCCATCCTCTCTGCAGGCAGATAAGTAGAGCTGGAAGACGTCTGAGTTTTGCATTGACTCCTCCTCACACAGACTGTAGATATATTAGGTCAAAGTGCTGAACAGATGTTCACGAGACCATCAGCTGTTCAGTCACACATCAACACACACATACTTCACAACAGTTGTGTTGTTGTCTCATCACAGTGTGATTGTGTTACCAGTGTTTATTTTGTATTGTTAATGATGTTCAGATAAACTCACAGTCAATAAAACACTTTCAGCCTCTTCCTGTTTTTAAAGTAACTGCATGTGTCCTCTGTGATGTTTATAATGAGGTCTGAGTGATGGAACATCATGAAGTGTGTGAAGATGTGGATAGAAGTGTGTCTGAGGTCACATGTGTGTGTGTGTGGAGGTTTTTGTACAGCTGCTTTGCTCTCTTCAGTCACTGTGTGTCGAGCACAGAAGTAAACAGCAGAATCTTCTGCTGTCAGCCTGCTGATCTGGAGGTACTGAGTGCTGCTGGAAACATCTTCAGTCATGGAGAAACGACTCTGAAAGGAGCTGCTGTAGCTCGCAGAGTTTGAACCTGTGTCCATCCACCCAATCCACTCCAGAGCTTTCCCTGGTTTCTGCTGTATCCAGTGAATATTGCTGCTCGTCATGCTGTAACCTGATATGACACAGGACATCTTCACTGTGTCTCCAGGTATTTTCAGCTCAGAGAGGGTCTGCTGCTGTCTGATCTCACTGCAAACTCCTGCAAAGAGACACATTCTGACCATCATCCATCACAGCAGAGCAAACATCTCCAGAGCTTCAAGCAGAAATGATTTTCTCACCATGAACACAAACTATGAAGAATAAAGTGCAGAAAGTCAAACCTCCCATTCTGTGATCTGATCAGAGACTTTGTCAGATTTACAGACTGTTTGTGTTACAGCTGACAGGAGGATGACACACGCTGTGTTCATAAGGGAGCACACACCTGCTGATCAATTCATCAAGGACTGATGGTCAGCAGCACCTGCTGGTTTAGCTTCATTTTGAATAAATAAATAAATACAGACAGTGAAAAATGTATTTGTTGTTCATCTGAGCTTGTTTTTGTCTAACACAAAGACCCTCTATGATCAGATATATTTATCATGTTTTTACACTGAAACAAAGAGGAGGCACTAACTTTTGATCATGACAGTCATGTGATCAATAATGATCACTGTCAGTAGATGTTTTAGATAACAGTGAACACAGGAGGTAGATTTTGTACAGCCTCTCTGATCACTTCAAACTTTCCCAAACAGGAAACAGAAGACAGATGGATGCTGGAGAGGTTCTGTGAGTTGATCAGTGGAGTGAGAGCGCCTCCTCTGGTGGCTTCATGTTACAAGTGTTCAGGCACTGAGGGGTTTTTGTTCATCTCTGCTGATGGTTTGTGTCACTGTGACTCTCTGGCACAGTAATACACAGCAGAGTCTTCAGGCTGCAGTCTGCTCATCTGCAGATACACCTGCTGTTTGTTGTTGTCTCTGGAGATGGTGAACCGGCCTTGGACTGACTGAGAGTAATAAGTGCTAGTAGTATAGATAACAGCAATCCACTCCAGTCCTTTTCCAGCAGCCTGTCTGATCCAAGCTACATCAGGAGTGCTACTGAACCCTGCATATGTACAGGTGAGTGTGTGTGAGTCTCCTGGTCTTTTCAGCGCTGGTTCAGACTCAGTCAGTGTTTGACCCTGAGTACCTGCAGACATGGAAACAGCTGGTTAACTGCAGTCATTCTGTCAGGAAGTCAGAAATCAGTGGTTGTCCTTACCAGCACAGTGAAGTGATAAAATGAGACAGAGGAAGAAATAATGAGGTCTGATCATTGTGAAAGCCGTTTGTCTCTGCAGTCAGTGATGAAGTCTCTGTCCGTCACTCTGTGACACCTTTGTAAAGATGGAGCTGATCAGAGTTTTGCATTGACTCCTCCTAAAACACAAACACACCACATTTCACACAGCTGTCATCATTCAGCAACATATTTCTTCCTGTTTGTCTCATTCAATCATTAATTATTGATTTATTGATGTTTCTATTTGTTCTATTTTAATATGTATTTGACTCATTTCTTCATTTAGTTTTGAACAACACACATGAATGACTGTCTGTGTACATTTACAGTGGTCAGAGTCCTTTGTCCAGATCTGTAGCAGACACCAACTTCAGCACATGTAGCCATGAAAGCAACAATAAACCAACCAGACAGAGCTGCTCTGTTCAGCTCAGTGAAAATGTAACAATGTGAGAAAATGTGTTCATAAAATCAGACAAACATTCAAATGTTCTTTTAGAGGCAGCACAGTGCTGCAGTGGTTAGCACTGTGGCCTCAGGTTCTGGGTTGGATTCCAGCTCTCTGGCCTCTCTGAAATGCTCCTTTTATACTCAGTCATGTTTCTCACCTGCTGGTAATTAACATGATTAGTTACCAAATGCTCAAATGCATCTGTTGTTACTTTTGCAGCCTTTTGTTGCCACTGTTCCAACTTTTTTTAGATGTGTTGCTGCCATCAGATTCCGAAGGAGCTAATAGTTTCCATGAAATGTTAAAATGTCTCAGTTTCAACACCTTGATGTGTTCTTTATGTTCAAGTGGGAATAAAATACTTTGTGTAGCAGTGAACACTGAGTCCACACTGACTGAACATGTGGACAAACGGCCAGAGTCTCAGAGGCTTCCATGTGTTTTTAAGGCCTGACATGTCTCAGTGCTCCTCTCACAGAGGTCTCTGTTTTTGCACAGCGTTGTCGCCTCTTGTGTCATTGTGGCTCTCGTGCACAGTAATACACAGCAGAGTCTTCTTCTTTCAGACTCCTTACCACTAAATGCACGGCATTCTGGGAAGTGTCTTTACTGATGGAAAACTGGCCCTGCAGGCTTTGTGCAAATACGGTGCCACTTCCAGAATCAATGCGTCCGATCCACTCCAGTCCTCTTCCTGTTTTCTGACGAATCCAGTGCAGCCAAGACAGAGGGAGTCCCTGTACTTTGCAGGACAGAGTGACGGACGCTCCTGCTCTGCTGATCACCGGCTCCGAGGAGGTGAGGGACTGACCCCGAGCAGCTGGAAGAGACACAGAGTTTAGACATGTGAAGCTGCGTCTCTGTTCCTCTGCTGGACTTCACTCACCTGAAATGAGAGCCAGAAGGAGGACGCTGTGTGCGACTGTCATGGTGGGACGTGGTCTGAGACTGCAGCTGTGCAGGTTTATATGGAGGACCTACAACCAGAGTAGGAGGGTGTGGATTTGCATTTTAAACATAAAGATTAAGCAGTGCTGGACTCTGAGACACACAGTCAGCTGTTAGTGTGAGACAGCTGAAGGACTGATTGTGTGTTTGATGTCAGCATGAAGCTTTAAAAGAGTCGAGGACTCAAAAGTGACACAAGACACACAAACAACCTCTGTAAATTACAAACTACCACATTTATTATACTGCTGAGTTGATCAGTGGAGTGAGAGCGCCTCCTCTGGTGGCTTCATGCTACAAGTGTTCAGGCACTGAGGGGTTTTTGTTCAGCTCTGTTGTGTTGTGTTGTTGTCTCATCACAGTGTGATTGTGTTACCAGTGTTTATTTTGCATTGTTAATGATGTTCAGATAAACTCACAGTGAATGACCTCTGGAGAAACAAAGGGTTTAACAAGGATTCAAATGTCCAAAAGCATAGGGAAGAAATCAGTGAGAAGATGCTGAGAATCGGACCAAGACGCAGACTGAGGCTGAGGAAAACACAGGTGCAAACCTACAAACATGGACACAGAGGTAATCACCAGTCCTCTGAGGAAATACAGGAAATCCAGACCTATGATACTGTAGTCCTCCTTGTCACTCAAGAGAGGACAAAGAGGACATCTCCACACAGAGACACACTCACACTAAGGTGGAAGAAGAGAAAGAGAGAGCGAGAGAGGAAGAAAGAATGAAAGGATGTCTGAGCATGTGTGTCCAAAGGAATCTTGAGTAAATGGATGGGAGCTCAGCCAGCTCCGCCCCCCAGTTCCAAATATTTTTACTTCAGTCTCCATTACTCTTAAAGCACCTGTTGATGGAAAAAAGAGATAAAACACAACGTCAGCTGCTGCTTTAAGATTGTAAATGTGTGTGTCTGTGTGTGTGTCAGTGTTTTCCAAATTCTTCTGCTGCCACCTTCAGGTGTTTATAAAAAGGTTTTTTGTTGATGTTTTTGTACAGCCTCTCTAATCACTTTAAACACTGTGAGTCTCTGGCACAGTAATACACAGCAGAGTCTTCAGGCTGTAAGTTGTTCAGTCTCAGATGCACCATGCTGTTACTTGTATCTTTGTTAATTTCTGCACGTCCACTCACACTGCTCGCATAGCGGTTGCTGCTGGGATTATTGGTACCAAACCCGATCCATTCCAGTGGTTTTCCTGCAGCTTGTCTGATCCAGTGCATATAACAACAGCTAAAATCAAATCCAGATCCTCTGCAGGAGAGACTGAGAGTCTCTCCGGGCTGTTTGACCACTGAACTGGAAGGAATGGACTCCATACTCTGACCTGTACAACCTGCTGAGGACAAAGTGAGACAGGAAGCAGAGAGGAAAGTCAGACGGTCATCTGGGAAGTTTGTTGTGCTGTCAGTGACGGAGCGAGGCTCCAAATGTGCTCTACAAGTGTTCAGGCACTGAGGGGTTTTTGTTCAGCTCTGCTGATGGTTTGTGTCACTGTGAGTCTCTGGCACAGTAATACACAGCTGAGTCTTCAGGCTGCAGTCTGCTCATCTGCAGATACACCTGCCGTTTGTTGTTGTCTCTGGAGACGCTGAACCGGCCTTGGACTGACTGAGAGTAGTACTTGCCGCTACCATCAGTGTAAATTAACGCAATCCACTCCAGTCCTTTTCCAGCAGCCTGTCTGACCCAGACCATTTGATAGCTGCTAAATGTGAATCCAGCTCCTGTACAGGTGAGTGTGTGTGAGTCTCCAGGACTTTTCAGCACTGCTTCAGATTGTGTCAGAGTCTGACCATCAACACCTGTCAAGACAAAGGAGAAAACAGTCCCTCTCTGTGAGCTGATCACTTTTTAAAGACAGAGCTGAACATCAGTGAGTATGTTTGACCTGCCCAGCAGATAGTTAGAAGCAGCAGTCCTGTCCTACAGTCCATCATGTTAAACTGTGTGTCCACTGTCCTCTGTCATTCTCTCTGCAGGCAGATAAGTAGAGCTGGAAGACGTCTGAGTTTTGCATTGACTCCTCCTCACACAGACTGTAGATATATTTGGTCAAAGTGCTGAACAGATGTCCACGAGTCCATCAGCTGTTCAGTCACACATCAACACACACATACTTCACAACAGTTGTGTTGTTGTCTCATCACAGTGTGATTGTGTTACCAGTGTTTATTTTGTATTGTTAATGATGTTCAGATAAACTCACAGTCAATAAAACACTTTCAGCCTCTTCCTCTTTTTAAAATAACTTCATGTGTCCTCTGTGATGTTTATAATGAGGTCTGAGTGATGGAACATCATGAAGTGTGTGAAGATGTGGATAGAAGTGTCTCTGAGGTCATGTGTGTGTTTGTGGAGGTTTTTGTAGCAGCACCTGCTGGTTTAGCTTCATTTTGAATAAATAAATACAGTGAAAAAGTTATATGTTGTTCATCTGAAGTTCAATTCAATTCAGTTTTATTTATATAGCGCATTTTACAATCAGAAATTGTCTCAAAGCGCTTCACAGAAACTCAGAGCGTGAGACCCAGAACCCGAGCCCCCCAAGAGACCTGTGGCAAGGAAAAACTCCCTTTAAGAGGAAGAAACCTTAAGCAGGACCCGAGGATGAAGGAGAGAGAGAGAGAGAGAGAGAGAGAGAGAGAGAGAGAGAGAGGAGCAAACATGATACAAACATGATACAGTACAGAGCAAACATGACAGCAAGATGAAACAGTGATTATATAATAATGGATATCTATATATATCGTCAGTCCATAAGTAGTAATAGTAATTTGATAGTAATCAAAGTAAAGATGAGCAGCAGAAGTTGTTTCTGTCTAACACAAAGACCCTCTATGATCTGATACATTTATCATGTTTTTACACAGAAACAAAGAGGAGGCACAAACTTTTGATCATGACAGTCATGTGATCAATAATGATGTTTTAGATAACAGTAAACACAGGAAGTAGTTTTTGTACAGCCTCTCTTCAAACTTCATTAATATAAAGAGGAAACAGAACACAGACGGATGCTGGAGAGTTTCTGTGAGTTGATCAGTGGAGTGAGAGCGCCTCCTCTGGTGGCTTCATGTCAGAAGTGTTCAGGCACTGAGGGGTTTTTGTTCAGCTCTGCTGATGGTTTGTGTCACTGTGAGTATCTGGCACAGTAATACACAGCAGAGTCTTCAGGCTGCACATTCTGTCCGGTTAGAATCAATCTAATGTTGGAAGAGTCTTCAGAAATACTGAACTTGTTTTTCAGTGAATCTTTGTAGTAGGAAATTCCTCTATATCTCCTTCCAATCCACTCCAGTCCTTTCCCCTCACGCTGTCTGATCCAATGTGTTTCATAGCTGCTATCAGTCAGAGAATAACCAGACACCTGACAGGTGATGGTCAGAGTCTGTCCAGGCTGCACAACCTGTGAGTCTGGCTGGATGAGTTGGACACTGTGCACACCTGTGGAAACACAAATCAACATTATCTCCATCATTCAGCTGAACATTTCTAATGTGTGTATGAATCCACTGAAAGCTGCTCACAGGATCCAGCTGCCAGCAGCAGCATCACAGCTGCACACAACATGTTGGATGAAGTCAGCTCCTCTGACACACACATACAACAACTTAAAGCTGTTTGTCTCTGCTCACGCTACACTGTGTGTGTGTCAGTGATTCAGTCTTAAACTCTGCAGCAACACATTAAAAGATGGAAGAGGTCAGAGCTTTGCATCGACTCCTCCTCCTCAAAGAGAAACACTCCTCAACTCATGCAAATTTCTGCACATTTTCATCTTCATTTCATGACTTTAAATTCATGACTGCAGCGTTTGGTGGCCTTTATATCATATATACAATCTCAATATATTCAATATTGATCTTTAAAGTCAATCATGGAAACATTATGAGTCATTTCTGTTAAAGCACATGTTGAAGCTTTAAAAAACAGGAAGTGATGAACCACAACGTCAGCTGCTGCTTTAAGACTGTAAATGTGTGTGTCTGTCTGTGTGTCAGTGTTTTCCAAATTCTTCTGCTGCCACCTTCAGGTGTTCATAAAAAGGTTTTCTGTGGAGTTTTTGTACAGCCTCTCTGATCACTTTAAACACTGTGAGTCTCTGGCACAGTAATACACAGCAGAGTCTTCAGGCTGCACATTCTGTCCGTTCAGAGTCACTCTGTTGTTGGAAGAATCCACGTCGATGCTGAACTTGTTCTTCAGTGAATCTTTGTAGTATGAACCTCCTGTATATCTCATTCCGATCCACTCCAGTCCTTTCCCTGCAGGTTGTCTGATCCAAGCGGTGTACCAGCTGCTAACAGAGTAAGAGACCTGACAGGTGATGGTCAGACTCTGACCTGGCTGCACAGCCACAGAGGCTGGCTGTGTCAGCTGTTCACACTTCACACCTGTAAAGAAAGAAGAAACTATTTGGTCAGAAATGATGAAGTGCACAAAGAGCTGCTGACTGTGATGAATCCAAAGAGACTCACAGGATCCAGCTGCTAACAGCAGCAGCAGAGCAGCAGAGAACATGTTGAGTCTGACACACTGTGAGCTTCACTGACACTCTGGTGTTTTTATAGCTGCACAAATGTGGCCCAGTTTGCATAGAATGAATCAAAGCATCACTGTGGCTCTAAGTGGAGTCAGAGCACCTCTGCTTTGTGTCTGTTACTCATCATACTGCAGCACTTATTGGAACATTCCTGCAGTCACAGCAGCTCTTTCTAAATGTTTTCTCCTCAGGACTTTGACTTTAATCTCAGCATCCAGAGTCACATTCTACAGAAACACTAAGGTTTTGTATCACAGACTCATCAGACTCTTATTTTGAAGTCGTGCACAGATACATGTGCTGCTCAGGAACTGAAGCTATGTGATGTATTTAAGGAAGAAATAAAGTCATGTTCAGTAGTCAGTACTCCTTGTATTCATTACTGTTGTGTAAAACATAACACACAATGATCATAGTGGGTCTTAGTATCAGGTAAACACAACCTACAGCCCTTTCAGAGGAACCGCTGCTTCTCTAACACCATTGATTTTTGTTTTTCTCTCCTGTCATTGTGTTAACACACACCTGCTGCCTGTTGCTTCATGTTACTCTGAAATTAAAGTCATAAATCAACATGAATTCTTGATGGTTTCAGAGTGATACATAAAACTTTATGAACTTATCGATCTTTGCTCTTTCTGACCTTTGACCTCTGAAGGTGTTTCTCCTTCATGGGATGAATTCTGGGCACCAACAGGGATCAAAAGACTGATGAATACTGGTGAGTTGATCAGTGGAGTGAGAGCGCCTCCTCTGGTGGCTTCATGTTACAAGTGTTCAGGCACTGAGGGGTTTTTGTTCAGCTCTGCTGATGGTTTGTGTCACTGTGAGTCTCTGGCACAGTAATACACAGCAGAGTCTTCAGGCTGCAGTCTGCTCATCTGCAGATACACCTGCTGTTTGCTGTTGTCTCTGGAGACGCTGAACCGGCCTTGGACTGACTGAGAGTAGAAGGTTCTCCCATCATTAGTAGTAGTTGCGACCCACTCCAGTCCTTTTCCAGCAGCCTGTCTGATCCAGCCCATCCAGTAGCTGCTTAATGAGAGTCCAGCTCCTGTACAGGTGAGTGTGTGTGAGTCTCCAGGACTTTTCAGCACTGCTTCAGATTGTGTCAGAGTCTGACCATCAACACCTGTCAAGACAAAGGAGAAAACAGTCCCTCTCTGTGAGCTGATCACTTTTTAAAGACAGAGCTGAACATCAGTGAGTATGTTTGACCTGCCCAGCAGATAGTTAGAAGCAGCAGTCCTGTCCTACAGTCCATCATGTTAAACTGTGTGTCCACTGTCCTCTGTCATCCTCTCTGCAGGCAGATAAGTAGAGCTGGAAGACGTCTGAGTTTTGCATTAACTCCTCCTCACACAGACTGTAGATATATTTGGTCAAAGTGCTGAACAGATGTCCACGAGTCCATCAGCTGTTCAGTCACACATCAACACACACATACTTCACAACAGTTGTGTTGTTGTCTCATCACAGTGTGATTGTGTTACCAGTGTTTATTTTATATTGTTAATGATGTTCAGATAAACTCACAGTCAATAAAACACTTTCAGCCTCTTCCTCTTTCATGTGTCCTCTGTGATGTTTATAATGAGGTCTGAGTGTTGGAACATCATGAAGTGTGTGAAGATGTGGATAGAAGTGTCTCTGAGGTCACATGTGTGTGTGTGTGTGTGTGTGTGTGTGTGTGTGTGTGTGTGTGTGTGTGTGTGGAGGTTTTTGTACAGCTGCTCTGCTCTCTTCAGTCACTGTGTGTCGAGCACAGAAGTAAACAGCAGAATCTTCTGCTGTCAGCCTGCTGATCTGGAGGTACTGAGTGCTGCTGGAAACATCTTCAGTCATGGAGAAACGACTCTGAAAGGAGCTGCTGTAGCTCGCAGAGTTTGAACCTGTGTTCATCCACCCAATCCACTCCAGAGCTTTCCCTGGTTTCTGCTGTATCCAGTGAATATTGTAGCTCGTCATGCTGTAACCTGATATGACACAGGACATCTTCACTGTGTCTCCAGGTCTTTTCAGCTCAGAGGGGGTCTGCTGCAGTCTGATCTCACTGCAAACTCCTGCAAACAGACACATTCTGACCATCATCCATCACAGCAGAGCAAACATCTCCAGAGCTTTGAAGCAGAAATGATTTTCTCACCATGAACACAAACTATGAAGAATAAAGTGCAGAAAGTCAAACCTCCCATTCTGTGATGTGATCAGAGACTTTGTCAGATTTACAGACTGTTTGTGTTACAGCTGACAGGAGGATGACACATGCTGTGTTTATAAGGGAGCACACATTTGCATAGAACGTCCCATGAAGACACTGAGAGGGCTGCACACCTGCTGATGATCAATTCATCAAGGACTGATGGTCAGCAGCACCTGCTGTTTTAGCTTCATTTTGAATAAATAAATACAGTGAAAAAGTTATATGTTGTTCATCTGAGGTTGTTTTTGTCTAACACAAAGACCCTCTATGATCAGATATATGTATCATGTTTTTACACTGAAACAAAGAAGAGGCACTAACTTTTGATCATGACAGTCATGTGATCAATAATGATCACTGTCAGTGGATGTTTTAGATAACAGCGAACACAGGAAGTAGATTTTGTACAGCCTCTCTGATCACTTCAGACTTCCCCAAACAGGAAACAGAAGACAGATGGATGCTGGAGAGGTTCTGTGAGTTGATCAGTGGAGTGAGAGCGCCTCCTCTGGTGGCTTCATGTTACAAGTGTTCAGGCACTGAGGGGTTTTTGTTCAGCTCTGCTGATGGTTTGTATCACTGTGACTCTCTGGCACAGTAATACAAAGCAGAGTCTTCAGGCTGCAAGCTGCTCATCTGCAGATACACCTGCTGTTTGCTGTTGTCTCTGGAGATGGTGAACCGGCCTTGGACTGACTGAGAGTAATAAGTGGTAGTAGTATAGATAACAGCAATCCACTCCAGTCCTTTTCCAGCAGCCTGTCTGATCCAAGCTATGCTAGGAGTGCTACTGAACCCTGCATATGTACAGGTGAGTGTGTGTGAGTCTCCTGGTATTTTCAGCGCTGGTTCAGACTCAGTCAGTGTTTGACCCTCAGTACCTGCAGACATGGAAACAGCTGGTTAACTGCAGTCATTCTGTCAGGAAGTCAGAAATCAGTGGTTGTCCTTACCAGCACAGTGAAGTGATAAAATGAGACAGAGGAAGAAATAATGAGGTCTGATCATTGTGAAAGCCGTTTGTCTCTGCAGTCAGTGATGAAGTCTCTGTCCGTCACTCTGTGACACCTTTGTAAAGATGGAGCTGATCAGAGTTTTGCATTGACTCCTCCTAAAACACAAACACACCACATTTCACACAGCTGTCATCACTCAGCAACGTCTTTCTTCCTGTTTGTCTCATTCAATCATTCATTATTGATTTATTGATGTTTCTATTTGCTCTATTTTAATATGTATTTGACTCATTTCTTCATTTAGTTTTGAACAACACACATGAATGACTGTCTGTGTACATTTACAGTGGTCAGATTCCTTTGTCCAGAGCTGCAGCACAGACACCAACTTCAGCACATGTAGCCATGAAAGCAACAATAAACCAACCAGACAGAGCTGCTCTGTTCAGCTCAGTGAAAATGTAACAATGTGAGAAAATGTGTTCATAAAATCAGAAAAACATTCAAATGTTCTTTAGAGGCAGCACAGTGCTGCAGTGGTTAGCACTGTGGCCTCAGGTTCTGGGTTGGATTCCAGTTCTCTGGCCTCTCTGAAATGCTCCTTTTATACTCAGTCATGTTGCTCACCTGCTGCTAATTAACATGATTAGTTACCAAATGCTCAAATGCATCAGTTGTTACTTTTGCAGCCTTTTGTTGCCACTGTTCCAACTTTTTTTAGATGTGTTGCTGCCATCAGATTCAGAAGGAGCTAATAGTTTCCATGAAATGTTAAATGTCTCAGTTTCAACACCTTGATGTGTTCTTTATGTTCAAGTGGGAATAAAATACTTTGTGTAGCAGTGAACACTGAGTCCACACTGACTGAACATGTGGACAAACAGCCAGAGTCTCAGAGGCTTCCATGTGTTTTTAAGGCCTGACATGCCTCAGTGCTCCTCTCACAGAGGTCTCTGTTTTTGTACAGCATTGTCGCCTCTTGTGTCACTGTGGCTCTCATGCACAGTAATACACAGCAGAGTCTTCTTCTTTCAGACTCCTCCCACTAAATGCACGGCATTCTGGGAAGTGTCTTTACTGATGGAAAACTGGCCCTGCAGGCTTTGTGCAAATACGGTGCCAGTTCCATCATTGATGTGTCCGATCCACTCTAGTCCTCTTCCTGCTTTCTGACGAATCCAGTGCAGCCAAGACAGAGGGAGTCCCTGTACTTTGCAGGACAGAGTGACGGACGCTCCTGCTCTGCTGATCACCGGCTCTGAGGAGGTGAGGGACTGACCCCGAGCAGCTGGAAGAGACACAGAGTTTAGACATGTGAAGCTGCGTCTCTCTTCCTCTGCTGGACTTCACTCACCTGAAATGAGAGCCAGGAGGAGGACGCTGTGTGTGACTGTCATGGTGGGACGTGGTCTGAGACTGCAGCTATGCAGGTTTATATGGAGGACCTAGAAACAGAGTGGGAGGGTGTGGATTTGCATTTTAGACATAAAGTTAGAGCAGTGCTGGACTCTGAGACACACAGTCAGCTGTTAGTGTGAGACAGCTGAAGGACTGATTGTGTGTTTGATGTCAGCATGAAGCTTTAAAAGAGTCGAGGACTCACACACACTGTTAGTGTGTCCTTAAAGTGACACAAGACAAACAAACAACCTCTGTAAATTACAAACTACCACATTTATTATACTGCTGAGTTGATCAGTGGAGTGAGAGCGCCTCCTCTGATGGCTTCATGCTACAAGTGTTCAGGCACTGAGGGGTTTTTGTTCAGCTCCGTTGTGTTGTGTTGTTGTCTCATCACTGTGTGATTGTGTTACCAGTGTTTATTTTGCATTGTTAATGATGTTCAGATAAGCGCACAGTGAATGACCTCTGGAGAAACAAAGGGTTTAACAAGGATTCAAATGTCCAAAAGCATAGGGAAGAAATCAGTGAGAAGATGCTGAGAATCGGACCAAGACGCAGACTGAGGCTGAGGAAAACACAGGTGCAAACCTACAAACATGGACACAGAGGTAATCACCAGTCCTGTGAGGAAATCCAGGAAATCCAGACCTATGATACTGTAGTCCTCCTTGTCACTCAGGAGAGGACAAGGAGGACATCTCCACACAGAGACACTCACACAAAGGAGAAAGAAGAGAAAGAGAGAGCGAGAGAGAGCAAGGAAGAATGAAAGGATGTCTGAGCATGTGTGTCCAAAGAAATCTTGAGTAAACTGATGAGAGCTCAGCCAGCTCCACCCTCCAGTTCCAAATATGGTCACTTCAGTCTCCATTACTCTTAAAGCACCTGTTGATGGAACAAACAGGAAGTGATGAACCACAACGTCAGCTGCTGCTTTAAGATTGTAAATGTGTGTGTCTGTGTGTGTGTCAGTATTTTCCAAATTCTTCTGCTGCCACCTTCAGGTGTTCATAAAAAGGTTTTCTGTGGAGTTTTTGTACAGCCTCTCTAATCACTTTAAACACTGTGG
The DNA here is from genome assembly GCF_900634625.1 of Parambassis ranga. NCBI lineage: Eukaryota > Metazoa > Chordata > Actinopteri > Ambassidae > Parambassis > Parambassis ranga. The sequence goes on from NC_041029.1 coordinate 13,787,196, forward strand.
CTGTCTGGCACAGTAATACACAGCAGAGTCTTCAGGCTGCACATTCTGTCCAGTTAGCGTCAATCTAATGTTGGAAGAGTCTTCAGAAATACTGAACTTGTTCTTCAGTGAATCTTTGTAGTAAGAACTTCCTGTATATCTCATTCCAATCCACTCCAGTCCTTTCCCCTCATGCTGTCTGATCCAATGTGTTGAATAGCTGCCATCAGTCAGAGAATAACCAGACACCTGACAGGTGATGGTCAGAGTCTGTCCAGGCTGCACAACCTGTGAGTCTGGTTGGATGAGTTGGACACTGTGCACACCTGTGGAAACACAAATCAACATTATCTCCATCATTCAGCTGAACATTTCTAATGTGTGTATGAATCCACTGAAAGCTGCTCACAGGATCCAGCTGCCAGCAGCAGCATCACAGCTGCACACAACATGTTGGATGAAGTCAGCTCCTCTGACACACACACACACACACACTTCATGTCCTTTTGAATGAACTTTATTTGCATATATCTGAATAAATTAGAGGCGTGAACAGCTCTTCTTCTGGATCAGACTGTGTGTGAGCATGTAGATTCATTGATTAGACCTGCAGCTCTGACAGAAATGTGTGTGATTATTGGAGAGGAACAATGTGTGAAAGTTTAATTGATCAGCAGCTCCTTCAGCTTTAAAAGCTTTAAAAAACAGGAAGTGATGAACCACAATGTCAGCTGCTGCGGTAAATGTGTGTCAGTGTTTTCCAAATTCTTCTGCTGCCACCTTCAGGTGTTCATAAAAAGGTTTTCTGTGGAGTTTTTGTACAGCCTCTCTGATCACTTTAAACACTGTGAGTATTTCGCACAGTAATACACAGCAGAGTCTTCAGGCTGTAAGTTGTTCAGTCTCAGATGCACCATGCTGTTACTGTTGTCTCTGGTGATTTCTAGACGTCCTCTCATGCTGCTCGCATAGTTAATGCTATTATCAGCCCAACGAATTCCCATCCATTCCAGTGGTTTTCCTGCAGCTTGTCTGATCCAGTTCATACCACAGCAGCTAAATGTGAATCCAGATCCTCTGCAGGAGAGACTGAGAGTCTCTCCGGGCTGTTTGACCACTGAACTGGAAGGAATGGACTCCATACTCTGACCTGTACAACCTGCTGAGGACAAAGTGAGACAGGAAGCAGAGAGGAAAGTCAGACGGTCATCTGGGAAGTTTGTTGTGCTGTCAGTGATGGAGCGAGGCTCCAAATGTGCTCTGATAAGAGGAGGAAGAGGAGGAAGCAGGAGGACTCACAGGGCAGAGAGAGAGTGAGCAGCAGCAGAGTGAGTGTGTTCATCATCCTGAGGCTGCACGTCTGACCTCTGATGCTCCACACAGAGAACCAGAGCGCTCAGCAGGACACAAGTACACTGCACACACTCAAGATTTGCATCAGGACGTCAGGAGGAGGGAGGGGCTCATGGAGGGTTCTGTATCGGCTTGGTGGTAAAACACTTATACCATAGCAGATATGTTGACTTTGACTGATTTTATGCACACTTTGAGGCCAACAGCATTATCCCATGAGCACCCAGGTACTTAGAAAGCTACAGCCCACACAAAGCTGCAGGCCTGGACAAAATCCCTGACTGTGTTGTGAAGGATTGTGTAAATGTACATCAAATACTGCAGCTGATAAAATAGAAACATGTGAAGATATATGAAGATGTCATGAACCATCATACAGAGTTTAATATTTAAATGTATTATTGTTTTATGTGGAGAACAAATGAAAAGAAAACATGTGAGAAAAACTGAAAGTTTGTGTTTTATTGTATCATTGTTGTTTCCACATGTGAATTATGACACTTTAATCAAACTTTAATCTGACCAAAAAAAGACGACTGCAGGTTTTGTACAGCTGTTCAACCACCTTCAGTCACTGTGAGTCTCTGGCACAGTAATACAGAGCAGAGTCTTCAGGCTGCAGTCTGCTCATCTGCAGATACACCTGCTGTTTGTTGTTGTCTCTGGAGACGCTGAACCGGCCTTGGACTGACCGAGAGTAGTACTTGCTGCTACCACTGCCACTGTTGATGTATGCAATCCACTCCAGTCCTTTTCCAGCAGTCTGTCTGATCCAGGCCATCCAATAGCCACCAACATCAAAACCAGACCCTGTACAGGTGAGTGTGTGTGAGTCTCCTGGTCTTTTCAGCGCTGGTTCAGACTCAGTCAGTGTTTGACCCTCAGTACCTGCAGACATGGAAACAGCTGGTTAACTGCAGTCATTCTGTCAGGAAGTCAGAAATCAGTGGTTGTCCTTACCAGCACAGTGAAGTGATAAAATGAGACAGAGGAAGAAATAATGAGGTCTGATCATTGTGAAAGCCGTTTGTCTCTGCAGTCAGTGATGAAGTCTCTGTCCGTCACTCTGTGACACCTTTGTAAAGATGGAGCTGATCAGAGTTTTGCATTGACTCCTCCTAAAACACAAACACACCACATTTCACACAGCTGTCATCACTCAGCAACGTCTTTCTTCCTGTTTGTCTCATTCAATCATTCATTATTGATTTATTGATATAATGTCATATGTGTGTGTTGAGGTATATGTCTTTGACAGCAGTACAGAAATGACTTCATCTTCAGGATGTTGCTGGAATATTCACCCAACATAACATGGGAGTGAATGAGAGTAGGGAGTGGTGCTCTCTGCACGTGGAGGTGATTTTTAAAAAACTGTACGGTGCCATCACAATGAATCACCCACCAAATGAAACAGGACAAAGATCACGACTGTTGTTGTATAAATTAAGTATGTGGAGGACTTACTGTGGACAGGAAAGATGAAAACAAAAATATATCTAGGAAAATAAAGCTCCAACCTTCATGACCTCGTCATTTGACCTCTGAATGTGTTTCTGAGAGGTCTCCTTCATGGGATAAATTCTGTGTACAAACATACTGCAGCTCTCACTGACCAAACATTATGAGTAATTTCTGTTAAAGCACATGTTGATGGAAGCTTTAAAAACAGGAAGTGATGAACCACAACATCAGCTGCTGCTTTAAGACTGTAAATGTGTGTGTCAGTGTCCAAATTCTTCTGCTGCCACCTTCAGGTGTTCATAAAAAGGTTTTCTGTGGAGTTTTTGTACAGCCTCTCTGATCACTTTAAACACTGTGAGTCTCTGGCACAGTAATACACAGCAGAGTCTTCAGGCTGCACATTCTGTCCGTTCACAGTCACTCTGTTGTTGGAAGAGTCCAAGTCGATGCTGAACTTGTTCTTTAGTGAATCTTTGTAGTGTGAACCTCCTGTATATCTCCTTCCTATCCACTCCAGTCCTCTCCCTGCAGGCAGTCTGATCCAAGCTGTGTACCAGCTGCTAACAGAATAAGAGACCTGACAGGTGATGGTCAGACTCTGACCTGGCTGCACAGTCACAGAGGCTGGCTGTGTCAGCTGTTCACACTTCACACCTGTAAAAAAGAACATTCTCTTTGTGATCAATGATCAGGTTCCAACCTGCTGACTTTGATGAATGTACAGAGACTCACATCCAGCTGCTAAGAGCAGCAGCAGAGCTGCAGGAAACATGGTTGATGGTGAAGCTGACGTGCTGTGAACTCCACAGTCTGAGCTCAGCTCTTTATAGCTGAGTAACAAAGGAGGACACTGAGTTTGCATCCAGTCAACCATGTGGAGCTTCAGTGTCGCTCTGACTGGAGCAAACTGTACTGACAACAAGCATCAAACACCAAGTATGAAACATTATGAGTTATAGCATGTGTGTTCACAACTGAATGTGATTTAATATGTTTGTTTAATACAATAAATTCAATGTCAGCATCAGATTCACAACCTGAGGTTCTGAAACTGAACTCTGAACATTTTTTATTAAAGTTTCTTCTAAAAATGTTTGTATAAGCATTCAGTCTCATAAGATTATACAGTCTGGTTTACAGTCTTTAAAGTATTCATTTTAATGGATAAAATACAAAAGTATGGTGACAAATAAGAACATGACCTTAGCTACTGTGTTTACTGTTCATGTGATCATGTCTGTAAATGTCTCACTGATGAGAGCTTTAGTGTAGAAGACATAATGTGATCAATAATGATCAGAGCCAGTGAATTTTGTCATAACAGTACAGAGACTGTTTTCAGCTGATGATAAACACAGGAAGTAGTTTTTGTACATCTCTCCTCCAGCAGAGTCTTCAGGCTGCAGACGGTTCATCTGCAGAAAGACTTTACTGCTGGAGTCGTCTCTGGAGATGGTGAACCTGCCCTGAACTGACTGGGAGTAATGGATTGGAGAACTAGCTGTGCTTATATATGCAATCCACTCCAGTCCTTTTCCTGCAGCCTGTCTGACCCAGACCATCCGATAGCTGCTGAATGTGAATCCAGCTCCTGTACAGGTGAGTGTGTGTGAGTCTCCAGGACTTTTCAGCACTGCTTCAGATTGTGTCAGAGTCTGACCATCAACACCTGTCAAGACAAAGAAGAAAACAGTCCCTCTCTGTGAGCTGATCACTTTTTAAAGACAGAGCTGAACATCAGTGAGTATGTTTGACCTGCCCAGCAGATAGTTAGAAGCAGCAGTCCTGTCCTACAGTCCATCATGTTAAACTGTGTGTCCACTGTCCTCTGTCATCCTCTCTGCAGGCAGATAAGTAGAGCTGGAAGACGTCTGAGTTTTGCATTGACTCCTCCTCACACAGACTGTAGATATATTTGGTCAAAGTGCTGAACAGATGTCCACGAGTCCATCAGCTGTTCAGTCACACATCAACACACACATACTTCACAACAGTTGTGTTGTTGTCTCATCACAGTGTGATTGTGTTACCAGTGTTTATTTTGTATTGTTAGTGATGTTTAGATAAACTCACAGTCAATGACCTCTGAAGGAAAGAAGGTTTTAACAAGGGTTCAAATGTCCAAAAGAATAGAGAAGAAATCAGTGAGAAGATGCTGAGAATCGGACCAAGACGCAGACTGAGCCTGAACTGGGGCAGAGGAAAACACAGGTGCAAACCTACAAACATGGAAGACACAGAGATAATCACCAGTCCTGTGAGGAAACACAGGAAATCCAGACCTCTGATACTGTAGTCCTCCTTGTCACGCAGGAGAGGACACAGAGGACATCTCCACACAGAGACATAAAGGAGTAAGAAAAGAGAGAGAGAGGAAGTAAGAATGAAAAGATGTCTGAGCATGTAAGTCCAAAGAAATCTTAAGTAAATGGATGAGAGCTCAGCCAGCTCCTCCCTCCAGTTCCAAATATGGTCACTTCAGTCTCCATTACTCTTAAAGCACCTGTTGATGGAAAAAACAGGAAGTGATGAACCACAACGTCAGCTGCTGCTTTAAGACTGTAAATGTGTGTGTCTGTGTGTGTCAGTGTTTTCCAAATTCTTCTGCTGCCACCTTCAGGTGTTCATAAAAAGGTTTTCTGTGGAGTTTTTGTACAGCCTCTCTGATCACTTTAAACACTGTGACTCTCTGGCACAGTAATACACAGCAGAGTCTTCAGGCTGCACATTCTGTCCGTTCAGAGTCACTATTTTGTTGGAAGAGTCCAAGTCGATACTAAACTTGTTCTTCAGTGAATCTTTGTAGTGTGAATCACCCGTATATCTCCTTCCGATCCACTCCAGTCCTTTCCCTGCAGGCTGTCTGATCCAGTGTGTCCAGTAGCTGCTAACAGAATAAGAGACCTGACAGGTGATGGTCAGACTCTGACCTGGCTGCACAGTCACAGAGGCTGGCTGTGTCAGCTGTTCACACTTCACACCTATAAAAAAGAACATTCTCTTTGTGATCAATGATCAGGTTACAACCTCCTAAATGTGATGAATGTACAGAGACTCACATCCAGCTGCTAAGAGCAGCAGCAGAGCTGCAGGAAACATAGTTGATGGTGAAGCTGACGTGCTGTGAACTCCACAGTCTGAGCTCAGCTCTTTATAGCTGAGTAACAAAGGAGGACACTGAGTTTGCATCCATGCAGATGTCCAGTCTTTATAGGAGGCTGTGAGGACGTCCACTTTGCATAGAGAAGGACATCAAAGAAGGACGGACTGAACTGTGACAGGAAGTGTGTTTTCATTACTGTGTCCTTAACATAAAGGCTCATATACAGCTGTACATGTGTGATGATATGAAATGATGGAACATCTGCAGAGTCCAGACTGTCCTGAAACCAACAAGCTGCAGCATGTACAGCAGCACTTACAGAGACCAAGATAAGAGGCTGAAAGAGAAGCAGTGAAGTCAGCCTGAAAACAGCCTGCAGGGGTCAAAGGTCACAAGAGACTCAAACTCAAAGTTTCTCTTCATCAGTTCCAACAAGAGACTATTTTAAAACTTTGCTTAGTTCAGAGGAACAACTGAATATTAGACTGTTTATTTTGTTATTAGGAAGGTGTTGCTGTGAGTCATGATGAACCATTAGATCAATGATTGATTCATTTGAATTTGTTGTTATGGAACACTTCAGTGCTTCTCTGACAGGAAACAGCAGACAGATGGATGCTGGAGAGTTTCTGTGAGTTGATCAGTGGAGTGAGAGCGCCTCCTCTGGTGGCTTCATGTTACAAGTGTTCAGGCACTGAAGGGTTTTTGTTCAGCTCTGCTGATGGTTTGTGTCACTGTGAGGACGACGCACAAAGTAATACACAGCAGAGTCTTCAGGCAACACGTTCTGTCCTGTTATAGTCACTCTTCCAGCAGAAGTGTCTCTGCTGAAGCTGAACTTCTTCTTTAAAGCTTCATTTTGATAAAAGTTTCCTCCACCCCACATATGAAAAATCCAGTCCATCAGTTTCCACTCACGCTGTCTGATCCAGCCTGTTGCATAGCTGCTATCAGTCAGAGAATAACCAGACACCTGACAGGTGATGGTCAGAGTCTGTCCAGGGTGCACAACCTGTGAGTCTGGCTGGATGAGTTGGACACTGTGCACACCTGTGGAAACACAAATCAACATTATCTCCATCGTTCAGCTGAATATTTCTAATGAATCCACTGAAAGCTGCTCACAGGATCCAGCTGCCAGCAGCAGCATCACAGCTGCACACATGTTGGATGAAGTCTTCTCCTCTGACACACGCATACAACAACTTAAAGCTGTTTGTCTCTGCTCACTCTACACTGTGTGTTTGTCAGTGATTCTTGAACTCTGCAGCAACACATGAAAAAATGGAAGAGGTCAGAGCTTTGCATCGACTCCTCCTATAAGAGAAACACTCCTCAGCTCATGCAAATTTCTGCACATTTTCATCTTCATTTCATGACTTTAAATATATTGAAGAATTTTAATAATCACATGTTTCTTCAGCTTCTTCATCTCAGACACAAAGCAGATGTATTGATTCTGCTCTGCAGCATTTGGTGGCCTTTATATCATGTAAACAATCTCAAAATATTCAATATTGATCTATAAAATCAATCATAGAAACATTATGAGTCATTTCTGTTAAAGCACATGTTGATGGAAGCTTTAAAAACAGGAAGTGATGAACCACAACGTCAGCTGCTGCTTTAAGACTGTAAATGTGTGTGTCTGTGTGTGTGTCAGTGTTTTCCAAATTCTTCTGCTGCCACCTTCAGGCGTTCATACAAAAGGTTTTCTGTGGAGTTTTTGTACAGCCTCTCTGATCACTTTAAACACTGTGAGTCTCTGGCACAGTAATACACAGCAGAGTCTTCAGGCTGTAAGTTGTTCAGTCTCAGGTACACCATGCTGTTGCTGTTGTCTCTGGTGATTTCTGTTCGTCCCTGCACGCTGCTCGCATAAACAGTTTTACTTGCATCATACCAAATAGCTCCCATCCATTGCAGTGTTTTTCCTGCAGGTTGTCTGATCCAGTGCATGCCATACTGACTGAAATCAAATCCAGATCCTCTGCAGGAGAGACTGAGAGTCTCCCGAGGTGTCTTCAGCACTGCAGTGGAGGGAAGGGACTCCAGAGTCTGACCACTTAAACCTGCCAAAGAACCAGAGATAAAGAGTCGTGAGAAAGTGAGATGGACAAACTGACATGAGGGAACATTTCAGGATCAGGAAGTCACTGACAGGGCAGACAGAGTGCTGTCAACACAGCAGACAGTTTGACCATCATGATGACAGAGAAGGTGTGAACACAGCACTGAACACAGTCTGTCAGCATGATTTGTAACACATCTGGATTTGCATTGTGGGTTAATGAGGGAGGAGCTTCTACCTGTGAATCAAAAATCATTCAAATGAAAATACAGGTTACATGAAAGTTCTGTTTTATTAACAAACATGCATCCATTGATGCAGCATTCAACCATTAAAGTATGGAATTCTGAAAACTATGAATCCCATCAACAGTTCATTGTTTACTGTTTACATGATGATGTAATTCAGTTTATTTCTGTGACTTTGAATGTACGAGTGAGTGAATTTTTTGTACAGCTGTTCAACCACCTTCAGTCACTGTGACTCTCTGGCACAGTAATACACAGCAGAGTCTTCAGGCTGCAGTCTGCTCATCTGCAGATACACCTGCTGTTTGCTGTTGTCTCTGGAGATGCTGAACCGACCTTGGACTGACTGAGAGTAGTATTTGCTGACACCATTATGCCAAATTAATGCAGTCCACTCCAGTCCTTTTCCAGCAGCCTGTCTGATCCAAGCCATGCTAGGATCTCCACTGAACCCTGCATATGTACAGGTGAGTGTGTGTGAGCCTCCTGGTCTTTTCAGCGCTGGTTCAGACTCAGTCAGTGTTTGACCCTCAGTACCTGCAGACATGGAAACAGCTGGTTAACTACAGTCATTCTGTCAGGAAGTCAGAAATCAGTGGTTGTCCTTACCAGCACAGTGAAGTGATAAAATGAGACAGAGGAAGAAATAATGAGGTCTGATCATTGTGAAAGCCGTTTGTCTCTGCAGTCAGTGATGAAGTCTCTGTCCGTCACTCTGTGACACCTTTGTAAAGATGGAGCTGATCAGAGTTTTGCATTGACTCCTCCTAAAACACAAACACACATTTCACACAGCTGTCATCATTCAGCAATGTCTTTCGTTCCATTCATCTTCTGAACTCACCTCTTCCTGTAATACAGGGTCACAGGGGGCTGGAGTCTATCCCAGCTGTCTGCAGGTGAGAGGCAGGGTACAGCCTGGACAGGTGTCCTGTCCACTGTAGGACAAATACAGATAGAGAAACAACCATTCACTCTCACACTCACACCCATTAGCTAACTAGCTGTGATAGTTTTGATAATAACTACCAGGATAAAAGGGGTCCTATCTGTATTACATCTGGATGTAATGAAGGAGTTTATAGTTAAGCAGAGACCCACAGTGAACTTTTAGGCTGTGTCAGTGGTTCCTTGGCTTGAGTGAAATTAAAATGCTCCTGTTAGCTGTAATGCTAATGTAGCAATTACAGTGTAGGTGAACATAATGTCAAGACCACGCAGCTCCCCAACTGACCTACTTTTCCTGGATGTGTCACTGAAATGTGGAGCTGTGCTCTCTCCTCCATTCCTGTGTGTCACTCCCTCTGTCCTGCTGTGTCTTAATTTCTCTTAAACGTTCTATTAAAGCACATGTTGATGGAAGCTTTAAAAACAGGAAGTGATGAACCACAATGTCAGCTGCTGTAAATGTGTGTGTGTCTGTGTGTGTGTCCGTGTTTTCCAAATTCTTCTGCTGCCACCTTCAGGTGTTCATAAAAAGGTTTTCTGTGGAGTTTTTGTACAGCCTCTCTGATCACTTTAAACACTGTGAGTCTTTTGCACAGTAATACACAGCAGAGTCTTCAGGCTGCACATTCTGTCCATTCAGACTCACTCTTCTGTTGGAAGAGTCCAAGTTGATGCTGAATTTGTTCTTCAGTGAATCTTTGTAGGATGCTGTGCATCCAACACATGAACTCCCGATCCACTCCAGTCCTTTCCCTGCAGGCTGCCTGATCCAAGCTGTCCAGTAGCTGTTAAGAGCATAAGAGACCTGACAGGTGATGGTCAGACTCTGACCTGGCTGCACAGTCACAGTGGCTGGCTTTTTCAGCTGTTCACACTTCACACCTGTAAAAAAGAACATTCTCTTTGTGATCAATGATCAGGGTACAACCTGCTGACTGTGATGAATGTACAGAGACTCACATCCAGCTGCTAAGAGCAGCAGCAGAGCTGCAGGAAACATGGTTGATGGTGAAGCTGACGTGCTGTGAACTCCACAGTCTGAGCTCAGCTCCTTATAGCTGAGTAACAAAGGAGGACACTGAGTTTGCATCCATGCAGATGTCCAGTCTTTATAGGAGGCTGTGAGGACGTCCACTTTGCATAGAGAAGGACATCAAAGAAGGACGGACTGTGCTGTGACAGGAAGTGTGTTTTTTTGTGTATTATGAGGAAAGGATCTCTGCCTGAAACTCTGCTTCAACTTTGTTCTGTGTTTATGACTCACATTTGTTCATTTATACACTTTATTTAACAGCTGTGCTCAATGGAAGAAAAACACACACTTTAGAAATAAAGAGTCACAAAGCACATCATCAGCTGCCTCCTGTTCTCACTCTTTATGTGTCAGTGTGCTGAATATCATGTATCAGAGCTTCTACTGCCCCCTGTAGGTTCCTGTGGAAACAACTGTTGATGTTTTTGTACAGCCTCTCTGATCACTTTCACTGTGAGGATGTGCGTGCACAATAATAAACTGCAGAGTCTTCAGTCGTCAAGCTGCTCATCTGCAGATACACCTGATCCTTGTCGTTGTCTCTGGAGACAGTGAACCGATTCTGGACTGACGTGGAATAATATTTGTTGCTCCCACTTGGAGCAGAAATGAAGGCAACCCACTCCAGTCCTTTTCCAGCAGCTTGTCTGATCCAACTGATATCAGCAGAACTATCAGAGATTCCTGCATATGTACAGGTGAGTGTGTGTGAGTCTCCTGGTCTTTTCAGCTCTGGTTCAGACTCAGTCAGTGTTTGACCCTCAGTACCTGCAGACAGACAGCTCATCAGCTACTGTAATGCAGACATATTTCTTTTTTGACGCTGATGTTTGTCAGTGTACAGACCAGCCCAGTGAACGGACAGGATGAGAGAGATGAGCACACACTCAGGTCTGATCGTTGTAAAAGCTGAACTCTGCAGCAACACATAAAAAGATGGAAGAGGTCAGAGCTTTGCATCGACTCCTCCTCCTCAAAGAGAAACACTCCTCAGCTCATGCAAATTTCTGCAAATTTTCATCTTCATTTCATGTCTTTAAATATATTGAAGAGTTTCAATGAACAGATTTTTTTTCAGCTTCTTCATCTCAGACGCAAAGTAGATGTATTGATTCTGCTCTGCAGCGTTTGGTGGCCTTTATATCATGTAAACAATCACAATATATTCAATTGATTGATCTTTAAAATCAATCATAGAAACATTATGAGTCATTTCAATCATGAGAGACTCAGCGAACTGAATGAGAAAGATTTATTAAGTACAAAGTTTGAACGTGCATTGGGGTCCTAGACCCCATCGTGAAGACCACATCCGAAAAGGGGGGAAAACGCAAGAGGAGAGGCCGCTGGATCAGAAGATCCCCCCCGGGGTCTAGACCTGGTGGTGGTGGAGAGCTGGAGGACAGGAGATAGGAGGCCTTACTGGCGTGGATCTGGTGGTGCTTGGGGTGGAGGAGGGTTGCCGGGTTCGATCAGAAGACAGCTGGAAAAGAGACGAAGACTTTTAAATTTCGTGCTAAGCTGTGATTGGTCAGGAGAGGGATGGAAAGCTACAGCTGATTGGTGAGGGAGGTGCTTTCTGGTGCTTGTGGTGAACAAAGCTGCATTCTCTTATTTCTGGAAACATGAGATCAGATAAGATCTTCCCAAACAGTAAATGAACCCACTTACTGTCATAACCACACCCTCGATCTGGTTCTCTCCTGTGGCCTCATACAAAGACATTTGACCCGTGTTCTTTTTAATATCAAACTTCACATTGTGCTGGACATGTTTTTCACCTTCTGTCAAGAAGAGTCTTTTAATTATTAAAGGAATCACATCATCCAGCTGCCTTCATGTATTTCGTCTGTACCACTGACAGTTACAGGAAGTGGCTGATATCGAGAAGTCCTACCGGTGACTGGAAAAAGCTGGACTGAAAGACAGCACAGAGGCTCTAATTTCACTAATCACTTATCTCCTCTTACAAATTTCATTCCATTTTAGTCTTAAAACGCTCATTAGATGCTGCTCTATCTATCAAACTTGTATTGAGAATCTGGCTGCGGAACACTGGACCAGCTACACCCTCCGCAGAGTGCTGGAGGGTTAATGGGAGTTTGGCAAACCAGTCCACATGTGTTTTGTGGATTTGGAGATGGCATTCGACCGTGTCCCTCGTGGCATTTTGTGGGAGGTGCTCCGGGAGTATGGGAGACAGGTCTCCACTGTTATCATGAGGTCTCAGTCCTTGTGTTATCCTGCCCTTCTTTTTTAAATATATGTTGAATGAAATAAAGCAATAATATCGAGATGATGAAATGATGAAATGTATTAATCTGTAAAATAATCAGTCTCATGTTTTTAACTCTGCGTGTGCCTGTGATACAGGTTTTCTGGTGTTTGAGTCACTGTGCTGCTGCTTTACATGTCTATGAAGCTCTAATAATAAGTGGATCTTGTAAAATGTGTTTGTATTAACCGCACTGTGTTCTCCCACAGGGAAGACAGTCAATAACAATTCCTTCAGCGTGGGACAGACGCTGACCCTCGTCAGAATCTCCAACACCAAAACCTCAGAGTGGTAAGTCAGTGGCCCCAAATCCATTCTGATCTATAAGACAAAGAGACACAACTCATGGAACCGGATTTTAAACAATGCAGCTTTGTGGTGAACATTGGTTCCAACGACAATGACATCACACTGCACCTCAACCCTCGCTTTAACAAGAACGTGGTGGTCTACAACAGCTGTGAGGGAGGAAGCTGGGGTGAGGAGATCAGGGAGGGCAATCCCTTCAACCTGGGACAGGAGTTCAAGCTGTGTGTATTTTTCTGTGCGTTGGTGACCTCTGCTCTGCTCTCTTTCAGATAATCATTGAGTTCACCCCAGTTGGTTTGTGGTGACTCTCTCAGAAGACACTAAATTCCAGTTCCCAAACCGCCTGGGAGCCAAGACATATTCCTACCTGTCCTTCAGTGAAGATGTTAGCATGCAAATCATCGATGTTCAGTAAACTCCAAACAACCTGAGAGAGTCAAAAGTCAGATTAGGCCCAACATGGTGCTGACTGACCCTCTGACCACATTTATTTTATTAATTCAGTTTATTACTCAGCTGTCTGACATGATGATGGAAGACAGAGACATTTTTATTTTATTGATGTGATCTAATAAACATCACAGCTGGTTGTTTCACCCTTCTTCCAAATAAATGTACTTATTTTCTAATAAATATAAAACTTTAATTTAGTAAAGTCAGATCACATTTCTGCACTTTTTACTTCACTAGTTGGCTCACTGATAAATAAATTATTTCTGTTCTCTTATTCCTGGAAATGAAATTTGACCCGTGTTCTTTTTAATATCAAACTTCACATTGTGCTGGACATGTTTTGTCACCTTCTGTCAAGAAGAGTCTTTTAATTATTAAAGGAATCACATCATCCAGCTGCCTTCATGTATTTCGTCTGTACTGCTGACAGTTACAGGATGTGGCTGATATCAAGAAGTCCTACCGGTGACTGGAAAAAGCTGGACTGAAAGACAGCACAGAGGCTCTAATTTCACTAATCACTTATCTTCTCTTACAAATTTCAATATACATACACAGAGGCATACAAAGCTTATTCTCCAGCGATTCAGAGCAATCCTTCACATCAGCATTCAAAGCAATGCTTTAGCTGCAGCAATCAAACTTGCATTTTCTTCAGGAAATGCCCTTTTCTAGTTTGAACCTTATTATTATGTATTTGTGCTTTAACTGGATTTGTTCAGACTGAGTAATAAACTATCCAGCTATATCCAGATACGGCCTGAATCCCGCTCTAATAATATTGAACAAGATTGATTTGTCAATAAGGGTCATGACCCTTCTTGCTTGAGAGTTAAAAGCAATCTCCTCATCCTTACCTCTTACCTCAGACTACATTCAGTCTCTGATCATACTCCAGTCTCTAACTCTGAACTCCTCATGTTGTTCTGACAGAATGACATGACACATGACATATTATGAAGTGAAGCAAAATTAAACCAAAAAGATTTTGATATTATCTGGGAATAAAGCCAGGGAGAGGAACAATGAGCAGCAAGGTCCCTGGTCGAGCAGATTCTTCCTTGAATCAGGACTGTCCTGCTTGCTCAGGGGTTCAGGTTCTGGGTTTCTAAAGCACCTAGAGACAAGTCTGACTGTACAAGGTGCTGTACAAACAAAACTGAACTGAATGATTGGCTGTCTGAGCTGTCACTCAGGGCTAAAGGGACCCTCCCACACTGCATATAAGTCAGTTGTGAGGGATGCAGAGAGGTTAGATCCTGCTGCACCTGCACCACCACCTCTGCTCTGCTCTGACCGAGAGAATCTACAAAGATGACAGTGAGTATCCCTCATCCTCATCATTGACCTCTGTGTGTGATTAGTCAGCTGACAGCTGGGGCTTGTTCACTTTCAGACAGAGACAGAATCTCTCATCTTGATCCAGGTTTTCTGATATTTGATTCACTATGATGATGCTTCACATTTCCCTGAAGCAGTAACAATAAGTGGATCTTGTAAAATGTTTGTATTACTGCACAATAACACACTGTGTCCTCACACAGGGCATGATTATCAAAAACTGGTCCTTCAGGGAGGGACAGACGCTGACCATCAATGGATTCATCAAACCCAATGCCACACAGTGAGACCATGAGAGCAAAGATTGAACAAAGCACTGTCTTTATAGAACAATCAATATTTTTGTCATCTGACTCAGTGACTCCACATCTGTGCTAAACTATGAGACAAATGAGACATAACTCTGTGAACTGACTTTTAAGTTGAGACTGACTTTCTTTCCATGCAACAATTTTGGCATCTTTATATAATTTTTGATGTTTTCATTAATAACATTATTTTCCAGGGACCTTCATGTTTTTTATACCTAATTATATTACAACAGATGATGTCATCATGGAGAACTGTCTGTTAGTGACATAGATTATTATTATTTTTATTATGAAAAACATTCTTAAATATTTAAGTTACGAAACAGAATCAGGAGTTTAACAGAACAGATATGATTCTGTTTAAATATTAAGTATGAGATAGTAACTTATTAAACTTTGCTCCTCTCAGTTATGAAATATGCTGTCATTACATCACATTATCTGACTCAGTATCATCCATGAGGGCCACATTGTTTACATCCATGCTAACACTCACTGCTTTTTGTGTCTGTGCAGCTTTGCGGTGAACATTAACAATTCCAACAACAATGACATCGCACTGCGCATTTACCCTTGCTTTAGCGCAGACAGTGATGACGACGTGGTGCTCTTCAACAGCCGTAAGGGGGGAGCCTGGGGGCTGGAGATCCGCCAGCCGGGCAATCCCTTCATCCAGGGGAAGGATTTCAAGGTGTGTGCTTGTGTGTTTTTCTGTGTTTTAGTGACCTCTGCTGGAGTTTGTGTGTCACCACCCCATCTTTGTCTTTCAGATCGTCATTGAGTTCACCCCCGATGGGTTCCAGGGGAATCTCCAAGACAAACCATTCACCTTCCCAAACCGCCTGGAAAATTGCAAATACACCGGCCTCTCCTTTGAAGGAGGCGTGCGCATCCAAAGCGTTGAGATCAAGTAAACTTCAAACAATCTGAGGGAATGTTCTTTTATTATTACTTTGCTGTAAACAGGTTGTGTGTCAGTCAAATTCCTGAACACACACAGTGCCAGCTTATCAGACATTATGCAAAACTTCAGCCTCTAAGGTGACTAAAAACATTCCAGATCTGTAACTTTAATGTGGAACTGCTGAACATCTATGAAAATCAGGTACAAATATAACATTATACTAAACTGATTTTATTATATTTTCATATTTCATTATTTCATACTTCGACATCTGTATTTTCCATCTTTCTTTATGAAAATGAATTTTAAGATCAAAGGTTTTTTAAGAGTAATTAAATAATAAACTACTGCATTGTTGCAAACAAATAAATTCTTTCACATCACCTCCTTTCTGCAGCTGTGTTACTTTTTATGAATATATGTTCAAACCTGTTATTGAACTGTTTGACTGCATTTTAAAGAGAAAAGTAGGCGGGCCTCTTTGTTTCAGTCTCTGTTGCTATGGTGAATGATGGTATCCATTGATGATAGCTTTTTATTGTCGCAGTGCACACACAGTGGTGGAGGAAGTACTGAAGCTTTGTACTTAAGTAAAAGTGCAATAACCCATTAAAATATATTCTTAAGTAAAAGTAGAAGTGCTACATCAACAATCCTACTTAAGTAAAACTCTAAAGTACTCTTAAATGTACTTAAAGTATTACCTAAAGTTGTTTCTTAATATCTAGGTGGAGCATGTTTATAAAGAATGCAGATGTAGCTCCTGGAAATATTTCTGCCCATAATTAAAACTGACAATATGTACTTAAATGGAATTTTCAGTACAGACATCTTTGAAATGTACCCAGAACCAGTCATGGAACACTGGTCCAGTCTGAGTGTCATGAGGCAGACACAGAGGCTGCCAAATGCATGAAGGAGGTTGAAGTTACACAGTGTAGTTAGGTCAGAGAAACGGTCTTTAGCACTACAAGGATTCAGGAGAAACTGAATTCTAAGTTCTCATCGTTCTGTTCATAGTCCCACTGATGATTCTTGCCAACGTTTCCTGTCAGCGTAATAATTTGGCCGCCATGTTGCATTTTGTCAAAACCAAAACTAGTTATTCACAGGCCACATATTTTACCCGATAATCTTCAGACCATTGCTGATAAAACATGAAAGTTTTGTCTGCCAAAGCATTCAGTCATCACAGCCAATAAATAAATATATAACTTTAATCTAGTAAAGTGAGATCACATTCCTGCAGACTCTTTACTTGTTGGCTCACTGATAAATAAATGATTTCTGTTATTTCTGACTGTTGAATTCGACCTACGGACACACAGACTCAAATTATACTGTACAAACAAATGTGTAATTACCCACATTGGCCGCTAGGTGTCACCATCAGTCCATCTACAACAACCAGCTGAAACAAAATGATTTGGGTCACATATATTTGGCAACAAAATGGGATTTTCTTCTGTGTGAGTGAATTATGAATAAATATTCTAATATTTTCCATCAGAATATTTACTCCTTTTTGAGGCCTCAGCTGGAGGAATGTTTGCACAAACAGAATTATAATCATAAAATACCATAAAAAAGTTCCTGTGACCAAAATCATGACATCATATGAATGCATCCAGAGGCAAAGAAGGAGAGCACTGCAGGGTGTCAGAGAGACTGGTGAGCATTAGAGTAATGTAATCTGATGAAACAGAGAACACATAATGTGTGTGTGTGTGTGTGTGTGTGTGCCTGGAATTGAAGCTTCTCATAACCCAACACTGCTGTTTGGTGACCTTTGGTTTTGACTCATTAACAGGTGTGTGTGTTGTTGCGTTCAGACCTAGGTCTGATTTCAGTGAAATTTAACTGGATTTGTTCAGACTGAGAAATATAATATCCGGCTATATATACAGATACGGCCTGAATCCCACTCTATCCAGTGTGATTACAGTGTGAACTCGGTTAACAATCAGCTAAAACAGCAGATCAAAAGGTATCAAAACCGCAGCACTTCACCATACGGTCTGGCTGTGGCGTCACCACGAAGTTGCAGAGGTGGGAGTAAGTCACTCATGTGCAAGTCACAAGCAAGTCTCCAGTCATAACCTTCAAGTCTCAAGCAAGTCCCAAGTCAATGTGATGAGACTCAAGCAAGTCAAGTCAAGTCATACAAAAATCTAATGGGCTTCAAATGCTCAAAATGGCATGTTTAAAAGAAAAAAATATATTGCTAAGTGTCCCTAAAAATATTGACTTTAGGATACATTTATTATAATAATTGACAAAATAAATATTCTTCACTGACTCGTAATAATGCAACAATAGCTTGATATGTTCATATTACATATCGAAATTAAACATTTACAAAGCTGATTATTATGCATGTGATTATTAAAATTTGAATGGTGGTGGGGTGAGTTGTTGAGTCTGAGTTGAGTTGAGTCTTTTATCAGTCTTTTAGTCTTTTATCAGTGTTAGTCAATCAATCAATCAATCAATCAATCAAGTCATTCTGAACAGATTGATATAACCATATGCATATGCGGGCATGGCCACATGGCTCAGCAGCACCCCTTAGGATTAGATATGGGTCCCACTTTGACCTACAGACACGAAAATCACACTGATCTATCTCCTCCAGATGAGAAAAAACGTCTCTTGGAGGTACCCTCTAAAATGTACAGGAAGTCCGCCATTTTGAAAAACCTGTGCCATTTTGTGTTCCGCACCTGCCTTACTTTTACGAACTGCTCTTCGAGGAATTTTCTCATTGTTCTGAAAATTTGTGAGCTCACTCTTAAGCCCATAAGGACCAAAACTTATCAAAAGTGCAGAGCTTTATTACACGCTGTGCCTGTGGTGCCACCATGAAGTTGAACCTTCGCCAACGCAAAGGAAATAGATGTGGCTGTATCTTCCACATGCTTCATCCTATGTGGATGAAACTTTACAGTCATGCTGACCATCTGACTCTGCACAGATTGATATGCTGATATGCTACAGTCACTGCGCCAAGTAAAAAGTATTCAGTTACTGAATACAGATTACATACCCTAAAACGTAATTTGTAAAGTATTCTGTTACATTACTCTCTGAGTAACGTATTCTGAATCAGCCCCTGTTTACTACAAAAGACACTAAAAACCTTTCAATAAAACCTGTCCAGAATGTTCCAGCTGACTGCATCACATCAATGTTATTATATTTAGAGAAACAGAAAAAAATGTAATGGTGACAGAATAATATATTTTTAAACAATGCAACCAAAGGTCATTTTACACACAGAAACAATGTTTGAATACATACATCAAACAGACCCATGTATAAAACTAGCTGACTGAAGCCACACAGTGCTACTTGCTAAATGTTAATCAGCCTCCGTTTTGGACGGAGTTAGCTAGCAGCTAACAGCTAACTAGTTCACTTATTCAAGTGACACTAACAGTGAACCTGCATCAAGACTGAGGAGCATTAACCATGCAGCACTTCATCCTCATCCTCAGACTCTGACCCCCATCAGTCCGGCTGCTCTGTCCTCTCTGTCCCCTGTGGCTGCAGCTTTCTGTCCAGTTTGCCAACATCAACCAAAAACTTTAGTTTTATTCTTCCAACTTCCTGATGAAACAATGTATCATATCTTCACACATTAGACAGGTGTCTGTTATGTGGACACATCTCTTTCCCACGCTTTTGTGCCTATCCCCCACGTGAACCACACCTTCCAGACTAATCAATGTATCATCTTCACATAGACCCCATATATATAGTTTGATGTTTGCCTCCTTTTACTCTGAGCACAATGAGTAGTCGACTGACCAAGCGTTTCTCTGTGGAAGAGGTTCTACATTATATACATGATAAAGAAATTGTTTGATGGCCCAGACTTAAGCAATAGAAGCCCATATCTGCCACTCCCAATAAAAGTGGTGATGTTATAAGAGAAGACTGATATGAAAGCTGAAATGATCCAGGACAAAACAAGTCTGAAATGCTGCAAATGTGATGCCTACACTCTAACAAATGAAGTGTTGGCTCAACTTAAAAAATTGATGTAACAATTTGCATGGATCTTTTTAAGTTGTTTCAACTTACCTAGTATTAAGTACAAGCCCGCAGGACTTCTCTAGTTAGGCCAACTCAATTACTTTAGTACCAGCAACATGTTTTGCCTTGTCATCTACATACTTAAGTTCAACCAACTTAATTTTAATTGCATCAAAATGACTCCTTTTAGTTATTTTTTTCCTTTAATTCTACTCAGAAATGTTTAATTTTTAACTACAAGACCTTATTTATCTAAGTCAGAATAAATCACACATTGAAATTCTGGTTTTATGATTTTATTTAGGGATGTCCCGATCCGATCACGTGATCGGAAATCGGGCCCGATTACGTGATTTCAGACTCGATCGGAATCGGACATTACCTCCCGATCAGGACTCGGATATATATTTATTAGGGCTCTCAAAGTTAATGCCTTTTGTGCAGGGTGGTTCTGTGTCTTGTAGTGTAGGGGTATGACAGTCGCTTTTGGCGCGACAGGTCCTGGGTTCGAGACCTCGATGTGCTGCGCGTGTGAAATCTCCCAGGGCGGCCACACACATGGCCACACACACACGTTTTGCCGTAATGAGTGCCTTTATAGAAAGTATTGGATCGGGACTCGGTATCAGCAGATACTCAAAATCAAATGACTCAGACTCGGACTCAAGGGCAAAAAAACCTGATCGGGACATCCCTAATTTTTTTATTCAATATATGTTGAGGTGTAGCTCATAAATTCAACAGTACACCTAATGCATAGTATACAATGTTGCAAATAACTGAAAAGTTTGATTAAACTTTAAGGACAGCTTAAATGTATAAACTCTCAACAGTGCAGTGTATGTGAACAATACATTCCAAAGAACAATAAAACATTTTCCTCTTTAATTTGAGGACAGCTAACATGTCTCCTCCTCACTTTTTTTTTAGCACTGCAGCTTATTTTTTAGCAACGTTACCTTAGGACTTGGTTTCAGATCATCCAACTCGAGGAGTATCTTTTGAAACACTATTTTTCAGTTGTTTTGGGTATCTAAGGTTAAGTTGACATTTGTTAGGACTTCTGTTCCCTCCAGGATGATCTTTGTCACGTGACAATCCTCATCAGTTCGCTTGAAATATCCTTGGCACCATCCTGGTCAGAATCAGTACAAATGTTTAAAGCCACAGCACCACAGTTATCTACCAAAAAAAAATCACATTATTGTCTACCACTGCGGCTCTGCTAGGGGAGAGAAGCTGTTCTGCTCTGCTCATGCGCAGGTCTGTAATAACCACACTCTGTCTCTGTATACTTAAAGTATAGTGGTGTCTGATTTACCTCCTCTTTAAAGAGATCCTCCTCCTTTTCCCTAAGGTACACCATTAAGCCACTGATGGCAACCTCATCACCTTTTTGTGAGTAACTTTATTTCATTTATTCATACCTTAGGAGGATGTTCTGCTGCCGCTTCTCTTAAGACATAATTTTTGAGGAGTAGTGGTCCAGCTTTCTTATGAATGTTGTTTCCAGGCTGACAGTGGTGATCTGTCTGAATTCCTGGTTTATCTGAAATTACACAAATAGGCAAAACATGCTAATTAATACAAATTACTGCAGCAACTACAACTTGTACAACAAGTTCTACATTTAATGTAAATGTTTTTGACTATTCAAGACAGGGCAGAAAATGCACACACTATGACTGAAAAATATTTGCAATAATATTTGCACATGCAGTTGTTAACAAAAAGGCACCACCATGACCACTCCTGTGGCGTCCACAATATTCACGTCACCAACCTTGCTGCTGTAATGGCTGTCTAATAATTGTGTGCTCAATCACCAACAGCCTGTAGCCATGAAGCTATTGCTGCTCAAGCACAAATGTTAAATACATTTGAAAGAAACAGCTAAAAACATATAAAGCTACTGAAAAACATTGCTAATTAATAGGCTACCTGCCACCATTATGCCTAATTACTACCATTACAGCTACCACTGCTGACCGACAAAAAGCATCTAGTGCTGTGTAAAATCATTTCTTGTACTGTGTGCTGATGCAGTTATCTGCTGTGAATAAAATTATTCAAAATTGTACTCACCAAGCTGTAAAGTTAGCAAAGTTTTCCCCATGTGTTGCTCTGCTCCTCCAGCTACTTCCAACAGACATGCAGTATCATCTGCTCAGAACAAACATGGCCGACCAGTTCAGGTTCATTGTTCATTCATTGTACTTGACACAGACTTTTTAAGTTGTACTAACTTAATATACCTCAATACTGAATTAAGCCAGAGATATCGGTTTAACAATAATGCATTATTGAGTTAAGACAACTTTTTTTAAATTTCCATTCAGACCAATTTATAAAATTAAGTTATCAACTCATTTTAATGTATACTCACAACAAACTCATTTTTTTAAGCTGAAAAGCTATACGGACTAACCCCATGAATCATTTCTTAGAGTGTATCTTTGCAAGGCCCACTCTGATCTGAGTGTCACGTGCCACTCATGTGCATGAATTCACATGCATGCACACACACATGCACACACACACACACACACAACTTCATGTTGAGTTTTGTCTTCGGTTTTTCCATTACATCTTTCAGTAATACATTTTCAGTGGCTATTTTTTATTTTCACTGCAGTTATTGTATGTCTAATTCTAATAATTCATGTTAAACACTACTTTGAGACATTGTTCACACCTAAAGAATATTGAAAAAAAATGTTGCGGCGAAAAATGGTTTTTGTGCTACTTTAAGAGCAGTTAAAACAGTCCAGTCAATTTTGGAACACTAAAGTAAGGGGCAGGACCTCAACAGCCTCAACAGATACAATTTTTTTTCAACAGTATATTTATTAATATTATTAATGTTTGTACATTATCAAAACACAAAACATTCAAATACATAGAAAAACCTAGCTTTGCCACACTAAAACATATTGAAATGACCAAACCCTGCGACTTAAGCAGAACGCTCGTTCAGTAGAATTTTCTTTCCATTTTACCTCCAGTGACCTGTAATTCCCTCACTCTTGCCCTGGTTTAAGCTTACTGACAAAAGTCTCTGCATCGCCAGGCTTGGGGAAGATGTGGGATTGTCCCTCGTGTGTCACCAGCAGCCGTGCCTGTGGTATCATGCAGCATTGAATCCCCATGACACGTAGCTGTTGTCTCACTGCATCAAATTCTTTTTGCTTCCTATGCACTCCCGTCGCCAGGTCCTCATATATCCTCACTTCAGGGCACGTGTTCTGTTTGGTTCTGGACATGCGCATCAAGTAATGCAGAGAGGCAGAGAGGTTTTACCACAGCATAGAGATGAATGTTGCCAACTTGGCGTCTCTCTCGCTACATTTGGTGACTTTCCAAATCTTTTTTTAATCAAAAGCAACTAGTGACTCTATCTGGTGACTGTTGGAGACTGACGTGAAATCATTCTGCAGTCACACCACTGTCCTCGACAAGCAGTGACCGTGAGCTCTTCCCCCGCCTCAAAACACTCACAGCCGGTCAGTCTGACTGTGAGTGTTTTGAACCTGCTGCGTGAAGCTACAGTCTGAAGCAGGTTCAGCTGCAGGTAGAGCAGAGAGACCCACAGCACTCTGCGTCCAATCGTGCGCAAATCTGCCGCTGGTCCCGTCAATGCTTACAGAGCAGGATGTAAACAGCATATTTCAATGGCAAAAATAAAAAGAAAACCACGGACATCAGTGCCGTTAGCTTAGCCTAGCGTAGTCATAGAGTTCAGGTTGTACAACTAGCATGTTGTTCTCTGTCTGACGGTGGGAGCATGTGCGCACGTGTCTCTGTGCGTGTTGTGGAAATATATGGTCAAACTTGGTCAAAATATATGTTTGTTTGCACATATGGTAAAAGTGTATGGTTGCTCATAGATCGAGACCTCTGACTGAGGCCATAAAGCATTCTGATGTTTAATGGTTAGTTTAGAAATTCGAACTGCAAACCCCTTAGTTGACCCAGAGATGAAAACACAAGCTTGCCAAAGAGACAAGATATACTCAAGGCCGTAACAGGAGGACCTGTGAGAATACACACACACACTCACATCAAAGATGTGAGTGGGAGAACTTCAATGTCTTTTAGTTTCGTATACGCCCTCCACCTTGTGATTATTGAATATGCATGTTTCACTGAAAAACATTACCTTTTATGCCTTTCTATGTAAATGTAACCACACCTTGTTGTCAGATTAATAAAACGAGCCTAATGCATGGGACGGACAGAATGCAAATGGTCAGCTGCAGGAGCAGATCGAGGGGTCTGTATTGAGCTGTGCATTCTCCCTTTATAAAGGCGAAACTGAAACTGATCAGTACTGGTTTTCATTCAATGTTCTGTGCATCGGGGACGGAGTCTGGGAATCCGGGGTGACCAGATCAGGTCACAACAATTTGGGGGCTCGTCCAGGGGATCAAAGGGCAAAAATCATCCTCAGATCCGTCAATTGAACACAGGGGCCGATTACGAACAGACAGAGGACACGTGGCGCCAACAATAAGGTAAGCAGACCTTTTATATCTGCATTGACTACTCTAAAATGTAACGTGTCCCGAGTCTTAGTAATAATCTGTCTGTAAAAGTAAAAAAGAACATTGACTGAATGAATTTAACTGTAAGTGAATGAATATGACTACAGTGAAATAACCGTAAGTGAATGAATTATGACTACGGTGAATGAGTAATGACTACAGCTGTTTAAGAGATAAGTAAATGATGCCTGCAGAGGAATAAGAGATTTTAAGAGAAAAAGGGGTAGCAGAAAATCCTGAGTGTGGCAACTCCACCGGTGCTCTGACGAGAGGCCGGAAAAGCTGGGTTTGAGGCCCGGGGCTTGAGGAACCCTAAATCACTACAAAAAAGAGAGAAAAAGGAACAAGACCAGGCAAAAACACATGGTATGACTGTTGGACTGACTGGAAACTGAAACAATGACCGCACTAGTTAGGCGGGAGTTGAAGTAAGTCTACAGGCTTCCAAATTACAGATATATAAGATTCTGGTGTCACGGACAGAGGCTAGTCTCGAATCCATTGGACTGAGTACCAGGGACACAGCGTGCCATATTTCTCAGTCGGCCAGAATCTAGAAAAGAAAGGAACTCTGAGACTCATAACTGTGAGTCGTCTGAGATAAAGACGACAAGACCAGAGAGTAGAGAATAAATAATGAAATAACTGTGAGCCGTTCTTACACTGGACGGCAAGACCAGAGAATAAGTCCTGTGAGTTCATGAAGCACCCCTAAAGAGAAACAAAGAGAAGTGAAGATACAGTACTGACACACACACAGAGCTCGCAGTATAAATGGGTAAAGCATGAGTGTGGAATGTGTATGAATGCCAGAGACGAGGTGAACTGAAGCAGCAGCACTGCTGGAAACCTTAATTGGTGTAAACGTAAAGCAGTGGCCTGTTGAAGTAGGTTCACTCACGGACTGGATTAGTGTTTTTGTTGTGCACATACTTTTGTATATATTTCTGATGTGAACATAGTTTGTGAACTTTTCTAACAACATAGTTTTGTTAATTCTTCTGAGCACAGTTTTGCAAATAACACATTATTATTAAGCTTTAGTTTTTAATTTTCACGTAATCACTTGACTGAGACTTTGATGACTGACGACATGGACGGAGAATTTAACAGAGACACTGTTGATGATGGGTGGGGTCCGAACAGCCCACTAAAAACAGTAGAAGCTCAACTGATTATTTTAGAGAAAGCGCTGCATCAGGCTTTTGACTCTAAAACCGCATCAGAAGAGATGACTCAGATGAGGGAGGCAGTCATTAATTTGTTGGGAGAAATAGGCCGTGGCATGAAAGATAGAGGTTGTTTACAGAAGGAGTTTTGGAGAAAGGAGGGTGAAGCGAAGGCAGAGAGGGAGAAGGCCAGGAAGAGTGCAGAGCAGTGTGGCTGGTCTAAGAAAGGGAGATTTAAGAGGGAGCAGGAAAGAGCAGAGGAAAAGAGAGCTCAGTGGGCGCGATGGGCTTTGATAGATCAGGGTGTAACTCACCTCATGACTGAGAAGCCCAAAACACAGGATGACAAAGCAGAAAAACATAAGGATCCCCCGCCGTATACACCACCCCCTCCTACTGCACCACCATCCTCTCATTCATCTGCTGGATTATATCCAGTTTTACAAATAACTCAAGGCACACTGGCCATAACAGACATGCCTGATTCCCCTGAGGTGTGGTCTGATGACAGCTCTCACACGTCCCAAGTGAGTAGTGTGTCTGCTTTACCCTCGGGAGTTAGCACCCGTGAAGGGCCTCCAGAGGCCCCTGACCTCTCACCTTTCCAGCTGCGAAAGGACAGAGAACCGAGCTGCGACAGAGCACTATGTGTTGCAGCTGAAGCCCCGCTGTCACACAGAATACAGACACCAGACATTGTGAACACAAAGCAGGGAGAAATAGACAAGGTGCAACAGTTGCAGGAAGAATTAAAGGAGTTGCGGGCTGCTATGGCTCAGGACTTAACACCACACACATACGCACACGCTAACCCCCAATTTGGAGACGCTACACTTCAGGTGGGAGGCGTGTGGAAAGATGGATCACAGGAAGGGAGGACAGCTGGAGTTCAGATGACACACCTTTCACTCAGGTCAGCACTGAAATAGGCAGAGCACTAAGGAATAAATATCCTCTGCCTGCTGGAGCCGCCGTTCCCACTTTGAAATGGGACCCCAAACAGAGTCCAAGAGAATATCTTAATCAAAGCAAAGACACATGGATCAAACACACCGGGTGCCACCCTGGTAACCCAGGCATTCAGAGGGTGTGGTACAGGACCGCCGTCCTAAACGGGGTTCCTGAGACTGTAAAAACTGCCATGGATAATAACCCAGACATGGCAGGGTGTGATTCCAGTGTGTGGGAGAGACATCTAGTACATCATTTGGCACGTGCCCAAGACGCAGCACAAGCTGACAGTAAGGATGTCCAGGATTTGCAGACACAATTATTGAAAATGCAATTGACTGAGGCCAGACAGAAGGCCAATGAAAAAAAGAAAGATAAAAATAATAAAGTCATGGTTGTCACTGAAAGCTCTGACGCACCTCCTGTCACACCTTGGGTGCCTCCACCACCTTATTCTCCTGATTATCAGCAGCCTACGGGGTCCTACAGGGGGTACGGATCAGGGAGGGGCAGATGGAGAGACAGGCGCGGAAGGGGTGGAACACTTAGGGGACAGCCGAGGGGAGACCCAAGTCGTGACCGCTGCTATTACTGTGAGGAGTTGGGACACTGGGCCAAAGACTGTCCACACAGACAGGGACAGTATGCCCGAGGACGTGCAGCGTCTGGTCCACGGAGGGCTTCCTCCCGCCCCCCAGGACCTCCATTCACTGGACAGTTTCCTGTTTCCGGCTGGGAACAGTGGGATTGTGACTTCTCACAACAATGACACACCCCACAGAGCAGCTCAGATTACATCGGCACGGCAGATCCGATGTTATCTATGCAAGTAGAGGATGAGACACTGCCTTTTCTGGTGGATACTGGCGCCACCTGTTCTACATTGTTTCAATCATCTTCTATGGAATTGTCCAGCAACTCTATCACTGTGATGGGCTTCTCTGGGGATAAACAGACTCTGCCTATAACCACTCCCATGACTGCTCAGTTGGGACATCAGACTGTTTCACACTGTTTTGTACACTCACCTCTTCTGCCTCTGAATATACTGGGGAGAGACTTGCTGATTAAGTTTGGAGCATCTATTTTGTGCGGCCCAGACGGGCTGACAGTGACACTGCCGGACGGCACCATGTTCCACTGTAATGTTGCAGACACAGGCGGACAATATCTGATGAGACCTGTGACTGACCCATGTGCTGACATCTACTGGGGCATGTTACATCCTGAAACTCCCCAGAACCCAGGAATCCTTTCTGCCTACCTGCAGTGGAAGCCCTGGATAGCGCAGGTCGAACCATATGTTTCTCCCCCTGACCCCCCTCATGTGACTCTATTTTATGACAGGCAGCAAACTGATTGGTACCATGAGAAGTTTGCGCACTCCCTAGAGGGACAGGACTGGTCTATTACAGTCCGAGACATTTTTGTGGCACCTGAGGGCGTGGCAGCCGGTGTGGACCTCACTCCAGAACAAATGTCTTGGTACATGATGAGTGACGAAGGGCATCCCCACGTCTCATTAGCTGTACATCCAAACCACCAGGCCAAAGAACTAGGTGGCATGGTTAAACGTGCCATGGGGCAATCAGACTGGCAACCCACACCTTTACCTCAAATCATGTATTCTCCATCTGCTAAAGCATACAAAATAACTGTTTCAACTATGAACACTGTCACTCTGGCACATGAACTGCTTGCTAGACATCATGGTAGAGAGAAAACTGATCATCCTCTGGCACAGGCTGTGATTGACAGCTTGCCACCACATTTATGGGCAGACGGTCCCACTGATGTGGGTCTGGTGGACTGTGAACCTGTGACGTTTCAGATTAACACACCAGGCCCTTTATGGATACCACAGTATCCACACAAGCCAGCAGCCGGAGCTGGCATTGCAGATACTATTCATGGACTCTTTGAAAATGGCGTGCTGGAACTCTCTCACTCAGACTGGAATACTCCCATCCTACCTGTAGAAAAGAAAGGGACAGGTAAATATCGCATGGCACATGATCTGAGGGACATTAACGCTGCACTGTCAACCCCCACGGTACCAGTTCCGAATCCATACGTGGCATTGGCCCAACTGGATCCTTCACAGAGCTGGTTCACCTGCATAGATTTAGCTAATGCTTTCTTTTGTCTCCCTCTGGCACCTGAATGCAGAGACATTTTCTCATTCACATATCAGGGAACGCAGTATCGCTACACCAGGCTACCTCAAGGTTTTGCGCTCTCCCCCGGTATTTTTAATCAGGTTTTGAAACAGATACTCAGTCACTGCACCCTCCCAGAAAACACTACACTCATTCAGTACGTTGATGACCTTCTTATCGCAGCTCCAACAGCAGCAATCTGCCTGGATGCCACGCAGGCTGTTTTGCAACATCTGGCCACAGCTGGTTTTAAGGTCAGCAAATCTAAACTCCAATTAGTCAGGAAACAAGTTGCTTTCTTAGGACGCATTGTTTCACAAAAGGGAGTCAGCATATCGCCTTCACACAAATCTACCATTTTGCATCATCCGCGTCCTGATAAAGTGAAGGACATGCTCTCATTTCTCGGTCTGACTGGCTACAGTAGAAACTTTGTTGCTAACTACACTGGCCTCACACAACCTCTCAGAGACCTTGTCAAAGAACATGGCATGCGTAATGTGTCAGCTCGCCTAAATTGGACGCAGGCCGCGGAACAAGCATTCATTACTCTTAAACAATCTTTGGCCTCTGCAGCAGAACTAGCCACCCCTGACTACACTTTACCTTTCTATTTGGATGTCTCTGGAACGGATGCCTGCATCAATGGCATCCTGTTCCAGAGAAAAGGGGGAGAGAGAGTAATACTGATGTACATTGGTGCCCCCCTGGACAACATGGAGAAAAGACACCCTCAGTGCACACAACACGCAGCAGGAATAGCTAAGCTAATTCAAAAAACCGCACACATGGTCATGGGACACCAGCTGTATGTACTGACAACACATAGTGTAGTGGCATACGTGAACTCAGAGACATTCACACTCACCTCATTGAGACAGAGGAGGTTGAGCAAGATTTTAGAAGCACCAAACATCACCTTCACACATGAGGGCATCAACATGGCAGACCAGATAGGAACAGGAGAGCCACACACATGTGTAGAGAGGGTAACCAGAGAAGAAAAAGTCAGAATGGATTTACAAGCCACACCTCTTTCACAGGCCAGAAATCTGTTCACAGATGGGTGCTGTTTTAGACATGACACAGAAGGACTCAGAGCAGCATACGCAGTTGTTGAAGACACAGGGGAAGAAATGAGAACACTGAAAGCAGAAAGATTAGAGGGACAGCAGTCAGCGCAGAGAGCCGAGGTGAGGGCAGTGATTGAGGCACTAAAGATAGGTCAAGGACAGGACATCAATGTTTTTACTGACTCAGCATATGCGGCAGGAGCAGTGCATGTGGAATTAGGGCAATGGCTGAGAGCAGGTTTTCTCACTGCAACTAACAAACCTATACGGCATGAGGCTGAGATGAGAGAGCTTGCTGAAGCTCTGTTGTTGCCTAGCAAAGTGGCTGTGATTAAGTGCAAAGGTCATGGAGCAGGAACTGACAGGGTCACAAGAGGAAACAATGCAGCAGATCAGGCAGCAAAACAGGCAGCAGGCTATGTTGAGCGAATGATTTTTATGTGTTCAGAAACAGACTTGCCTCCCCCTGTTGATTGGACTGATTTGATGCAATTGCAAAACAAAGCCTCTCCACAGGAAAAAACACTGTGGAAAGCTAGAGGGGCGACTGACACAGGAGGAGTATGGAGAGGGCCTGACGGACGCCCCATACTGCCACCTGGACTGAGACAGACTGCCATGGAAGAAGCACATGGGGTAGGCCATGTGGGGTGTCGTGACAAACTGTTATTAAATTTCTGATTAACACCTACATCCCTAGACTTGGTTTTCCGAAAAAAAAAAAAAAGAAGCATGCTTTTGGTACTGTTTATCATTCACAGTCTCAAGGAAAGGTGGAAAGGATGAATCAAACCTAAAACAAAAATTGGCTAAAATCTGTGCACAGACCAAATTTATATGGGTTCAAGTATTATCTATTGTATTGATGTTCTGGTAATAACGCCATATAATCTACACCCTATGAGCTTCTTACAGGTCGACAGTTTCCTGGACCAGCTGGCCGGCTGAGACTGAAGAAGCATGCAGTATGGTATTAATATAAACCATAATATAATGAATTTGAAGCTTTGGTGTTAGAATTTGTATTACAGGAGAAAGGAGAGATGGTGAGTCCAGAAGGAGCCACACACAGCCGAGTGGGTCCTCCTGAAGGTGATAAAAGGAAGTTGTCGGAGCCGAGGTGGACCGGTCCCTACCAAGTGACGGAACGCACCTCTCACGCGGTTCGGCTGAGAGGAAAGGGGGACACCTGGTATCACTGGAGCCAGTGCGCAGGCGCAGAGGAGCCTCAACGCTCTCTACAGGACGTCCAAACTGATCTGAGGGCACAGAAGTCTGAATCGGCTGATTCAGACACAGATCCTGTCACAAAAGGGGCAGAATAATCCCCTGACAGAGATCAAGGATCCCGGGTAGTCTAACCCCAGGGATCCGAAGAAAGAAGACACATCCTGAGGACGAGAGGACCAGAGAACCAGGCGGGGCGCTGGACGATGAGGCAGACGGACAGGAACACATACATGAACTGATAAAACACAATTTTGAACATTCTTACTGTAGGATAATTTTCATTACATTTGAGCTGTTAGGAGTATCTGGGGGCGGGAACGGTGAAAGACCGACCGATTAAAATACCCCCACATACTATGATGTATAACATGTATTTGTTTTCTTGTTGGGATAACCATATTAGGGTTGTTCATAATTTTTTGATCTATTGGTTACACTGCGAGTTCCCTGGACAGAGGTGTAATACTACATATTCATTTTTATATTAATCTTTATACTGTTCTACTTGTTACTTATATTATTCTTATATTATCCCATTGTTGGCAGAGGACTTGGAGGACGATCTGATTTTCAATGCAGGGATTTAAACTTTGCCATCACGTTTCGTTTTATGTACTCACATGATATGTTTTTTAATACACTACATTCTTCACAGAGTTTTTCTTTTTGCACCTTCATTTATGGTTTTGACACACATACACACACACCAGGTGTTTGGACATTTACTCACAGTGTTGTTACATATAGATGTCACTTTTACCCATAGTTTTGTTTGATTACACACAGTGTTTTCCTATTTGCTGATGTGACCGTTTGTTGTTTCTTTTTCCTTATTTTGTGTTGGACTCTTAGTAGAGTCCAAAAGGGGGAATTGTGGAAATATATGGTCAAACTTGGTCAAAATATATGTTTGTTTGCACATATGGTAAAAGTGTATGGTTGCTCATAGATCGAGACCTCTGACTGAGGCCATAAAGCATTCTGATGTTTAATGGTTAGTTTAGAAATTCGAACTGCAAACCCCTTAGTTGACCCAGAGATGAAAACACAAGCTTGCCAAAGAGACAAGATATACTCAAGGCCGTAACAGGAGGACCTGTGAGAATACACACACACACTCACATCAAAGATGTGAGTGGGAGAACTTCAATGTCTTTTAGTTTCGTATACGCCCTCCACCTTGTGATTATTGAATATGCATGTTTCACTGAAAAACATTACCTTTTATGCCTTTCTATGTAAATGTAACCACACCTTGTTGTCAGATTAATAAAACGAGCCTAATGCATGGGACGGACAGAATGCAAATGGTCAGCTGCAGGAGCAGATCGAGGGGTCTGTATTGAGCTGTGCATTCTCCCTTTATAAAGGCGAAACTGAAACTGATCAGTACTGGTTTTCATTCAATGTTCTGTGCATCGGGGACGGAGTCTGGGAATCCGGGGTGACCAGATCAGGTCACAACAGTGTACGTGCATCGTGCCTCTGTGTGCAGACAGCAGTGTTGAAATGTAAATGCACAACCATGCACACAGAAATGACATGCTGCTGTGCAAATAAGATAAATAACATGATAACATTGGTGCTGTGTAGTTTGGTTATTTCACCACTAGGGGGCAGATCAATTGAATCACAAAAATGCACTTGACTGAGAAGAAGAAGTTTTTGTTGTGTGAGAGATGTCGGTACGGTCTTGTGGTGCAGTAGTTATATCTTTTGTATACTCAGTGACTTTGTTAATCTCTCCTGCGTTCTCCTGAGCGGGGCAAATAAGCTTTTGCTCTATTACACCCGTGGTGGAGTGAGTGGTGTAACAATTTGGAGGACCCACTGAGATTATCTGCCCTGCGACTGGTACGAGAGAGTTTTTTTTGTAGCAAGCAGGCTAGCTAGCAAAAAGATGTCGGAGCACTGAGAAGATTTCCTGCTGGAAATAGAAAAGAAATTACTAGAACTAAACACCAGAGAACTTCAGCAAGGGTGTGAGTACTGCAATATTGCTGGAAAAGAGCAAGAGGACATTCCAAACAAGACTCATCGGGCGCTTGTTAAGCACATACAAACACACGTCGCTGGAGCAGCGTCCGGTTCGGGGACTACAGTACACTACACTACAGTACGCAGTGCAAAGAGAGGGATTCCATTAGTAACAGTTGCTGTGCTTCTGCTTCCAGTGGATTTAGAAAGGACTTCCGAATAAATGGCCATGTGGGTGAGTCAACTTCCAAAGACACTTTGAGCTTTAGCTGCCTAAAGCACCAGATTGAAAGTGGGCTAAGGAAAGGCTACCCGGACATGGAAATTGTGAAGGCAGTAATTCATGCTTCGTGAGTCCTGGACTGAAGCTTAGAAGCTACTTGGAGGGAAAAACTAATCTTGCCCTCATCACTCTCAGGCAAATATTAGGAGCCCATTATGCAGAAAAAGATGCAACTGTGTTATATCAACAACTGACAAAAGCTGTGCAGGGGCAGAATGAGACATGATTAGACTTTCTCATCAGGGTACTCGATCTACGCCAGAAGGTCTTGTTTGCATCTGAACGTGCCCAGTCTAGTCTGAAATATAACAGGGAACTTGTCCAGAGCCAGTGCTTTGAGTCCATTATGACAGGCTTGTCAAATGACAGAGCAGAGATGAGGCTCTATCTGCAAGATGAGGATAGTAGCCATGAGCTATTGTTACAGAAAATGCAGAGTGCACAGTACAATGAAAGGGAGAGGGCCCAGAAAATGAAAGCCACAAACAAGGCTACTCAGCGGACAGCCTTAAACTTAGTAAAACAGAGGGATGAAGAAGGTGACACACTAACCACACCTACCTTAATTAAACCAAGCAAACCAGTCAAGGAGACCCCCCTATATACAAAAATAGAGGAGAATAACATAGCAATTAGGGAACTGACAGGTCTGGTAGCTTCACTTCCGCAGTTCAGCGTGACAGGAAAATGGATGATAGGCAAAGCAGGGAACATGTGAATGTGCCAAGAAAAACAAGAAGGCGTTGTGTTGCTTGCCAGCAGGATAGGAAAGACTGTAACCATTGTTTTAAATGTGGTAGTGATACACATTGAGCAAAAGGCTGTAGAGTGGGAGGGTGTGACTGAGGGAACACACCTTAGAATCACAGTCCCACAATGACCTAACCTCTAAGCGTAATACTGCGGTCAAGCTTACAACATCACTTGTAAGGCAGAAAGTAGGGAAACAGTGCCCCACCTACCATTTAGCAGAGGTTAGAGGTGAAACAAATGTGATGCAAAAGGACCAACCTGCCCACTCGTTCAAATCCCACACAAAGAATAGCAAAGTGGCACGACTGATTGGTAAGAAGTGTCTTGTCTGGTGCAAAATGAATGGTGCCAAGACTCAAGCCTTGGTGAGTCATGGAAGTCCCAAAACTTACCTGAAGTACAAATCCACCCAGTGACTTGCTGAAAAAGGATGAAATGCTGGACTTGAGGGCTGCAAATGGTTCTGAAATCCCCTTTTTAGCCTGTGTGATCCTAAGGCTAAAACAGCAGGGTCTAACGAGATTTTAGTTCCAATGCTAGTCAGTCGGGACATAACATTGAGACCCATAATAGGTTTTAACGCGATTGAGGAGATCATGAATGGCAGAGACCAGAGCCAGGACAAGGAAAAAGTAGCTTTGCTAAGAAACTACCTCAGGCTAGGGAATGGAAAAGCGGAAGTACTGCTTAGCCTAATTCAGGGAGAGACAAATGAGAATATTAGCTACCCTGTCTGCACTGGACGCACATCAGTAGTAATCCCAGCAGGTCAGATGCAGTGTATCATTTGTTCAGTCAAAGCAGACCTCAAAAAGACAACAGGAATGCTGTTTGAACCTGAAGGAAACCATTCTGTAGATTAGGGGATTGAAATAAGCAGTCAGGTGATAGATGTTTTGTGCTCTGCCCGCAAAGCGAACATCTATGTGAGGAATACCACACAGCATGACATTGCAGTCCCAGGCAGATTGATAATAGGCAGGGTACAGAAGGTGGTGGAATACTACCCAGTGCACCTTGCAGAACACCAGGTTAACTCGGTGGTGGCAGACGGATGTGAGGTCACTATTAACCCAACCCCAGAAATGCCCCGGAGTAGTCCACAGGGTGAACCACTGGTGCATGTTGATCATTTAACCAGTGAACAGCAAAATATTGTTAGGCATGGTGTAACATACACAAATGTAGACGAAGTCGGAGGTGAAAACAAACTCAGTTCCTTTAATGCTAGCCAGGGTTTGGTACACGGGTGATCAGTCAGCATGGCAAAGGTACAAAAACAAAAGGCAAAACCATCAAAAATCCAAGCAGGGTCAAAACACTAGAGAATCCAAACACAGGGCTGAACACTGAAACACCAAAAAAAACTCACGAAAACCAACAGGCTGTAGCACGAGGAAGGGGAAGTCAAGACACCTGAGAGAGTGAATACAAAATAAAACAGGAAATAACTGGTAAAACTAGAACTAATGCAAACAAAAAAGGAACTACAAAATAAAAGTCCTGGCACAAACCATGACAGATGGATGGATGGAGGGTCTTCAGTCTGCACAAGAAGCAAAACAAATGAAGAACATTGTGTTTAACATGGGCAGACAGAAAATGAGGGTTTTTGTAATAAAACAAATCTGCATGTTGAAATCCAGGTAATTAAGACAATATGGGGGAAAATAGTAGTAATAATAGTAGAGAAATGTTACACTGCCAACATAGTGGCGGTCAGAGTGCCCTGGAGCCTCCAAACAGCTCTTCAGAAACAAACAGGTGACATCACAGAAGCTTCATCCATAGTTTTTACTGTCAATGGTCTTAACCCAGCCTTTAACTCACTCCAAGATTCAACAGGCTCTTCCTAAACAGTGAATCTTTTTTAAAAACAAACTTAAAGGGGAGTTTTTAATTATATAAAGAACCACATCTACCAGCAGGAAACACACTGGCAGAAAAAGTAGACACATGCAGGCTTACCAATACCAGGGTCACTGTGTGTTTAGACCCCATCTTTAGTATATAATAATATTTGTATTTAGAGGAAGTTATTAGTTACTGTGAACACTGGCTCTAATCACACCCTTTTAGATCTGTGTGAAAGTGTGCGTGTGTGTGTTACAGCTAGTGAGTTTCAGTCACTCTGAATGAGCACAAAGCCTGACTTACAGAGAAATGCAAAGAGAGAGAGAGTGAGAGGCACAAAACTACAAGGAGACAGAAAACACAGTTTATGACATGAATAACTAGTATGAACTGGGCTGATGAGAGAGGAGGAGAGGTCAGAGGGTGAAAGGGGGATTTGAGGTGAACTGCTCAGTGGATTATGTTTGTGCCCCCCGACAGTGAAGGCCTATAGCAGCATAGCTGTGCTAAAAGTTAAGATTTTATCACCCCATGACACCTGTTCTACCCATGTCGTGACTGTACCTTTACCAAGAAACAAAACAAAAACATGCTGTAGCTCCTTCTTTCAGCTAAATGTCACAGAGTTTCCAAATAATCTGGTTTGAAAAGTAGCCAAACTTTGAAGACATGTCAAAACAAAATGGTGTGTATCACCATCAGCAATCTAACGGACACAAAAACAAGACGCTTTCTCTTCAGTCTGAACATGTACTGATGACAGATGATCAGTTTGACGGATTAAACTTGTCAACAAAGTGATCAAATGAAAGTTAAAATGGATGGATGGATGGATGGATGGATGGATGGAGGTTCTTCAGTCTGCACAAGAAGCAAAACAAATGTTGTTTGTCTTTAACGTGGGCAGACAGAAAATGAGGGTTTTTGTAATGAAACAAGTCTGCACGTTGAAATTCAGGTAATTAAGACAATATGAAATAATAGTAGATCTAAAAGCAGCTGGTACAGTGCAGCTCTGATTTCTAGCAATTTGGAGAAATGTATTAGATAATGAGACAGTCGTTAGACACAGCCTACACAGTAAACCAGACCTACACAGGTCAGTATGGAAACATTTAGAGCTATTGTTTGTGAGTTTCACACAGACACGTCTTCAAGAGGACTCTACAAGTCCAGATGCTTTGGTTCTGTTGTTTCTACAAGACCTGGGTCACTGTGGGTGTTTAGACACCATCTATAGTATATAATAATATATGTATTTAGAGGAAGTTATTAGTTACTGTGAACACTGGCTCTAAAAACACCCTTCCAGATCTGTGTGACAGAAGCTTAGCCTGAGTTATTAAGTGTCCACCTGCCATATCAACATCTTTCTAATATTTAACAAGATTGATTTATCAATAATATAATATAATATAATAATATAATGGGTCATGAACAATGAGCAGCAAGGTCCCTGGCCGAGCAGATTCTTCTTTGAATCAGGACTGTCCTGCTTGCTCAGGGGTTCAGGCTCTGGGTTTCTATAAAGCACCTAGAGACAAGACTGATTGTACAAGGTGCTGTACAAACAAAACTGAACTGAATGATTGGCTGTCTGAGCTGTCACTCAGGGCTGAAGGGAACCTCCCACGCTGCATATAAGTCAGCTGTGAGGGATGCAGAGAGGTTAGATCCTGCTGCACCTGCACCACCATTTCTGCTCCGCTCTGACCGGGAGAATCTACAAAGATGACAGTGAGTATCCCTCATCATTGACCTCTGTGTGTGATTAGTCAGCTGACAGCTGGGGCTTGTTCACTTTCATGCAGACAGAGACAGAATCTCTCATCTTGTAACTCTGCTTGTGCCTGTGATCCAGGTTTTCTGAAGTTTGATTCACTGTGCTGATGCTTCACATTTCCCTGAATAATAATAAGTGGATCTTGTAAAATGTTTGTATTACTGCACAATAACACACTGTGTCCTCACACAGGGCGTCACCATCAGTAACTGGTCCTTCAAGGAGGGACAGACGATGACCATCACTGGATTTGTCAAATCCAATGCCACATAGTGAGACCATGAGAGCAAAGATTGAACAAAGCAATGACTTTATAGAACAATCAATATCATCTGACTCAGTGACTCCACATCTGTGCTAAACTATGAGACAAATGAGACACAACTCTGTGAACTGACCTTTAAGCTGAGACTGAATTAAGTTTAACTTTTCTTGCATTCATTTGTTGTCTTTATTGTATGTAATTATATTACTACAACTGTCTGTTAGCGACATAGATTGTTATTATTATTAGGAAAAACATTCTTAAATAATGAAATTATGAAACAGAATCAGGAGTTTCACAGAACAGATATGATTCTGTTTAAATATTAAGTATGAGATAGTAACTTATTAAACTTTGATCCTCTCAGCTATGAAATATGCTGTCATTACATCACATTATCTGACTCACTATCATCCATGAGGGCCACATTGTTTACATCCATGCTGACACTCACTGCTTTGTGTGTCTGTGCAGCTTTGTGGTGAACATTATTTCCAACAACGATGACATCGCTCTGCACATCAACCCTCGCTTTAGTGCACGCTGTGATGAAAACAAGGTGGCCGTCAACAGCTTTAAGGGGGGAGTGTGGGGTCTGGTGCTCCAGCTGGGCAATCCCTTCACCCAGGGGAAGGATTTCAAGGTGTGTGTTTGTGTTTTTTTTCAGTGTGATCTCTGCTGGAGTTTATGTGTCACCCCCTCATCTTTGTCTTTCAGATCGTCATTAAGTTCACCCCTGATGGGTTCCAGGGGACTGTGCAAGACAACCCATTCACCTTCCCAAACCGCCTGGAAGAAGACAAATACACCCTACTCCGTGTCGATGGAGGCGCGCGTGTCCGAAGCATTGAGATCAAGTAAATTTCAAACAATCTGAGGGAATGTTTTTCTATTATTACTTTGCTGTAAACAGGTTGTGTGTTGGTCAAATTCCTGAATACACACAGTGCCAGCTTATCAGACATTATGCAAAACTTCAGCCTCTAAGGCGACTAAAAACATTCCAGATCTGTAACTTTAATGTTGTAACTGCTGAACATCTATCAAAATGATGTACAACTATAACATTATACTAAGAGTAATTAAATAAGATACTGCTGTGTTGTTGCAACCAAATAAATTCTTTCACATCACCTTCACTCTGCAGCTGTTACTTTTTATGAATATATGTTCAAACGTGTTGTTAAACTGTACAATTGCAGTTTAAAGAGAAAAGTAGGTGGGCCTCTTTGTTTCACTCTCTGTTGCCATGGTGAATGATGGTATCCATTGATGATGGCTTTTTATTTTCATGGTGCACACACACTTGACTCAGAGTCAACACACTCAGAGACGAATAACACACAGATCCACTGCACTGAAACCACTGAACCTGCTTCATGAAACTGACACACACACACACACACACACTCACTGTTGTACACACAGTGGTGGAGGAAGTATTGAAGCTTTGTACTTAAGTAAAAGTGCAACACCCCATTAAAATATATTCTTAAGTAAAAGTAGAAGTGCTATATATATATATAGCTGGTGGTGGACTTCAGGAAGCACCAGACACTCCCAAACCCGGTCAGCATCAAGGGTACCAACGTGGACATTGTGGACAGCTACAAATACCTGGGTGTCCACATTGACCACAAACTGGACTGGTCCACAAACGCAGAGGCAATATACAGGAAGGGACAGAGTCGCCTGTATCTACTTAGGAGACTCAGGTCCTTTAACGTCTGCCAGACCATGCTGCAGATGTTTTACCACTCGGTGGTCTCCAGCGCCATCTTCTACGCTGTAGTGTGCTGGGGCAGCAGGATGAAGACGGCCGACACCAACAGACTCAACAAGCTCATTAGGAAGGCTGGCTCGGTACTGGGAGTGGAGCTGGAGTCTGTGGTGGAGGTGACGGAGAGGAGGATACTGAGGAAACTCCTCAGTATTCGTAACAACACGTCTCACCCCCTGCATGACACACTGCTGTCCTACAGGAGCACATTCAGCGGTAGACTGAGACTACCGAGGAGCAGCACAGAACGCCACAGGAGGTCCTTCCTGCCAGTGGCCATCAGACTGTATAACTCCTCCCCTTTCTGTAGGGAGAAGAGCTAGATAATCATGTCAGGCATCACTGTCATTCCCTCCACTGGTCTATATTTATTTGTTTACTTAGCACCTTATATCTCCATATCTGTATCCATGTATCATATATTGTACTCATACTGCATACTGTACTCTTATTTGGACTCTATTTGCACTCTTACTCTGTATTTAATGTAACTTGATACCTCTGGCACAAGAATTTCCTTCGGGATTAATAAAGTTTTATCTTATCTTATCTTATCTTATATCAACAATCCTACTTAAGTAAAACTCTAAAGTACTCTTAAATGTACTTAAAGTATTACCTAAAGTTGTTTCTTAATATCTAGGTGGAGCATGTTTATAAAGAATGCAGATGTAGCTCCTGGAAATATTTCTGCCCACAATTAAAACTGACAATATGTAGTTAAATGGAATTTTCAGTACAGACATCTTTGAAATGTACCCAGAACCAGTCATGGACCACTGGTCCAGTCTGAGTGTCATGAGGCAGACACAGAGGCTGCCAAATGCATGAAGGAGGTTGAAGTTACACAGTGTAGTTAGGTCAGAGAAACGGTCTTTAGCACTACAAGGATTCAGGAGAAACTGAATTCTAAGTTCTCATCGTTCTGTTCACAGTCCCACTGATGATTCTTGCCACCGTTTCCTGTCAGCGTATTAATTTGGCCGCCATGTTCCATTTTGTCAAAACCAAAACTAGTTATTCACAGGCCCATAACAAATCATGGATCATAACAAATTTGGGGCAGTTTGGCCACTAGAGGGCGATGTAATTGTGTTGTGAATCATTGGAATGCTAGAGACTGTTTCTCTGACTTAACTAAACTAAGTTACTGCAGTTACTTCAGCCTCTTTTGCTGCTTGGACATCTCATTGCTGCTTGCAGCTATATTTTACAAATCATATTCACATGTCAAAATATAACCTTCCAAATGTACACTTTCTTCTAATTATGTGTTTTTTCTAGTAAATATATAACTTTAATCTAGTAAAGTGAGATCACACTCCTGCAGACTCTTTATTTCACTTGTTGGCTCACTGATAAATAAATGATTTCTGTTATTTCTGACTGTTGAATTCAACCCACAGACCCACAGACTCAAATTCCTTACTGTACTGTACAAACAAATGTGTAATTTCCCACGTTGGCCGCTAGGTGTCACTATCTACAACAACCAGCTGAAACTTTGGGTCACATATCTGGCTACAAAATAAGATTTTCTTCTGTGTGAGTGAAATATGAATAAATATTCTGATATTTTCCATCAGAATATAAATTTCTCATTTTTGAGGCCTCAGAGAGCGAGCAGTTACATTCCTACAGAAGCCTTCGGGGAGAGCTCCGAGAGAAAGGGGCATGTGTTTACTTTTGAAATCTGTCTGACTCACTGAGTTTTCAAAATCTCCTACCCTACCTTTAAAAGGTAGTTTGTCAACAGTCACTGGGCTAAAACAGCAGATCAGTTTCATAAAACTTCCCTGCCAGGATCAGATTATCATCAATACTCGCTCCTTCTTTCAACTGAATTCCAAGTTTTCAACTAACCTGGTCATGAAAAACAAGACTGTGGTGGAGAAATGCCACACTGGTTAAAGCTCAAAAAAGTCTGCAGACAGGCAGAACGCAGATGGAGAAAAACTCCAGGTTCATTATAACGTTTACAAAGAGAGCCTACATAACAACAACCAGGAACTGAAAAATGCAAGACAATTGTATTTTTCAGAGATTATCAATTGACATGTCAAGACAAAAAAAAACTCCACTTTGAATGCATGATCTGAAACAAGAATTAATTGATTAACTGTAGAGCTTAGAAACCGAAAAACAGTTGATTGAGGAGTATGATTTGTATGCATTAGAAAAGCACGTGTAAGGCAGTACTCCAGTGGGTCCATCTTTATATTTACAGTCTGAATGAACTGATGTAAAATCCCTCTACTCTTATCATGAGTCCTGCCTGATTGAGATGATCTGTCTTCGTCCATAGTTTCTACTGTCAATGGTCTTAACCCAGACGTTAACTCACTCCAAGATTCAATAGGCTCTTCCCAAACAGTGAATGAACCCACACACTCATAGCCACCCCCTCTATCTGGTTCTATCCTGTGGCCTCAGAAACTGAACATCTGACCTGTCTTCTGTCTGAGTCTTTTGTCTTAACAAACTTCACATCGTGCTGCGTTAACAGGACATATTTTGTTACCTTCTGTCAAGGTGAGTCTTTTAATTATATAAAGAATCACATCTGCCAGCTTCCTTCATGTATTTCCTCGTTCTTCAGCTGCATGTCACAGTTTTCAGGAAACACACTGGCAAAAAAAGACTAGAGTTTAGTTCTGGGTAACACACAGAATAGACCATTGGTATTGGTATACTGCCTAATAAGGTGAAAGCTTCAATTCCTTACATTTTATAGGTTGTGAGTCAGATCTGGGGGTGACCAGACAGGGGAAGACAGGAGAAGAGAGAAGTCATAGGAGGGGGTCGGTCATAAACTGGGCTGCAGATACACAGAAAAACACAGGGGGTTTTTGACCACATTGGACCCACTTTGATTATGTGATACCTCATAAAACATAAACACTTATAAAGATCAACACTATTAAGTAATAATTGCTTATAGATACAAAAATGTAGTTACACAAACACCCTGTGTGTGTGTGAGAGAGAGAGAGGGAGAGACAGCTAGTGTGTTTCAGTCACTCTCACTGAGCACAAAGGACCACTTACCTGCAAAGAGAAAGAGAGAGAGGCACAGTTTATGACATGAATAACTAGTATGAACTGGGCTGATGAGAATAGAGAATAGAGGAGAGGTCAGAGGGTGAGAGGGAGATTTGAGGGGAACTGCTCAGTGGATCATGTTTGAGCCCCCCGAGAGTGTAGGCCTAGAGCAGCATAGCTGTGCTAAAAGTTACGAATTTATCGGCCCTGGCATACCTGAGGCTGAGGCCATGTCGACATGCGATTTCTAGCGATTTTGACAAATGTATTAGATAATGAGCCAGTCTTTAGACAAGGCCGACACAGTCAGCCAGACCTAGACATGTAAGAGTGGAAACATCTTCAACGTCTCACACAGACCCACCCACTGAGCTCCTCCACCACAGATAAACCAACATGTTTATGGCAGGTTCTTCTTTGAATTAGGACTGTCCACATGTACTCAAAGAGAAACACCTCCTTCTCTGAACTCTTTTAGGAGGTAAAACACCATCCTCACAGGACTCGTTTAAGGTCATATAATTAAAATGGACTCCGTTATCGGTTAAACATTTATTTCCTTTGTATTAGTCACTTCAGTATTCAGCCGATTTGTTTTGTTTTGTTTCTTTGAATATGCTAAGATAAGGCACTTTATGTAAAACAACAGTAACAAAACAACTTTTGTGTTTTCATGTTTTAGTTTATTGCAGCTTGAGCCGGGTCCTGCTTGTGGCTGTGATCCAGGTTTTCTGATGTTTGAGTCACTGTGCTGATGCTTCACATTTCCCTGAAGCTGTAAGAATAAGGGGATCTTGTAAAATGTTTGTGTTACTGCACAATAACACACTGTGTCCTCACACAGGGAATGGTCATCAAAAACATGGCCTTCAAGGAGGGACAGATGCT
Source organism: Parambassis ranga (assembly GCF_900634625.1). Taxonomy (NCBI): domain Eukaryota; kingdom Metazoa; phylum Chordata; class Actinopteri; family Ambassidae; genus Parambassis; species Parambassis ranga. Next base: position 13,830,777 of record NC_041029.1, read on the forward strand.
GACCATCAGTGGAGTCTCTGACCCCAATCCCTCAGAGATGTAAGTTAGAACAAAGTGTTTAAAAAACCTTTAAGTCCTCTGACTCAGTGACTCCACATCTATGCTAAACTAGACAAATGAGACACAACTCTTTGAACCAGATCTTAAGGGCATCTTGTATATGAAATTATTTATAAGGACAACTTCTTTCACGTGCAAGAGTTTTTGCATCTTTCCATAACTTATTAACCTTTTCATTAATAACACTATTTTCCAGGGACCTCCATGTTTATTGTATCTCATTATATTACCACAGCTGATGTCATCATGAGGAACTGTCTGTTTGTGACATAGAATCACATTTTTGTTGATTAGGAAAAACATGAATAATTAAGTTATGAAACAGGAGTTTAACACAACAGATATAGTATGACTGTTTTAAATGTCTGTGCAGCTTTGCGATGACCATTGGTCCCAATCAGGATGACATCGCGCTGCAGATCAGTGTTCGCTTTAGCACGAATGCGGAAGAGAATGTGGTGATCTTCAACAGCCGTAAAGGAAATGACTGTGGTCAGGAGATCAAGGAGGACAATCCCTTCACCCCGGGTGAAGGGATTGTGTCACCATCAGTCCATACGACAACCAGCTGAAACAAAATGTTTTGGGTCACATATATCTGGCTACAATCTTCTTCTGTGTGAGTGAATTATGAATAAATATTCTGATATTTTCCATCAGAATATTTTCTCCTTTTTGAGGCCTCAGCTGGAGGAATGTTTGCACAAACAGATTTATGATCATAAATGACCATAAACGAGTTCCTGTGACCAAAAACATGAGATCAGATGAATGCATCCAGAGGCAAAGAATGAGATCACAGCATGGTGTTAGAGACTGGTGAGCATTAGAGTAATGTAATCTGATGAAACAGAGGGTAATATATGTGTGTGTGTGTGTGTGTGAGAGAGAGAGAGAGAGAGAGAGAGAGGGACAGAGAGAGAGAGCAGTTGCGTTCACACATAGGTCTGATTGACCCTAACCCTAACCCACGCTTTTGTGCCTATCCCCCACGTGAACCACACCTTCCAGACTAATCCCTTGCACTCCTTTTACTCTGAGCACAATGAGTAGGCGACTGACCAAACGGTTCTCTGTCGAAGAGGTTCTACATTATATACATGATAAAGTTTGATGGCCCAGACTTAAGCAATAGAAGCCCATATCTGCCACTCCCAAAAAAAAGTGGTGATGTTATAAGAGAAGACTGATATGAAAGCTGAAATGATCCAGTAATTACAATTATATTCTGTTTCTGTGCCAGTCACTATTCTATGTAAAAAGCATTAAGGACAAAACAAGCCTGAGATGCTGCAAATGATGCCTATTTTGGTGTCACATGCCACTCATGTGCATGAATACACACACACACACACCTGCTGCCACTCCTTCTTTCAGCTAAATGTCACAGAGTTAATTAATGGTCATGAAGAAGAAGACTGTTGTTTGAAAGGTAGCCACACCTTGATGGACGGACACAAAAATGAGATGCTTTCTCTTCAGCCTGAACAGATACTAATTTTTAGTAGCAGTATATTTATTAATATTTGTACATTATCAAAACATTAAAAAAACATGTGCATAGTGTAAGTGTATAGATCCTCTTTAATATACATTCCATTTATCTGACAGTATTGCTGCAAACATCCTCACACTCCAAAACATAGGTCTGGCAACTGTATACACTCAATATCCTCTTGCCACTCAATATCCTCTTGCCTCAAATCTATATTTCTCCCACATTTCTTCAAAGAGTCTCTGTTTACCTTTTAGTATATGTGTTATTTTTTCCAGAGGTAATGTAGTCTACAATTCTTTAATCCAATTAATAAGTAATGGTTTTCGATGACAATGCAATAACTCTCTTTGCAAGTTTGCAACTTCGTATCCATGTCTATTCTGAGTGTATGTTGGTTGTATGTTGAAATGTAATCACACACAGCAGCACAGATAATGTGAAGATATTTTTACAGAAGAAAACCGTTAGACACTAAAACTAATTTTAAAAAGTATCAAATCCCAAAGTTGAAAGTTGGGCAAGAAGTGTGCTTTTTAAGTGTCCACCTGCCATATCAACATCTTTCTAATATTGAACAAGATTGATTTATCAATAAGGGTTATGACCCTTCTTGCTTGAGAGTTAAAAGCCAATGGTGCTTTTGAATGGTGCTATATAAATAAACATTGCCTTGCCTTAAGCCCGTCAGACATTAATCAGCAAAAAACCAACACATCAAAATACAAACATGTTGTAGCCTGTGCATAATGAGTACATGTGTTATAATAATCACAGCTTCCTGTATTTAAAAACCACAGTAAGGGATCTTCAGTCCTTTCCACTAGATGGCAGTATTTTCAGCCTTATGAACCTTAAAAGGTCAACAAGCTGATTCAAATCTGAAAAGCCTGTCCTCGAACTTTTTTATTTTTCCAAAGCGAGGTTTACCTTTTAAATATAAATTATTATCAATTGATCATTCTATCCTATTGAACATTTAAGAGCATAAGCATATTGAATTATGGATAAAACTGTGTTTTGTGGGGTCACAGTGACCTTTGACCTCCAAACTGTAATCAGTTCAGACATCCTTGAATGGAGTTTTTTCTAAAACACTTCACTATCAATATATGGTAATACATCAATAAGAGCACCAATCCAGGGCTTCAATATTAATACTTTATCTACATTTGGCTGCTTTTACTTGTAATGTTATGCTATGTCAAAAAGTAAACAGACACCATGTGCTGGTTGTCTTTAGCTGTAAAGGTGTAAATCTTCATGCTGCAGTCTACGAGATCTGCTGCTGATGATTGTTTACATTATTGGTTGATTGTCCATGATTTATCAAACAATGTATTCTGACATTTGATGGACAAACCATGGTGCACACACATAATTACAATGCCAAAATTTCAGACTAACGCATGAATAAGTTAAAGTTTTAGGACATGTAAACAAGTCAGTATGTGATCTAAAAATGTCTGCTTGGCTGCTTCAAGGAAATTTATTTGAGCCTCAGACGGTTTTCTTCGAAGTTTCAGTGCTGCAGGTGCGGTCCCAGAGGTGCAGACAGAGCGGGGAAGCAGCTCTCTAAAGACGTCGAGTTTAGAAACACCCGGAAACTGAAAGACCTGCAGAGCTCCAGTGATAACCGACGTTCACGGTGTGCTGACTTCACATGGAGTTATTTTAGATGTTCTTAGAAAACTGAGACTCAAACAACAGGAAAAAAACCCTCCGAGGCTTTTTTATGTTCATCTCACGCTTCATTTAATTTTGAATGCAGTCAAAATATGTGAGAATATTAATGAAAGCAAAGCAGCAAACACACAAAATAAAATGCAAAGGAGACGATCCGTTTGGCAACAAAGATGAGAAATTAAGCAGATCATTGATTATGTACATGTGATTTAGATCAAAAAAAAGATGCATCCGTCCTTCACGGTCACTTCATCTGAAAAAAGAAAAAGAAAATCATTTGTATTTTTTGGGATCATTTAGCAACATTTCTCTAAAACTCTGTCACAGACAGATTCATGTCACCATCTGAGATGTTTTTGTTTTATTGCTGCATTCAAACAGACAAACAGAGGAACTCTAAATCATGCTGTTCAATTGTTCAATTGATTAATTTGTAGATTCATCACTAACAAACTCAGACCTCTGAGCATTTTAGAGTCGTTCTATCTCGTCTGTGAAGAAGACGGGAATAAAGCCCACAGGTGAGCAGCTCAGAGTTCCTTTAAAGTTTTATTGTTTAGGTGAAAATGCAGGAAAAAGTCCTGCATGTTTACCTTGACCAGGCTGAATATCATGCTATAGGAGAGAGAGAATATGAAGAGGAATATGAAGGTGGAGGTCGTTAACCACAGGCTGCTCAGCTCATCTTCATCAGTGGAACCGTCTGTGCAGCTCAGAGCAAAAGCTATGTTGGTCTCTGAGGGTGAAGTTAAGAAGAGGAGGTATAGCGGATTAGATGTGTGCTTCTTCATTTTGTGGTGCAGTGTTTTCATTCATGTACACATGTAACCAAAGTGTCTCCATGCAACATTTATTGGGAACACTCAGCACACGTCAAGCAGTCAGACAACATGACACAGACACATTAAAACACAACATGATGACAAAGAAAACACTTTTTTTGTACAATCACAATGACTGATGGAGGGTTTTCATGTCAGGAAATACACACAGAGACACAACAACATATCACCACAAAATACAACATGGAAAGCTGAATCTACTTTGGGTTGTTGTCACAGTAACAGGCATTATCACCTTTGCTCGATGCTCCACCTGGTATTGTCGTGAGGTTTTCGTCATCAAACCTGATGTTGCAGCTGAACGTAGTGCTCTGCTCCCACAGCTCCTTGGTGGTGGTGTAAACACTTGTAACTAAGTAGCCAGTTTTGGATTCGTTTGGCTGAGCAGGAAAGTTGATGCCTTCATGGGTTGACACGTCCTGCCCTTTCCTCATTTGCCAGTAGATGGAGAAATTCTGCAGCACTGAACTGGAGACCAGACACACCAGAGTAACCTCTGATAATTTGTCTGTATTTTGGCGCACATGCACGGCCACGTTTGTGTCTTTCACATCTGAAAGAGAGACTCAGTTTAGCAGAGAACAAAAAACAGTGTAACAGTCATTCAGTGTTTTTATTGTGGATACGTACCCCTGCTGAAAGTCTCAGAAACTTGTTTAAAACCTTCAGCAGAACAGGACACTGAGTTGACGCTCTGCCACTCATTGTAGCTGCGAGTCAGTTTGCTGGTTTTGCTGTACATCACTGGGCTCTCTGTGGCGCCTTTTAATATATTGCTTCCACCCATGTTCCAGGTGATTTTAGCTGCAGATACAAAAGCTTCATCTTCTCCAGTGATGACACACTCCAACTCTGCCATCTGATTGTTGATAACGTCCACAGGACTTGGCAGGTTCAGTTTGACAGGCTTTTTTTCTGAAGGACGAGAGGATTCACAATAATCTCTGTGACATGTTTAAAAAGAAACTACACACTTTAGAAGCACATTGGTCTGAAGGTCAAAAGTCTGACAGCTGACTCAACAGATGCTGCTTAAACTCCTACTTTTACATTTTCCACATGATTGTCATGGACCTCATAGCTTAGACAGACATTCTACATATATTTAAATCTATACCATACTTTGCTACATGTTTTTTTCCCCTCAGAAATGAGTAACTTAGTAAGAATTATTCATAAAATATATTAAAAAAAGAAAGAAAATTTTTAAAACACTACCAAAAGCTGACAGCCTACAGCACCATTTCTGCGCTACAGAAAATCAACATTGTTTCTTTTTATTGGTAAAAAAAATCCCTTCAAACATGTACATTCATTACACTGCTAGCTTCAGCTGGTAAACATCTGCCATATTTCCCAATAAATGGAACATTTTATACAAACACCTTACAGAGTAACATACCTTTACTCAATGTCACATTTTTGTTTCCTCCAGGATGAGTCACAGAACAAGCGTACTCGGCGAATGAATTCCAGTCAGATTTCATCACATTGATCACACTGACTCCTGTAAATTTATCGTTGTTGCTCTGAACTGAAACAAACTGTTCAGCATGTTTGTTCCCTCCACGAGTCCACTCAAAAGTAACGCTGTCTGGACTGAAGTCACGCGCAAGACAGCCAAGACTGATCTTATCTGATGCAGAGTCACACTGAACCAAAGGGTACACCGTTGGTCCGACAGTCGTCCCTGTGAAAGAAGAGGAAGTTAAAGTACATAAATACCCTCACATTCTGCGTGTTTAAAAATACAAACAGATGATTCTTTCTCAACCTCACAATTCAAAATGTTTCAATAAACACTTTTAAAAATAAACTGAGTATTTCTGGGTCTCTTTCTCTCTCTCAGAAATGTATTTTTATTTTACAGTAAACTCAACTCAAGAAATACCTGCACACATCAGGCTTTTACACAGTAACTTGTTCTTAATTCAGCGATCATTTCCTTAAATAATAAAGTTATATAAATTCATGTTTCCTACATCTTATCCAGGCTGTTGTTTAACTGAACTGTGTACAGTGTCTGTAACTCCATGTAAAATAAATACACGGCACATTAAATAAGTTTAAAAGCTGCGTTCAATGATGATGTTTCATAAAGTTTGTGTTTTTAAAGAAACAGCAGCACTGAAAACATCTGATCACCTCTGCTTTATCCACTCTGACCTGATCATTATAACTTTTAATACATGAGCTGAACTTCTCCACCATCAGAAAACACATTTAAAATAAAAGGATAAACCAGTTATCACAAATATAACGTAGAAATGTGGCTTACCTGAGGTCACTGTGACTTTAGTCCCGCTGCCCCAGACATCAAAAGCATCACAGTGATACATCTCCATTCAGTGGCTGAACAAAAACTCAGAGCACCTGAAAAAACACCAAAAACCCCGACAGATGTTAGAAATGCACAGAAATCCTGCTGAGTTTAATGTCCTGCTGTCAAACTGTAATAATATTTTCTGTTGGTTCTCTGTCATTTCTTAAATTTAAGATCATGCAGGTCTGTGCACACACTGGATCTTTAAACTGTTATTTAACTGACTTATAAACACTGAACTGCTCATTAAACAAAGGTAAACACAACACATACTCATCCTACAGACAGAAGTGTTGTTTCAGTCATTTTAAAACCCAAAGAATGAAGAAGTGATCAGAAGACTGGCTTTAGGTTTTTGTATGGGTGTTTATCACAGTGACCCCCAGCCATCCATCACTGTGACAAACACCATTACAAAAACCACACAGTGTTTGCTGCTCTTAAAGACACAAATACACAACACAAAGCTAAATGACAAAACCATATTTAAGGAGCTGGAACATTTACTATGAAGACATGTGCTCATAATAAATAATTTAGAGTATGATAAGATCTTTTATTAATTTAGAATTTGTCAAATTTCAAATGCCTCCAAAAACTAATGGACGTTACACAGTTAAAAACCTTTTTAATCTGTAAAAACAACCTAAGTGCTCAAATTATCACAACTATATTGTATAATGAAGAAACACAAAATAAAATACATTTAGCTCCTCAGTAGTTTAATCTCTCATAATTCTACATATATCTGTTTACTGACATAGATTTAACTAAATCAGTGAAAAATAAAGAACAAATCTGAATGGCTGCTTCTGGCACTCTGACTCAATAAAACAAAGTGATCCAGGAGTGCACACACATGCACAGACAGCTGTTTAAAGCGGGCTCTGCACAGAGCAGACAAACCGGGATTCCTCTTCCTCGCTCAGACATCGTTCAAACCTGGTCCTCTCGTACTTTATCCAGCAGATCTTCATACACACTGCTGTTGGATTTCTATACTAGACGCTGAGGCTCAGACCCAGGAGTCGTATAACAAATGCATATTGTTGATTAACCATAATCATGATGAAAATAGCTTGACACCATTCAAAGTGCAGATTAAACCCGGAAACCAATCATTTCCAGTCATTAACAGTTATTGTTAAATATGCTGCTAAACTAAAACTGGAACATTATGTTTATGAACAAGTTGAAGGGTTAATTACAAAATGACGGAGCTGCACAGCCCTCTGTCGGCAGACGCGGCTAATGCAGTTAGCATGCTAGTACCGCTCAGCAAAACCGGAAGTGATGATTTCTTAACGCTGTGTTGTCTGAATCATGTCTCACAAGGTGCGTGAAGGTTGTCTCACAGGTTGAGCATTTAAAACATTGTTTTTAATCAATTTAAACACCGTGTCAGCGAGCTAATGCACAAAACACTAGCAGCTCAGCTTTCTACCTGGTTGGGCGGGACTTTTGTTTCTTAACCAATCAAAAGGCTGCATTTTATAACTAGCCAATGAGAACCGAATGAAAGTAACCAGCTTTGATTGACTACTAGTTAAACAGATTATGTTAAACTGATATTACTATAGCGTGAGCATGGTAATCAGTCTATAGAGGCGGCTCTGACCCTTCTTGTAGAGGGCTTCAGTGTTCTCAGTCCAATCCAGTTTATTGTCCAAAATCACTCCCAGGTATTTATAATCCTCCATAATGTCCACACTCTGACCACTGATGGAAACCAGACCACAACCAGACACACACACACAGGAAATTAGTGTAAATATATCAAACTTTTGTCTTTAACACAGCAATTAAATGTTTTTATGTTGCCTGGGCATGGGAAAAACTCAGAGGGTAAGTCGTTAAACCGTGGCTGATTTATGGTAGACATTACCACTTTTGGGCTAAGCAGCTCTAGTTTGAGCAATATTTCCCTTAATCCAGGCAGACGCATTTGATATTGTGTGACAACATATCTGCTCTCATTCATCCAGGTCATAGTAATTTCCAAGACTTTATATCGAGGCAGAACTGAGTCCAGTTGCCTCATTTTAAACTCTTGGAAATTGTGTGACAACTTCTTTTAGAAACGCCAAACACCGCGCTGAGATTGTCACCTTGAGTTCAGGTGCCAATGTGTTCACTTCCAGCAGCTGTTGGAAGGTGGTACCCAGGTCAGCATCCTTATGTGAGAGGTAGATGCTGGGTGATTTAAGATCAAGCTCCCGGAGATGACGATGATGTCATTATTTATACGCAGTACGCTGGGCTTAACAATTCTTCTCAATGTAATCATGTACAGCCTGACAAGATCACAAAATACACTAAGCATGTCTCCTGTTTCCATCTGAAAGTATTTGTTCACCGTTTTCTTTTAATAAGGGGCAAAGAAAGTACATGTACAAAATGTTTGCTTTGTCACTGTACATCCATCATTCAGAGTCTGGTAAACAGCCTTGTAATCACTCTGACATTTTGCTGAGTGGGCAAACCAGTTATAAGTTTCTATTATAATGTATTCTAAATTGCTGGCAAGATGCTGCATGGCCTTATTAGCTACAATGTCCAAAGAATGACAAACGTAGCGAATAAGATGTAGGCTTGGCTGCAGTTGTTTAAGGAGGGTAAAAACAGAGTGACTTTTCCCTACACTTGCTCCGTCTGTTGCTATTCCCACCATGTTTTTGATTTCCAGGCCACACTCTCATAGAAAAGCAACGATTGCATCTGTTATTCCATTAGCGTTAGCATTCAGAAGCTCTACAAGTCCCAGACAGCAACTGACAAATGTACTGTGTGTTTGTCCTGAACATGTTACTGATCGATACTTGGCACATATACACAGGAGCCTGTTCACTGAAATGTCAGTGGTTTAATCCAGAAACAGTGACTATGGATTCTCTGAAATGTGGCACCAGAACCTACTTTATCAACGCAGTACACTTGGTCCTGTGCATTTTGAATGTCCCCACCTCATCTTGAAAAATATCAGACAGCTCGTCCACACCACCTATTGCAGTGTGACAGGTGACGTAAGTCGCAATCCTTAGCTTACTTTCTGTATTGCAATACTTGCAGCGAGCTTTGGAGTCATCTTCTGGGACACGGGCGATCCACATTTGTAGTTCTGGATCAGTCTCCCATTCCTTCCTGTATGTCTTCTGTATTTTCCCCACTGTGGCATTTTGCTAATTGCTAGCGACAATATTGACAGGGAAGACCGCAGCAGGGTTTTATTTTTTTGCCATAAAATGACAACTGGAATATTTTCTAAAAACCTGCCAGATGCTGTGAAAAGCAGCAAATTTTAAGAACCCGCCCAATGCTATTTTTTTCCAGCCCAACGTGTTTAAAAGAAGCCCAATTGGGTGGAAACCTGCCCAATCTGGTAACACTGTTTATAAGAGGAACAGTTTGCATAGACCGCCCTCTACAGGCTCAACATAGAACAACACATTTGTATAAGAAAAGCAGGATCAAAGCAGCAAACACAAGTTGTTGTGTTGTGTGATTCTCATTGTGAGACCTTCATGTAAACTGTGTGTAACAGCCACAGTGGGTGTGTGTATTTTATTTAGGTGGCGCTGCGCTTAGTTTTGTGTGACAGACAAGTTAGAAGAAGAAAAGAGAAGAAGAAAAGAGATCAAAGACAAGAGACTGACGTTAAGCTGACGGTGAAAGTTGTGGAAATGTGGACCTTATTTTATTATTTGTTCTATTTTGTCCTCGGATAAGTACCGTCCATTATTATTTGATTCCTGTTGCACGCAGCCAACGAGGTATGTTTTGTTTAATGTCTGTTTATTGATTTATTTACGTTTGTATTGATCATGCCCCTAAATTAATAATGTATTTGTCTTTATTTTAGTTTTCACAGTGATTCATTAAAGTCATCAGTAAAAGGATACCGCTTGTGTCTGCATGTGCATCGTGGAATTATACTGTGTGTTCAAATGTCTTTGTTAGATGGTGATGTTTTTATTTTCAGCTCAGGTCAAAGTCAAATCAAACAATAATTCCTGCTCAGGATCCATCCACACAACAAACACAAGAGCTGCAGGTTTTTGTACAGCTGTTCAACCATCTTCAGTCACTGTGAGTCTCTGGCACAGTAATACACAGCAGAGTCTTCGGTCTGCAGGCTGCTCATCTGCAGATACACCTGCTGTTTGTTGTTGTCTCTGGAGATGCTGAACCGGCCTTGGACTGACTGAGAGTAGAATTTTTCGCTACTATCACCATAAATAAATGCAATCCACTCCGGCCCTTTTCCAGCAGCCTGTCTGATCCAGTTCATCCAAGAGCCACGAAAGTTAAATCCAGACCCTGTACAGGTGAGTGTGTGTGAGTCTCCTGGTCTTTTCAGCACTGGTTCAGACTCAGTCAGTGTTTGACCCTCAGTACCTGCAGACATGGAAACAGCTGGTTAACTGCAGTCATTCTGTCAGGAAGTCAGAAATCAGTGGTTGTCCTTACCAGCACAGTGAAGTGATAAAATGAGACAGAGGAAGAAATAATGAGGTCTGATCATTGTGAAAGCCGTTTGTCTCTGCAGTCAGTGATGAAGTCTCTGTCCGTCACTCTGTGACACCTTTGTAAAGATGGAGCTGATCAGAGTTTTGCATTGACTCCTCCTAAAACACAAACACACCACATTTCACACAGCTGTCATCACTCAGCAACGTCTTTCTTCCTGTTTGTCTCATTCAATCATTCATTATTGATTTATTGATGTAATGTCATATGTGTCTGTTGAGGTATGTCTTTGACAGCAGGACAGAAATGACTTCATCTTCAGGATGTTGCTGGAATATTCACCCAACATAACATGGGAGTGAGTGAAAGGAGGGAGTGGTGTTCTCTGCACGTGGAGGTGATCTTATAAGAACTGTAGGTGCCATCACAATGAATCACTCACCAAATGAAACAAAGATCACGACTGTTGTTGTATAAATTAAGTATGTGGAGGACTTACTGTGGACAGAGGAAAACAAAAATATATCTAGGAAAATAAAGCTCCAACCTTCATGACCTCGTCGTTTGACCTCTGAATGTGTTTCTGAGAGATCTTCTTCATGGGATAAATTCTGTGTACAAACATAGCTCTCACTGACCAAACATTATGAGTCATTTCTGTTAAAGCACATGTTGATGGAAGCTTTAAGAAACAGGAAGTGATGAACCACAACATCAGCTGCTGCTTTAAGACTGTAAATGTGTGTGTCTGTGTGTGTCAGTGTTTTCCCAAGCGGCAATCTTCGGGGCTCAAAGTTGAAGCCCATGCGGAAGTGTCAAAACTTGTAATTCACGCCGCCTCCCACCGAGCCTCAAAACGGTTTTTACTGTCAATGTGTTTTCCAAATTCTTCTGCTGCCACCTTCAGGTGTTCATAAAAAGGTTTTCTGTGGAGTTTTTGTACAGCCTCTCTGATCACTTTAAACACTGTGAGTCTCTGGCACAGTAATACACAGCAGAGTCTTCAGGCTGCAGGTTGTTCAGTCTCAGATGCACCATGCTGTTGCTGTTGTCTCTGGTGAATGTATTCATCCCTGCACACTGTTAGAATACTCAGTTTTACTTGCATCGCTGGTTTTCCTGCAGCTTGTCTGATCCAGTACATACAACAACAGCCAAAAACAAATCCAGATCTGGGCAGAGTGAGTGTGTTCATCATCCTTAGGCTGCACGTCTGACCTCTGATGCTCCACACAGAGAACCAGAGCGCTCAGCAGGACACAAGTACACTGCACACACTCAAGATTTGCATCAGGACGTCAGGAGGAGGGAGGGGCTCATGTCCTGACACTGATTCTCTGTGATGAGGAAATGTGCTGTGTGGATAACATGCTGGCTGTTTGTACAGTGTCCTGTTGCTTCATGTTACTCTTGCAGTAATAAGAAGGTTCTTTGATGATCATGTGATGCAAAGCTGCGAAGTCAACATGTCTGTTGTGGAAACAATTTAAGATCCATGTGTTGGACACTTTGGGGATGAGAGGGTATCAAGGTGAAGAAGGAGTCCTACTGATCCCACAGACCCCTCCCTGATGTGTTTTTCTGAGTGTCTATTTTGAAGGGATACTCCATGTCAGACCCAGGACATGGTGGAGGGATTATATCTATCAACTGGCATCAGAACCTCTCTCATTCTCCTGGTGAGCTGGTGGAGGTGGAGTTCTGTGTTTTCCTTCTTAGGCTGCTGTCATTATGACCTGACCTCAGAAAAGTGGAATAAAATGGATGAATGGTAAAATAATCAAGTGATCACAGTCCTACAGTCAAATGAGTCCAGGTTACTCTGTCTGATTAGGAACAACAAATAAAATCTGTTAAATCTGCTACTATGAAACATTTACAGTGCTTCTCTGACAGGAAACAGAAGACAGATGGATGCTGGAGAGTTTCTGTGAGTTGATCAGTGAAGTGAGAGCGCCTCCTCTGGTGGCTTCATGTCACAAGTGTTCAGGCACTGAGGGGTTTTTGTTCAGCTCTGCTGATGCTTTATGTCTCTGTGAGTATCTGGCACAGTAATACACAGCAGAGTCTGCTGTGAACTCCACAGTCTGAGCTCAGCTCTTTATAGCTGAGTAACAAAGGAGGACACTGAGTTTGCATCCATGCAGATGTCCAGTCTTTATAGGAGGCTGTGAGGACGTCCACTTTGCATAGAGAAGGACACAATGGCCAAGACAACACACTTCAGTCAGTCACCATCTGTGATTGTTGTTTCTGTGTGTTTTCTTTATTGGAGGTTCTGATGATCTTCTGATGGTTGGATGAGAACATTATTGAACTAAACTGCTGCAGAAAAGCTCTTATTTGTATGAAAAACATCCAAAAGAGGAAAAGTCACAAACCACAACCTCCCTGCTGCTTTCACACAGTGTTTCCTGTCCTGCACCTGGGTGCAGCTGACTACAACTGAGATGGTGCTGTTACCTCTGAGGGTGTTTTTCTTCACCATCTTGTTCTGGCTGTAAAGAACATTTTCAGAGAGGCCACATGGTGGCAGTCAGGGCAAAATCAATAAATATGTACAGGTGATGTGACCATCAAGAAACATGCCGACCACATGTTTAGATGATGTGCAGTGTTGAAAAACATCAAGTGATCTGCCAATGAGACGAGGTGATCGTGGTGGTGTGTGACTGAGGAAGATCATTTCTTTGAGCTGTTTGTGTGCAGACAGACACACAAAGTGATCGTCTACATCCTTATGATCTGCTCTAAAGCAGCAACAATGATCCATGCACGGAGGTTTGAACTGTTAGTCTGAAACAGGCACATTTTCACTAGTTTATCCCTCACTTTGATTCATTATGGACACTCAATCAATAATGTAATCAATTATCAGCTGCAGATATAGCAGCACTAAGATTTACACCTTTACAACTAGAACAGACTGCAGAATCTTCTGCTGTCAGCCTGCTGATCTGAAGGTACCTCCATGTCCACAAGTCCATCAGCTGTTCAGTCTCACATCAACACACACATACTTCACAACAGTTGTGTTGTTGTCTCATCACAGTGTGATTGTGCTACCAGTGTTTATTTTGTATTGTTAATGATGTTCAGATAAACTCACAGTGAATGACCTCTGGAGAAACAAAGGGTTTAACAAGGGTTCAAATATCCAAAAGGATAGGGAAGAAATCAGTGAGAAGATGCTGAGAATCGGACCAAGATGCAGACTGAGGCTGAACTGGGGGCAGAGGAAAACACAGGTACAAACCTACAAACATGGACACAGAGGTAATCACCAGTCCTGTGAGGAAACACAGGAAATCCAGATCTCTGATACTGTAATTATAATAATACTCGTAACTTTATTTATATAGCACTTTTTTTAATCACAGTTTATAAGTGCTGTACAATAAAATCAAAACAGGAACAACAGTGAGTGGTTAAACTACCATCCAGTGAAATTCATATTGCTGGGCAACCAAACTAATAAGACAGGAATTGCACAAGGTAAGTCAATAAAAAAGTCAATAAAACAATTTAAACTTTTAAAAGTAAAAAAAAATAAAAATAGGCCTGTAAGATAAAACCAGGGTAATAGTATAAAGCAATAAAACTATAATAAACTGCAATAATGTAAAACAATGAATGAATAGATAAATAAACAGGGTGAGGCCATTTATTGCTGTACTATAGTCCTCTTTGTCACTCAGGAGAGGACAAGGAGGACATCTCCACACAGAGACACACTCACACAAAGGAGGAAGAGGAGAAAGAGAGAGCGAGAGAGGAAGAAAGAATGAAAGGATGTCTGAGCATGTGTGTCCAAAGAAATCTTGAGTAAATGGATGAAAGCTCATCCAGCTCCACCCTCCAGTTCCAAATATGGTCACTTCAGTCTCCATTACTCTTAAAGCACCTGTTGATGGAAAAAACAATAAGTGATGAACCACATCAGCTGCTGCTTTAAGAATGTAAATGTGTGTGTCTGTGTGTGTCAGTTTCTAAATTCTTCTGCTGCCACCTTCAGGTGTTCATAAAAAGTTTTTCTGTGGAGTTTTTGTATAGCCTCTCTGATCACTTTAAACACTGTGTGTCTCTGGCACAGTAATACACAGCAGAGTCTTCAGGCTGCACGTTCTGTCCGTTCAGAGTCACTCTGTTGTTGGAAGAGTCCACGTCGATGCTGAACTTGTTCTTTAGTAAATCTTTGTTGGATGAATCTCCTGTATAACTCCATCCAATCCACTCCAGTCCTTTCTCTGCAGGTTGTCTGATCCAAGCTGTTGCATAGCTGCTAACAGAATAAGAGGCCTGACAGGTGATGGTCAGACTCTGACCTGGCTGCACAGTCACAGAGGCTGGCTGTGTCAGCTGTTCACACTTCACACCTGTAAAAAAGAAGAAACTATTTGGTCAGAAATGATGAAGTGCACAAAAAGCTGCTGACTGTGATGAATCCAAAGAGACTCACAGGATCCAGCTGCTAACAGCAGCAGCAGAGCAGCAGAGAACATGTTGAGTCTGACACACTGTGAGCTTCACTGACACTCTGGTGTTTTTATAGCTGCACAAATGTGGCCCAGTTTGCATAGAATGAATCAAAGCATCACTGTGGCTCTAAGTGGAGTCAGAGCACCTCTGCTTTGTGTCTGTTACTCATCATACTGCAGCACTTATTGGAACATTTCTGCACTCACAGCAGCTCTTTCTAAATGTGTGGAGGTGACTAAGATCTTTACACAGTGATGGCTGCTGGAAGACATTCATTAAAACAAAACTGGCAACAAGCTTCAAGCACCAAGTATGTAACATCACGAGCCACATTTCATGTGTGTTCACATCTGAATGTGTTTGTTCAATACAATAAATTGACTTTTTTCAGAATTCTGTATCAGCTTGACTCAGACCTGAATTTTAACACCCATGTAAAAGCCATTACTAAGTCTGCCTATTACCACCTGAAAAACATTGCTAGGATCAAGGGCTTTCTGTCCCAACAAGACACAGAAAAACCTATCCATGCATTCATTTTCAGTAGGCAAGATTATTGCAATGGCATCCTCACAGGTCTTTGCAAAACATCAGTCAGGCAGCTGCAGCTGGTCCAAAATGCTGCTGCTAGAGTTCTGAGTAAATGGACCACAGGAAAATAGACCACATCACACCGGTCCTCAAATCACTGCACTGGCTTCCTGTGAGTCAAAGGATACATTTTAAAACTTTACTCTTAGTCTACAAAGCACTGAATGGTCTTGGACCAAAATACATCCTGGGCTTGCTGGTTCCCTATGAAGCATCCAGACCCCTGAGATCATCAGGGATGGGCCTACTGTGTGTACCCAGGGTCAGGACCAAACAGAGTGAAGCAGGATTCAGTTACTCTGCCCCTCACCTCACCTCACCAACAAACTCAACAAGCTCATTAGGAAGGCTGGCTCGGTGCTGGGAGTGGAGCTGGAGTCTGTGGTGGTAAGTAAGTCAGTATTCGTAACAACACGTCTCACCCCCTGCACGACACACTGCTGTCCTACAGGAGCACATTCAGCGGTAGACTGAGACTACCGAGGAGCAGCACAGAACGCCACAGGAGGTCCTTCCTGCCAGTGGCCATCAGACTGTATAACTCCTCCCCTTTCTGTAGGGAGAAGCGCTAGATAATCATGTCATGCATCACTGTCATTCCCTCCACTTGTCTATATTTATGTTTACTTAGCACCTTACATCTCCATATTTGTATCCATGTATCATATATTGTGCTCATACTGCGTACTGTACTCTTTTTTGGATTATAGTGACACTTATACTTATACTCTGTACTTAACTGCATTTATTGTGACTTGATACCTCTGGCACAAGAATTTCCTTTGGGATTAATAAAGTTTTATCTTATCTTATCTTATCTTATCTTACCTGTGGAACAACCTTCCTGAATACCTGACTTAATTTAAGTCAGGCCTGAAAACCTTCCTGTTTACTGCAGCGTTCTCTTAGATCCTCTAACTGAACTCTTCTCATTTAATCGTCCTCATTTAATTTGATGTTTTTTATGATTTTAACTTCCTTCTTAATTTAATATTTTAAAACATTTTTTCTTTGTGATGTAAAGCACTCTGAATTGCCTTGTGTATGAATGGTGCTATATAAATAAACATTGCCTTGCCTTGAGCCCGTCAGACATTAATCAGCAAAAAAAAACACATCAAAATACAAACAGCCTGTAGCCTGTAGCCTGTGCATAATGGGTACATGTGTTATAATAATCAGAGCTTCCTGTATTTAAAAACCACAGTAAGGGATCTTCAGTCCTTTCCACTAGATGGCAGTATTTACAGCCTTATGAACCTTAAAACGTCAACAAGCTGATTCAAGTCTGAAAAGCCTGTCCTCGAACTTTTCCAAAGTGAGGTTTACCATTTATATATAAATTATTATCAATTGATCATTCTATCCTATTGAACATTTAAAAACATAAGCATATTGAATTATGGATAAAACTGTGTTTTGTGGGGTCACAGTGACCTATGACCTCCAAACTGTAATCAGTTCAGACTACCTTGAATGGAGTTTTTTCTAAAACACTTCACTATCAATACATGGTAATATATAAATAAGAGCACCAATCCAGGGCTTCAATATTAATACTTTAACTACATTTGGCTGCTTTTACTTGTAATGTTATGCAAAAAAAGTAAACAGACACCATGTGCCGGCTGTCTTTAGCTGTAAAGGTGTAAATCTTCATGCTGCAGTCTACGAGATCTGCTACTGATGATTGTTTACATTATTGGTTGATTGTCCATGATTTATCAATCAATGTATTCTGACATTTGATGGACAAACCATGGTGCACACACATAATTACAATGCCAAAATTTCAGACTAACACATGAATAAGTTAAAGTTTTAGGACATGTAAACAAGTCAGTATGTGATCTAAAAATGTCTGCTTGGCTGCTTCAAGGAAATTTATTTGAGCCTCAGACGGTTTTCTTCGAAGTTTCGGTGCTGCAGGTGCGGTCCCAGAGGTGCAGACAGAGCGGGGAAGCAGCTCTCTAAAGACGTCGAGTTTAGAAACACCCGGAAACTGAAAGACCTGCAGAGCTCCAGTGATAACCGACGTTCACGGTGTGCTGACTTCACATGGAGTTATTTTAGATGTTCTTAGAGAACTGAGACTCAAACAACAAGAAAAAACCCTCCGAGGCTTTTTTATGTTCATCTCACGATTCATTTAATTTTGAATGCAGTCAAAATATGTGAGAATATTAATGAAAGCAAAGCAGCAAACACACAAAATACAATGCAAAGGAGACGATCCGTTTCTCAACAAAGATGAGAAATTAAGCAGATCATTGATTATGTACATGTGATTTAGATCAAAAAAAAGATGCATCCGTCCTTCACGGTCACTTCATCTGAAAAAAGAAAAATAAAATCATTTGTATTTTTTTGGATCATTTAGCAACATTTCTCTAAAACTCTGTCACAGACAGATTCATGTCACCATCTGAGATGTTTTTGTTTCATTGCTGTATTCAAACAGACAAACAGAGGAACTCTAAATCATGCCGTTCAATTGTTCAGTTGATTAATTTGTAGATTGTAACTTGAGGATAATTTCTCTAATTTTAAAAGCATTACAAAGTATTCATCACTAACTCAGACCTCTGAGCACTTTAGAGTCATTCTATCTCGTCTGTGAAGAAGACAGGAATAAAGCCCACAGGTGAGCAGCTCAGAGTTCCTTTAAAGTTTTATTGTTTAGGTGAGCGGGCTTTGTTTTTTTGTAAAATGCAGAAAAAAGTCCTGCATGTTTACCTTGACCAGGCTGAATATCATGCTATAGGAGAGAGAGAATATGAAGAGGAATATGAAGGTGGAGGTCGTTAACCACAGGCTGCTCAGCTCATCTTCATCAGTGGACCCGTCTGTGCAGCTCGGAGCAAAAGCTATGTTGGACTCTGAGGGTGAAGTTAAGAAGAGGAGGTATAGCAGATTAGATGTGTGCTTCTTCATTTTGTGGTGCAGTGTTTTCATTCATGTACACATGTAACCAAAGTGTCTCCATGCAACATTTATTGGGAACACTCAGCACACGTCAGACAACATGACACAGACACATGAAAACACAACAGGATGACAAAGAAAACACTTTTTTGTACAATCACAATGACTGATGGAGGGTTTCCATGTCAGGAAATACACACAGAGACACAACAACACATCACCACAAAATACAACATGGAAAGCTGAATCTACTTTGGTGTTACTTTGTTGTCACAGTAACAGGCATTATCACCTTTGCTCGACGCTCCACCTGATATTGTCGCGAGGTTTTCGTCATCAAACCTGATGTGGCAGCTGAACGTAGTGCTCTGCTCCCACAGCTCCTTGGTGGTGGTGTAAACACTTGTAACTAAGTAGCCAGTTTTGGATTCGTTTGGCTGAGCAGGAAAGTTGATGCCTTCATGGGTTGACACGTCCTGTCCTTTCTGTATTTGCCAGTAGATGGAGAAATTCTGCAGCACGGAACTGGAGACCAGACACACCAGAGTAACCTCTGATAATTTGTCTGTATTTTGGCGCACGTGCACGGCCACGTTTGTGTCTTTCACATCTGAAAGAGAGACTCAGTTTAGCAGAGAACAAAAAACAGTGTAACAGTCATTCAGTGTTTTTATTGTGGATACGTACCCCTGCTGAAAGTCTCAGAAACTTGTTTAAAACCTTCAGCAGAACAGGACACTGAGTTGACGCTCTGCCACTCATTGTAGCTGCGAGTCAGTTTGCTGGTTTTGCTGTACATCACTGGGCTCTCTGTGGCGCCTTTTAATATATTGCTTCCATCCATGTTCCAGGTGATTTTAGCTGCAGATACAAAAGCTTTATCGTCTCCAGTGATGACACACTCCAACTCTGCCATCTGATTGTTGATAACGTCCACAGGACTTGGCAGGTTCAGTTTGACAGGCGTTTTTTCTGAAGGACGAGAGGATTCACAATAATCTCTGTGACATGTTTAAAAGGAAACTACACACTTTAGAAGCACATTGGTCTGAAGGTCAAAAGTCTGACAGCTGACTCAACAGATGCTGCTTAAACTCCTACTTTTACATTTTCCACATGATTGTCATGGACCTCATAGCTTAGACAGACATTCTACATATATTTAAATCTATACCATACTTTGCTAATAAAATATATTAAAAATGTATTCCTCCAAAATGTACAAATTTGCTAAAATAATTTCTTTTTCAAGAATGTGTTAATTTTAAAACACTACCAAAAGCTGACAGCCTACAGCACCGTTTTCTGCTCTACAGACAATCAACGTTGTTGCTTTTTATTGGTAAAAAATCCCTTCAAACATACATTCATCACACTGCTAGCTTCAGCTAGTAAACATCTGCCATATTTCCCAATAAATGGAACATACCTTTACTCAATGTCACAATTCTGTTTCCCCCAGGATGAGTCACAGAACAAGCGTACTCGGCGAATGAATTCCAGTCAGATTTCATCACATTGATCACACTGACTCCTGTAAATTTATCGTTGTTGCTCTGAACTGAAACAAACTGTTCAACATGTTTGTTCCCTCCACGAGTCCACTCAAAAGTAACGCTGTCTGGACTGAAGTCACGCGCAAGACAGCCAAGACTGATCTTATCTGATGCAGAGTCACACTGAACCAAAGGGTACACCGTTGGTCCGACAGTCGTCCCTGTGAAAGAAGAGGAAGTTAAAGTACATAAATACACTCACATTCTGCATGTTTAAAAATACAAACAGATGATTCTTTCTCAACCTCACAATTCAAAATGTTTCAATAAACACTTTTAAAAATAAACTGAGTATTTCTGGGTCTCTTTACAACAGAAATGTATTTTTATTTTACAGTAAACTGAACTCAAGAAATACCTGCACACATCAGGCTTTTACACAGTAACTTGTTCTTAATTCAGCGACCATCTCCTTAAATAATAAAGTTATATAAATCAATGTTTCCTACGTCTTATCCAGGCTGTTGTTTAACTGAACTGTGTACAATGTCTGTAACTCCATGTTTCATAAAGTTTGTGTTTTTAAAGAAACAGCAGCACTGAAAACATCTGATCACCTCTGCTTTATCCACTCTGACCTGATCATTATAACTTTTAATACATGAGCTGAACTTCTCCAACATCAGAAAACACATTTAAAATAAAAGAATAAACCAGTTATCACAAATATAACGTAGAAATGTGGCTTACCTGAGGTCACTGTGACTTTAGTCCCACTGCCCCAGACATTCCACCAGCCAACCCCCAGCCAGCCATCACTGTGACAAACACCAATACAAAAACCACACAGTGTTTGCTGCTCTTAAAGACACAAATACACAACACAAAGCTAAATGACAAAACCATATTTAAGGAGCTGGAACATTTACTATGAAGACATGTGCTCATAATAAATAATTTAGAGTATGACAAGATCTTTTATTGATTAAGAATTTGTCAAATTTCTAATGCCTCCCAAAAACGGAGGTTACACAGTTAAAAACCTTTTTAATAATTTAAACAAACCAAGTGCTTACATTATTACAACTATATTTTATAATGGAGAAACACAAAATAAAATACATTTAGCTCCTCAGTAGTTTAATCTCTCATAATTCTACATATATCTGTTTTCTGACTCTAATTTAACTAAATCAGTAAAAAATAAAGAACAAATATAAAAGGCTTACCGCTCTGAATGGCTGCTTCTGGCACTCTGACTCAATGAAACAAAGTGATCCAGGAGTGCACACACATGCACAGACAGCTGTTTAAAGCGGGCTCTGCACAGAGCAGACAAACCGGGATTCCTCTTCCTCGCTCAGACATCGTTCAAACCTGGTCCTCTCGTACTTTATCCAGCAGATCTTCAGACACACTGCTGTTGGATTTCTATACTAGACGCTGAGGCTCAGACGAAGGAGTCTTACAACAAATACTGCATATTGTTGATTAACCAAAATCATGATGAAAATAGCTTGACACCATTCAAAGCGCAGATTAAACCCGGAAACCAATCATTTAGCTCCATCTTAAATTCAGCATACTTAACAGTTATTGGTAAATAACTGTAACATTATGTCATTGTTTATGAACAACTTGAAGGGTTTAAATCTCGGAGTGGCACAGCCCTCTGTCGGCAGACGCAACTAATGCAGTTAGCATGCTAGCACTGCTCAGCAAAACTCACCAAAGTGTCACTGGAAGTGATGATTTCTTAACGCTGTGTTGTCTAAATCATCTCTCACACGGTGCGTGAAGACTGTCTCACAGGCTGAGCATTTAAAACATTATGTTTTTTGTAGTAACTGTGGAACATGGGGTTAATTGTATAATTGCCTGCCTGTCCACTAGGTGGGGTTGGTAGAGTTGTTACCAGTTGGGGGTAAACAAAAGAAAAGAAGAACTGAAGCCAGTCGTTCAAAAAGAGTCACTGTGCTGTGTGTTGACAAGAGACGTGTGTCACTGTTGTGGAAGATAAAATAAATCTTGCCCTGTTCACCAACAAGTCTCCTGTGAGTTACCACATAATTGGCGACGAGGATAAAGTTAAAGCGGATGCCCGTGGGACACGGACGGATGAGTAAGACTGTTACGTTGCTGCAGCACAATAAGAAGCATGCCAGCTATGGTTGGAAGCACCGCTCCTTTTGATAGCCAAACCCAGACGTGGGAGGAATATTGTGAAGTGCTCCACCATTTTTTTGAAGCTAATGAGATTGATGATGCAGGTCGATGCAAAGGTATTTTGCTCAGTGCAGTGTGTGTAGGTCCAAGGGCTCGACTAGTGATTCAAAGACTAGAAGGGGTGGAGTACACACAGGCAAGCGGGAGAGAATTCAGGGAGCAAATTATGTAAGTCAAGAGAACAATGACAAAGATGGTGTTGCTACAGATGAAGTCATGTTCACACTGTACAAAATAGATGAACTGGATGTACCTGCAGAAGAGCCATTTACAGTGGGGAAAAAAAGTATTTAGTCAGCCACCAATTGTGCAAGTTCTCCCACTTAAAAAGATGAGAGAGGCCTGTAATTTTCATCATATGTATACCTGAACTATGAGAGACAAAATAAGAAAAGAAAATGTAGAAAATCACATTGTAGGATTTTTAATGAATTAATTGGTAAATTCCTCAGTAAAGGAAGTATTTGGTCACCTACAAACAAGCAAGATTTCTGGCTCTCACAGACCTGTAACTTTTTCTTTAAGAGGCTCCTCTGTCCTCCACTCGTTACCTGTATTAATGGCATCTGTTTGGAGTCGTTATCAGTATAAAAGACACCTGTCCACAACCTCAAACAGTCACACTCCAAACTCCACTATGGCCAAGACCAAAGAGCTGTCAAAGGACACCAGAAACAAAATTGTAGACCTGCACCAGGCTGGGAAGACTGAATCTGCAATAGGTAAGCAGCTTGGTGTGAAGAAATCAACTGTGGGAGCAATTATTAGAAAATGGAAGACATACAAGACCACTGATAATCTCCCTCGATCTGGGGCTCCACGCAAGATCTCACCCCGTGGGGTCAAAATGATCACCAGAACTGTGAGCAAAAATCCCAGAACCACACGGGGGGACCGAGTGAATGACCTCCGGAGAGCTGGGACCAAAGTAACAAAAGCTACCATCAGTAACACACTGCGCCGCCAGGGACTCAAATCCTGCAGTGCCAGACGTGTCCCCCTGCTTAAACCAGTACATATCCAGGCGCGTTTGAAGTTTGCTAGAGAGCATTTGGATGATCCAGAAGAGGATTGGGAGAATGTCATATGGTCAGATGAAACCAAAATAGAACTTTTTGGTAAAAACTCAACTTGTCGTGTTTGGAGGAGAAAGAATGCTGAGTTGCATCCGAAGAACACCATACCTACTGTGAAGCATGGGGGTGGAAACATCATGCTTTGGGGCTGTTTTTCTGCAAAGGGACCTGGACGACTGATCCATGTAAATGAAAGAATGAATGGGGCCATGTATCGTGAGATTTTGAGTGAAAACCTCCTTCCATCAGCAAGGGCATTGAAGATGAAACGTGGCTGGGTCTTTCAACATGACAATGATCCCAAACACACCGCCCGGGCAACAAAGGAGTGGCTTCGTAAGAAGCATTTCAAGGTCCTGGAGTGGCCTAGCCAGTCTCCAGATCTCAACCCCATAGAAAATCTTTGGAGGGAGTTGAAAGTCCGTGTTACCCAGCGTCAGCCCCAAAACATTACTGCTCTAGAGGAGATCTGCATGGAGGAATGGGCCAAAATACCAGCAAAAGTGTGTGAAAACCTTGTGAAGACTTACAGAAAACGTTTGACCTCTGTCATTGCCAACAAAGGGTATATAACAAAGTATTGAGATGACATTTTGTTATTGACCAAATACTTATTTTCCACCATAATTTGCAAATAAATTCTTTAAAAATCCTACAATGTGATTTTCTGGATTTTTGTTTCTCATTTTGTCTCTCATAGTTGAGGTATACCTGTGATGAAAATTACAGGGCTCTCTCATCTTTTTAAATAGGAGAACTTGCACAATTGGTGGCTGACTAAATACTTTTTTTCCCCACTGTATAGAGACGTTGACAGTTAATAGGATAGACACACAATTCGAGATGGACTCAGGTTGTGGGGTTACAGTTACATGAACCACTCGGTATTCAAAACCTTAGGGGGAAAAGAGACACCAAAGCTACGCCCATGTTGAGTGAGACTCTGTACATATACGGGACATAGAGTAAAAAGTTTGGGAGCAGCTGTGGTTAAGGTGCAGCACAAAAGCCTAGTGAAAGACTTACCGGTGGTAGTTGTAGCAGGTTCAGGCCCCAGTCTGGTAGGCAGGTTCCTGGGTCACAAAGTGGATGCAACAGGATTGCACCCAGGCAATGAGAAGGTGAAAGCCATCCAAGAGGCACCACCACCTTCAAATGTGACAGAGTTAAAGGCATACCTTGCACTGTTAAACTACTATAACAAGTTCCTGCCAAATCTGTCAACTGTTCTCGCCCCAGTGCACAAATATCTGCAAAAAGCCGTAAAGTGGCAGTGGGGAGAGGCACAAAAAGTGGCTTTTAAAAGCTCAAAAGAAATTAAAGCTGCAAGCAGCGATGACGGGCCCTCGCAGCCCTTGCGGTCCACGGGACCAGCAGCCACCGCCTCCCCTATCGTCCCACAGCTTCTCTCCCAGCTGTACCGGCACGAGCTGTGGTCTGCAGGGCAGAAGTGTACAGCAAAACTCACATGTACAAAAGACAGGTCCTCCGGCCAGTAGGTGGCGCAGTGACTGTAGCATATCATCATGTCAATCTGTGCAGCGTCCGATGTTCAGCATGACTGCAAAGTTTCATCCACCCGCGAAGGGTCAACTTCGTGGTGGCGGCACAGCCAGACCGTGTGACGAAGTGCTGCATTTTTGATAACGTTTGTTCCCTAATGCCTTAAGAGTAACCAGATTAAGTTTCAGATGGATTGGACAAATGCAGTAGGAGGAGTTTGTAAAAGTGTGGGGAAAAAAAATGCAAAATGGCATGGTTTTTCCAAAATGGCGGACTTCCTGTGCGTTTTAGAGGATACCTCCAAGAGACTTTTTCACGGCTACAGGTGTTACATATGTGTACCAATTTTCGTGTGTGTAGGTTTAAGTGCAACCCACATGTCAAAGTAGGGGGCGCTAGCGAGCCATGTGGCCACGCCCGCATGTGCACATAATTATATCCATCTGTTCAGAATGACAGGCTCAGCATGCCTGATTTTTTTGATCCACATTGGATGAAGTATGTGAGAGATACAGCCACAAAAACATCCATTTCCTATGTGTTGGCGAAGGGTCAACTACGTGGTGGCGCCACAGCCAGACCGTATGACGAAGTGCTGCGGTTTTGATAACTGTTGGTCCTTGACCCCTTAAGGGCAAGCACACCAATTTTCAGGCCAATGGAGCAAGTCCCCTAGGGGGAGGGCACAAAACCGCAGGGAGTGCAAATTGGAACATGGCGTGGTTTTTGCAAAATGGCGGACTTCCTGTACGTCGTGGAATTTTCGTCCAAGAGGCTTTTTTTCTTGTCACAAGGCGATACATCAGTGTACCGAGTCTGAAGTCTGTAGCACTTGCGGTGAATATTTTCACACTTTAGGGGGCACTGCAGAGTCATGTGGCCACGCCCACCAATGCTGACAGTGGCAAGTTTTGATGTGGCGATTTTCGTCGGGGGACAATTTTGTGCTGGTGCATTACGACCAAGCGGCAACCTTCGGGGCTCAAAGTGGAAGCCCATGCGGAAGTGTCAAAACTTGTAATTCACGCTGCAACAGCTGGGGGTTGGCTCCAAAAGCGAGTAATTTCCCATAGACTCCCATGTTAAAATGGCCGACTTCACAGCAGAAATTAACATGTTTACGGCCTGGTACAAAAAAACACTCTGGTCTCAGATGATAGGTTCTCTTCTAGTGTCAATTGTAGGGGGGGTGAATTTTTTTACAACCCACTCATTTCAATTGTATTCGGATTTAAAATTACCAGTGTTAATTTTGTTGACGAATCATTTTCGTCATAGTTTTCGTTAACGACCTTTTTTTGCTGATAAAAACGAGACGATAACTAAATAAAAACTAACGCACGGTGCCAAAAACGAAGACGAAATTCGTCAACGAATAAAAACGAGACGAAATTATTGATGGAGACGAGATCCAATCAGAGCAAATTTTGTTTGTGGAAGGGAGGGACGAATCAGGAGACGGCGGCAGAGAGCCAATCAGAAGTGCTCTCTCTGTGTAAGGACGTTGCGCCGCGATGCTGGAAGAAGGCGTACTCATGCATGGTAACACAACACAGGAGAACAGACACACAGACACGTTTAATTTCAAGACAATCAAGACGGTTTACAAACCGTGCGGAGCGACTATCAGCGGTAAAAACAATAAACCTGAAGCGACATTTGCAGACGAGTCATCTTAACTTCCGCTCAAAGATACACGTGACAAAATCTATAAATGAAGACACCGCTGCTGATGGTTTTACAGCATGCGACCTGTTTCTAAGTTGTCACTGAAGTGTTTTGCTGTAGTTATGGAGTATTCATGAAGAAGGTCATGACTGAACAGTGTATTCAGGGAGAGCAGCTCACTGTTCACTGCTGCTTTTGTGAAAAGGTCATAGCAATTAAATAAAGAGATGTTTGTTTCAAATAACACAAGTTAAAGCTGTGCCTGTTTTTATTGCACAATCAAACCTTAAATATTTCATGAAAAATATATATCATAGAATTTTAGTCGACTAAATCCACGGCAGATTTAGTCGACTAAAATTATTTGATATTTAGTCGACTAAAACTAGACTAAAACTTTAAAAATGTTGATGACTAAAACGTGACTAAAATCAAATGACATTTTAGTCACAAGACTAAAATAAAAACTAAATCCGAAATTGCTGCCAAAATTAACACTGAAAATTACGCATAATTATGGGCGTTGCCGCTTGAGTGACAGACGGTTGACGTATCACAGCGTGAGTTTCCTGCTCCCACAATCGCCCGCCCCCCTAAACCCCGCTCGTGCTCCCCCTCTTTGTCCATATTTGAGAGTTTTGGCGGACGTGACGCTGTCAACATGGCGGCGGTCATCACGTCCCGGAACCTCCCACCGAGCCTCAAAACGGCTCTTCAGAAACAAACGGGTGACGTCACGGAAGCTCTGTCCATAGTTTTTACTGTCAATGATTACGACCCAGAGAAGGACATTGTGCTGTCATGTGACGCATCACCGTATGGCGTAGGTGCCGTGTTGTCACATCACATGCCAGATGGAACTGAGAGACCCATAGGATTCACCTCACAAACATTAAGCGCGGCTGAGAAGAACTATTCCTAACTAGATAAGGAAGGACTAGCAGTGATGTTTGGAATAAAACGTTTCCACAAGTACATTTATGGTCGGAAATTCACTATTGTGACAGATCACAAGCCCTTGTTGTCACTTTTCAGTGAGATGCGGGCCGTACCACAGATGGCCTCACCCAGAATCCAAAGGTAGGCGGTAACCTTGAGAGCCTATGAATACACAATAGTGTATAAGGAAGGGAAGTATCATGGCAATGCAGATGCTCTGAGTCGCCTTCCTTTACAAGAGAAAGCAGAAGTGGAAAGGCTGGAAGAGAGAGTTCTCATGCTGGAGAGCTCTGACATTACGATGGTGACAGCTGATCAAGTAAAGCATGAGGCAGCTTCATCAGTGCCACCCAGGAGTGTCCAGGATGAAAGCACTGGCTAGGAGTTATGTGTGGTGGCCAAAGCTAGACAAAGAAGTGGAGGAAACGGTAAAGGGTTGTAAAACCTGTCAAGAACACTGCAACATCCCTGCACCAGCTCCATTACACCCCTGGGATTGGCCTGCCAAACCGTGGAGCATTCATGTGGATTATGCTGGACCGTTTATGGAAAAAATGTTTTTTGTGCTTATTGATGCACATGCAAAATGGATGGATGTGTACCCACTCTGCAACTTCAGCCACCACAATTGAGTGCCTGTGTACCAGTTTCAGTAACCATGGACTGCCTGAGTTGCTGGTGTCTGATAATGGCACTTTCACCAGCGCTGAATTCCAAGACTTCTTAAAAGAAAGAAAGAATGGTATCCGTCATGTGACCTCTGCACCCTACCATGCTGCCAGCAATGGATTAGCAGAGAGAGGGGTACAGACATTCAAGAGAATGATGAAGAAATGTGGGCACACTGACAGCTAAAGTAGCTAGAGTGTTATTATGCGAACAGAGTGACTCCTCACACCACAACAGGTCTATCTCCAGCAGAGCTGCTTCTCGGGAGGAAGCTACGTTGCACCCTGGATTCCATTCACCCTGACCTAAGCAGGAAGGTGAAGGAAAAACAAGAGAGGCAAATTAAAGATCACAACAAAGGCAAAGGGACGGTGGTTCAAAACAGGTGACCGTGCTGACCCAGAACTTCGGTCTAGGACCCAAATGGATCCCAGGAATTATTGAGTCTGTGACTGGACCAGTGTCCTACAAGGTGATGCTGGGTGATGGGAGAGTGGCAAGGAGACATGCGGATCAAATGTATAAATGGTATTGTTGGCATTGTTAAAGAGTTTAAACAAAACAGTTACAATATTCCTGTAAGAGTTGCGTCTGCCGACAGAGGGCTGTGCCGCTCCTTGTAGGGTAAAGCATTTAGCCTACACGGAGCGGCACTCCAGTGACCAGTAGCATGTCATGTTGACAGTGGACCAATAACTGACATTCTTGATGATACTTGATCTTTTAAAACAAGCAAACTGAGTATATGAGTGGGAGGACATGGTAGATTTTAAAATTTTTATTAATTCATTAACTATTTATTTTTTTGCCTTAAAATGACAACTGGAATATTTTCTAAAAACCCGCCAGATGCTCTGAAAAGCAGCAAATTTTAAGAACCCGCCCAATGCTATTTTTTTCCAGCCCAACGTGTTTAAAAGAAGCCCAATTGGGTGGAAACCTGCCCAATCTGGTAACACTGTTTATAAGAGGAACAGTTTGCATAGACCGCCCTCTACAGGCTCAACATAGAACAACACATTTGTATAAGAAAAGCAGGCTCAAAGCAGCAAACACAAGTTGTTGTGTTGTGTGACTCTCATTGTGAGACCTTCATGTAAACTGTGTGTAACAGCCACAGTGGGTGTGTGTATTTTATTTATGTTGCCTGCTGTATAACCCTCACCATGGGTGGTGCTGCGCTTAGTTTTGTGTGACAGAAAGGTTAGAAGAAAGGTGTCCTCGGATAAGTACCGTCCATTATTGTATAATTCCTGTTGCACGCAGCGAACGAGGTATGTTTTGTTTAATGTCCGTTTATTGATTTATTTAAGTTTGTATTGATGTTTATTTAGTTTTCACGGTGGTTCATTAAAGTCATCAGTAAAAGCATACCGCTTGTGTCTGCATGTGCATCGTGGAATTATACTGTGTGTTCAAATGTTTTTGTTGGATGGTGATGTTTTTATTTTCAGCTCTGTTTGATTAAAGACAGCAGGTCAAAGTCAAATCGAACAATAATTCCTGCTCAGGATCCATCAACACAACAAACACAATAGCTGCAGGTTTTTGTACAGCTGTTCAACCACCTTCAGTCACTGTGAGTAACTGGCACAGTAATACACAGCAGAGTCTTCAGGCTGCAGTCTGCTCATCTGCAGATACACCTGCTGTTTGTTGTCGTCTCTGGAGATGCTGAAGCGGCCTTGGACTGACTGAGAGTAGAATTTGCCGCTACTAAGAGCTTCAGTTGCGACCCACTCCAGTCCTTTTCCAGCAGCCTGTCTGACCCAGCCCATATGATAGCTGCGTGTGAATCCAGCTGCTGTACAGGTGAGTGTGTGTGAGTCTCCAGGACTTTTCAGCACTGCTTCAGATTGTGTCAGAGTCTGACCATCAACACCTGTCAAGACAAAGAAGAAAACAGTCCCTCTCTGTGAGCTGATCACTTTTTAAAGACAGAGCTGAACATCAGTGAGTATGTTTGACCTGCCCAGCAGATAGTTAGAAGCAGCAGTCCTGTCCTACAGTCCATCATGTTAAACTGTGTGTCCACTGTCCTCTGTCATCCTCTCTGCAGGCAGATAAGTAGAGCTGGAAGACGTCTGAGTTTTGCATTAACTCCTCCTCACACAGACTGTAGATATATTTGGTCAAAGTGCTGAACAGATGTCCACGAGTCCATCAGCTGTTCAGTCACACATCAACACACACATACTTCACAACAGTTGTGTTGTTGTCTCATCACAGTGTGATTGTGTTACCAGTGTTTATTTTGTATTGTTAATGATGTTCATAATAATAATAATAGCCACAGCTCCACTGCCAATCCATTCATACGCATTCATACACCAGTGAGTGCACTGGAGGCAATGCGGGTAAAGTGCCTTGCCCAAGGACACACAACAATGACTAGGGAGGAGCTGGGGTCGAACCGCCGACCTTCCGGTTATTGGACAACCCTGCTCACCACTGAGCCACTGCTGCCCACCCACTGTTCAGATAAACTCACAGTCAATAAAACACTTTCAGCCTCTTCCTCTTTTTAAAGTAACTGCATGTGTCCTCTGTGATGTTTATAATAAGGTCTGAGTGATGGAACATCATGTGTGAAGATGTGGATAGAAGTGTCTCTGAGGTCACATGTGTGTGTGGAGGTTTTTGTACAGCTGCTCTGCTCTCTTCAGTCACTGTGTCTCGAGCACAGAAGGAAACAGCAGAATCTTCTGCTGTCAGCCTGCTGATCTGGAGGTACTGAGTGCTGCTGGAAACATCTTCAGTCATGGAGAAACGACTCTGAAAGGAGCTGCTGTAGCTCGCAGAGTTTCTTCCTGTGTTCATCCACCCAATCCACTCCAGAGCTTTCCCTGGTTTCTGCTGTATCCAGTGAATATTTCTGCTCGTCATGCTGTAACCTGATATGACACAGACACATCTTCACTGTGTCTCCAGGTCTTTTCAGCTCAGAGAGTCTGCTGCAGTCTGATCTCACTGCAAACTCCTGCAAACAGACACATTCTGACCATCATCCATCACAGCAGAGCAAACATCTCCAGAGCTTTGAAGCAGAAATGATTTTCTCACCATGAACACAAACTATGAAGAATAAAGTGCAGAAAGTCAAACCTCCCATTCTGTGATCTGATCAGAGACTTTGTCAGATTTACAGACTGTTTGTGTTACAGCTGACAGGAGGATGACACACGCTGTGTTTATAAGGGAGCACACATTTGCATAGAACGCCATGAAGACACTCAGAGGGCTGCACACCTGCTGATGAGGACTGATGGTATAACAGAAGACAGATAGATGCTGGAGAGTTTCTGTGAGTTGATCAGTGGAGTGACAGCGCCTCCTCTGGTGGCTTCATGTTACAAGTGTTCAGGCACTGAGGGGTTTTTGTTCAGCTCTGCTGATGGTTTGTGTCACTGTGAGTCTCTGGCACAGTAATACACAGCAGAGTCTTCAGGCTGCAGTCTGCTCATCTGCAGATACACCTGCTGTTTGTTGTTGTCTCTGGAGATGCTGAACCGGCCTTGGACTGACTGAGAGAAGTATTTTTCGCTACTGTCATAGCTGATGAATGCAATCCACTCCTGCATGAATGCAGTCCTTTTCCAGCAGCCTGTCTGATCCAAGCTATGTGAGGACTTCCTAATGCTGCATATGTACAGGTGAGTGTGTGTGAGTCTCCTGGTATTTTCAGCACTGGTTCAGACTCAGTCAGTGTTTGACCCTCAGTACCTGCAGACATGGAAACAGCTGGTTAACTGCAGTCATTCTGTCAGGAAGTCAGAAATCAGTGGTTGTCCTTACCAGCACAGTGAAGTGATAAAATGAGACAGTGGAAGAAATAATGAGGTCTGATCATTGTGAAAGCCGTTTGTCTCTGCAGTCAGTGATGAAGTCTCTGTCCGTCACTCTGTGACACCTTTGTAAAGATGGAGCTGATCAGAGTTTTATTTTGACTCCTCCTAAAACACAAACACTCCACATTTCACACAGCTGTCATCACTCAGCAACTTCTTTCTTCCCGTTTGTCTCATTCCATCATTCATTATTGATTTATCTCCTGTCTCCTCAGATCGAGCTTCATGCTGCTGCAGTTCCAGGTTCAACTGGTGGTATTTGTTTACATTTCAGGACTGTGGACTTGATGTTGGTCTTTGCAGACGGCCACTGTCACATTGTTTGGACTCCATGTAAATGATATGAACTGTAACTTTGGTCTCTGAACTACAGACACCTTTATATCTGTGGATGCTCTCATTCATCCAGGTCATAGTCATTTCCAAGAGTTTAAATCTTGTGGCTTCTTCAGTTCTGCCACTTGGGGGAGTGGCGAAATGTCTTCAAAAAACAATCCTTGAGTCCAGTTGCCTCGATTTAAACTCTTGGAAATACAGCCACCTTTCAAAATAAAAGCACGCTGCATTTTATTCTTCACAGCCACTGTTGAGGAAATGACTTTTTTTCTGATTTGTCTTTGATGATCCACATTAAATGTGTAAGACATCTTTGTGCAGTCATGGACTCAGACCTGAATTTCAACAACTGCATCAAGTCAAGAGTGCAGCAGTCTGACTGAGTTTTAATGGAGTTATAGTGGAGTGAGAGCACCTCCTCTGGTGGCTTCATGTTACAAGTGTTCAGGCACTGAGGGGTTTTTGTCCTGTAGTATCTGGCACAGTAATACACAGCAGAGTCTTCAGCCTGCACATTCTGTCCGTTCAGAGTCACTCTGTTGTTGTAAGAATCTGCAGAAACACTGAACTTGTTCTTCAGTGAATCTTTGTAGTGTGTTATAGATCTTACTACACTCCCAATCCACTCCAGTTCTTTCCCTGCAGGCTGTCTGATCCAAGCTGTGTTGTAGCTGCTAAGAGAATAAGAGACCTGACAGGTGATGGTCAGACTCTGACCTGGCTGCACAGTCACAGAGGCTGGCTGTGTCAGCTGTTCACACTTCACACCTGTAAAAAAGAACATTCTCTTTGTGATCAATGATCAGGTTACAACCTGCTGACTGTGATGAATGTACAAAGACTCACATCCAGCTGCTAAGAGCAGCAGCAGAGCTGCAGGAAACATGGTTGATGGTGAAGCTGACGTGCTGTGAACTCCACAGTCTGAGCTCAACTCTTTATAGCTGAGTAACAAAGGAGGACACTGAGTTTGCATCCATGCAGATGTCCAGTCTTTATAGGAGGCTGTGAGGACGTCCACTTTGCATAGAGAAGGCTTTGGGATTCATTGAAGGACAAGACAAACGGAGGGAGTGCATTAAAGGAACACACCACCATCTAATGTATTTGAGTTATTCACTGTCCCCCTCAGAGACTGGCAGTGCTTCTGTGCACACTTCAGTCCAGCGGTGGTAGAAATGCATACAAATACAGTTCTGGCTCATGATGGTATGAGAAGTCATCTTCATCATCAGCTCTCACAAAATCAGCCATGTTCCTCGCCATTTATGAGGCCTACTGTTGGTCATTTATAATGACATTGGGGGTTTTCAGGTGCTGCATGATATCTCTGTGCCCATGTGGCAGTGCCTCATCAGAATACAGTCACCAGGTCACACGAAGTGGTTGACTATGCTAAGCTAAGCTAGCGGCGGTGCTGCCAGACTAAGCCACAGCAAAGTGTTTGCCTACTTATCTTATAGGGATGACTTTAACCCTTTATCATTGTTATAATATAATCAAAACGATTTTTACAAACATGCGACCTGCACTTAATCCGCCTGTATGTGGTCTATATGAACAGGATCAGGGCTGTTACATAAACTGCTATTAAATGTCATCCATCTGATTCTTGTAATGTACTTTTTACTGTATATAATAATGTGGACACATTGCTCATTTGTTTTATTCATAGATGAAGTGTGCAGTGCTTCATATGATTTAAACAACAGCTCAGTTAGATGTGCGACGGTCGTGTGTGTGTGTTTCAGAGCATCTTCTCATGCTGCACAAACCCTTTAATTTTTTATCCAAGCTTTATTATTTATTTTATATGGTTATATAACAGGCTCACGGGGATGTATATACTCATCATAAAAATATAATATAGCAGTCATTTATTTTTTTCTTCTTCCTCTTGTTGAAAGTGACAAATTCTTTAAATGCACCGTGGCTCATGTTATTTCATTGTCAAAGCTTCCTGCTGTAAAAACAAGGCTCCTATTTCTCCAACTGTTAGTATAGGTATTAAAATCTATTATTAAAATCAACGATGTGAAACTGTGTACATGCAGAATTAAGCTTGTCTGTTTCGCCTCCTGACCAAAGCTGCAGCTGAGATAATCCATACCAGACCTCATCCCTCGTCGGCGGCAGATCACCACAGATCACAGTTTATGCACCCACACATGCTCACGCTGACGGCAAATGATACAGAGGTCCTGACTGTAACCAAGACGTTTTATTTTTATTATTTTTTTTAATCATCATGAGTTTTAAAAATGCCTGCATCTTCCTGAGAGGAGGAACAAAGAGAGTGAGTCCTTTAATATCCATCTCTAATATTTACATTTTACAGGTTTTCTGACTCGTAAATAAACATTTTTATGTTTATTTCTCTTTATTTTTATATAACATTACTGTTTTATTTTACATGAAGTGATTTTTTGCAGAAACTGAATATGCATTTAAATTTGCATAAATGGGACACACACACTAACCTCTTTGTTGTAATAACTGATATATTGATAAAACAAAATAGATAAATCTTTAAACATGAACATTTGAGTGTGTAATATTGTGATGATAATGATAATTTTCCTTTTTAAGTTAAGTTCAGGGTGTATTTGATTTTTTTTTCTTATACTATGCATGTGATTTTATAGCTGACAATAATTTACTGTAATAAAACAGCATGACATTGTTTTAACTTTTAAGATGTTTACCTTACACCGCTGCACCTCCCTCATTGTTTTGCAGACACGAACGCTCACACGCGATGAGATAGACGGTAAAGTTGTGTTTTAATGCTTTAATCGTGTGGTTATTTTTTTAAAGTTGTCTGCTTCCTGTTGACAGTTTCTCAGTGTGTGTGAATGTGCTTTCCAGAGTTACGTGAGGCGTTTGTGGAGTTCGATAAAGATAAGGATGGTTTCATAACCTGTAAAGACTTGGGGAACCTGATGAGGACCATGGGCTACATGCCAACCGAGATGGAGCTGATAGAACTGAGCCAAAACATCAACATGAACTGTGAGTCTGAGCTTCATTCTCTCTAACACCTGTGTTCAGTGTGGTTTTCAAAGTTTCAACAAATTTGCCTAAAGAGCTGCGAGTCAGCAGAGTCTGCCATTTACATATTTATGTCTTTAAAGAATTGTCCGTATGAATCTGGGCACATTTAGGATACCTGATAAAATACGTATATCTTCTTGTTTAACCCACAGTGGGGGGGAGGGTGGACTTCGAAGACTTTGTGGCTCTAATGACCCCCAAGCTTCTGAATGAGACTGCTGGTATGATCGGGTTGAAGGAGCTCAAAGATGCTTTCAAAGAGGTGAGCTCACACACCTGCTCTCTCTTCGTGGTCTTTGGCACCCCACAGTGGAAACTACATGAACTCACTGAAATCTGGAAGATGAGTTAAAATGACAGTTTCTGCCATGAAAAGTGTCCTAAAGACACTTTTGATTTATTCTGGGTGAGACTCCACACCTGGCATGGCTGTTACTGGGGTAACAGTATCATAGATTCCAACCTATTTGATTCTGTGGGGTGTGACTACTCCTATAGACTATTCCAGCTTCACTGCAGAGAGCATCACTCAGCATTGATCATCACTAATAATACCTAGATGTAGATATCATTGTCAGCTACAGACACCTCAGCTCTTCCATCCACCCCAGGTGCACGTAGCATTTCTGTGTGTAAATAACATCTGCCTTTTGTCTGTGCAGTTCGACATAGATGGCGACGGCTCCATCACATCTGAGGAGCTGAGGCTGGCCATGTTAAAGTTATTAGGTGAACAAACCAGCAAGAAAGAAATAGATGCGGTGGTACGAGAAGTTGACAACAATGGAGACGGAACAGTTGACTTTGAGGGTGAGACACACACACAGAGAATGACGTGTTTAATGAACACTTAACTAATCAATGTGTCGTTGATTCTCTCCACAGAGTTTGTGAAAATGATGTCAGAACAGAAATGAGGTCTGACTGAGCGGACAGGATGGCTTTTGTTACAGTTAACATTCGATATTTGTGCATCATTTGTACTTTATTTTCTTGTTATGTAATCTGCTTCATGCACGACTGTCAGAGTTTGACTGTCAGCTCTGAAAAGCCACGGCCATGTGTTCAGTCAATAATTCAATCAATCAGATCCCAGTGAGCACGTCACAGTTAGAACTCACACACATCTCTAGATTAACTGATTAACTATGATCCCCATCTATAGATACCCATGTGTGTGTGTAAGGTTTTTTTTTGTAATATTATTTTACTTTTTGGTTGTTTTTCCTGTATAGAATTTTGTAATGAGTTCTGTGGGTTGAAGTAGGATTAACAAAAACACACTCATGTCCTCTGTTGGACTCTAAAGCTGCACATGTGAATAAAATTGGTTGTTTTATATATTTTACATTTAAAATAAGTTTATCTGGAGTTTAAAAAAAATCAGTGTGTGAGCTTTGACTTCAAATTTCAAATTTCAAATTTTAATAAATAAATACGCAAAGTACTCAAATATTTGGATTCTTTTCTTCACTTTTTTCTGCTTTGTTTGGCAGAAGCAACAAGTAAAGCAAGTTACACACACCCACCCACACACACACACATTTATATGTAGAGCAGCAGATGCAGAGATAGTCTGTCTTACTGAGAAAGTTAGTTCTAAATAATGAGGTTCTAAAAATAAAAATTAAGCTTTTAAAGTCTGCATGATGGGTCAGCCTGTCCATCTATTTATCTATCTATTCTAGCTCTACCTTTTAACACACACACACACACACATCCAGGAACCTACTACTAATTAATTACTAGAAATGAAAAATATCTCTAAATCAATCTGAAGGCCGTGAACCTCCCTAAATACAGATTAACTAAACCTGAGCTATGAATATGTTTCATCTAGAGACAGATTAATCCAGATTAAATGAGTACGCCTGGTATCATTGTGCATGGCAGGCTGCCAGTGGTAGTAAAAGCAGATTTAATTTGGACCACTTTGTTCATTTAGTGTTAATACTGTTGCATAACTAAATAAAACAGCACAGAAGTTGGTGACTATTTTAGTCCTTCTAATGAATGTGGTGTATTTTTAACCCTGTGTTAGAATCAGTGTAATGACAGCCAGGAATACAGCCTAATCAATCAATGAGGTGAAAAATAATAGCACAGGATCTAGTCAGTAAAGGCCTCGTGCTGCTGAAGGTCTGGAGTTGCTTAAAGATGCTGAAGAAATTTTGCATCATATATATATACATATATATATATATATATATATATATATATATATATACAACTACACATAGACAAACTCAGGAATAATCTGTGTCTCTGTGCGGTGGATTAGTTCAGTCGTCTCAGTAATCCTCATCATGGGATGAACAGATGGCAGATAAGACAAAATCAGCACACTAATTCTCATCAACCGGAAAAAGTAACGCAAAAAAGAGCGACATGAGATTAATGAACCAGAACCCGCTCTCAGCGTGTTGTTTTAAAAGTACAAAAAAAGACACGTTAACTCATTCTTTTTTTAAACGATCATGTTGAACTCATTCGAAAAATAAATTCATTTCTGATCTTACAAACTTTCTCTAAATGATTCAGCTGCATTCTTTAGAACGTTATTTCACAGGTCTTCCATCTCCTATTTGAAAAAAAAAGATCTTTACACCAAGTGAATTGTTTGTTTGTGTATTTGTTTGTTTTAATTCAAGAAAACCATCACAATACGGACACTTGTAAAGAAACAAAATAGATTTCTGGATAGAAACATAAAGGCATACACATGAAGACCCACAGTGTGCATTAAGTTGGTTTAAGTTTGGCATTCATTTTTGTAAACAAACGTTTTTTCACAGTTTTTAAAGCTTTAACTTGTTTTTTGTTCCTCGTCAGCACATGCATCAAAGTGATCATGACAAGCTGCGTTTCACATGCATTCATTAGCATAGCATACAACATCAAGATGCTAATATTTACACCTTTCATATCTGCTCGTTGTGCTTTCACGTGATGTTATGTTTGCCGTAACCATAAATCCAACAGCACTTGAACGCCTCATACGGCTGATTTACACAGTGATTCGCCTGACTGGAAGGAAGGGGCGGGACTCGGGAGGAAGATTCAGAGGTCAGGGCTGAAGATGAAGTCCAGGGCTTGACGTTCTGCTGCTGCCACGTTGGGGTGCCAGAGGTCGACGCTCAGAATGACTCTGGGACCAGAATCCGGAGGTCCTTTAAAAAACATGTGACAAAGGGTTCAGATTTATTAGTTTGGGATGAAATATATAAAATCGGTCAGAGTACAACATAACCAAGCTAAGGTACGGCTAATTGGCAGACATTAGGTCGCTTGCTAAGTTTATCAGTAACAGACATCTGAACATGGATATGATAGCTTGCAGTTTACAAGCAAAAATTGATGTAAGGGTGTAAAGCTAATGTGTAAACCGATGTCAGGTACGATGCCAATTGTGAGGCAAGGTGTTGGGTTAGGTTAGCCAACTAGCTGTAACGTTGCTATCCAGGATTGTCACCATGCTAATATGCAGCTAAACTGTTTCATTCATAACACAACAGACATAAATTTGTGCACATATAGTTAACTAGCTGTCAAACTGACCGTTATGGGAGACGGTGTGGAGGAAGGAGTCGTCTACCAGCAGGCAGTGGCCCTCAGACCAGCACTGAGGCTCCCCTCCCACCACCAGCTCGCACAGAGGCGGAGTCTGCAGACCTGCCAAAAATCTGGTGTTCAGGGTTTTTTTCTTTTTTTAAAACTTTGCTTACAAAATTATAATGTTTACTTCACTAAGAAGGTCATGGACTCCTGGCCCCATCTACATTTAAAACTGAGAGGATTAACCAAGCAGACGGATCGCAGAACAAAAATGGACAAAAGGGAAGAGCCTCTGCCTGACCCAATAAGTATCGCATTATGCAATGGGTTTATTCTTCTTCCTGGTGCAGTTGTGCTGTCACACAATATCTCCTTTTGCTAATGCATCTCTAATAGTCAGAGTCGTAAATGTTGGAGCAGGGAGGAGGTTTTTGTGGCCTCTGTACACCACCACACTGACTCTAAAACGAAACAGTCAAGACGTGATGTCCAAATACTTTAACAGAAATGTGGCATCAACACATATTTTCACACAGACGTCCTTTTTAATAGAACATTCCGAACATAAGAACTGTCTTTAATACTTGGACAAGACCACTTGCTGGACTGTCCTCCTTTGAGATGCTTTGCATGTCTTTACTGCAGCAGCAGCTCTGTGCTGACATCAGGTGACCAGCAGCGTTTGTCTGACTCTGAGCAGACATTATAGATCTATACAGTCCAGAACCCATCCTGCTACTTCTATCAGCAGTCCATGTCCATGTCCATAAGACTGTCTCCATGTCTGACTGAAGACTTGCTGCTCTTCTGTTTTTTCAGACTTGTCTCTGACATCATTCTGGTTTAAGATCATCTTCATCAGTCCAGAACTGTCTTCTGGTCTAATATGTCCTTCCTGGTCTTGAGTGTGACCACGTGTCTGCTGTCGTCCTCTTCAGCTGTCCTCTGTGGTCTTCCAGGTCTTCTGCTGTTCCAGACTGTTGTATCGGACACTCCCAGTGTTTCTGTTGTCTCCCTGATTGGTCTGTTTTTTTATTCTCCAGTTTAATGATGGCCTCTTTAGACCCTACTGTTGTAAGTACCAGTGAACACCTACCAAATGCAGATGTTTGGTCAACAGGCCACATCTGTCAGCCATTTGTTCCATTATATATGAGCCAATAAACTGTGCATGTCTATCATTCCTGAATGGTTGATGCCACACTTTTGTCAAAACCCTTAAATTAAAGAGTGTGTTGGTGCACAGAGTTACCAGTACCAGTACTTCTGGAACCGGACTGTTATCTAAGTAACCTTGAGGGTTTCCTTGTAGCTCTTTTACATACCAAGGTGACAGCGTAGCCGTGTGTTTGTGGGTCCGTATGAGCTCCCCAGTGTCGCTCCAGGCCACAGCAGCCAAAATCCAGCTGAACCCAATGAGTTGCTGTTAATGAACGTCCTCAGAGAGAGAAGCGTCCGGTAGGAGGAGGGACAGGAGCGACAGTTTCCGGCCACACAGACACCTGCACTGTACAAAGGAAACACAGCCTGGCCCTGAAAGAGACATCTGAGGTCAGATCAGACACAATGTGGTCTCCGAACAAGAAGAAAAGTTACAGTACCTTTGGTCCAACACTGGTCCAGCCTAGTTTTGAATCGATGCCTCGCTGGTACACCGCCTGGAATTCAGCCAAGATCGCCAGATAGTTGGCCTCCAAGACCTCGATGTCATGACGATGAGCATCACGAGGGAAGAAAGGAACACTTGGGACGTCTGGCAGGAAAAAGAGATGAGGCTTCTGTATTGCAGAGTGATCGTTCAGTCTGACCTGAACCAGAGCACAAACAAACCAAAGATTAACAAGGTTTATGACTGCGGTTCAGAAACAAGACCACAGACTTCATTCTAATGACCAGGCATGCTTCTGTAAGTCTGTTTCATCCATCTTCTTCTCTTCATCAACACAGCTCTCAAACCTCACAGGGCTCTCTCTCATCTCCTCTTATCTTTCACCACAGGAAAACCAGGAGTTTTAATCGCAGGGTTCTTCTATGAAGAACTTTCTC
This sequence comes from Parambassis ranga, assembly GCF_900634625.1. Taxonomy (NCBI): domain Eukaryota; kingdom Metazoa; phylum Chordata; class Actinopteri; family Ambassidae; genus Parambassis; species Parambassis ranga. The sequence continues at coordinate 13,872,061 of NC_041029.1, forward strand.
TCATCTCATCTCTTAAACTTTCTCTCATCTCACCCTTTTCCTGTGAGTTTTCTCCTTCCTTCCTCTTTATTTCTTCCCTTCTCATCTCACCCTTTTCTTTCAACCCCTCTCATTCTTTATGCTGTGCCCCCATATCATCTCATCCTTCATCTCTTTTCTTCTCGTCTCATCTCATTCTGTCAACCCTTATCATCTTTGTAATTTGACCCTTCATCTTATCTCTCCTCCTTGGCTCCTCTCATTCCTTCATCTTGTTGAGTCACATTTTCTCATGGTGTTTTTAGTGACTCTCCTGATAATGCTTCCTTCCTCTTCTGCCTGACATTAAATGGTGCGGTACCTGCTCACGGAGGCCCTTGTGAATGCGACCCATTCCCACCCAGCTGTAGCGCTTGGCGTACTCCTGCAGCGCCATGTACAGCTTCTTGGCCTCTGCAGATGCCTGGGCAGGGAACAAGGCATGACTCAGCACTGGGGTAAGGTAGCCCCGTCCCTGCTCCTCGTCCTCCTCCTCTTCCTCCTCTGTTTCCATGGAAATAAAGGGAGTAATCGGATCACTTCTGGACAGCTTGGAACGGGCGTTGCACTTTGTTCCCACGCAGGACTTCATAGAGCGCCTGGAGCTTGACTTGAGCTTCCCATGCGTGTGGCCTGGGATGGGCAGATCGGAGCCCATCCGGTAACAGTGCCACAGAAAGAGGAGCAGAACAGTCCAGAGGAGGCCGCTCAGGGATTGGACGCCCAGCTCCATATACGGAGGCAAGGGCAGTGTGTTCATCGTCCAATGCATCCCTTAGTCCTTAAAATTTAGGGCGAGCGAGGCACTGAAATAGAGACAGATTATTTGTTATTTGACAATTTCCCAGCTTGGAATGAATAAAGTATTTCTATCCTATTCTAATCTAGATTAAGAGATTATAGTCATTCATATGTTTTTCAGTATATTTTCAGTACACTTTGATTTATGATTTTAATACGTGCTGCATTTCTGTAAACCTAAAGAACCAAAAGTTTGATTTGAAATTTTTAATGTCATTTTTATTGCATGTAATCAACATGTCTTTCTCCCTGTTTCTTCAGGTCTGTCAGCGTCTCACAGATCACAGTGATGGGATGGCCTGGTTCTAAGCAGACATCTCATTAGTTCCTTTTCTTTTACTTTAATCCTCCTTCCAGGTCAGGAGACATAGGCCTGTATCCCAGCATGCAGTTGGAAGATATTCATTAAAGATACAGAACAGGTTGCACGCCACCGCAGACCCTCATCCATCACAGTGGATCCTGAGGGCTTAATGTCCCCACGAGGACCAAAACTTTAATGTATAATTCTTATTTTGACACAAAGTTTTGCAGCACGCTGTTTCTAATTATTTACCTACAGTTGCTGGTATTAATAATATTTATAATAATAATATGAATTCATATTTTGACCTGCTATATTGACATTTTTGGGGACTACTTTAATATGAATTATTATTAAAATAAATATGCATGAGTGGGAAGTTTGGCTGCTGCATTTAGGTCACATATATACTTGGATTTATGTTACTAATTTTTAAAAGGATAAAGGTCGATTGTGAGTGTGTGTTGTTGATTGTTGTCGTTGTGTTGCTCATGCAACAAGAAAAAAAACAAACAACATGCACCTTGTGTTTGTGCATGCGGGTGTGTTTGTGATTGGGTTGGGACTCTGGGATTGTGCTTCCTGTTGGAAACACCACAGGCTTCATGCAGCACATCATAAATCGTGGAGCTGTGGCCTCACCGCCTCATCTCTGCTCTACCAGCCCCCCACAGCTCAGCCGGCGCCTTTTTTACTGTCCACAGGTTCCATGTTGGCGCAAAACATCCGCCCATTCTGGCACAAAATGTTCGCCATGCACATCCTGGCGCATTCCACATGCAGGCCTTTAAACGAGCAAGCAGGCACCTCTCTCTCTCTGTGTCAGATTACCTTTGTGCGCCGTGCTGCTTTTTGTCGGACGCGCCTCAGCAGCACCGAGACGGTGGTCAGCTCCTCCGAGGCGCACACACAGAATGTGGAGAGCTGCCGCTGCTGCTGCTGCCGCTGCAGTTACAGCATCCCGCCGCTAGAGCGCACCTGCACCTCCAACAACACAAATGCCCTCACATCATAGCCGAATGCGTCAAGCACACGGTAACCAGCTAGGGGCATCTCACCAGCACAAACCCCGCCGTGTTCTCGGCCTACAGCAACAGGAGACCCGCCAAGATCGCAGGACGCAGCCTGGAAGGTAAGCGGCGGGCGGCTTTCTGCGGCGCAGACACGGTTGTCTGTCTCACAGCGGTGATGACTGAAAAAAAAAAAAACCGTCCTTAGCACAAAGAGGGCCGGGGTAGGTGCGAGTGATGCCGCTTCGTAGAGCCTCTTCATTTTATCACACAGCCAGGCAGCCTGGTGTGTTTTTCCCCTTTTAACGTGGAAACGCCTCGAATATCTGCGGACACGCTTCTGGCTCAGCCTGAACAGGTTGAATCATGCTCACCTGCGGTGAAGGCAGAATTCTGGAATAGCGCAGATTCAGCATGTTGCAGATTTTGGGGGAGAAGATGCAGCCTGATATTCTAAAGAGATGTCCGATGTTGTTTTTTAACCTATAACCTTTATTCTACGGCTCTGTGCGCCTTTGTGTCATTAAAATCAGACCGAGCTGCTCCTCTCATCCCCCGAACCGAGTCCGTGTGGCCTGTGTGATCTGTGTGATGTAAACATATGCTGAGAATTTGCAGAGAATCCAGCAGCTCTGCTGCCATCATGGAGCGTCTCTGTGCAGCAGGGAGCCTCACAGTGCCTCTGTTTGCTAATCAGTGCTCCATTCAACCTTCTCAGGTCATTCACTCTCATCCAGAGCCATGGGGTTCTCAGGGCTTGCTGTGCTGCTGTCTGTCAGCGCTATCCACCTGGTTTCAGGTACAGTGAAGATGTGTATGTGTGTGTGTGTGTTGAGGTTTTTTTTTTTGCATATAACAACACACCTGTCTGTTTCAGGTATGAGCTTTATGACTCCTGAGCCTGATAGTCCACCCACGTCCACCCCAGAGTCATACCCACTGGGTGACCTGATCCACGCCGCCCTGCAAAGTAAGGAGTACCTTGGACAGGCCTCTGCAGGTACCCATCATGCCTTGTGTCTGTGTGCCCTATGACTGGACCTCACACACTAATCCGAGTGTCTCTGCTGTGCAGGTACGACCACCAACCCGACGCAGGCGGTGCCAGGGATCGGCCAGACCCAGTCCACGGCTACAGCCATATCACCTGGACTCCTCACCACGGCGTTCGGCTCCTCTTCTGCAGCCGGTCACACGGGATCCAGGAACACCGCTGCCCCGCTGCCCATTGAAGAGGAGACGACCACCACTCTGATTACCACCACCACTATTACCACCATGCACATGCCAGGTACAACACACACAATCACACACACACAGTGTGTAAACCTATAACATGTGCTGCTTTGATGGCGTCTGAACCTCAGCAATTTCATCCTCCGCCTCACTCTGAAGAACACAGAGACACAAAGAGGTAAGAAACAACCTTTTCTTAAAAAAATAATATATTTATATATGTTTAGGTCAGCTATGGAGCCAACATACATGATTAAATGCAGCTGTTTACATGAAAATAATGATAAATAACTTTTTTTTACTTAAGATAAGATAAGATTATCCTTTATTAGTCCACCAAAAGGAGAAATTCACAGTGTTACAGCAGCCAGGACAGATAGAAACACACACTGTAAGAAGAAAATGATCAAAAATAGAATAAAGAATGAATGCTTGTGATGAAAACACTTTCAGGTTGTGTCATATTTTCATGTTTATTTTCCACATTTCAGGTTTCTTTAATTCTTTGAAGATGAAGATGAAGAGGCTGGTTCCTAATCTTTAAAATGTGACATTTTTTAGCACTTTGTGTACAGAACCCTGATGTTTTAATACAATAAAAATGTTTTATTAACATTGAATAAATTCCATATCTGCCTAACATCTGACTTGTGGGTCGATTTGTCAATTTGCCGCCTGTGCTGCGTGTGGTCTGATCCTTTAACGTGACAATGGACACGTTAAAGGATCAGATGTCAGCTGCATAATCAGAAGTATCTCGTCATGCGTCAGTGTGTGCTAACACACAGATGAGCCTTCAGAAGCTGTGCTAACAATGTGGACATGACTCAGATGGTGTGAATGTCCTGTGAGTGGATTGTTGTCATATTTGTGTTTTTTAGCTGCTTTTAGATAGCAGCTATAATTAGCATTAGCAAAATGAAATAACTAAAAACGACCATGTCAATGGATAGACACAACTTGTGTCCTAATTTGGAGGCCGCATCTGTCGATAGATGCATTTGTGTCACAGACGTGCAGCAAGTGTCCCACTTTGAAGGCTCAAATGTGTCCCTCTTTTCCCTCGTAGTAAAGGACGCATCAGGTGGCGGCGTAGAAATACAAACAGTTAACAGTGGAAGAGTCCGATTTTTAGATGATAGCGGCAACTGCAGGTTGCTAGGCAACAGCAGCACCATAAACACAGACCAGACTGTTCCACTTTTTTTTTTACAACCAATAGTGTGACCTTCAAAGTGAAGGACACACACGTCCACAGAACGCGTCCTTCAGAGGATGCAACCACTGAACTGGAGACTCAACTTTTCAATTTACTGCAGAACAGGACTGAATAGCACAGGACTGCTGCCCCCTGTTGGTTAAAAAAATAAACAATAAGTCTCCTACATAATTATAAATATACGGTTTGACTTTCAGTTGCCTAAAATAACATCACAGTGGCTCTAACAAATCAGTGTGTCATGACCAGCAAGTTAGCACAGGCAGCATCACGTGAGTGTGTGTGTGTGTGTGTGTGTGTGTGTGTCAGAGACCCCAGCAACGCTCTCAGTGAAGGTGTAAGAGAGCTGTACAGGGATAGATCAGCTGATTTACACCAGATGTGAGGAGAGAAATGTCACACAAAACAAATGACTCACAAGGTGTGTGTCTCTGTGTATGTGTGTGTGTGTGTGTGTAGTTCGACCTTTTGGGAAATTCGCCATTTTGTGTTTCAAATTCCACTCTTATTATTTAGTTCAAAAACATCCTGACTGTTTTTGTTCAGAGACACTTTGATAGGATTTCTTCAAGCACTCACAACTCAAGGATCAACTTATTGGAACTTGATGGTCAGAGGTCAAAGGTCAGAGTGGCCACATAAAAACAATAACCAATGAACAGAAACTAGCTTTAACCATCAAGCATGTCAGCATAAACTGACTCATGCATGAATTTTATGTACAAAATGTATCCTTTGCACCCAGTTTATTTGCTATTTTTTAATGGCTAAATACCAAAATCTTAATTAAAATTTTAATCAGTGCAGGACTGTAAAATCTTGTACAGTGACTAAACACTGAAAGTCTTTCAAGCAAAGCATGTAGGAGGCATCTTGGTCCCTTCTGTCTCATCTTCATCCTCCAGTCCTCATCCAAAAAAAATGTTGCTGCGATGCACCAGCGTCGTGCTTCATCTGCTTCTCTCTGTGTCATTTTCATATGGTCAGAATTAAACCGATCAATGATCTCATACCACCAAAGTCATGCTCGCTCCGCTCTGTATCAATACTAATACTAATACGTCTGACTTCTCATCTCCTAATCATTACAGTGCAGTGCAACGCCTCTCTGTCAGCCATTGAGGATGTCGTAGAGTCACCGGATCCTGCATCATCACCTGTTTCCCCTTTGGAGTGCACCTACAGCATCACCGTGTACGCAGGTTACGGCGTGGAGATCCAGGTAATGCGCGGCGTCTCAGAAACATTCTAACCTTTCCCGTGAGTCAGTCCGAGCAAAGTCTTTTCCTTCTCCTCTAGGTGAGGAAGGCCAACCTCTCCAAGGATGAGTCTCTGACCATCATGGGGTACGGAGGTTCAAAACCAGAGCTCTTAGCCAATGAGACGCTGATGAAGGAGGGCCAAGTGATTCGCAGCACCACCAATCAGGTGTACATTCACTATCGCAGTCTCCGGCAGGCCAACCATGGTACCTTCAGCCTCCACTACCAAGGTAAGGTTGTGAACTGTCCCTTTAAAGAGTTTACAGTGATAACAAATAGATGAATAACAACAGTATCAGAGCTCATAGAAACAGCAGGATGTTGTGATGCTGAGCTCCCTCCTCCTTCGTCCGCAGCCTTCCTGCTGTCCTGCCCGTTCCCCCTGTCTCCTGAGGGTGGCGGCGTGACAGTCACAGACATCCACCCTGGAGGTCAGGCTCACTTCCACTGCGACCCTGGCTTCCAGGTTCGGGGCCACGAGGTGGCGACATGTGTCAACGCGACCCGACCACACTGGAGCACCCCGGAGCCGCACTGCGTCGGTCCGTGAGCTCAGTGTTAGTCTTTGATAACAGGAGCAGGATTTCTGTGAAATAACGTGTTTTATTTTTCTCAGCTGTATCCTGTGGAGGGTGGATTCGTAACGCCACGGTCGGACGCATTCTGTCCCCACCTCCTCCATCCGTCAGCAACCACAGTAATGGAAACAATCTGAGCTGCCATTGGTTGATAGAAGCCAAAGAGGGCCACAGACTGCACCTGCACTTTGAGAGGATCGCACTGGATGAGGACGACGATAAGTACGTTTCTGTGGAAAAAATAGCATTTCAGGTTTTAGGGGAATTTTACCAAAGTTACCACAAAAGAGGATCAAGAAAATTCATTTTCTTTTCCTCAGATTTCTGATTTTTGGTCTAAATTCTCAGATTTCTGAGAAAAAAAAATTAAAAATTCAATTTTTAGCTGCCATTGAATGCAGCATTTTGTTAGACAATCATAAGACAAAGATTGAATTCCTTTTCTAGCATCTTCTTCGTCTGTTTTGGTCTCACGGCCTTTGTCTCTCTCAGGTTGGTCGTGCGCAGTGGCAACAGTTCCCTCTCTCCGCTGCTCTTTGACTCAGACATGGATGACGTCCCGGAGCGCGGCTTGCTGAGCGAAGGCTCCACGCTGTACCTGGAGCTCACAGCTGATTCGTCCTCCATCCCTCTGCTGCTGGCGCTGCGATACGAGGGTGAGAGACCACAGTCAGCACAACAGAGCTCCTGAACCTGATTGTAACGGGGGAACCACAGGGTTCTGAACAGACCCTTTGAGTCTGCATGTGAAGAAGATAATAACTAGTTTCCAGTCTGATAACCTGGGTCAGGGCGTCTAATTTCTCTGTCCCTGCTTTCAGCCTTTGATGATGAGCACTGCTGGGAGCCCTACATGCCTCATGGGAATTTCAGCAGCAGCGACATCACATACCAGCTGGGCACCACTGTCACCTTCACCTGCTCCCCGGGCTTCGTCATGGAGCAGAGCTCGGGCACCATCGAGTGCATCGATCCCAGCAACCCCCACTGGAATGACAGCGAGCCCGTGTGCAAAGGTGAGACTCAGACCCGAGCTTCGTTCCCACGTTGAACAGAGGCTCAATCTGTTATTTGCACAGCGCATGAGGTAAGTGAGAGTCGCTGGAACTGAACCGTGCTGCCTGAAGCTTCGCGATGTTGCAGCCCGGTCGAATGTGTCATCTGCTGATCAGCTGGCGCTGCGTGCTGTGAAAGCTGAGAGACTGTGACAGATCTGAGACTGGCAGCGGGTCAGGGACCGGCTGAAAACACAGGTGCTGCAGTTTCCACACAGCGTTCAAGTGACAGATAGGCGCTCGGAGAAGCGTATGCTCTGCTGCAGGGCATGGCGTAATCTCACTGCCTTCACGTTCAGCCTCTTATTCTGGTCATATTAAGTGTTATCTCTTCTCTACCTTGTTGTTTTTCTGAACAGTCCAGCCATCATGTCAGAAAACTTTATTTACTTTCTTATTCAGCAGAGAGATGTGAATTTAGACACAAGGTCCTCATTTCCCCTGAATCTCCTCCCTTTTGCTGTGTTAGCTCTGTGTGGAGGCGAGCTGACCGAGCCCTCGGGTACCATCCTGTCTCCTGATTGGCCCCAGAGCTACTCCAAGGGGCTGGACTGTGTGTGGCAGATCCACGGTAATGAGGAGAAACGCATTGAACTGGACGTCCAGATGTGAGTAGTACAGATGTGACCGGGTGTGTCCGGACAATATGCAAATGTGGTGACAGGTTGTGTAGTTCTGTGTAATTTTCAGTGCTGTGGTTGGACTAAATCTCTTTTCCGTCTTCTTCCTTTAAGTTTAAATATCCGCCACACTGACGTGCTGACGGTGTTCGACGGCCGTGATCTCATGTCCCATGTGATCGGGCAGTACCTGGGCTCCAGGGAGCGCTTCCAGGTGGTGTCCGGGGGGTCAGAGGTCACCATTCAGTTCCAGAGCGATCCAGATGATTCCAGCTTCCTTCTAAGTCAGGGATTCCACATCCACTACCACGGTGAGTGCAGAACTTTGTATGTTAAATGTAAATATAATGAACATCTTTCTCTGACTGTCTCTGACTGTCTCTGTCTGTCTGCAGAGGTTGAGCCGAATGACACCTGCCCGACTCTCCCAGAAATTGAGTTCGGCTGGATGAGCTCCTCCCACTCCTCCCCCGTCAGAGGCAGCGTGCAGACCTATCAGTGCCAGCCGGGGTACGACATCAGCGGCTCTGACATCATCACCTGCCAGTGGGACCTGTCCTGGAGCAGCAGTCCTCCAACCTGTGTTAAAGGTGAGACACTTGACTAGGACCTGGTCAGCTGGTCACGTGAATCAAACATGGCTTCCTAGTTCTTGTCAAATGCTGAACCTTTAAGCCCAAAAATACACACGAGGCATTCAGAGACAATTAGAAAGCTCTGTTTGTAAGTAATGTAAGTGACATCTTTAACGTTGTCTCCTCCCACCCTGCAGTCCAGCAGTGTCCTGATCCAGGAGAGGTGGTGAATGGAGCGCGCTCAGTGCGTCCAGAAGCCGGCTTTGCTGTGGGCACAGTGGTGCGTTTCTCCTGTAATCAGGGTTATCAGCTGGAGGGGCCCAGCCAGATCTCCTGCCATGGACGCGACACCGGCACCCCTAAGTGGAGCGACCGCAGCCCAAAGTGTGTCTGTAAGTCTCCTGTCTGCGCCCAGCTGGTTGTGATGATGCTGTCTGCGCCCTCACATGTACCCTCACCTGCCCTCTTGTTTCAGTGAAATACGACCCGTGCCCGAACCCGGGAGTCCCCGACAACGGCTACCAGACTTTGTACAAGCACAGCTACCAGGCCGGAGAAACTCTGCGTTTCTTCTGTTATGAAGGCTATGAACTCATTGGCGAGGTCATTATCACCTGCGTGCCTGGACATCCATCCCAGTGGAACAGCCCGCCGCCATTTTGCAAAGGTAACGGTCTGCTTTGTTTCAGTGCACGCTAGTGTGGAGCCTTTCAGCCGAGGCTTAAGTCATTGATGTTATCTCTGTTATCTTCTCCCCATGCAGTGGCCTATGAGCTGTTGGATGATCACAAACTAGAAGGTGATTCCTTTTCTTTCATTTTTATGTAGAAGGGGTGATTGATAAGTTTGTGACCTACAGTGAAGAAGGAGCACTGCATTCATACACCCAGCTGGTGCAGCGTTCCTCTGCAAAAGTCTGTGTCCTGGGACTTTCTCTGGTTGGAAGTGGTGGACCCAAGTCTGATCCATGTTTACAGACTACGGCAGAAATCTCCCAGGATCCTCCTCAGATTGTCTCTGGATCTTCTCATCAGGCCCACATTGAGCCGACAGCTCGGTCATTGGGAGTCTGTTCCCCCTCCTTCTACCTTTGGACACAAACTTATCAATCACAAATTGACAAAGCTATTGCAAATTATCTTTCCTAATATGAAGAATAATTAATAATGACATTTTGATTGTCCCACAGTGTCTCAGTCGTTCGAGCCGTCCCATCAGATCCTGAGTGAGAACATTGCTCTGGCCATCATTCTGCCCATCATCCTGGTCATCCTGCTGATTGGAGGAATCTACATGTACTATACAAAGTAAGCGCTCTGCAGAGGCCAGATGTGTGTGCGTGCTCATCCAGCTCTGCAGAATTCATTCATTCATGTGCTTTTATTTTGTCGCTCGCAGCATCTGCAGATTAGAATGGAAGCCTCTTTTCTGGAAGTCTCTGTCTCACACACACTCCTACAGTCCCATCACGGTCGAGTCTGACTTCAACAACCCTCTTTATGAAGCAGGGGTACGTATGAAATATTCATCATTTAGAAATGTTTGACTTTGTTTTTTTGTTTTGTTTTTTTAACTTTTTTTCTTATTTTGTCCACAGGACACGCGGGAGTACGAAGTCTCCATTTAAAGGCAGAAATGTGCTGGTGGTGAGAATGATTCAGATCTTTGGGACGGCCTCATTTCCCCTTTTTTTAATCTTTCCATTTTTTTTTTAATTATGATTCAGTTTGACCATCAGGGTACTCTTAACATCTGGTGTATCAGCTGTGGAAGTGCTTTATTTTGAATTTGTTGCACAGATGTGTAGGTCCAGCGTTCATTAGGACTGGTGCCTTATGATGGGTAAATAACTAAAGAGGAGAAGAAGAAGAAGATGAAGAGAGGATGGAAACGATTAAATCCTTAAGAGGCCAAAACATAGGAGAACTCGGCAATACTTTATTTGTAACAATCAAAACGTACATAAAATACACACTGAATGTTTTTTATTTTTATTTATTTATTAAAGGGGAAGAAAATCTTTCATTTTATTCAAAAAAGAAGTTTTAAAATCTTTTTTTTTCTTTTTGCACACAAATTGAATGTAAATATCTGACTTAATATTGACTGAGGTTGATAGACTTATATATATATATATATGTATGAGCCTCACATATACAGTATATACACTTATACATGGTGGTGGGAGGTGATATATTTTCATTATATACATATAATGAAAATTCAGTGCCAAAATATGATGTTAAATACTTTAATGTCCTGACGTGTTTCATCTGTTGTTGAAATAGTGTTTACAAAAAGCCAATGTTTATTTTATTCTTTGCTGTTCCTGGGGTGCATCATCATCATAATGCGAGATCACGTGACATACTGTAACAGAAAAGGTGAGGACATGAATGTCATCGATGCTTAAAGCATGTACTGATTGTAAATTATATTGCTTATGCTGAACCCTATCCATTGTCATTATAGTTACTGACAGCTGTCATTGTTATCAGATTTGATGTTGTATGCACTATGTTGATACTGAAACTTACCAATCTGGCTGCTTGCTGTGATGCATTATGTATTTATTTACAAATGATTGTTTGAACAGTGAATGTAGTCGCGTTCACTGCGCCAAATGAGGGATCCTGGAGACTGTTGCTTTGTAGACTTAATTCTTCTCTTATCATCAGTAGCATTTCTTTGCTTCATATATGAATACACACTTTTGAAGGCAGTAAATTCTTTGCTGAGCTGGAAATAAAGTCTCTGTTGAATGGTGTAAAGTTTGCAGTTGTTGTTTTTTTTCCACCCATAATATAGATATATTTTTTAATATAGAAGATATATAATCTAAATTTGTCAATACATAAAATAACAGAAAATCTGCATGTGTCATGATGTTGCAGACCAGAGTCCTGTGCACTGCAGGGTGAGGCCACACGGTGGCAGCATAGCACACAATACTCTGACAGAAGAAGAAGAAGAAAGCCGGAAGCTGTTGTTCTAGTTTCGCTTCCGACTGACCTATTTAGCTTCTCGTATTAGCATCAGTAACAGTCATTGTGTCCGTCAAACAATAGATTTGTGTTTTTTTCTGAGTAAAGTTATATTTTGTATATAGGTACGTGCAGTCACTTCACTTTGTCTTCCACGAAGAAGAAGAAATGACTCGGAGCAAATGGTAGCTTAAAAGCTGTTGTTAGCCACTTTGATTTAGCTAGCCTGGCTGCGATTAAAATGAGGTGTCAGTCGTTAGCTGCTCTGTAAATGTATGTTTTTGTTCTTCTTAGTTGTAGCTTATAGCTGGCCAGCTGTTTATGATTAGCGACCACACCTTTACTTCTCTTAGCTTAGCTAGGTTCACTCTTGCAGCTCCCTTGGATGTTCAGAGTGGTAAGTACAGTTTAGCCTAATAATGCTAGATCTTAATAGCCTTATATGTTAGCATCTGTGGTGCTTGGTATGATCATTGATTTGAACGTAACTGCAGTGATAGCAGGGGGCAGTTTTGAATGGCTGACCGAGCATGACTGAATCAATGTTTTGGTCAGTTATGTTGTCTTGTTTTGGATTTTCTATGCATTTAATGTGGGAGTGTCTGTGATGGCCACATAATCTGTGCAGTTAAACATTTTGGCCGTTTAACTGCACAGATCATGGAGCTAAATTACTGTATGAATGCAGAAATATACTATATTTAACTTTAAGTCATTCCTCAATAAGAAAGAAGTTTAGATACCTCTTGAATATCTCTCTTAAATGGAAACAGCTGGTGTCATTGTGTGGAAATTTTATGGTTCATTTTTGCATATGCTAATAATCATTTATCTCTGTCTTTAAACCTTGTAGTCAGAAAGTGACTCTTCAGCCCCATGTCTGCTGAGGCTTCAGTCGGCGGTCATGCTGCCCAGTCTGCCCTGTCTCAGCCTGCCTGCCACAGCACAGAGGAGGCCAGACACCTGGGTCTGCTGGGGAGCAAGTACGTCAAGTTAAACGTGGGCGGCTCACTGCACTATACGACTGTCCAGACGTTAAGCAAGGAGGACAGTCTGTTACGAAGCATATGCAATGGTGGAACAGATGTTACCATAGACTCAGAAGGTGAGTGGATATCAGATAACACTAATGTTACATGTTTAGTTTTCTTTTGTTAGCTGCTACGTTTTTACATTTTATATAAATTCTAAATAACAAGTGTTAAATCAAACATGGCAGGTAGTCTCTCAGACAGGTTTAGCAGCTGGAGTCACAAGATTATCTTTAGTTTACTGTCTGTTATTACACATGTGGTTGTGTGTTAAAGGCGTGTCTGCATGAAATGTTACACAGTCTATCCTCAGCATTGGATGATTAAAACGGTTTTATAGGTCTGTTTTTTTAGTTACGACTCAGTTGTAGTCAGTGACCACACAGTAAACCCCGTGAAAAACATGGAGGATGTAAATAATAAATTATATCTTAAGGAGAATGACAGAATCGTTTTTCCTGCTCATCTAGGGTGGGTGGTGTTGGATCGGTGTGGCCGTCATTTTGGTCTGGTTTTGAACTTCCTGCGTGATGGTTCAGTGCCACTGCCAGAGGACCACAGAGAGCTGGATGAGGTCCTGAAGGAGGCCCAGTTCTATCAGGTCCAGGGGCTCATCCAGCACTGTCTCAGTGCCATGCAGGTACATATTTTACATTTATGTACAAAAAAAAGAGTATGTATAAGTGTATATTCTTTATAATTGATTTCAAGCAAAATCTCCATTCAGGATGTAAAAAAACAAACATGCAGCATTTTCTTTCTCTTTATCAGAAACGAAAGGACGTCTTTCAAAGTGTCTGTTACATCCCCATGATCACCTCAGCCAAAGAAGAACAGAGGATGATTGCTACCTGCAGAAAGGTGTGTGTTATGTTAGCTGAGAGAAAGTCATAATAATAATATTAAAACAGTTTCTGAAGAATTACACACATTTATTTTTGTTTCTTGTCATTACAGCCGGTTGTAAAATTGCAAAACAACAGAGGAAACAACAAGTACTCCTACACCAGGTAAAAACCGTCTTTTGTGTCTTGTGTTTACTTTTAACACTTTCTAAGGTGCTTTAAAAGAACAATGACTTATTCTTTGTTTTGTCCAGCAACTCTGATGATAACCTGCTGAAGAACATCGAGCTGTTTGACAAACTTGTGCTGCGATTTAACGGCCGAGTGCTTTTTGTCAAAGACGTGCTCGGGGACGAGATCTGCTGTTGGTCTTTCTACGGTGAAGGCCGCAAGATCGCAGAAGTGTGCTGCACTTCCATCGTCTACGCTACAGAGAAGAAGCAGACCAAAGTATGTTTAAACTGTAAAACTGCACTTTGTTTGCAGTTTTAAATCTCCAAATGGTCCTCTCACTTCCTAATATGTGTTTTCAGGTTGAGTTTCCCGAGGCTCGAATATTTGAAGAAACCCTCAACATTCTGATCTACGAGAACAGCAGAGGATCGGGAGGCTTACACCTTTTAGATTCAAGAGGCTCGGGTTCATCACTGGGAGCTGGCCAATCAGAGGAAGATGGTGCGGTGGGGGGCGACAGACGGGTGCGTCGGATACACGTGAGGAGGCATATAATGCACGATGAAAGAGGGCATGGTCAGCAAACTGTGTATAAGGACTGAGGAGGATGTGAAAGGCATGGGAGAGATTGTGTGTGTGTGTTCACTTTTGTTGTTGTATGGTAGCAGAATGAGAGATCACAGCAATAGCTTGGTGAAAGTGAAAGTGATGATGATGTTGTCGGGACTGAGTGTGTGAGGACAAAAATGCTTCTGTTTACAAAAAGAAAATTGAGCACATTCTTCTATAGGAAATATGTGAAGTTACCTGGAAACTGGCATAAATATCACTTTTCACATGTTAGTGACGGGCCTCAAAACCCAACGAGCAGATGACCCACTGCTGATGTGGGTGATGATGATGATGATGATAATAATAATGATGCACTGGCCGCCTCCTCTGTGTTGTGAAGAACGGAGGACGGTGAAGTTGAGCCTGGATGTGTGTACACTGGAAGAGTAGCCATATTTAGTGAGGTTGTCTATGAATGAGATTGTCGAGATAAATTATTGCAGCTGTTGCTTCAAGATGTTTTTTATTAATTAATTTATGAACCTAATTTATTGTTTGGTATTTAACTTTTTGTATTGAATGCAATCTTTGTGTTAACTAGTGCTCGAGGTCCTTTCTGCAACATAACATTTCAGTTTAAAGATGAACCGTGACCATTTCTTTGATTCTGAGCCATGATCTTTCAATTTTCTGCTTCTTAACCCAAACCTCAACATTTTGCTTTAAATGATTTTGGCCTGACAGGGATGATAAAGGCAGCTTATGCTGGGTTGTTTTGGGTTTTTATTTTTTATTTCCTTTATGGATAGGATAAAGTGTTTTCCTTCTAATATTCACCTGTGACTTGTGTACACTTAATCACTTTGAATACTGAAAAAAAATGGAATGACAGCAATACGTGTCTGGAGCCCCTCATAAAATAACCTTGGAATACTTTGAAATATGCACTAATGTACCTGCCGTCCAGTAGAGGTCATGGAAATGTTCTGATTAAAGTACTGCTTACAGCCTGACATCGCCTCTTGGTCTGTTTTTACTAAGATATACTGTACACACCTGTTCTATAGGAGGAGTTCTGTATTTAACACATAACATGTAGTTGTGTGCTGATTATGGAAAAAAATAAAAAATATTAACCTACAGTCCCTATGCAACAAATATATATTTCCATCTACACGGTGATAATTGTCATTGAATGATATTGTCTCAGGTTTTTCTGCATCATAAATTTTATTTAAATACATTTCAGGGATTGTATGAGAAGTATCTGTTTTTTTAAATATTGTTTGTGTGTTTAATAATACATGTTTTGACTTCTAATCACATAAACTGTTCAAAATAACAAAAATAAATAATACAAACAAAAGTGAAATAAAATTTCTGTTTAATTTTATTATTAATTTTAATACAAACACAACATTGGTAATAATAATAAAAGGCTACTAATATTATTAATAATATTTTTAACGGAAATATAATTATTAAAAATATATTTCGGGGCGTGGTGTGCGTCTGACGTCACTTCCCACTACGTGCCTGGCGCCGCCAAACTAGAAAGTGGAGAGTGTGGAGAGGATGGTGTCGGACAGAGAGGCTGCGGGTATCCGCCGGTTCGTGTGCCGTCAGCTCGGTGGACAGCCAGATCTCAGGTACGGAGAAAAGGATTAAAGATTAATTTAATCGTAAATGACAATCACAGACTTTTGGTTGTTTATTGAGAGTTAACTTTTGCTAACTTTACGCTACACGCTCTGCACTCATAGATGCTAGCTGTCGTTATTTAAATACTCTAACTCGCTAAGCTCAGTTAATTTTATCTTTAATTTGCTGTTCAATAAATAAAAGATGCTGAAAATCATTGTGTTTGGGGTTGTCCGTGTCGTGTGATGCTACATTCACAAAGATAAGCTGAGTTTTTTGACGTGTTTCTGAGTTAGCTCGCACGGCTTTGCCTACATGTACCAGGATGCATTGCGTGAGAATGCTTGAACAGCTTCTGCTTGTTCAGTTTCACACTCTTATGCTCTTATCTGCTCTGTTTTGTTGCAGCACACTGACTTTGGGCATTTTAAGAAAGCGTTATCTGGCTCATGTGGGATGTGACTCTTTAAGTGCAGATGCCAGAAATTTCTTAAAGCAGGTGGTTCAAGAGGAACTTATGAAAATGCAGGTATGTGGAATTGTCCTATTGCTTTAGACATTCCGGGTGAAGAGGTCATCTTCATGCTGTTCCTACCAGGATGAGGACATAAACGGAAGTGATGTGGAGACCACGAAGCCCCAGAATAAAAGGAAGAGAGAGGAGGAGAGTGACGAGGTGACAAGTGAGAAAGAGGAGGAATCAACTGCAAAGAAGTTGCGACCCAATCCTTCGAGCACATCGTCAGGTGTGTCAGAGCTGCTGTTTGAAGCCTTGAGGTGTCCATATTTTATTTCTTTCTTTCTTCCATGTAAAGAATAAGACCTTTTCTACTTTGTTGTGACAGAAATAAAGGATAAAGAGAACAACAGAACTGGAAGTGAGAAAAGTGAAGATGATGATGAAGACATGAAATCTGGATCTGACGACAATGCAGAGAAAGAGGTGCAAAAGCCAGAGCAAAAGAAACGTGGAAAGCGTGACCAGGAAACCAGCAGCAGCAGCAAAAGCAGCGACGATTCTTCAGAGGAGGACACGAAGGACTCAGGAGGAAAAGGGAAGGAAAGTGATGATGAGAGTGGTGGGAGTGCAAAGGAAGAGGAGGATGAGAAAGAAAACACCACCAAGAAAGAAGAGAAGAAGACCCCAGTGAGTGATGAGGAGGATGAAAGTGATGAAGATCATGGGAAAATCAATAACAAGTCTGATGGCAGCGAAAAAGGTGAGTTTACACCCTTTAAAACGCAGCCATTCAGTCTCAGGGTTGTTTATGTAGCCTCACGTGTCCGACTGTGTTGAACAGAAGAAAAGGTCGCTGTGGAAAAGAAAGATGAGGACTCTGACTCATCGTCTCTCCCTTCTTTGGAGGATGATGAGAACAGTGAGAAAGAAAACGAAAAGAACAAGAAAAAGAAGAAAGTCGAGAAAAAAGATGAGAGCAGCCACGATAAAAAGGTGAGCTGGGCTCTTTATGTTGTGGGGAAAGGTGTAGAATATAGGCTGCATCTTCTTTTGCCTGTCCTTCTTTTTGTCTGCAGGATGGTGAAAAGGCGGTTGTCCGGCTCAAACGTTACATTTCTCTGTGTGGCGTGAGGAAGAATTACAAGAAGCTCCTCGAAGGCTGCCGCTCCATTCGCTCCAAAGTGGCCGTTCTGAAGAAGGAACTTGAAGATCTTGGCGTCCATGGTCAGCAGAAATATATTCAGCTCTTCATAAACCATACATGCTGGGACTTTTACCTACACTTCTGTAGACCAGAGGTTTAAGTTGGTTCTGTCTTCATGCAGGGCAGCCATCCATTGAGAAATGTAAAAAAGTCAGGATGAACAGGGAGGAAGCTCAGGAACTGGCTGAGCTGGATGTCAGCAACATCATCACCACACAAGGTAAATATTTATCTCTTTTTATTTTTCTGGATTGTTTAAAGGAGCCTAAAATCCAAATTAAATGATACAGAAGCTTTTATTCTGCACCGTATGTTGTGGAGAAGACTTGATGATGATCTGATGTAATGCATGATGATGATAATGTGTGTATGATGTGAATATTTCATATCATCTGTGATACCTCTGTTAGGTCGACCTAGGCGCAGAGCAGCAGCAGCATGGCAGGAAAAAGACGACCCCCCCTCCTCTGCATATCAGCACGCTCTGAACTCCAGCTCTGGCAGCGATCAGGAGAAGGACGCACACAGAGGACGCAAGAGAATGTCAGAGTGGGCCAACCTGCGCGGGATCATCAGTGACGACGCAGACAGCGACTGACTGCCCTTTCAGTGTTCACAGGAAATAACTGTAAAAAGTATTAAAAAAATGTCCATGTGTTTTGTATACATTAGTTTGTATTTCAATAAAGTGTTAATAAGTGTTTTATTACTTAATGGAATAGTAGAATTGCAGTAAAGCTACATTGATGCTTAAGGCAGGATGATGTATGTGTCTTAATGTTCTGCATTTAGTTTGGACATATAATGTTAATTATTATTATTATTATTATTAATAATGTTCATGTTATATACTCCACATGAGCAAGTTTTGTGTTGTAATTAATTCTATTTACACAATCCTGCGTCTCTTTTCTGGAAGCGATGCCGCTTTAAGGCTCTGTGCGCGCTCCCGTGACGGAAATCAGTTTTTGGTTTAACACCGGAACTACATTAAGCTCTCCTGTACTGTACACGGAATATTCCGCAGACGGACCGTTCCTACGGGGAAATGTGTCCGCTGCGAATTCCTGCAGGTCAATGAGGTATTGAATTTTTCTTAAAAAAACTAACAACAATCATAGTTGTTATGTTTATATTATGATAGCATTGCGCTAGGCTACGCTAAAGAGTTTATTTGCTAATCTTTGTGTCGGAACTTATTACGAGTCAAACTTATGATACCTTACCGATATGAGGAAAGCTGTGTTCATACGACCCTCAAAATAGTCAGTAAGGCTGACGTGTATAATCTGTGTCTAAGCAACGTCTTGTTTTTTTCCATATTCTTTATTTTTATGTATTTATAATGGTGCAGTGTGTGGTCAAATGTTTGAAAGTCAAAATATAGTGTTGAGCTAATGTAGTGTTTAGTACTCATAAATGACTTTATAGCTTTAAATAAACTGTGTTATCGTGGTACAAAGGGTTAAAAGACTTGTGTCTCTGTGTGTATCTACTTTAAATTGCTTTATTTCCAATATTTCATGACGTTCTTCTTTGATTTTCAGTCATTTCCCTCCTCAAGCAGGAATGGATGATGATGGACCAAACGAAGTGTTTGCTGAGCTCAACTCCAGACCCCTGGGAGGATGGGGCCTTGCTCAGATAGCCGCTGGCACCGGGCTTGCTGTATATGCCATGTGGGTGGGAGTCCTCCAGCCGGGGTTCCGAAAAGTCCCTCTCAAACTTCAGGTGTGGACGGTGTTCTTTCGATAGTTATGTTGCATTACAGGAACGACTGACCTCTGTGAGGCGTCTTTAAAATGTCTTCTAGGTCCCGTACATCCCTGCCAGCAAAACCCAGGTACATAATGTGATGGCACTGCTGAGGGGGCGACAGGGCAGCCTTGTGGATTTGGGGTCTGGCGATGGTCGTATTGTAAGTGTGTGTGTCAAACATGTAAGGCTCTGTTTTCCTGCGCTGCTTTGTGACATGATTTTGTGGCATTTGTTTCTGAGGTCCTGGAGGCCCATCAACACGGTTTCAGTCCTGCTGTTGGCTACGAGCTCAACCCCTGGCTTGTTCGCCTGTCCCGCTTTCATGCATGGAGGGCGGGGCATCGAGAAGAGGTGTCATACCGACGAGAAGACCTCTGGAAGGTTTGTACACCAAAGCACCAAGTCACTCACACACACATCTACAGTGCTGATGAAATAGTTTATTAGCACATAACTGGTGTGTGATGTAACCGTCATGTATCTCACCACAGGTCGACTTGACAAAATGCAAGAATGTCACTGTGTTTTTGGCACCGAGTGTGGTAAGTGTATACACATCTATACACTGTAAAATAACACAATAGTGATGCAGAAATAAGTAAAATTCAGGTGGGATGACTTGTCAGGCTGCATAGGTCTCTGCGCATGCGCACTTACCTCATTTGCAGGGGCTTGTGTCACATGTGTGACACATGTGTCTCTCTGTAGGAATCCTTGTAACACACATTAAACAGTCTGAATGATCCTTTATGTCTTCAGTCCAGAGAGGTCATGTTCTTTCCACTCTTGTGTGTTTCCCAGCTTTCGTTGTTGCAGGAGAAGCTGCAGGCGGAGCTCCCTGATGATGCCCTGGTGGTTGCGGGCCGTTTCCCTCTACCTGACTGGAAACCCTGCAGGATTGAGGGACATGGTGTGGACAGGGCTTGGGCATATAACATGCATGCACAAAGGCAGCAGGCCCTCAAGAAAAATAACACACACAGTGACCGTGACATTGAACAAACCAGGGAGGAAGGATCCAGCTGAATTTACATGGATTTACTATAAACAAAGTTTAAATGTCCTTCACTGGGACAAACTTTACAGCCTGACTACATTTTATTGTTACTCCGTCCCTCACTGTGGATCTGAACCTAACTTATTAACCATTTTATGTTCTTAAATTTTTATCATGTTTAACCAGAAATTCCTGGTTGATGTCCCCCCACCAACTAAAGCTTTTAAACTTTGTCTCATCTGTTAATGTTGATGCTTTGTTGAGAGGCTGAGAGTATCTATCTGTATTATTTACATATATTTATATTTCTAAAGTGTACATTTATCTTCCCTGTGATGTAAATTATTATCACATAAGTAAAGATACCTGTTTTGATCTGTATAAGCAGCAGTGTGTCCTGTGAGTGATCATTTAACACCGTAATGATTGTGTTAATCTGACATTCTGATGTGCATATAGTGATTATTTTAAATGTGTCATTGTTTAAAACAGCTACAAGAACAACTCAAAGAAATCACTGAAAGGACGAGCTTTAACATCATGTTGTGGTGCTAACGGCTCAGCTGAACAGAATTCTATGAGAATGTTTTAGATCTGTGTTTAGGTAAAGTTATTTTTCAGTGGGTACAGTGAGGTGGCACAAATCCCATCCAACACACCTGTGTAAGGGTTTAAAATGGAGACTGTCTGTCCATGAAGGCCCCAGCTGGGTTAATGAATAGCCTTTAATAAACTTCATAAAGGGCCAATATGGCAAAAAAACACACACACAGTTTCTTTAGAAAAATTATAATAATGATCTATGAAGTCAAAAAAGCAAGTTAGACCTGTGATAAAGTTATTGTCTTCAGAAACACATAATATAAATAAATATGTGCATATCTAGGCTTTAGTTATATATGCACCATTAACCTTAGTCATTCTTTTTTTATTAAAAGCTACCGCTATGTGACAGGAAATCGTGCTTTTATTATGAGTGAGTGGCCTCAGAGTGGAGCTGATTGGGCTGGTTGCAGCAGAAGAGGAAGTTGCGAATCAAAGCCTGTAACCTGCAAGCTAGCTGTACACTTGAGCCGCCCTAAGCACTGAAAAGACGAATAACAGGAACAGACGCGTTTAGTATTAGACATTTGGTGTTACTGTAAATGCTGTCAGATAATATAGCTGATGCGTACGTTCTCTTGCTTTGAAACTGCGTGCGGTAGAGACAAAGCTGTCGTGACCAGAAGCATGCCTACGGTTGACAGCCAGCTAACGAAAATGATGCCTTCATCCTTCTAGAAAAGCAAGCAAGCTAGCTAGCTAGCTAGCTAGCTATCTATCCGCTGCAGCGTTAGCTTCTGGGTAATGTCCCGTCGAAATGCCTGACTCAGAACGCTAATTAGCGCTGCATGCTTTCCCGGTGTTAGCTAGATGCTCCACACAACGCAGGATTTCTGTATTTAGCTTGATGGTAAACGGTGACGGCGTTTCGACCTGAGCAGTCGAGCAGACCATGATGAGCCCCCTTTGCGGTTACGTTAGCTAGCAACACCTTAGCTAACGATAGCTATAGAATTGGCTAGCTGGCTAATGTTGGCTTATTACTGTAATTAATCAGCGACTTGATAAACTGAAAAAAGGCATCTGAGCCAGCTAAACATGGTGAGTATACTTTAACATGTGTTGCTGAGCTTGTTATCCACGCTGTTGTCTTCCTGTCTTATGTTGCTGAAGGCTAATGCAGAAGCCCTCGATTCCACTAACATAGCAGTAACAACCGATGTACAGCTAATAAATGTAATTAGAAGTACGTAATAGCCCGTGTTTGTGCGCGGTGTGTGGACTCGTATGTCTGTTATGTCATCTAACGGTTTGAGGGCAGGTATTTGACGGGATGTGACAGCTCGTTAAGCCATTTCACGATAACACCAGACGCCCATCTTGCAAAAGCGAATATTTGCTGTGAGCAGTGTGAAGCCTCGGCAAGTTGCAGCTTATTTGAGGAATTCAGACCTGCCTGCCTGCCTGCCTGCCACAGGGGTGGGGGGGGGGGGACTGCCCTTTAAAATCTCTATCTGCTATCTGGTTTCTGTTAGGCAGGGCCCAACTTCCTCCACATAAGAAAACCAGGTTGCAGCAATGCTAAAGAATATTTCCATGACAGTGTTTAGACCTGAGCACACCGATCAGACATGCATGTGCAGTTGTAGATCCTGTTTATGTGCAGGTATGCATGAGGACATGTATGACAGTGAGCACATGCCTGCTTACCTTCTGATATTTATATATATATATGAATTAATGCTTAAAATATGATGATAGTATACATGGGGTGTGTGTGTGTATTTCTTGTGAGTCGCATATGTGTTAAACAGACCTCCCAGTGTTGGTGTGAAGTATGTTGTCGAATAGTTAGTCTAAATATGTTTTCTGTGTTTAACCTGACCTTTGACCTTTTTTTATCACACATTAGGCTTCTGAAGAGGCATCGCTGCGCGCGCTAGAGAGCCTAATGACGGAGTTCTTTCACAGCTGCACAACTAATGAGCGAAAAAGAGAAATAGGTACGTTTGGCTAGTTGCTCAACATTACAGGTAAGGGCCTGGTGGAGTTATGCAGTAAAATCAAAACAATGAAGGCCCGGTAGCTTTATTTTGAATGTGCCAATTCTTGTGAGGTCACAAACTCACAAAAACGACCACAGCAGTGTCCTGGTTGGAAGACGTACTGTCAGTTTTGGGGCCTGTTTTAGCGACAACAAAGTAAAATAACTGTCCCTTTAAAGTCCAAGTCCCACGTATACTGGTCTGTATTGTAGCATGGATCTGGTTGTCACTGTAGAATATATCTAATGTGACCTTAAATAGATTGCTTCATATGGAAAGTATTTTTGTGTCGATTTTTATGCTCTTCCTGTGTTGTGACGCTTCACTTTCAGTCCTGTCTGTCAATAAAGTACTACGTTCATGTCGAATATCATGCTCACTTCCTTTTTTTTCTCTGCAGAGGAGCTGCTGAATAACTTTGCACAGCAGACTGGAGCATGGCGCCACTGCCTGTTCTTTCTCTCCAATACTCAGAATGAGTACGTCATGATGTACAGCCTCACAGTATTTGAAGTAAGTCCTGTGGGTGCGTTTTCCAGAGGCTGTGTGACACTGTAAAGCTTTGAAAAACAGACGATTCTGAGAGAAAAGTATTCTTTTAAATGTACAGAACACAGGAAGAGATGTAGGGCAGTGTGTTTCATGCCGTCTTCCTGTTTCCTCATTTTGTGATTCTGCAAAAACAGTGTGTTAAATGTGTTTGCATATGATGAAAGGCTCAAGATCTTGTGATTACTGTCATCTTCTTTGATGCACACCAGATATAAATGCTTAAAGTTTTTTGCAGAGAACAAACAAACCAGTAGCCAGAGCTTCCACCACTGATCTGTCTCTTCTTCATCTACTTTCAGAACCTGGTGAACAAGATGTGGATCGGCGTGGCATCGCAAGACAAAATGGAGATCCGCAGCTGTCTGCCCAAACTCCTGCTAGCTCAGCACAAGTCTGTGCCCTACTTCATCCGGAACAAACTCTGCAAAGTCATCGTGGACATCGGCCGCCAGGACTGGCCAATGTTCTACCATGACTTTTTCACAAACACGCTGCAGGTGAGACGTTATCAAGTGTCCTCCTGCTTCCCTTCTTCCTTTTCTTGATGTCAGAGTCAGCTGTTGTTTTAGCATTTACAAAAACAAGCTATGGGGAAGTGGGTGATTAAGTGGAAGACTCTATTATAACAGAATTGAGGGGAATGATTGCAACATGGTGACAGGGTTTCCCACAGGAAGTCGTTCAACCAAGCTGCTAAACCACAGAGAATAGATCCTGGTGCATCTTGTCTCAGTGACTTGATTTGTAAAAGAAAAACCCCTGAACTGACTCATAATCTCTTTTAGTAATCACACTCTTGCTGATCTGTCTCAATCTCTGTGCTACAGCTGATCCAGTCCCCAGCTCTGGCCTCACTGGGGCTGGTGATGTTGAAAACCACATCAGAGGAACTTGCCTGTCCTCGAGAAGACCTGTGTGTTGCCCGGAAAGAGGAGCTACGTAAACTGCTGCTGGAGCAAGTACCCACAGTGCTCGGACTGCTGACCGGTGAGAACAAACTTTTGTGGAACTTGTTGTCCTTGTCTAAACAGACTCTTTAAAGACCTGTGTGTTCACACAGATGAGGAAAAGCACTATGCAACGTTCACAGTTTTTAGAGATTTTGGAAAGACTATGAGGACACATCACACACTTAAGTGCGCCTGATGAGGCATCACAGATTACGTGATGTGTCAAACTCGTTTAAAGCTAAAAAATCCAGTTGGTGGCAATAATGCATCAATTTGTTTTTTACCAGCCAACAACAAACTTGGCTGCTCGGGGAAAAAAGAAGAAAAAACAGATTTTGATAATGACGCTATTTCCTGTGTCCCATCCTCTCTGCTTCATTGGCTATTTGTAGTTGGGTCAGTTCATTAGTTCACCACACTGGGTCCAGACTCAGCCCGAAAAAGTCAAACGTGATATAATGGCTTAAACTTGAGGTCGGGTCTGTTCCACTCACACACTTGCAGGTTTTAGTGCCACCTTCCCGTGCTGACTCTCCCCACCTAGTGCAGACTTTGCCAAAAGGAAATAAAATTGGGCAGAAATTGTGTAATGTGTCCTCGGCTTCAAGAAACCTCCCCAGTATGATGTCTGTACAGATATAAGATAGTGATGGGGAGGCCATTTTACACTGTATATGTATAGAATTAAATAACTAGGTATTGTTTTTGAATAGGACGAGAAGCTGTGTGAGAGCTGGGTTTACTGTGTTTTTAGTTTTTAGATTTATAGTGAGTGTGTCAGAGTTATTTACTGTTCTCTTAGCCTACTTTACTCAGGAGTATCTGAAGGCTGGTAAAACATGTTTTACTGCCTCGACGGTATGAAAACACACTCACAATATCTCCCAGTACCTACCAGTACTTTCAGAGGAAAAAGCTGAGCTCAAAAAGATGGTGTGGAAAATATTTCACCACTTCAAAAGCCTGCGACTGAGCGACAAGACGCACAAATGTGCCTGTCATTTTGTGTTTCCTGTTTCAGATAAAGGTTCAGTGATGAGACTCCACTCTCCCTGCAATAGCTACAAAGAACCTAAAAATAAAACAGATGTTGTAAAGTGGAATGCTGCCTTACAGTCAGGGTTGTTGTTGTTATGGTGGTGCAGCTGGTGGATGCATGTTGGGTGTATGTATCAAAGTGCACTGCGCTCTGAGTGAGCCAACGCTGCTGTCGTGTCTTAAATGCAAATACATCCAGTTTGCAGGCTCAGGTTAGGTACCTAAGGTTTGTGAGGCCCTTAAGCTCCAAGTTTGTGTTGGAGTGGTTCAGACCAATCGAAACGTTTTAAGGTGTGATTACAACAACAAGTGACTTGACAAGTTTTTTTTATCCCCAAATTTTCAGCTGTTTTAAGTTGTGTTTTCTCTTCTAGTACACAGTCATGTGATTTTATTGATCTGATGGTCAGCTGTGTCTGTCCTTCCCAAATAGTTTCCCACGTGTTTTTGTGTAACAGACTATGGGACATGCAAGGTTAAGGCTAGAGATGGTATATGTCTGTAGTGAGATTTTTTTCTTGTCTCGTCTTGCAGGTATCCTGGAGACCTACTGGGACAAGCACAGTGTCATAGCTTCTACTCCGCCTCCCTCACCTACCTCAGGGGAAAGTGGTGAGTCCATTAGCTAATTAAAACATGACCATTATAGTCATGAAACAGTTGTCACGCGTGTGTTATTCTCACATGTTAACCGCAGTGTGTTTTGTGTTTCTTAAATGTGTCAGTGGAGCTGCTGGGCAGTTTGTTTCAGGGCAGCCAGTACTCGAAGCTGCTTTGTCAGCCGATGGCAGCGCTGGACAACGAGAGCCAGCAGCTCTGCTGTCTGGTCTTGGAGTGTTTGGCTCACCTGTTCAGCTGGATCCCCCTGTCCACGAGCATCACACCCACCCTGCTGGCATCCATTTTTCACTTTGCACGTTTCGGTTGCGACCTCCGGACAAAAGCCAAAACCGGATCCTTCATCTCGTCCAACTCGTCCTCATCTAACGGACAGCTCAATCCAGGGACGCTGCCGCCAACCTCCAACGGAGGAGGGCGACAGCCAGGCGAGTACAACAAGGGGGATCGAGCTCGGCTCGGCGTGCTCGCCATGACTTGCGTCAATGAACTGGTGTCAAAGAACTGTGTGCCAATGGACTTTGAGGAGTACCTGCTGCGAATGTTCCAGCAGACCTTCTTCCTTCTGCAGAAGCTGACACGGGAGAACAATGCTCATACAGTCAAGAGCCGCTTACAGGAACTCGATGAGAGGTACCGCAGACTGTTCATGTTTGGCTGCTCTGGGATTTCTTTGTATCATCTATCAAAACGCTCTTTGTTTTCATCACTGCTGTCTTCTACACTGACTCCATACAGTCATGTTCTGCAGCTCTGTCACATGTGCTTCATTCTGACCTTTTCTTTCTGCATTTATATCTATAAACATCCCATAATAGCCATCTGCATGTACTGCTTTTTGCCAACAATGATCTCATGCCTCTAACTGCTGAACTGTTAATTGTTTCTTTCTGATCTGCAGTTACCTGGAAAAGTTCACAGATTTCCTGCGCCTGTTTGTCAGTGTTCACCTGAGGCGGATCGAGTCAAGTCCTCAGTTTCCTATCGTAGAGTTTCTGGCCCTGCTGTTTAAGTACACCTTCAACCAGGTAAAAGACACTTCTGTTACTTCTTTACATAGCACGCACCACGCAGAGTGGGCTGTCTGATAACTCACCACTCTTTTTTTTTTTTTTTTTTTTTTTTTTTTTCAGCCAACCCATGAAGGCTACTTTGCCTGTTTGGATATCTGGAGTGTGTTTTTGGATTTTCTAACAACCAAAATTAAGAGCAGGTTAGCAGACAGAGAAAGTGTCCTGAACAGGTGAGTCACTCAGAAACACACAGGTTCTTCTGTCGGTGTGACAATGTACATAAAAACATATTCATCTGTGTCTGTGCAGGTACAAAGACGCCTTAGTTCTTCTGCTCAGGGAAGTTCTGAACCGCATACAGTTCAGATACAACCAGGCCCAGTTAGAAGAGCTGGACGACGAGACTCTGGATGATGATGTAAGAATATTGTTTTATTGTATTATTTTTAGATATTGTGTATATCCACATCACACATTGCAAAGGTGTTTTTTTTCGTTCTTTCTTTCACTTAAAAGTCTGAATGTTCTCCTTTATTTGGTAACTATAGCAACAGACTGAGTGGCAAAGGTACCTGCGTCAGAGTCTGGAGGTGGTTGCCAAGGTGATGGAGCTGCTCCCATCGCATGCTTTCTCCACTTTGGTAAGAGAGTGTTGTTTTTGTCACCATGACCCTTTTTAAGGCAGCTTTCATTTTTCAAACTGACGTGCTGCGGCTGTTTACAGCAGCGCCAGCATGTATCTGTACAGGGTAGCGACCTTAGAAAAATACTAACAGCTGAGAATCATGCTTAGACAACTCACGATTGATAGATTGTGTTAGAATTGTGCATCAGATCCCCTTAACCATGGTCCTTCCCCATGTCACACACCTCACACTTGCTATTTTCACATGGACGATAAGGGCAACAATATAAGTACAACTGTCGCTTTAGAACTTTGATGGTCGCCATCTTGGCTGCTTATTTAAAAGGGAGGAAACATTAAACATGAAAATGTAGACTGAGGAAGTGGGACTAACAAGAAACACATTTTTTGTTTTACTTACGTTTGGTGTTCTTCAGGTTTTTGTTGCCCCCACCTTACGTGTTTGTACACATGTGTTTTGATGTTTGACCTTTGGTTTTGTTATTACATGTAAAGTCCTTATCAGCCTCTTCTTGTAGTTTCCAGTTCTTCAAGAAAACCTGGACGTGTACCTGGGTTTGCAGCAGTTTATCGTCACTACTGGCACAAGTAGGTCCTTTTTTATTTTAAAAGAATTTAGCTTCTAATTCTTTTAGGCAACACTAAAGGATTAAGGATGAAATTAGGAAAATATTGATTGTTTTTGTTTCCCAGGTCGAAGGCTCAATATCACTGCGGAAAATGACTGCCGTCGGCTTCACTGTTCTCTCAGGGACCTCAGCTCCCTCCTGCAAGCTGTCGGACGACTGGCTGAGTATTTCATCGGGGAGGTTTTTGCTGCACGTTTCAGTGATGCCCTGGCAGTGGTGGAGAGGTTGGTGTTCTGCTGTTCCTACAAACCAGGACACCGCATGGCTCCTGTTTTCATTTCATGCATTGATGCTTGTATATTTTCATGTAAGAGGATGTGGTTATTTTTCAAGGTTGGTGGAGGTGACCTGTTATGGCTCACAGACCAGCCTTTATGACCTGGAGACTGCCGTGCC
This sequence comes from Parambassis ranga, assembly GCF_900634625.1. Classification (NCBI taxonomy): domain Eukaryota; kingdom Metazoa; phylum Chordata; class Actinopteri; family Ambassidae; genus Parambassis; species Parambassis ranga. The sequence continues at coordinate 13,900,815 of NC_041029.1, forward strand.
TTCTGTGCTCAAACCAGACCTCATTGATGTGTGAGTATCTCGCTCTCACTGTACGACAACATTAAACTGCTATATAATGAAACACGGCGGAACTGAGAGTGTAAATGAGCAGTTGGTGTGTCTGTTTTAAACATTTGTCCAGCGGGTGGGAGTCGGTGCAGCTGCCTCCCCTTTATTTACTGTGCAGCGGTAAGCATTAACCATGTGTGTTGTTTGGTTTACTTCAGACATGCGCAGGCCCTCGCTGCTTTGCAGGCATACTCACACTGGCTGGCACAGTTCTACAGTGAAGTCCACAGTCAAAACCAGAGCCAGTTCATCACCCTCATCACATCAGCAGTAGACGCCAGCAGCCCGCTCATCACAGCCAAGGTATGTCTAAATGATTCCTGCTAAACCATCAAAGTAAAAAAAAAAAAAAAAAAAGAGACTGTAAAAACTGCAGCTGGGTAATGGTTGATATATAAAGTGTAGTGGCTTCAACTTCAAGTGGAAGTTTGATATGGAAGCTGCAGCCTGCGTTCACAGAGAAGGTGATTATCTGGTCCTCTTTGAGTGAATGTTTTGGGTAAATATTCCACCAGTGTCTACGTTAATATAGCTGTTTTGCAAACTCACCTTTCAGTGTTCTTTAAGGCAAAACATCCAACACGTCCAGTACTTTTGATTTCTGTCTTTATCCGCAGGTACCTGAAAAGTTGCTGCTCTCATCGTGCCATCTGATGGTTTCCATAACCTCCACAGTGAGGCCTGTGTTCCTGGTCTCTCTGCCAGCCGTTCAGAACATCTTCAACCTGATCACCACAGAGAACCGGACACGCAGACTTCCTCAGGAGGTGAGTACAGTTGAGATTTTAGGAATGTTTTTCTTTTGTGGATTTCTTGAAATAATTTGTGTGTGTGTTTGTGCTCCCTCAGGCTCACATGTTGGTGTGTAGAGCTTTATCCATCATGCTGCTGCTCCCGTGGCCAAATCTACCTGAGAGTGAGCAGCAGTGGCAAACTCGCTCCAGCAACCACGCCAGCCTGCTGGCAGCACTCACACGAGAGTATCGCATTCTTAGAGGGACGATGAACATCACTCCACGGCAGCCCGGTCTGGATGACAGTCAGTATTTGTTTTATTTTTGTTCTTGTTTTTCTCCTTTGTTGTCCTCTCTCTCTCTCTCTCTCTTCATGTTTTTTTTCTCCCTCCCCAGTGAAATCAGTGATCCAGCAGACTCTGCCTATCCTCAGAGACGTCGTGGACAGCATCTCAGGTGAATCCACCAAATCACGTCAGATCTGTTATCAGAGTCTTCAGGAGTCTGTCCAAGTGTCGCTCAGCCTTTTCCCAGTGTTCATTCAGCACCCAGGTCAGTTCATCATTCACAGTCCGTACCTACGTAATCTATCAAAGCTGAAGTTATTCCAGCTCCCTTAACCCTGACTTCCACCCCCTTAGATGTCACAGATGAGATGCTGGCCTTCTTCCTGACGCTCTTTCAGGCATTGAGAGTCCAGATGGGCGTCGCCTTCACGGGACAGATCATCCACACTTTTCTCAGCATGTTCACCAGGTAAATAAAAGCCTGACAGCAGACTGATGGTCTGCGTTGGAGGATGAAGGTTTTTAATGTCTGTTTTTCTGCTTCAGGGAGCAGCTGGCAGCCAGCATTCTGCAGGAGGGAAGTGCAGGCTGCAGAGTGGTGCAGAAGTTCCTGAAAATCCTGCAGGTGGTGGTGCAAGAGCCCGGTCAGGCCTTTAAGCCCTTTTTACCCAGCATCCTCTCCCTGTGCATGGAGCAGGTCTACCCAGTGGTGGCTGAGGTCAGTCCAGGCCTGGTATGATTGTCTGACATCCTTAAGATTCCCTGGACTGCTGTTGGTAACTGAATGTTTCTGTGTTTGACAGCGGTCCTCTCCAGACGTCAAGGCAGAGTTGTTCGAGTTGTTATACCAAATACTTCACCAAAACTGGAGATACTTCTTCAAAACGTCAGTCTTAACAAGCGTCCAAAGAGGAGCTGCTGAAGACGCCATGGAGAACGAGGCCCAGTTCACAGCTGCCATGCAGGTTTGTTTTCATCATCTTACCTTTCAGATAGACCAAAAAGTCCAGAATCTGTTTCAGCTGATGGATGAAGTCATTGTTCACTCTGTCTCCATTTAACTTCCTCAAACATCTTTTGCAGGCTTTCGGACAGTCGTTCCTGCAGCCTGACATCCACATCTTCAAACAGAATCTCTCCTATCTGGAGTCACTCAACAGCAAACACAAGTTATATCACAGAGTGAGTTCAACCTCTATGTTTCTGTTTTTTAATTTAAGATGAGAAAACAACCAAAACACACATTAGACAATGTCTTAAAGGCTGATCTGTGCCCTCAGAGTGACTAAAATGAAGCTATTATCTCAGGTTAGAGTCAAGAAGTGGCAGTGTTCACCATTATTCACAGGTTTGTACTTCATGATTAGGAGAACATGGATGCATAGGTGCAACACCTGATGAGAATATTCTCTAAAAACTTGGACAGAAATGCGACCACCTTAGTCTGCAGAGAAAAACCTTCTCTGGAAGAATCGACACAGAGCTCTAGAAGAGCTGCTTTACTTACTTGCTAAGAACATGAAGTACCTAAAAGCCCAAAGTCACAGTGAAGTCTGTCCACTGACAGAAGCACCATCCATTCCTTATATAACTTTATAACTTACAAATCTGTAATTTCTGTCTATTCACCAGCAGGGGGCATCCTTCTGTCTGCCCTGCTGTCAATCTCAGACTTGATGTACACCCATCATCTTTAACACTGACTGTTCTCATCCTTTTCATTTATTATCGTGCTGCAGAAGCTTTTCCGGACCTCGATGCTCTTCCACTTCATTAATGTGCTGCTGCAAGTGCTCCTCCACAAAGGTCACGACCTCCTGCAGGACGAAATCACACTCGCTATTTACAACATGGCCTCTGTCGACTTCGATGCCTTCTACTCAGCCTTCATGCCCGAGTTCCTCAACGGTTGTCAGGGAGTGGACTCCAGCCAGCGGGCGGTCCTCGCGCGCAACTTCAAGCTGGAGCGGGTAAGACGGACAGTTTACGATGACATGATTATGTAAACGCATCACTGACTTTGTTTTGTTTAGATGTCATTTTGCAGCCTTAACGCTTGCCGTTGGTTTTTCCCTCCTCCAGGACTTGCCCTCCTTCACTCAGAGCGTGCAGCGGCTGGTGAACGACCTTCGCTACTACAGACTGTGTAATAGCAGTTTGCCCACTGGTACCATCAAGCTATAGCACAGCGACCGCTGGAACCACTCCACCCACGGACTCTACCCACTCTGCCCCACACTCAGCTCAGCTCCGCCTCCTCAGAGACACACGGAGGAAGAGCGGCACGTAGTTTGGTTGAGTAATTGGAGGTTGAGGATGCTGCTGATGATTTTCTCTGATTTCTACTGTAGATGGTTGGCACGTTGTTGTAATGTTTTGGAAGCAGTGCCCTCCTCATGCCAATCATGATGTGGCAGGAAACGTTAAACCCGGTCTGCAGTTGGCTTTTGCCCGGACCCGGAGCAGTCTGAGCCAGGCCTTCTCTCCCACGCCTCCGCTTCCACAGCCGGGCTGGGACTGAGCACTTTCAACTCATTTTGAGTTTTTAAATGTCTGCTTTTATTAATTTTGCCTTTTTTTCATCTCCAAAGGAGACGGACTGTCAACTTAAGACCTTTCATATCATTCCATTCTGAAAAAGAGAAAACCTGCTTCATTAATAAAGTGCTTTTTTTAGTAAAAACTCTGATTTGTGGAGTTTTTCTGACTTTAGGAAAAGATTCATACCTTCTGTCTGTTTAACTCTTCTGTTCTTCCAGTTTGACACAAAGGATCACACACTTCATTTTAACTGAGTGTCTGAGCAGATGCGGCTAACAAATGTGAGTCCTAAGGCCTGACATGTGATATCACACATGACAAATGTGTGAGGACACTAAAGGGTTAAACTGAACCACAGTTCAACAACGGACAGATGTCATGTCACAGCATTTCTGTGTGACCACACAGACCAGAGATGAAAGTGAGTCCCAGAGGACGCTCCCCCTCAGCTTTTGCCTCACACGCTCACCTTGGTGCTAAGTTATTGTTCAATATGTTAGAAAAACATAAATATTACTATTGATAAATGATAGACTCCACTTTACTCTAATTTTATGTTTCCATTTACTAATTATTTGACTATTAAGATCACTTTGGTGTGCTTTTAAAAAACAGCTGTTGGACGTTTTCTGACAGAAACACCTCCTTTATACAAACAAAAGGCTTTATGTGTTTTTGAATGAAACATCATCAGTGGGTTAAAGGAAGCGTTTGTGTGAACCTATAATCCAATTATCAATCAGTCAATTACAGGAACTTTGTTTATGCATATTTACAGATGATTAATTAGCTGATAATTAGATCAAGTCAGAACAATAGTTATTATTAAAGCATTTAAAGTAAGTACAAAAGGAGAAATAGATGCATAAAAATATTGATGTTAAAAAAGGATAATGAGCTGGTTTGAAGTAAAAGTGAACATAAAGATAATGTATAAGTCAAACGTCGTACAGAAAAAAAAAATATTATATGATACCAAACGTAAAAGTGCAATAGAGGTGCAAATAAATTATGTTAAACATGATGTCACATGTAAACAGGCTGCAGTTTATTTCTTTAGAGACATGAAGAGCAGACAGAGGAGCTCTGGCATCACTGGAGTTAAAAGCTCCAAACAATGAGAGGAGGAGGAAGAGGAGGGAGACTCGTGAGTTTTTATTGAGGAGGCTTGACTTCACTCACCAGAAGCTGGCGGTCATGTTGCAGCGGCGTGTATTTCACAGAGTTCTCCAACAAATTTACTCTGGAAACCAAGAACCCACCAAAGGTCTGCTGTCTGCGCTGCGCGATGGAAACAGATCCGTTTTTCACAGGAGCCAAACAAGTAAGTTTCACAGTTTACACACTTATCACAAAGTCTGGACTTTTACATAGAAATTGTGCCGTTGTTTCTGTTGTAATCATTTTTTTAAAGCGGTGATATGAAAACACTGTTTGTATTAAATGTAAACATTTAACCATTATGTAGAGTTTTAGCTTGATATGTGACAAAGTGTAAAAACTTTAAAAAGAAAAATATTTTAAAACGCGTTTGGAAACTCTTTTGTTCACTCTGTAACTTATTTGTGCCATAAAAATATCGATAATAATAATAATGCGAGACGTGTAGGGTCATGAACTGGAAGTAGGTTAGAGGTACAAAAGTTGGTGCTGATGTGACGTAAGCACAGGTGGCGGGGTAAACAGTGAGCGTCGGTGCGTAATGCTGTGCCAAAAACCTGTGCGCGCTCTGCGTAATGGCGAGGGCAGGGTGCCATCCATAACCTGAAGTCTGAGCCCCAGAAACAAAGTTCTGCGCAAACTAAACCGTCCGGCCGCCTGAAGTCAGAGGCTGGTGGAGGGTCACGTGTTTATTTAATTGATCGCTTGCAGTCATTCATTAGCTCGTGCCTGGCGATGTGGCTGCTTCTGTGTGTGTGTGTCTGTATGACACATACTTCTCACAGTCCTGCTTTATTAATATTAAGGTTTAGTTTTGTGGAAAGTGAGTTTGTGTGAGTCAGTGTCCTCTGAGGTGTTCCTGTGATTAACCTGCATGTCTGTTTGTGGGTCAATATTTGTCCTTGTCCCCTTGAGTCACCTCTGCTCTGGTCCTCCAGGTCTTCCAGATTTGAGGGAGCGCACCCTGATAGCGGTGAAGCCAGATGGAGTTCAGCGGCGCCTCGTTGGACAGATCATTCAGCGCTTTGAGCAGCGCGGCTTCAAGCTGGTCGGCCTGAAGATGCTGCAGGTAGAGACGTCTGGACAGAATGGGCCTAAACTGAATCATTTATAGTTTTAACTCTGTCTGTTGATGTGAAGGTGTCGGAGGATCTGCTGTCTCAGCACTACTGTGAGCTCAGGACGAAGCCTTTCTATCCCAGCCTGCTGCACTACATGACGTCAGGGCCCGTGGTTGTCATGGTGAGCACTCATCTTACTACCCTCTTTTTTTTAACCTGTGCACACTCACATGTGTGTGCTTTCTTTCTGTTTAGGTGTGGGAAGGACACAACGTGGTGCAGACGTCACGCACCATGGTGGGACACACAAACCCCGCCCAGGCCCAGGCCGGCACAGTCAGAGGAGATTTCAGCTTTCATGTCAGCAGGTAAACAGACGTCACATGATGTGAGTATGTAAACACTGAGACACCATGTGAGGTCAAGTTTGTCCTGCTCGGCTGTGAATAGCGGCAACTTCTGTGCCTGCAAAATAAAGCGTGCAGTTCCTCAGGTGTCCACTAGAGGCTGGTGCACAAATTGAGCTGATTTCCATCGACCTTGATGTTAAAATTTTTAACTTTACACTAGAAATAAACACATTTACATGAGCGTCGGCCTGTCTCAGTTTCACCTGCTTCACTTGCACTCCACCTCTTTGGAGGTGGAGTCAGGTGATGCCAATATGGCGGCAGCAGGAGGCTTTGCTTCGGATCTGGTGTGCAGCATACAACACAGCAGATAACTTGTGAATATTTATATATATTCACATGTGCTCTGTGTGCCCTGGAGGTGAGATGATCAGGTGTATTGATCGTTGGCAGGAATGTGGTCCATGCCAGTGATTCCCTGGAGGGTGCTCAGAGGGAGATCCAGCTGTGGTTCCAAGGAAAAGACCTCCTGAACTGGGACTGCTGCGACCAGACCTGCACCAGTGAGGCGTGAAGGTGCTGACGTTACCTCCCGTCCTGCTGCTCAGAGGTCCATCTGTTCTCAAAGTGATGATAATCAGGTGCTCCTTCTGTATAATTTACCTCAGTGAGTCCTAAGATGGAAACTAAAGCGAGACATTCTGCAGGTGCAGGTTAATTACAAAGAGGTCTGAGAGAGGATGTGTGACGGAGGCCACCTACAGGCCTCATAGTTAGGTTTAGGAAAATCATATTAAAACAGAACCTCTAACAACAGTTGATTCATGTTACAGGGCCTGGTCGCCCCAGCAAGCTTCTCAGCCATTTTCTTTTCATAGCTAATTAGGTGCCATGCCTGAATGGGAGGTTTTATTTGCACTTATCCACACAGCCACAAGAGGGCGCATAGCCAAGTAAACAGTGATGTTTCCCACCCTGAACAGTAATCTAAATGTCAATCAAAGACTGTATAACAAGATGGATGACATGACAGTGAGGTCAAAAAATGTGGGTCGCCGCCCCCTGCTGGCTGGCTGCGGTATTAACCCTCACCTCACCTTAGTTAGTGCATGGGACACAGACTAGCTACTTTTTATCACACTGATCAAGTCACATTAAAAGTTGAGGGGGGAGTTGTGCTCAGTGGGTGGAGGCAGAGCCGTGTCATCCATCTGTAGATACAGAGCTGATGTGTAGCATACAACACACACCAGCTGCTTCTCGGTTCAGTGGTCGTGTCCTTAAACTACAAAGGAGGGTTAGGGCCATGACCTTTGTTTTTTTCAGCGGTCTCGTCCTCCTCTTCTGTAGTGTACTTAACTCTTTCTAGACCAGCTGCATCACATAGTGCCGCAGTAAGTCCCATTTGCAGTGATTTACAGTCTATGGTTTAGCTCCAAAATCTTTGCTTTGCTTAGCTGCCTCTGTTATTTAAAACAAAGGATGTTTAAGCAAACATCTACTAACAAGAAAATAAAATCTTTTTCACAAATACACAGAAATAGATAACAATATTTACTGTATTGATCTGTATACTTGAACTGAGTCTCTGAATACTTTTAATTGTAATTTTTTTATATAAAATAAACTACCTCTGATATTAAATATAATTTCAGTTTAAGTGAATACATTTGAGCCGATGATCACGATTTATACTAAAACATTTAATCTTTGGTGAACGTTATTTACAAAAACTAAGATGTTGATGATTTACCTCCAGCTCATAATCGCTGCATCAGTGTTTTTCATGTGTGCAGTGTCACTTTTTTTATAATTATTTTGTCTGAGTTCTTTGCAGCTGATAAAGTGGCTCTTTATGTTGTACTAATTATTCCGTATGAGATAAGTTTTTAATGTATTTGTCAGAACAAAGATCAAAATGCACATATTTTATTGAAGTTGTACATTTAATCATGTTTCACGACAAACAGTTCATTGACTTGACGCTTCATACTGAACGTGTGATAATAAAACTGTAAAAAAGTTACATTTTAAACACTTTGTGGGTTTTATTCAGATTTTTTCACGTATCCTCAAAAACAAAGAATGACCAAAAATGTTAATTTAAAAAAAGACACTGTTAGTAAAGTGAGGATTTTTTCTTAAAATGTAAAAAAAAAAAGCTTTCACACTGATACACTGATCGCTCTCTGACGTCCCATCACTCAGGACTTCAGGTCAATTTTCAGCTTTTGTTTCTCCATCGCCGTCTCCAGTTCTGAAGCTTTGTGGACATCCTGAGGAAGACACAAATATCCATTTTAATTTAAAGGAACAATAGAAACTTTAAAAGATCCTGATACGTAACTTTAAAGGGACAATACACCCAAAAAATATAGTTTTCATTTGCATTCTGTTAAATAAAGTGGAGAAAGAAGCTCTGATTGTCATAAACAGCCACTTAATTTTATTTAACTGGAGAAAAGGAAGAAAATCTGTTTTATGTTATGTTTAATTTTTAAAAAAAAAATAAATAAATAAAAGGAAGAAAATCTGTTTTATGTTATGTTTAATTTTGCGTTAAACTGTCCAAGCAGTGATTGATAAGTATGTTGTCTTTGATTTTTCTGTTTGGGTGAGCATGGCGTAAATCTGTGCACAAGTCAAGGCTGAGCAAACAAACTGCACAAATACACACAGAGTGCATCTGTGGACAAACCTCCAGAAGAGCCTTCTGCACCATTATCTGGCTGTAAACTCTGGCGCCCTCCTCTGGCGACACCGTGCGGAGCTCCTCTTTGTTCAGGGAGAACAGCTGAGCTGCGGTTAAAATGCTCAGACTGTCGATCGTCCTGACAGACGAAGCAGAGGGATCAGCATCGTCAGTATTTCACTGATGAATAAAAACACCTAAAAAAGTGTGTTTGTCTCCCTCTTCTGGCAGAGAGAGTAACTACACAAACAAAAGCCCTCACTGTTGTTTGAAGCCCTTCGCGGTGAGCCAGGCCGCCACCTCCGCAGCAGGCGAGTGGTAGTTCAGAGGGGGGGCGTTATCAGCTGATCGAGGGCCCCCGGCTGGCCGAACGGAGCCCCTTTTCTCGGCTATCCGCTGCAGGAGCTCATCGTTCATTATTGGGACTGTACAAAAATACAAACCAAACTTTATTTGCATACACACGATGAGACAGTGCAGCACATTTCTCTGTTTCGGGACCTCCTCAGTCAGCAGATACAAATAGATACCATGAACAAGTTCCCAGCTTAGTGATAGGTTTTACCTCGGCTGCCATCTTCACCCTGCATGGCTGTCGGACTGGTAGCAGTAGGGCTGGTTGCTGGATTTGATGGTATGTAGTATGAGAAGGACCTAACTGGTGGCGTAAGAGGCGTCCTCTGTTTTGGAGAAGCAGGTATGAATAAGAGACAAAAACCTCCAGAGTGGATTCAGTGTCAGTGTCTTTGTGGTACCTGTGACTCTCTGCGGAACACCAGGCTGCCTCTCCTGCTGCTATTCACCGCAGAAAGAGGCTCCAGGATATTAAAGGGAACAAACCCGATCTGGTCAAAGCGATTCCGACACTTCCACCAGCGCTTTGATGACTCAATAACCTGAGGAAACATGACTGGAGTTTGGTGACCTTTGTATATAGGTATGTATTCTGTGGGTGTGGGTGAGTACCTCGAGTGTTTCTCCGTGTAGCACTGAGAGCTCGCTGCTGTTTCTGGCCACAAAGTCATAACTGCAGAGGTAAAGTCGCTCATCCTCTGGTGGAAGCCCATTTCCATCTCTGAAATCACCGGAAAGGATCTTTAGGTTAGAATTTCAGTATCAAAAGAATAAGAATAAAAGGGATTTTGGCTGCCATTGCGGGTGGATCCATTTGCAGCATGCTAACATTTTCTGAGCTGTATCAGTTTCACTATAAGAAAGAGGAAAGAACAGCGCCCTCTAGGTGGACTGCAGCCCGTTTTTGCATAAATTCTGTCCTTGCTCTGTGTTTTTTTTTCTACTTACACTTCGTAACTTCCCTCTCCAGCGCCCTCTGCTGTTTGCCATCTTGGAGCGCCCGTTCTTTCCCTGACAGCGTCCTGCTTGTGCTGCAGCTCGACTGGATCTTCCAGCGGCTGCCCAGCTGAGTCGTACGCCTGAGGTTTCCATCCGTCCAGGAAGACGAGTGAGTACGGAGGGACGGACACACTGAGCTGTGAACTGAGAAAAACAAGGGGGTGCTGTTACAGCACGGTTTTATCCAAGCAGAGGTTTACACACAAATATGACACACAGACCAGGGCGACGTCCAGTTGGTTCCTAATGACGTCCACAACTCTTTCTCCTCCTCAGCCAGGTGCTCCTGGAGCAGAGAAACAGCACCGCTGGTCATCGCAGGACTGACTGTAGATCCACCTAATGCAGGCCCTCCGGTGGTGTTCACCATCTGTAACAGAGAGGGGTGCTACAGTAAAGATCACAGAGAGACAGGCGAGAAGCTGACACCTTTCAGAGTCGCACCAGTCTGAGAGGCACAAAGATGTGGTGCAGCAGCTCGGGTGCATCAGGCTCAGTGATGGACGACTTCAGACGGTCCTGAGTAAAACAGGAAATAAGGAAATGCAACATGTCTTTTGTTTGTATTTTCTATTAGTTATTTTGTGTTTCTTTATGTCCAATGTGGTCTCACCAGTAGACAGAGGGAGTACTTGATTTTCTGAAAGATGTCCACAAATTCTTCCTCTGACGGAGGACAAGCCTTCATGGTCAACAAACTATCTGCACACAGAAAAGAGCAGCTGTGATCACAACACGCACAACACAGGACAACACATCCTCAAAGCTGAACAGAAGATCTGCTCAGTCAGCTTTGGTCCAGATTCCTCTTATAAATACAAACTGCTCCCATTTACAAGAAGCTTCTCCGCCATTTTTGGGCTACCACACTGATGAGTTTGACAGGTCAAGCTAAGAGACCCTAAAGGACGGGCAGGGGACTGTCTGTCACGAGCTGTCACGAGCTAACTTCAACCAAAACATCAGCAGTTAGCATTTCTCCAAAGAACTTTTGTGACAAAAATATGAGCATGAGGATTTGCATGAGTTTGGGATGTGATGCTTGCTCAGTCAGACCAGCTCCTTATAACATCATAAAGGGATTCGCCTCATCCTTAACTGGTACAACCATCTACAGATCTCTGTATTTTCTCACAGAGTTTATCACAAGTACGTCAAGTAGCCTGAAGCCCTGACTGACAGATTGCAGCTGTGTTTATTGAAATGACCACAGGGGGGAGCACAGCATTGTGTGGAAAGTCTGGAATAACACTCAGATTTGGGCTATACACAGCAGAACCACACCACAGTTCTTGTTCTAGCTTGTTCCAGCAGAAGTTGTCAACATAAAGCCTGCAGGAGTGACTAATAACTGTGGACACCCTGCTGATGTTGCCATGCCAACACAAGTGTGACACATCGACACACTAGCCAGTCATATTATCTGGAAAGCAGTGCAACATAAGAACAAACTGGTTCTTTGTCTTCCTGGATGACTCCGTTTCTTAGATGTGAAGAATTTTCTGGATTACTTTGTAAAGTTTGTTTGTGACCTGCCTGTTGACTGAGTGTAACACACATCCAGCCTGTGTCCTGAACCTCTCACCGTCTTGGTCCCCCTGGTTCTTGCTCTTCCTGCTTCTCTTCTTCTTCTTCCTCTGGTTGAGGACACTCTGAGCCTCGGCTGTCTGCTGCAGGCGCATCATGAATCTCTCCACATCGTCAAAGCAGTGGTTCAGAATTACCTGAAGATTTCACATGAAATATTTGGGCATTTATTTATTAGCATCACTTAAAAACTCTCAAAGATTTGATAAATCACACCTATTAATAATGCCCCCGTATTATTCTGCTAATCTGCAAATACATTTGGTGACCCAGAGAAGCTAGTTTAGCAGCATAGCATTGTGGTCTGCTGTTTTATTTGTGTAGTTTCACTTCCTCCGTTTGTGTGTTTTCTTTTCAATCTGAGCATTCACCTGTGTCTTGTGAACCAATCAGTGTGTCTGTGTGTATCCTCTGATGAGCTCTTTGTGTCTTCCTGGTTGGTGTGTCTTTTGTTGTCTCTAAGTATTCTTGTTATGTTTAATTCTGTTTTATTGATCATTTTAAAGTCTTATTTCTTAATAGATAAAGTAATGCTGAGTGAGTACCACTTCTCTGTCAGCGTTCAGAGCAGTCATGTGATCAGAGTCCCCATTGGCACCGCTCTCTGTGGAGATGAAGATCAGTGACTTTAATGCAGACACATTTACAGGTGTGCAGCATGATGTGTGTGTTTATACCTTTTCCAGAGTCTGTGTAGACGGGCAGTACGCCAGCAGAAGGCTGCTCTGTTTGAGGGATCATGACTCGGATGCCTGACGGCTTCCTGGGGACCACCGGAGGAGCAGGTGGTGACATCTGAAACAACAAAGAGAGTAATTTTTACAATGCCTGATCACTTCACTGGTTTCATTAGCCATCACTGCATTTAGAATGAACGTGAAGTGAAAAAAAAATTTCTTCTTCTAGCCTGAGATGAAGGCTGCAGAGAGAGCCTGGAAGATGACCCCCCCACACGGAAGGCCAGTCAGGAGGCCACTGACAAGATCCTTGACACGATCTAATAACACAGTGGTATCAATACATCTCCCAGGAACGTGCCATGCAGTTATCCACAACAAAATGACCGAGCTGTCAGCTCACTGTGGGCCTGATGAGGTTTCTGCAGCAGTAAGTGTTCCTCAAGGTTCAACCTCATCCTCTGTTCATTCATCCATCTTCCACTCCTGGTTCATATCCTAATTCAGCTCCTCTCCCTTCAACTACTTGGAATTAATTCATGATACTGATAACCATGGATCAGACTTGGGTCCACCACCTCCAACCAAAGAGCAGAGAACAATCCAAACAGTGGAAACAGACAGAGTCTCCAAATCAGTGAGGTCTGCATCAAGGTGATGGTCTCTGTTTTCTGCTGCTGGACCACCTGGAAAAGGGTCACACTGTTACAGGGGCTGACTACACTGATCTCTGAGACAGCTACAGGAGGAAACCAACCAGGTTCAGACCACAAGTCCACCATCATCCAACACCTGTTCACCTGATCTACACCCTCACACTGACAGCTCTCCAACAGGATGGAGGAGGAGGAGGAGGAGCTCAGTGGTCGCCATGACAACAGTGATAATGCGGGGTCCAAGACAGCAACTTTTATAAAGGTAGAATCTGTATCCTCCATGAGTGTAAGCCAAGATTGAAATTTAACAAAAATACAGAATGATTAATGAGGGCTGGATATTGACACATTCTTCGAGCTGCCTGCAAGAATGCAGAGTATTCTGTGACTAATACACACTACAGGAAAAACCACTGTCAGCAGATGGTATGGAGATGACACAATCATAAAGGCTTCATGGAGAAACAGCTCAGTAACAAACCGTCACTTCATTAAGGCTGAGACTGAGTCTTTTAAATCAGACACCTCTCTTTCTTTCTACGCACCTTTCTGCCTCAGTTCTTCTTCTGCATGCTCTTAAAGGGTTAATAAATGTTTACAGTCAGATCAACCTGTCATTAAAATACACAGACAAAACCCTGAATGTTTGTGAAGTGATAAATGTTTACTTAAATGAAGATAAATTACTGTAAAAGATCTCCTTTCATGAGCTGTCGCAGGACGTCTTTGTTACAGGTGACAGGTACACACACACACACATAGAAGGACACTCACTGTGTACACAAAGCTTACTCATAAAATCCTAACACACCACTGTACCTTTTAGTGCAGTTTGAGTCTTTAATTCCTGGTTGCAGACATGCGTCCTCCGGCTGGAGACAGTGTGCGTGCACTGAGCTGTGTACAGGAGGTTGACCTGCCTTCCTGCCAAAACTAGAAAAACTTGTCTGGCTTTCCTTTCGCACTTAATTGGCATTGCTTTCACTCTCCTGTGATTCACACACACACACACATATCTCTGTTCTCTATTTTCTGTTTTCTACCTGCATCAGCCTGCAGCCTGTGCCAGGAGGCAGCTGTGATCTGGAGCGCGTCATTCCAGGAATGTAACGTCATCCCTTTAAACCTCCACGAAGCCTCTGACAGGAGAATGTGACCAAAAATTCAGATTAACAATGAAAAACATGCACTACACTACATTTAAATATGTTTTTATGGCTATAAATGGATGTTTCATTAAATTTGAGGTGGAAGAAGTAAAGAAATCCTCCAAAAATAATACTCTATTAAAAGAAATTAGAAGTATTATGTTGATATAGGATGATTTCCTCACATGCAGGTGAACATTGCCGACTCCAAACATGTGGGTGCAGTGACACCTGCTGGTCAGAGCAGGTCAAGGCTTCACCTGTTTGTCTGGCTCTGTGCAAGTTCAGGTCAGGGTCACTTTTTCCACAAGAAAATTGAGATAATTGGACAAACTGTGGTCATCATGGAGACATATAACCCTGGTCAGGATTAAAAAGATAACACAGCTGCCGCCAATAAGACGGTAAAGGATCATGGTGTAAGGAAATAAACAGATATTATATATATATATATATCATATATGAAATTAAAAAATTAATTTAAATATGTTTTGAATGCGGTTTAGGATGCACTCTGATGGTCTGTGGGCTATTTTAATACCAAAGCCCTAATATGAAAATAGGCCTATTGTTCAAAGCAGTGGGGTGTGTGTGTTTGTGTGTGTGTGGGGGGGGGGGGGGGGCAGCTCTGTCAGCTGTCAGTAGACAGAGGACACCCTGGACAGGTCAGCTGTTGTCATTTGAGCTAGTTGCATCATCGTTCTGTATTTAATTGGGCTTGTGGTGCATTTGTTGTCAAACTGTTAAGGAAAGCACGTGTTTTCTACTACAGCAGTGTTTTGACCGCTCTGGGCCTCCATAGATTTTCACATTTCATTATACATCCTGCTATACAAATGTCTGCACTCATTTTGTTCATATAAATGATCTATTTTAAGGATTTTGTGGGACTTAAGTTTAAAAAAAGGTGTGCGCCAACTGATGCGCAATGCTTTTGGTTAATCTGACTTTTACGCACAGGACTGTTTGTGGCTGTAGTATGAGGTCACCATCTCCTCTTGGTGACACCGCTCAGTGTGTGTGTGTGTGTGTGTGTGTGTGTGTGTGTGTGTGTGTGTGTGTGTGTGCTTCACACGCTGTTGCACACGGGGTGTATTCTGCTGTTGCCCAGCCCCGCTGCCTGTTTTGGGGGAGCTCGGCCCCTCCGCGCTCTCATTGGCTCCGCAGCAGACCTTCACTTCTTCTTCTCCGAGTTTTCGCGACGACGGTTCGTTCCAGCTGACGGACGGTGACCTCAGAGCTGTCAGCGCTGCTGCAGACTTTTGTCCTGTAGTGAAATTAAACCACAAACTATATTAACAGCATAAAAGAAAAAAGTGAGAAGACGAGCAGAGAAACTAAAACCAGGACTGCAGGAAACTCTACTCCTCCTCCTCCTCCTTCTGCTCCTCCTCCTGCTGCCCCTCAGTGGTCCGTGCTGTCTACATGGTATGTCTCAGAAGAGTTGTGTGTTTACTCTTAGTTGACGTGATTTTGATGTTTGCATTGATTTTCTCTCATGGAGAGTCATTGTTTAATGTAAGCTGACCGCTGTGTCATTTACTTAAGGAGCCATGGGAAGGCTTTAAAGGGCTTTGGACAATCTCCTTCATGTATGCACCAGAGTTTCTTGGCAGTTTGTTCACAGGGACATGCTTGCGCACTCCTCACAGCCACAGGCATGTACACAGGTATTTAGTCACAGTTATATTTTGATTAGTGTACAAATACCAGAGATGAATAAAGTACCAGAGAGCCAGACTTGAGTAAAAGTCTTCTTTAAGCTACTGAACACCATGTTGTGAGGCAGCTTGATCATCCAATGAGAGTCAGCTTCACTAAACTATCACATTATCAAAAGGTAGAACTTTTGGAAAACAGCCAAGAAAAAGGTGGAGAAGTTTGTCTGGTAACCGGCGTTTTAATGTAGCGGAAAAACTCCATCAGCTTTTTGTAAACATAAACAAAGAGTGACACAAACATCAGCCTCCTGGGTGAAAGTGTGGAGTGTCCACACCACCATCCTGCCATCCTCTGTCATTTGGAGACGGTCTGTCTTATGTCGCTGTTTTTAAAGTTCATTTTCACATTTACTTGAATTCTGTGGAGTTAAAGCAGGAAGGAGATCTCACTGTTAAACTTTATATCAGATATGAGTTTAGAATATTTGAAGAAATCTTTTCCTGCATGTGTTTGCTGTATTAACACAGGCAGTGCTGAGCGGCACTCGGGTTATGTAATGCTACAGTCTGTGTGCACTGTGTGTGTGTGTACCTGTGCAGGGGGTTGGCTCTTTTCCTGTCCCATGTAAAGGTGTGAATGACATCTGTAGTAACAGCCATGTTGCTTAGTGCTGCGTTGATGTGATTATTGTGTGTGTGTGCGCGTTTATTAGACAGCTGGATGTCTGAACTGGTCTTTTGTTTGTAAGTATTCTCTGTTGTACTGAGCTTCTTCCTGGAGTAGGTTTTAGTTGTTGTTGGCTGTGTTTTGTTTTGTTTTGTTTTTGTGATTTTTGCGCTGAGGGAACATGAGCAGTTCCAGAGAAGACAGAGGGAGATTCTTACAGGGAAGAAATCCTCCCACTCCTTCTCAAACATGCCGTTCACATGTAAAACAGCGTGAGTGAAAGGGGGCCTTATTCTGCCTGTTTGTGGAGGGATGAGGTATCTGCAGACTGTGACACACGTGCCGGCCAACATGTGCACTAAATCTCTCAGCTACATGAGGTGTAAACACTCAGAGCGCTTCAGAGCGGACATATCGGAACATAATGTACCATAGACGGTATAACTACAGACAGAGACGCTGTGACGCCACCTGCAGGTTTCTGAAGTGCTGTTTTGAGTCTCTGTGGGATGTTGGCAGTGTCACAGCCTACCTTAACTCCAAATACAGGCAAAGAGCTGAGGCAAGCAAGCAGTTTTATAGTTTTTTACTGTAGAGTAATGCATTTTAACAAGTCTATGGAGTATGACGCACTTTTGGAGCCTGCCCCTATTGGCTGTGGTGTAAACCGCAACTTTTAACACTGGAGGTTGTTGCTTGATGTATGTCTGTTCACAGTACAAATAGACTAGGGGGATTTAAAGTGGCATTGTGACAGCCAACATGCTAAATGTTGGTTAGTTTGATCCCACCTGTCACCACCAGATGGCAGCTGTGCTCCCTCATGTGGTCATGTTAAGAAGTGTTATGTTGACCTCCCACAATGTCACAAATAGGCTTTTCTTAAAAAAAGGAAGGTCAGTGTGTGGAGTCTCTGGCAACCATTATCTGTGACTCCACCTAACTCCTGATTAATCCAAATATGGAGCGTAAATAGCAATTGTTGGTGCTTAAACTTCATTCCTCAGCCCTAGAAGCCTCTGACTGACCGACATGCAGAAATGTACAACTGCTCTGTGTGTGTATGTGTGCTGGAAGGAGGGGAGGGGGGTGTGTGCAGACGATAATTTAAGATTAGCCAAGCATAGAAACACCAGAAAGGAAGAAAAAATACTGAAGTTCTTCTCCAAAAAAACAAACAGAACCAGGAGAATGTAAACATTACACACACACACAGGAGGCCTCTCACTTTCAAACTGTGTGTACATTGGTCCATTATCTTTTTTAGCCATCTACAGAATGTGATACAGACTCACAGTGTTGTTACGCAACCCTTACATATGTAGAAGCACAGTGTAGTCTCGTACATACAGGCATGTGTCAATGACAAACCTCACTGTGTTGGTTCTCTGAAGAACATTTACTGTTACAAAGGTCCAGGCAGACCTGACGGGAGAGAGCGGAGCATAAGGTGCTATTTAAACACAATTCACTGACGTGTAGAATGACCCACCCCACCCGAGCATGGGATTTCATGGTGATCAATAACATAAAATAAGACTCTCAATATGTCCATTTATAGCATTAGGTAGCATAAGCTAAAATATATATGTTCAAAATGTCCTTAGAGTGCTGTGCTGTTTACACTTAATGCCATGATAACCTCAATGGGATTAGTTATAGTTTACATGCACGTGTCCCCTTCTCAGAGCCCAATCAGGTCATTTTCTTTTATCACTGATAGAAAATTAGCAGTGTGACCCCAAAGTGCTGCTTAAATGACAGAATACAGCACAGTCTACCATTCTCTTAAGGCTCAATGTGTCATTTTATGTCATTAAATAACAGGCAGAAGGATTAAAGTGTGTAGTTAAGTGTGATTTACGCACACTTAGTGTAGTCTACCCCTCTCATTGTAGCCCTAACATGTCATGACATGACAAAATGAGCCTGCATTGGTGTGCTCTTCAGCCACACCTCCATGATATTACACTTTTTGATTTTATCATTTTATGGTGATAAATAATTCCCACGTGATCTGTAGCTTGTACCCGGAGGTCCGTGCTATTTACACACAGTTCCAGTTCACAGTGCAGCAGCCTTTTGTTTCAGCTGTGTCAGACCTGATGGTGTTTGACACACGACACAACTTTTTCGATGATAACTTGAAGTCGTGATATTTAGTGTGTAAAGCTGAACTTTGTGCAGCTCTGTGGCTTTAGTGTTGGTGTTACCTGATAGCTTTTCTCCTTCCTCATTGCCAGCACTGCCCACTCCTCAGTCCACTCATGCACCTCAGCACCACCCACACTAAGAACCACTAAGAACCATGGTAAACCTAACACCTCCCACACATCACTGGACGGCTGCTGCTCGTCCCACTTCCCCTCCTCTCTATTTGTGTGTGTGTGTGTGCATATTTTTGTCTCACACCCCTCTCTGTATTTCTGAAATCACCTGTCCCATGTGGCCACGTGTCTCAGACAGACATGTCACTTTGTGTGGGTCATACACCTCCTGTAACTTTCCATTCTCACCAGCTGATACCAGCCAGGACTTGAGCTAATTATGCAGCTCTGTTCTGAAGCCAGCTTGGCTCAACGTTAAGCCATTTTGGACCTGAAACGCTCATCTGAGCTGCCTGAGACTGCCACAGTGGTGGAAGAGGGACTCGGATCTTTTACTTGGATACATGTACTGCAATGTAAAAGTACCAGCTGTACATCAGGTTAATGTGAGACTGCTTAATGAAGCATAATCTAATGTTTTTATCCTGTACAGATGATTTCTGTGTGCACATATGTGCAGTATTTTGTGTTCTTTGTTATGCAGACTATCTTTATTGTTGTGTCTCTCCTGTCTGTGATAAGATGGAGAAGCACTCTCTGGACTGCACCGAGGACCAAGCCTGGCTGGGAGAGGGGCGCTCTGAAACTCAGCTTACAGGTGACCCCAGCGGAGCAGAGACGAACGACGAAGACCGGCCAGCATGGGACTCCAAGATCCAGTATGTGTTGGCTCAGGTGGGCTTCAGTGTGGGCTTAGGAAATGTGTGGAGGTTCCCGTACCTTTGCCACCAGAACGGCGGAGGTGAGTGTGTTTAAAGAGGTTCAGCTGATAGACTCAGACAGGTCAGGATGGGTAACATTGGTCCGTCTTCCTTCCAGGGGCCTTCATGCTGCTGTATGTTTTTCTTTTACTGATTGTGGGAGTTCCACTGTTTTTTATGGAGCTGGCAGCCGGACAGAGCATTCGGCAGGGCAGCATCGGAGTGTGGAAGCACATCTCGCCGAAGCTGGCAGGGATCGGCTACTCCAGCTGCTTGGTGAGCTCTTTCACTCTTTGTATATATATTTACTGCTTTATCTGAAGCAGATAAAAGTTAGCAGACTGCTGCTTTTTTCCCATCAGGAGGCTGATGGCTGTGAAAAACTTTACATCCTCTAACCAAAGCCCTCATAGGGCTGTCTCTGCATCCTAGCTCCAAAGATGCTAAAAACCTGACCGTTCACCAAGCAGGCACTTCCTGTATCTGTGTCACATATGGTTGTACTTACTGCCACGCCTCTTCAGTAGACTGCTGGTGGGACCTGAGTCAGGAAGAAAATCCACCTTGGAGCACACTGCTGCAAGGTTTCAGCTGATGTTCACAACAACCTAACTCAGTTATACACATGGAACTATCTTCACTGTTCTGAAACACACACCGAGGATGCAGGAAGTGTGTTGTGCTGTATACCCTCAGTGTTCCTTACATAGTATTTCTGTAGGCTTCTTGGAGGACTCTTATCCATCCTATTTGTTCTGACTAGGCTGCAGTCGTTGATTTTCTGGTGTGTGTGTGTGTGTGTGGGGGTGTGTGGTCAAACTGAACATCCTCCTCCTCCTCCTCATTATCTCATTAAAAAGCTATAGCAGGTTCAGTGTCTTTTATCACCTCTGTGCAAACAGCTGGTTCTCTCTGCTAGCAGCACACAATGACATCCTGCCGTGCTGTAAAGTGAGAGAGGCAGTGCGCTGTGCGTTGGCAGCTTCTTGCGTAACAGTTTTCTCGACGGACGAGACAAGGCAAACACAGCAGCGCTCTGTGCGCACACAGGCGTGTACTATTTGAAACCCACGCTTTTTATAAAACTTGTTTATTTTTCCAAAAACAGCCCCATGTCAAGTTAAAGTCCACACAGGATTCAGCAGCCTGTAGGGCTGACATATTGATAATTTAATAAGCTAATCCTTCCTGAATCCTTCTTCTTCCTCTCAGGTCTGTTTCTATGTGGCTCTTTACTACAATGTCATCATCGCATGGAGCCTGTTCTACATGGGGAATTCTTTTCAGTATCCTCTGCCGTGGCAGCAGTGTCCAGTGGATGTGACCACCAATGAGACAGGTACTCATTCAATAGAGCAATAAATACCAAAATAAAACACCACAGCCTGAACACCTGAGTGTCTGTCTTCAACCAACAGTGAAAGAATGCGCCAGCAGCTCCCCGACGTCGTATTTTTGGTTCCGAAAAGCTCTCAACATCACAAATTCCATCCAAGAATCTGGAGAGTTTAACGCCATCATGACCGGCTGCTTATTGGCTGCGTGGACTATTGTGTCTCTGGCCATGATCAAAGGGATTAAGTCATCCGCAAAGGTCAGTGAAGACACAGAACAAGAGCAGAGGCCACATATTAGTGTCTGCCAGCATTCTTAAAACATATCTTGGAACATAACTGCAGCTTAATGCTGGATTTTTATCTTTACACTGTTTAAAAATAAGCTTTAGACATACTGAGAGCAGCATCTATGCTTCTGTCAAGCTACGCTAAGTAGCTACAGAGTGTTCAACAGAATGTTCTTTCACGCTTCCTGGCACTAAAATCTTTTTTTTTTTGTCCGATCTCAGGTGATGTACTTTTCTTCAGTGTTTCCCTACGTGGTGCTGTTTATTTTCCTCATCAGGGGGCTGATGTTAGACGGAGCCATGGAGGGCATCACCTACATGTTTTATCCCAAAGTAAGCACAGATCTTCATCAAATCTCAGTTTTGTTCTTGTTCTTCTACAGCAGCACTTCAACCTATGGCAGACTAATTGCTAGCTACCTGTTTTAGCAAAAAAAAACAACACGTCCACGTCTTGCTAAGTTACAGCAGGCTGAGCTTAGTCTGTTGTTGTCATTTTCTAGTCTCCTTCAAAAGTTCTAAAAACTGCTGATTTATAATTCTGAAACTAAATTCTGCATTTTTTTTTCAGCTGGAAATCTGGGGTAGTGTGCAGGTGTGGCGGCAGGCTGCCACACAGGTGTTCTTTGCCCTCGGCCTGGGCTACGGCTCTGTTATCGCATACTCCTCCTACAACCCGGTCCATAACAACTGCCACCGGGACGCGCTGATGGTCTCCGGTATCAACTTCATGACATCTGTGCTGGCCTCTCTGGTGGTTTTCGTTGTGCTCGGTTTCCGTGCTAAGAACATTGCCCTGCGCTGCGTGGCTGAGTAAGAGAGTGTGTGTGTGTGTGTGTGTGTGTGTGTGCTGTGATTGTCAAATATTTCCTGTCTTAACAGTTTTATTTCAATCTTTCCTAGAAATCTGGGCGTGTTAAACCAAATGTCATCCAGCGGATCGAACCAGCACTGGTGGCCATGGTTCAACATGACAGATGTAACCTCTGTGTCTATAGCCGACTACAGAGAGTGGTATGGGCACTACGGCTCCATGGTGGGGCCTAAGATCACCGACTGCAATCTGGAGGAGGAGATGAATGAGGTATCTTCTATGAGAGGAAGGTAGAAAAAAAAAATCAGGGGCCAAAGGTGAAGATTTCAGTAACAATAGTATGTGGGTGTAGAGCTGATGTTTCCAGAACCCCTGAGGAATCTGGGAGGTACAGTAAAATATCCTGCCGGCAGCAGAATGAAAACATATAGGACAATATATCTCACTGGCCCCCTGGAGCGGAGGGAAGCTGTGGAGGAAAGAAAGGACTAAAGAAACAGAGAGAAATGTGGAAGCAAGAAAAATGTAGTGGTACACAAACTGCTCAAAGAAACGCACACATGTGTTCTCTGTTGTGCACATAGAGCTGTCTGTTCACCATCGTGTGTTTGTGTGTGTCTGTGTGTGTGCGCTCAGGGTGTTGAAGGCACAGGCCTGGCCTTCATAGCATTCACTGAGGTGATGGCCCTCTTTCCAGCCAGCCCCTTCTGGTCCACCCTGTTTTTCCTAATGTTGCTCAACCTGGGCCTCAGCACCATGTTCGGGACCATGCAGGGAATCCTCACACCTCTCATGGACAATTTCAGCCTCTTGGGGCGCCACCGGACAGCGCTGACGGGTAAACACAAGTCAACACATGCTCACACACACACAGCTTTGTATCACAGGCATGTACAGTTTGTAAAACCGAGGGACCAAAACTGTTTATTTCTTCTGTAAAGTTGGACATTTTAACATGGAGGTCTATGGGGATTGACTAACTTTTGGAGCCACTTAAGGCTCTGCAGTTTTTGGCACTTTGGTGCTTTTGTTAAGGCAAATATTTCCACATTTTAACAAGCCTCTGTCATTTTTTTGGGCTACCATGACAAATTCTGCCCGCACTTATACAAATGGCCACAAGAGGGCGCAACTGTGATTTCCCTGGTAAGAATTCGCTGTCACCACATTAATTTACAATTTTCATTAATTCTGTAGTCATAGGCGATAAACTCATCAAACAGCGGATAGATCAGTAGGCTGCTAGCCTCTAGTGGCCACTTTAGGAACAGCAATTTTATGCCCTTCCATGATGATGGTGCTCATTTTGAAGCAACAAACAGATGATTTGATTGGTTTTATATGCAAAAAATCAAAGCCATAAAACACCATCACAACACAAGCACTTTTATTGAATCCATTGATAACCTCACCACCTTCTGCAATGATGTCATAACAAGGTATTTGTACAGTATATTGAATAAGACGGGTATAATGTGCTTTGTGTGTTTTTCAGTGTGCAGCTGTGCTCTGGGGTTCATCATCGGATTATTATTCACGCAACGCTCTGGGAACTATTTTGTGACCATGTTCGATGACTACTCTGCAACACTGCCGTTAGTCATCGTGGTCATTTTTGAGACCATCAGTGTGGCGTGGGTTTATGGAACAGACCGGTAGGACAGATGTTTTTTTCTCTCTCTCTCTTATTTAGCCTGTTTTATTTGCCTTTTCATCTTATTCATCTATTTCCATGCAGCTTCCTGGACGACATTGAAGTCATGCTGAAATGGCGCCCTCCAGTGGTGTACAAATATCTGTGGAAATATGTCTGCTTATTTGCAATGGTCGGGCTTCTGGCTGCCAGTTTGCTCCGAATGGTGTTCAAAACGCCGACGTACACAGCCTGGAATCAAAGCACAGTAAGATGTTAAACTGTTATCAGATATATAGAAAATTAACTCTTACAGTGCTGGCTGGTGTGTTAATATTGACTTGGTTTGACCTGCTGTGTTTCTTTGTCTTTGAGGGCTCCGAGACGACTTTGGAGTATCCCGGCTGGGCTCTTGCGATGATCATCATGCTCATAGTCTTCGCCAGCTTGCCCGTGCCTTTCGGCTACATCCATTCCATAGTGAAAAACCGCAGGGCGCGCGACACACCCTCCCCAGAGGGAGGTGACCAGGAGATGCACCGTGAGCGCTACACCAAGTGCAGCTCCACCCAGCAGATGGACTCCAGTCCCCACCAAGGCCACTCCCAGGAGGACGGGGTTCATCCCAGGACTGCCTTTCTGCCGGTGGGCAACGAGCACTACCAGCTGCTGCCCCAGGAGGAAGAGGAGGAGGAGGAGGAGCTAGACACAGGAGTGTGAGCGTGCCAGAAGCTGTTCGTGAAAACCTTAGATTTAACTTAAGGACAGTTGTTCACGGGATGGAGTTTTTCTGTCATCAAGCCAAAGTTATTTTAACTATTTATGTTACCAGGTAACTCCTCCCTGTGCCTAACCCTCTCCTGGGACAGATACACTTTTCAGGAGATGCAAATATACACACAAAAAGGAAAATGGCTGCTGCTGGTGAAACTGACTGAGCTGACCACCAGCATCAGTAAATCCCATCTCGGCTCCTTAAGGATGTTACTCCCCTGATAGGAGACTCTATATTAGGCCAGATCAACCTGTCTCTGGCAGCAGGATATGTACCACAGCTGTTTAAGCTGCTGTGATCATTCCTATACTTAAAAAACCTTTACTGGACCCGGACATCTTGGAAAACTACAGGCCTCTCCAACCTCACCTTTATTTTTAAGATACTTGAAAGAGCGGTTGTAAGTCAGCAAAATAACCACCTGCATAGAAACAGTCTGAAGTGTTCCAGTCTGGATTCAGAGCCCACAACAGCACAGAAGCAGCACTGGTTAAAGTCACTAAGGACCTCCTCATGGCATCAGACCGTGGACTTGTCTCTCCTGGATCTCAGTGCAGCCTTTGACACCATCGATCACAGCATCTCACTACACAGATCAGAACATGAGAATATTAGGGCTATATAAATAAATTAAGTGGACCTGAACTGTGATGGTGGTCTGTGCATATGTGTGTGTGTGTGTGTTTAAATGAGAACTGCTAACTTTATTTTATATTTGTATACTTTTACCTCATCAGTGTTTTGACAGCAGAATGCTCAGTGCAGCTGTACTGTCGACAGTGACTCAAATAAACCTGCAGATGGCAGCAGACTGACTCTGAAAACTTTTTTCTGACACACAAATGTCACATTTCCTTCATTATGAAGAGTTTTTTTAAAAGTTAAGAATAAGTCAAAAAGTCATAAAGTCATAAGTCATAAAACTGACAGCTGTGATGTTTTAGTGTCAGTGTTAGAGGGTTATTTTCAAAACCATCACGGAACAAGGTCTTAAATTAAGTTTAACATTTCATTATTTTAAATTATTGCTATATTATGTTTTATTTTTATTTTATGCTTTGTAAAGGTGATTCCTATATTCGCCTGTCAAAAGTGAAAATGTTTCCTTCTTTACAAATTCCAGATATTTAGGCAATTATTCATTATTTAATAGAAGTTACAAGGCAAAGGTGTAGAATTTATTTGGAAATACTCTAAATTTGTTCACTAAATTATGACATAATACATAAGCAATGTTTTTACAACATAGTTTGTAAAGTAATTAAAATATAATTTTTCACATTTTTTATGAAACACAGAAATCAAAGTTAAAGTTTAAATTTAGGTCAGTAAATTATCGGTTCTACATCATGCATGTTGTAAATATATTCTATATTATTTGCCTCCATAAGGTTTGTTCGTTAGCTAAATCTGTGTAGCAAGTTAGCAGCTATGCTAACGATTTCCTGATCAGTTAGCTATTTAGCTACGCAGGTTAGCTCGCTTTGGCGCAGTTTGGCCAGCAAGTGGTCAACTTTTTACGATTCATTACACTTTAAAATGTTGTGATAACTGTTTGTTTTGTTTATACAGCAGCGCAGACGGAAAGCAAACTTATTTATTTACACTTTTTAGGGAGGACAAAGTAGCCGATTAGCCTATTTTTACTTATGGTGATAGAGGCTAAAGCTAACGGGCTACATCTTAGGCTACATGACTGTTTGTTTAGTCACTTTGTGCAAAATATTAAATAACGTGGAGCAGTTTACAGATATTCCATCATTATTAAAAGCTATTTATGCCCTTTAGCCACTACATTTAAGGTCCCATGTCATATTTATGGATGTTTTATGTCAGCTGTGTTTTCATAACATTTGCTAACAATAGTTTTGATGGGCCTTGTTGTCATAAATAAAGATAATTTACTGGAAATGTAGCTCACCTGTGCAGGCTTTCAAATGTGATCTACATTTTAAATAGTGTTGAGTTTCTAAAGTATTATATGTTTATATTAAAATGTGTTTAAAGCTGTGTATTATGTTATAGTGTTCTGAATTGGCTGTGCTCTCTATTAAAACATCCTGAGACATCAGAATATGAACCTACAGTGTGTGTGGTGTGTGTGTGAGAAAGAGAGAGAGAGAGAGAGGGAGGGAGAGAGAGAGAGAGGGAGAGAGAGAGAGGGAGTGACTGAGAGAGGGGGAAGGAGGAGGGGGGAGGGAGAGAGCTGTACGCGCTCAGGCAGGACTGGAGGGCGCACGGGACATCAGCACACCGGCCGGGTCACGGAGCTGCGCAAGGATGGAGATCCGACCAGACAGGTTTAAGGCGGTCGCGGGTAAAACTTTGGGGAAAATTAACAGGTACACTCCTTGTATTTGACAACAGACTTGTGCCAGTTTTTACGCGTTTTGTTGAGAACAGAGGACAGAGAACCGCACGATGCTGCAGGTTCTCATCCTCTATCTCTGCTCTGATCATATTATTCTGTAGAAAAAGTTTGTTGTTATTGATTTTAAAAGCACCCATTCTGGGCTTTAATATGATGTAGGAAGCCACAAATATCCATCTTTGCGCGCCGGACGTTTAACCGAAGTGGGTGAATATGCGTAAAATGTGTTGCTCCGTTTCACGCAGCGTCTGTGTGCCTTTGTGCGAAACAAAAACAGAAGAAATTACGGTGTAGATTATTGTGGCAAAACATCCTCAATTATGTGTGTGTTGGTGTGAAATAATTGGGCAGAGAAAGTGCAGCGAAGTAGCTGAAATAGTGCTGATGTTGGACCAGAGTGCCCTTCTCATTGTGGATTGATGCGTTATTGGAGACTTCTGCGTATTCCCTTGGTTATTTGGTGTTCTCGCTCAAAGTGGTAAAGAAAGTCTGGTTACATAATGATTCCGTGCGTTATTGGCACGACCTGAATGGATGAGAGCGCGCTGGATGGAACCATCTATCTACACATATAGGTGTTATCTCAGTCTGGAAATGCCTGACTTCAGGTTTCGGATCTCCATTTGTACATTATTTCACACATACTACATGAACTTCCCATGTAAGAACTTTTATGATATTTAAGGCCGTCCTCATATGTGCCATCGTGTCCTGACGCTTGGCTCTGATTTGAACATTTCCTCTTAACCTCTACAATTGTAATGAACAAAAAAGAATGGAGAGGCAGATTGATGAGTAATTAGAGTCCTTGCCAGACAAGGTGATAGAGTAATAAATCTGCTTAATAAATCAGGCCTGTGCAATTTTTATAAGAAGACATGTATAACTGCAGATTCTTTAATTATGAATGTGTTAAAGTGCTGGATGTATATAAATACAGTTAGATATTGATGCAAAAAGTTGCACACAGACTGGTGTGCTGCCAATATTTCCGAAAAAAAATGAGAGAGATTAAAGAAACTGATAGAACCTCATGCAATAACCACCGCTTTAAGCTTTCGCTCTCTCAGGATTTGAGGTAGCAACCAAACGTATAAATCCCGTCCTGAAATAGCCTGTTTTTCAGTCCAGCTGTCGAGCCATGCAAATCCCTGAACTCTCCCCTCCCACTCACTGCATCCCCAGCCCCATGTCACTTCCTCCAGCCGCTGCCTCCTCCTCCTCCTCCATCCTCCATCCATCCATCCTCCATCCATTGAGACACCAGCACAGGCAACTTTCAGCCTATTGGGGTCTCCCAGATTAACAGGCATGCAAATCTCAGGCTTTTCCTGTCTGTCTCTCTTTACTGGTCCTGAGCCATGCATGCACAGCTGATGCTATGAGAGATGTGATGTGTTGGATTGGATTCAGATTGGTTTTAGTGGTGGGCGTTTCCTCAGCTTAGCCGGTGACCTCTGCCTTCATGTCACCGCAGCGTTAGGTGCAGTTTAAAGGATGGAGTGAGACAGCGTGTTCAAGATATAAATCCTAAAACACAGGGCATCCCTACACTGAGCATGTCTGTGCTGCAATCTCACCACCTCACAGACAAAACCGTGATCCATCCCGATGAAAGCAGCCAGGAGTTCATCTATTATTTAAACATTTTCTCCATCAGAATGCATCTCTCGTTTCTATATTAAACTCCACTAGGTAAGCATAAACTTCAGCGCTGTGAGGTCACTCCACATCTCTGCTGTCACCCTTTTCAAATTAAAAATAATCTCAGCTCTCCCTTGAGTGGATCTCAAAGACTCATTCTGCGTCTGTCTCTTCAATGCACTTTTTGATCGTGTGTACGAGTTACTAATAATATCCCAGACGGTCTCAAAAAAAAAAAAAAAAAAAAACGCCCCGCATTGGTTTTATTAAAAGACTTTCAAATGAATTGCATCCGCAGGACTGCTCAGCTACACACAGAATATAACAGGTAATCCATTTTTAATCCATTCTGCTTGCAGTGGAGTGAATTTTTCAGTTACTCCCTTTTACAGTCATCTGAGAGGAGGGCGGAATAAAATATTCACACAGCGGTCAGACAGAATTATTTTATATCAGAGCTTGTGTTGTTGCAAACTAAAAACATCTTTTTAAAAACCTACAAATTCACATTAGTATGTTGGATATCAGTGGTTACCCAGTTAGCTGGGATAGGCTCCAGCCCCCCGTGACCCTGCACTGCAGGACAAAGCAGGTTACTAGATGGATGGATGGATGGATGGATGGATGGATGGATGGATGGATGCTGGATATTCCAACCTAAAAGGATGCAGAAGAATCAATATGGCTGATAAGACTGAATAACAGATCACATGTTATGCCAGCCCAGGATGGGGCCTGTCCTTTTTTTATGATGTCATAGGGGGCTCTAAAGTTGAGAGACACACTCTCACACACGTCACACGTCGCGTCACCGACTTTGTAAACTGCTGCTTTCTTGGTTACAGCAATCCTGTTGTGATAGACAGTGACTGACATCCAGTCACAGGCCAGGTATTCTTTGTCAATATTAGCCTTGTCCCCATATCAAGACGGGTTGACTGTTGACGGGTGATGGATGACACGTTGAGGAAATGTAAATGAAAACGTGCATTTTATCGTGGCATTTAAAACATTTAGAAAAGAGGCCATGAAGCATGTCTGACTGTATTCTTTGTCTTTCGGCAGTTTTGTGTTTGGAACCGGTTACATGTGCACAGGTTTATGAAACAGTTGTCGCAGATGATGCATCGACTGTAGCTGAGCAGTTTGGAGAGTCAGCTGCGACCACTCAGCATGCCTGGTTATTGGCAGCAGTGCTGTTAGTGTCCATGCTGTCAGTACAGCTTCAGCATTTAGTCCTTTAAAAACACTGCGAAGAAGTGAAGAAGAGTTTCAATACATGATTTGCATCTGATTTTATGATTCTTTCTTCTCTGGTAAATGTAGCACGTGTTGTGTGTGTGTCAGTTTTTTACTATGTAGGTATTTAGATAAGTCTATGAAGGTCACACGTGTGCGTGTTTGAAAATTGTGTGTGTGTGTGTCCGCAGGAGAAAAAAAAAAATAAAAGTGGTGTGACAGGATGGGGAGGAGGGTGTCTCCCTGGGTGACACAGTCCCACCGAGACCCAATCTGTTCACTTCAGGGAGAGCGTGAGGCTCGCGAAGGAAGGGGGGGACACCACTGCTCATTTTACAACACAAATACAGAAATCTATTTAATAAACCATTAGAGCTGTATTTGGGGGAAAATAAGGATCAATTCAGCATGTGTGTTTGGACAAATAATGACCACGACGTCTGACGTCTGGTGTTATATAATAATTTCAGCCCCTCAATAGCTGTCTTTCTCTCTCTCTCTCTCTCTCTCTCTCTTCATCTCATATGAGAGGATTATGCAGGATACTCTGTGAATTTAATACACAGTCTAACAAAAGTCCCAGGTCACGAGCAGCACGCGAGTCACATGTTACCTTTCTATAGCTGATAAATTATTCCTAAATCATAAAGTAATGTAACTTATAGCTTTAATATTGTATGATTGATGTAAAAATGGCGTAAAAATGTCAGCGTAAAGATTAAATTCAAAGATTTATACAAGCATAAACTAAACATCTTGGATTACATTAAATACAAATACCTCTATTAACATGCATTGTTAGGGTTAGGTAATTAATTATATTTATCAGTCTCATGTTACCCCACCTAATGCCAGATGACATCCAAAGTGTAACTGCATTTTAACAGTGTGTGGGTAAACTGATGCAGAGTGTGTAAAGGTGTTGAGCTTTAGCTCGTCATGCTCAGGTGAATCGGAGCTCAGTCAGAGGTGTGAGCCTCCACTGAGCCTGTTACTATTGTAATTATGATATTTCAGAGAGCCCGGGGGTCACGGGACTCCTGCCTGCTCACGCTCTCCCGCTCATTAATCGTTGCCAGCTGAGACCAGTTGGGTCGACGCTACGCTAACAAGAAAAGCTCCATCAGCTGAGCTGGAAGCTCACACAGTACTCTGAGCAGGGAGGACATTTTTTTCTCTCTGTCTCTCTTTCATGCACAGGAATCACAGAAACCAGCCAGTACAGGTATGAATAACGTTTAGAGCTGGCAGGCAGACAGAGATTTTTCAGTTTAACCCTTCAAACACAAGGAGAAGTTGGTTTAAAAGTTGTCAGCTGGCGCACACACACGCACGCTGGCGTGAGATTGCCCTGTAGTGGGAAGCATCCGTAATTATGATTTTAGCTGTGGGCTAGCCTCGTTAGCTGGTAGCATATGTGTAGGTGTCAGGCTGCAATCTGTCTCGGGGTTTAATGAGGATCCTCCTGCAACCATCGCTGACGGATGCTGAGCTCCATTCAGGAGGCGAGTCAGCACAATTGTACAATAGAAGGAGGACTCATCAGCTGTTCCATCAGTTTATCATTTATAGACAATTTTATCTGTTTAAAATGGTGGTAGGATTTTCACGGTTTAGTTATATGGCTGTGTGCCATGCTGTGGTTGTGAATAAATGCATTAAGGGCAGCATTTAACACCAATGTAAGGCAAGAACATTAATTGTTAAAGGTGCTGTTTGTCGATAGAGAGAAGCAATGAAGCTAACGCGGAAGTGCCAGAAACTGCAGTTCCACAGGTCTCCACTTGAGGGTGGCTTTAGAATTCCCCCATAGGCCCCATGTCCAGCTTTAAATCAGAAATAACAGTTTTATTCACCATAAACACAATTAATAAGTACATAAGACTTAAAAATGTACATTATTTTGGCATGACCTCTGAGTGACAGCTCAACAAGTCACTAGCAACTGACATTAATTAAAATAGGACTAACAGATAGGTAATTCATTAAAAATGTGAAATAAAACAAATTTAGAGATGAAATTTGGATTTTATGTGTAAAAAAAAACAGACAGAATCTTAACAGCGTTGTCATCGTGACAGAGGGAGAAGCACGCTGAACTATAGTCTGTCCATCCATATTCATTTCCGGAAGTAAATCATTTTTGTAATCCTAATCTGAATGTTGTGACAGATTAAGAGAGAGAGAGAGAGAGAGAGAGAGAGAGGATGCAGTCTCTCTAATCTCTTACAAATTCCAAAACGTTGCTTTACAAAGTATTACTTCTCTGTTGTCCATTGTGTCTCATACGATAAGACACATGTCTTCTCATTCAGACATCATTAGAGTGGCACATGTTGTTGTTTGTTTTAGGGACTGCGTGGATGTGTGTGAAGACATTATCAGAGCCTGCAGTGTGGAAACGAGGGGTTGGATTGTGGAAGTGTATGTGCAGAAAACAAGACGCAGGAGCACACAGATAGATAGTGACAGATTAGGGTGGAAAAGCCGGAGTGAATTATTTATCTGAGTCAAAAACACATCAATAATTAACCTGTGTCAGAGTCTCTGACTGTCTCGGAGTTGCAATGTGTTAGAACGTCTTGAACGGTCTTTGGGAACCTCCTTTAAGAATTTGTTTTTCTAAAACCGGAACTGTCCTCGTCACACCAGTCAACCCGTTTGTGTTGATTGTGTTCCTTCATTATTCTGCTGCTCACTGACTAACTGAATTAAAAACAAAATCACTGGGAACTGTGGCACTGTCGCCAGGTATGGGTTACTTAAGCCTGTGTGTTATTAGTGGGGGGGTGTTGTTGTATGTAAGTATGCAGGTTGTAATACACAGATGGTCGCTCTTCTGACTTCTCTGTTTGACTCCTGCAGGGGAAAAAAAGCATCACTTTTGACAAAAATAGTCTCACTCAAGCTGAAGAGCGTCGAAACAATTACATGTTTTTGTCTCCTCTAAGAAAATTAAAATGTTTTATATGTAGTGAAAGTGATTTTTATTACTTAAAGGTAGGGTAGGAGATTTCATTCTGATGCACTTTTTGTTAAATTAGTGTAACTTCACTTTACAATCCGACAGCAACCAATTAGTTCGGCAGTTTCACATTAAAGCGAAGAATACTAATCATCTGTGGAAGCTATAAAACGCTAAAAACATCAGCCAATCCTCCGGGTGGACCCTGCACGTATAGTTGGCTGGTTGTCACTCTCTTCCTGCTCTGCGCGCACCAGAGAGGTACGTGCATGATGGCCGAAGTCACAGACCGCAGCTCGTCTTCAGGTAATGCGCGTCGATGTGATTGGAGGCGTGGCTTCGGGGTGAGCTCCGAGAGAAAGGGGCGTGTGTTTACTCTTGAAATCTGGCTGACTGTCACTGAGTTTTCAAAATCTCCTACCCTACCTTTAACAGGTTGTGCACAGATTTCTACATTAGCTGCATTAGCTTGCAAGCTACATAATGTCTGGCTGCTAAATTGGCTAAGCTTAGCATGCTAATGCTGACTAAAAAAACACCAGCTAAGCAAATATGATTTCCTTTGTATTAGGGTGGCCAACATTAAATGATTTAACACTACAAAGCTAATATGAACATAGACCTATGCAATGCAGGGACATTAGCCAGCTTGCTAGCTGCCAGGTATCCCCTGTGTTGAAAGGTGTGCACGACTTTTTAAGGGCTGCAGTAATGGCTGCAGGTCCAGTCTGTTCTCGAGGAGTGGACACACAGAGAATGTGCTATTTCAGCTTCTCAGCTAGCGACAGCTGCTTCCACACACTGGGGGAGAGTGAGTCAGACACATCCCCAGTGTGGTGCATGTTGTCTACCTGGTGTGCATGTTGTCTTCTGAAAATGACCCACATACGTCTCTCAGTACCCTTGACTTTATTCCGAAGAAAATGGCAGACTAGTTTTAAGAAAACAGGGAGCCTAGAAGATGCCCCTTGCCCTCAAAGTTTCCTTTATATTTGCAAACATTTTCCTCACACTTCCTGTCTCTGTCTGTCTCTCAGGCTGATTGAGAAACGGCAGCCCAATGGAGAAACCATCGAGTTATCCGCGGAGGGTCGTCCTGAGCTGGTGGAGGAGAAGGAGATGCCGGTGGTGGACTGCACATGCTTTGGCTTGCCGAGGCGGTACATCATCGCCATCCTCTCCGGCCTGGGGTTCTGCATTTCATTTGGAATCCGGTGCAACCTGGGTGTGGCCATTGTCAGCATGGTGAATGATCACACGGTCTACAGAGGCAATAAGGAAGTGCTCGTGGTGAGTAGGAAAAGACCTTTATTAAGTCTTGTTTATGTCACCGGTCTTTATGAATATGTTTGAAGTGGTTTTTTTCTGCCTCTCTGCAGGCAGCACAGTTCACCTGGGATCCTGAGACAGTGGGGATGATCCACGGCTCCTTCTTCTGGGGCTACATCGTCACACAGATCCCCGGTGGATTTATATGTCAAAAGTTTGCAGCCAACAGGTTAAAATCCTCATGTGTATGGTATCTGCTGTTAACTGGTTGTCTCATGGTGCTCGGTCTCCTCCCTGCTGTCAGTCTGAGGCAGCCTGTGTTTGTGTTTCAGAGTGTTTGGCTTCGCCATAGTGGCCACATCCACACTCAACATGCTGATTCCATCCGCTGCCCGCTGCCATTACAGCGCAGTCATACTGGTCAGGATATGCCAGGGCCTTGTTGAGGTGCGGTAGTGCACATGCGTTCATTGTGGGTAAAAACGTCACTCCTACATGAGTCTTCTCCCTCCTGTCCTTCAGGGTGTGTCGTACCCGGCCTGCCATGGGATCTGGGCCAAGTGGGCACCTCCACTGGAGAGAAGTCGATTAGCCACAACAGCCTTTTGTGGTAAAAGTTTTAATACACAAAACATTCTGAGCGGAAAAGTTACGATGACCAGAAACTGAAGTCTTCTTTGTGTCTCAGGATCCTATGCAGGGGCAGTGGTGGCTATGCCTCTAGCTGGGATACTGGTGCAATACAGCGGGTGGCCTTCAGTATTTTACGTTTATGGTTAGTACCTTAAATGTGACTTTGATTCATCACTTATTGATCAGATCTGTTCAGTCAATCGGGGCTCATAATTTACTGCTGTATTAATATCAACTCCTGCACCTCTGTGGAAACAGCACAGTCAGAGCTACAAGCAGAGAAAACACAAACACATCTCTGAGCAGATTAACATAAGACAGTGCTGTAGAAAAGACCTGTATTAACACCAACTTTGGGAGAAGTGAAAGTGTCTGGTTCACTATTTTAACTTTTTTCTTCCTGCTGTCTCTCCTCTCTCTCTTCCTCTCTCTCTTCCTCTCTCTCTCCTCTCTCTTCCTCTCTCTCTTTTCCTCTCTCTTCCTCTCGCAGGCAGCTTTGGGATATTCTGGTATTTGTTCTGGATTCTGGTGTCGTATGAGAGCCCTGCAGCCCATCCCACCATCACACCGGAGGAGAGGAAATACATCGAAGACGCAATCGGAGAGTCCGCAACCTTCCTCAACCCACTTCATGTACGCCGCTCTCTGAACAGCAATCCAAAATCTCTTAGACCTGGAATGAGGTCTAAGGACACAGACACACACACATTATTTAGATGACTCTGTGGATCCCAGTAATATCTTATTTCTTTTGTTGGCAGAAATTTAAAACTCCGTGGAGACACTTCTTCACCTCCATGCCTGTCTACGCCATCATCGTGGCCAACTTCTGCCGAAGCTGGACCTTCTACCTGCTGCTCATCAGCCAGCCCGCTTACTTTGAAGAAGTCTTTGGCTTTGAGATCAGCAAGGTCCGATCAGTGATAATCATTAGCTGTATCAGCCTGTGCACAGACTTTTTATCCTTACTTTTTTTTTTTAATATTTCATTATATTACTGCGACTCACAGCGTGAGTTTCCTGTTTCCACAACCGCCCGCTAACCTCAGCGTCTTTATTAGCAATGTAGGCTGTGACGCTGCCAACATGGTGACAGTCAGTCAGCCTCCCACAGAGACTCAAAACAAGCTACAGTAACCTACGAGTGACATCGTCCATCCATAAATATATACTGTCTGTGTTTTAACCCTTAAAACCTGCACTGGCTCTAAGTTAAGATGGTTTCCCAGACTGGTGTGGGGCCAAAGTGTTGTAGGGGTGACAGGTTAAACGCCACATCTCCATAACAAGACAAAAGCTTCTATAATCAGATTAATCCCATCAATCCTCCGTCTGTTACTGTAGTGAATATGAGCACTCGTCTCGCTTTCACACTTTCCCCTTGTGCCTTCCAGGTGGGCATGGTGTCTGCTTTGCCCCATCTGGTGATGACGATCATCGTGCCCATCGGTGGCCAGTTGGCAGACTACCTGAGAACGCACAACCTGATGTCCACCACCAACGTCAGGAAGCTCATGAACTGTGGAGGTGAGACATGTCATAAAGGGGGGGGTGGTCTTTGAATGAATTTGTTTGTTTTTATTTTCCTAACTTTAAAACACACATTTTTATTTTTGAGTTATTCTTTCTGTGTGTTCCAGGTTTTGGGATGGAGGCCACCCTCCTGCTGGTGGTGGGTTATTCTCACACAAAAGGCATGGCCATTTCTTTCCTGGTCCTCGCTGTGGGTTTCAGTGGATTTGCCATCTCAGGTAAAAACACAGGTGTCACCATAAACTATGCTATATTCATTTAAAGCTAGAGTGGACAAACATCAAAGTTAGTTAATCCATTATCTGTTGTTGTTGATGTAGCAGCCTCACAGAGAGTTGTTTAATCCGCAAAGGGCTAAACTTCTATGGCAGCAGCTGCTAGCATTAGCTGTGGCAGCTGTAGCATCTAGTTTGCTAACACAGCGGTACCAAGGCCTGGATTTCTTATCAAATAAGACACTGTAATTACCATCACTGCCAGAAGAGGGAGACAAAGGCCCCACACTTTGTATGTTTGGGCTAGCCAAGAGACAGCCAGGCTAGTTGTGTCCTATGTTTCCAGTTCAACGTTACTGTGGTGTCAGTGTCTGTCTGCATTTATGGATTGTTTTGCTTTTTTTTTTTTTAAATTACCAGTAAAAACATTTTGTTTTTTCCATTCAGGATTTAACGTCAATCACCTGGACATCGCTCCTCGATACGCCAGCATCCTGATGGGCATTTCAAACGGAGTGGGGACGTTATCTGGGATGGTGTGTCCTCTCATTGTGGGAGCCATGACCAAACACAAGGTGACTCCTTTCAGCTTCACAGAAACTTGAAGCATTTTTTTTTACTTGACGATGTCTAACAGCTTCTCAAATCCTTTCAGACACGTGAGGAGTGGCAGGGCGTCTTCCTCATAGCTTCCCTCGTCCATTATGGAGGAGTGATTTTTTATGGTACTACTTGGACTTCTCCGTTTTGTTTTTGCTGCATCTCCAGAAAGATTCAGTCTGAATCATTGTGTTGTTCCTCCACAGGAATCTTTGCTTCAGGAGAAAAGCAGCCGTGGGCAGACATAGAGGACACGAGCGAGGAGAAGTGCGGTATAATCGATGAAGATGAACTGGCAAACGAGACAGAGGAGATGTACCGCGGAGGCGGGCAGTACGGCGCCATGAGCCAGCCTGTGGTTGGCGGAGGAGGCGGAGCTGGAGGAGGATGGGTGACAGACTGGGATAAGTCTGAGGAGTATGTGCAGCCTGGATACAACTCTTACATGCATGGAGGGGAGGAGGCGAGGAAGCTGACATAGAAGACGGACGGAGTAAAAATATCACGATAAAAAGAGGAAGATTGTTTCTGGAGAGGGAGTCACACTGAAAATGGACCTGCTGTGTGCTGTTGTGTTACAGTTGCACATACCTAAAGTATGCATCTGATTCATTCCATTGTGTGTGTGTGTGAGTGTGTGTAGGCATGTGCATGCAGGTGTGGTGGTTAATATACATAAACACAGTATTCATGATCAAACATTGACTTCCTTCCTGCTCCTGAGCTCATTGTGATTGGTCAGGAGTTTGTTTCCACAACATCACAGAGGAGTGTGTGTGTGTGTGTGTGTGTGTTTGTGTGTGTGTGTGTGCTTTTGCCTGTACAGCAACTTTCTGAAGCCACTGGCATTGTGTTGTATTTAAAATTTCATGTGTTACTGTGTTTTTTGGCTGGGAAAGCACATTTGAAGCTTCAGTTTTAAAATGCAACACTTCAGTGTCCAAAACTATAAAATATCACAGCTCTCAGAGAGAAAGTTAAACACACTGAGCAAATTAAAAGCTAATGTTTAAGAGAAAATGTGCACAATTAAAGGTTCTATATGTAAGAATTTACAGAAATATGTTTGAATGAATTGACCTGGCTGCTAACATGGCTAGCTTTCATATCATTATCAGTATACCACGTCTGATCTGGATGCTAAAGTGTTGCTTTGCTA
The DNA here is from genome assembly GCF_900634625.1 of Parambassis ranga. Taxonomy (NCBI): domain Eukaryota; kingdom Metazoa; phylum Chordata; class Actinopteri; family Ambassidae; genus Parambassis; species Parambassis ranga. The sequence goes on from NC_041029.1 coordinate 13,938,961, forward strand.
TTTACAAATTAACATACCACTAGTCGGGTGGACAGTTTAACAGCCTGTGTGCTGGGTTTTCATGGTACAGCATATGTGACATTAAAGGTAGGGTAGGAGATTTTGAAAACTATTACTATTACTATTACCTGAAGACGAGCTGCGGTCTGTGACTTCGGCCATCATGCACGTACCTCTCTGGTGCGCGCAGAGCAGGAAGAGAGTGACAACCAGCCAATAATCCGTGCAGGGGCGCCTCGGAGGATTGGCTGTTTTTAGCATTTTATAGCTTCCACAGATGATTAGTACTCTTCGTTTTAAAGCGAAACTGCCGAACTAATCGGTTGCTAGCGGATTGTAAAGAGAAGTTACACTAATTTAACAAAAAGTGCATCAGAATGAAATCTCCTACCCTACCTTAAAAAGGCTGCCTGCAGTTCACTTGATGGCCAGAGGTGTCACTGTTAGCAAAGGTTTTCCTATTCTTACATGTAGAACCTTTCCGTTGTGAGTCTCCGTCAGGTCAGTGACTGCTTCAAACTTTTCAGGCACAAAGATAAAAGGTGCTTTGGTGTTGTATCAGTCTGTGTGTGTGTGTGTGTGTAAAGCCTTTGTAAAACAGCCCCCCCCCCCACCCCCTTTGTGTGTGTGTATATTCAACAAAGCTGCATTTGGCGTCTAGCTGAATCTCACCTGTGTCTGACCTAACTAGGTCATGTCCAACCAGGCTTATAGGTCATAACGCACATAACACGACTACGCCATCCCACTGGGTGTGTGCGCTCCATCAGAGTGGTGTGTGATTGTTGTTCGACAGTGTTAATATTCCTCAGCCTCACAGTTCAGGCCTTTTTCTGTGTCGTCCTCTCGCTCCTCAATCTCTGCTGTTGTCATGTCTGTAACAAGCTTTTGTGGCTGTGTGTGTGTGTGTGTGCTGTTGCGTTGGGTGCAGGTGCTGAAACATTGTGCGATGAGCATGTTTTAATCAGCACAGTTCACACACACACACACACAGGGTGCTTACTTTCAGCCCCCCTTTCCTGCACAGTGTGCAGAGGGAGTGCTGCCACACACACTCGGCTCACGCTCATGGCTGGGATTAATGAGAGTTTTATTTCCAAACATTAGCAGAGAATGTGTGGGTACAACTCACATCAGCTCCTCCTTTAAAAGGGCCGCACTGACTGCTGGGAAATTGAGTTCTTTCCTGTCAACGCCGCACACACACTTTACTGCTGCACAGACAGTAGTCTGCAGAGCCAACATGACACACACATATGAGCATGCAGTCACACACCAACACACACGGTGGTTGCTTTATTAACGGCTCTGCTTTGGATCACATCTAAGAGGAATGTTTTGGATTCAGATGAGGGTTACATGGTGAAATGCGTGGTAAAAAAAACTTTAGTTTTGAGTGAAACATCTGAAAAGACATGAATGATTATCCCTGTGGATCATTTTTAAGTGTTGTATCAGTGTATCTTTAATCTTTGTCTCAGTTTATGGCTGTTCCAACAATGTCCCCCCTCCCCCTCCCCTCTCTTTGATGAAATGTGTGGTTACCTGATGGGAAATAACATTTAAAAAAAAGGAGGTGGTGATATTTAAAAATGTGGAAAATATTTTATGTATAAAAACTGTACATGTGAGATGACCTTGTGTATAATAATAAGAAAAATAAAAAAGCAATTTAAGATGATGTCACAGCTTGGGCGCAATCGTGTCATCAGGATTAATTACTTGCAGTGTGATGACGTGTTGTTTTTTTGCTTTTTTTACATCATGAACACAATGTCGCTCTCTCTCTCTCTCTCGCCGTCTTTCTCTCAGGACAGATGGATGCAGGATTATCTCCGTGATGTTAGGCAAAGATTAGATGGGCGAGCAGATGCACTCAGTGGGGAAAGAGAGAGAGAAACATGGATGTCACAGACATGAGTGAGAATGAGGATGGAAGGTGGGGGGGGCGTGAAGCCTGCTGCTGTGTGTGTGTGTGTGTGCAGCTTTATGTTTAATCTATAATCAGCCATTGTCTCTCAATCTGTGGTGCAAATTGAAAATGTATTGTTTGTGATTTAATGTCTTGTTTTTTTATGTCCTGTTTCATTATTTCTGAGTGCTTCAGGCAAATTCACCAGATTTATTAAACATGTTGGAGGCTTGAGTTTGTGCTGCAGTTCACAGCCGTGACCACTAGAAGGCAATAAATGATTGGATTTCAGGAAACCTCTTTGATTGACATTTAAAAGTGCTCCACCTCTTTTCCTATATTTGATCATGTGTCCGCAAACAGAGAACAGCTAACCATTGCAGCTAAAAATGGCAAAAGCAGTGATTTAAAGCCCCTTCTGTGAGTAAGAGTAACTTCACAAGCCTTGTATGTCTTGTGGCAGTAAGGCTGCCTGTGGCTTAGAGCAAATCAAAACCTAAGTTAACTTAGCTTAGACCTAAGAGAGCAACCATCTGAGACACACAGGTGTTGTATATTGTCTTCAAAGAATAAATAACAATAGCTAGCTTTCTAATGCCATGATGTGCCCCTAATTGTAGTGCTGCAGTTCCTCACTGTGACCTCTAGGGGGCAGTTAAAGACTGTTCAAATGTTTTTTAACTACATACAAGAAAAAAATAAATAATAAAAAATGTTTGAAGTAGGCTGATGCAAACCCATGAAATACCTAAAGAGCCCAAAGAGCCTTAAAAAAATAAATAAATGAAAAGTAAATCAATACTGAGAGTGACTGGGCTCTAAAATAGTTGGTAATGTCTCTCTCCTTATCTGAATGACATTGCAACTGATTCATGCATTTGTTTGGATAGGTCCAATAGGAGAGCATTACTATATATGGACATAAAAGTGTGTATTAGTCTGTGTGTGTCACTGTGTGTTTATATTTTCGAGATGATAAAAATCAGATTTGTATATTAACTGGAGGTGGCAGTTCCACAAAGTGACCACTAGATGGCAGTGAACCGTCGTGATTTAGACTGTATTTATGTTCCAAACACACTTCCATACTCCACGAGAACAGAGAACTCGCTCCACGGGTGGTAAGAGTAAAAAAAAAAGTTCGTTTCGGCACGGAGGTACCATACTCCGCGAGAGCACGTCACACACAAAAGGCTGACAATGCAATTGTATTGCAAATTGTGTGCACAGCCTGCACAGGCGTACAGCATGACACTAGATAGAAGATCAGTGAAGCTGACTGTAGCAGACCTCTGGTCTGTGTGAGGTTAATTCTGTGAACGGTCTGTCTATCGGTGTTTAATGTGCGTCGAGCCGCTGTAACGCCGTGATCAATACTGGGATTCATTTTTATCGCCACCTTCTGGACAGACACTCTCCTCTGTTTAAACTGTCCATCGTTGCTGTACTTCCTCCTTCTGTCTGTGTGTTCTGCACCTGAAGAAGCTCTTGCGCTTCTCCACATTCATCACGCCCACAATAAATTCCGACCAATCACAGCATGGTTGACGCACAGCCTTGGGAGAAAAAGTTCTGCCCGGGCCATGTGTACGAGAGTGCTGCACAACGGGCGGTCCGAGATAGAAAATGACGTCACATTGTGGGCGTAACGTCTGCAGGGGGGAAGGGAGTTCTCTGTTCTCGCGGAGTATGGATCCAGCTTTAGTACACAACCGTAGATATACTAAAGACAAGCAATGAAGAATTGAGGCATAATAATATTTTTTTAGGTGATAACTCTCAAAATAAAACTATTTAAAGACGCGGGTTGTTAATTTCTGCCCTGTGAAGTTGAGAAGAACCATCTGTGAAACACGGAAGGTTGGCTGAGAGGTCACGCCCAAATTAAGGTTACACCTTCTTCTGATTGGAGAGATTTGCCTTTCTATGGGTGGGGTTTTAAACTAAACCTTCGCTCTGATTGGACCACTGAGACGTCTGTCCTTACGTCGTTGTTTCATTGGTGGAGATTAGTGTGAAAACGCTCTGCTTCCAGACCACAATGGAGACTAAGTAGGAACTTGTGCGGGTTCAGGCTTTTAATTTATTTATATAAGAGTTAGTTATATTTTTAGTTCACAAGTCTGAAGTTTAGATTTTTAACTCGAAGTTCCAGGCGGAACAAGAAGTGGTGGAAAGATTTAGAAGTGTTTCTATAAGTGTGTAGAATAAGGAAATCGTGCCGGGCTAACGTTATGTAGCAAGCTAATCTCATTTATCCAGGCGTAAGCTTATAGCTAACATTTCACAGTGTTATAAAGTCTACACACAGGTAAGAACACTTTAAACAACAATCAACACTATTTCACATGAATCCAGCTTTAATGAGTCGGACTGAACTGACGTCTATGCACGTAGATAAATCTGGGTCAGTGTCTCCTTCTTCGTCACGTCAGGAAGGAAAAAGCGTTTAAATGTGTCACCGTTCACATTAAAATCTAAAATCACGGCTTCTCTCTTTAACCGCCACCTGTCGGCTTCGCCCTCCGCAGACATGACCGAGTACAAGTTGGTGGTGGTCGGAGCAGGAGGTGTGGGGAAGAGCGCTCTCACCATCCAGCTCATCCAGAACCACTTTGTGGACGAATATGATCCAACCATCGAGGTGAGACACACACACACACACACCTCAGCATTTACAGGTTAAAATTGTTATTAAATGTCAAACATTCATTAAGCAGAAACAGGAGTTAAGTAAGTAAAATCAGAAGTTACCTTTGTACCTTTGTCAGTGTGTGTTTATGTAAGAAGGTGTATGTTTACAGAATCAGAATCACATTACTTGGAATTTGACTTAGTGATTGGTGCACACATAAAACATATAATAATTAACATGAAATAATGTGTCACACAGTGTCAGCTGTCACTGTGAACAAGTACATATTATACATACATTGTTTTATTAGCTACTGTTAACACAAGTATTTTTCTAGTCAGACGTCCGTAGCACCTTTAAAGCCTCACTAAAGTTTCACTGGTTGGATGTTTCACTATGATTTATCAGCACTGGCTGATTTAAAAACTATACACCCCCAGGAATGAATTCAGTTTGTCACAGCAGCAGCTTTTTCACTGCACTAAAGATGACGATTTAAAGCAAAACGTCTGAAATTCAGCAATAATTTACTTTGGTCAGAACAAAGTGTTACTGTCTGTGCATATGATGTTTGTATAAAAAAATATGACCGTTAAATGTGTGTTATGCTGTCACATTTAAGGATTGTGCTCCCTGATGGACAATCATGGAAGAAACGCAGACAGGAAAACATGTTTAGTATTGAATTGTGTGTGTGTTAACCTCCAGTGTGTCAAATATTTCAGGCAATGATGAGTGTTTGATCATGTGATCAGGATTTGAAAAATGTTTAAAAGTCGTATAAGAAACTGTAAGTTGTGTAATTTTATTTTAATTCAAGGGGTTCAACAAAAACATGGCAGGGTTGCTTCGTTTCAAAGCGTTTGTTATGATGCATGAAGGGAAAATTACGTCATAATTGTGGTCGAGTGAAACTGTGACACACATGCAGACTTCAGACTTAAAAACTTTTAGAATCCAGTCTCTGTCACAGCTGTCTGAATGTCAGACTGGTTGTAAATCCACTTAAACACAGTTGCTTCAACATTTTCATTACCAAACAGTTCTTCATAGCTGTTCTTCATGTCGCTACATGCTGTAGCAACATGACTCTGCAGAAAGAAAATGACAATCGAAGCAGTGATGTCATTCTCTGCAGCGTTTTAAATGATTCCGTCCTCGCTGTGCAGGACTCCTACAGGAAGCAGGTGGTGATCGATGGAGAGACGTGTGTGCTGGACATCCTGGACACTGCCGGTCAGGAGGAGTACAGCGCCATGAGGGACCAGTATATGAGGACAGGAGAGGGCTTTCTCTGCGTCTTCGCCATCAACAACACCAAGTCTTTCGAGGACGTTCACCTGTACAGGTACGTGGTGGCTCAGGCTGATTTGTTAGGCTAATGTAAACATATGTAGTGTTCAAAGATGTGTCTGACTTTAACTGGAAATGGTTGCTACAGTTCCAAATGATCGTTTGAACACCATGAAGTTGCACAACTCCTGTGTTTTGTGAGGTAAACTTGAGTCTGGTGGCTCTGAGGCTTCACTTTCTGGTCAGATGATTTGTTTTAGGAAGGCTACACACTAGGGCTGAGCGATCTATCGTTTTAGACCGAAAATTGCAATCTCAGACAACGTGATTTTGAGATCGTCAAAGCCACGGTTTTTTGCACTGCTCCTAACTGAATCAGGTTTTGTTTTGTCAAATGCTACGGCTGAAAATGAAAAGAAAACGGAGGAACCGGTCCCTAAAACGTACTCCACCTTTATGTTCGGTACTGTTTTTGCCGGCAGCAGCGGCGTGTCTGTGTGTGTGCACGCAACGTGTGTCGCAGTGGAAGGGCCGTGTGTATACGAATGTATTTTAATGCTACGAGCACGTACGCGCCCACCTCTCTGAACATTACCAGCTCGTTATATTCAGGTCGTGTGTCTGTCTGTGTCTGTCTGTGTCTGTCTGTGTCTGTCTGTGTCTGTCTGTGTCTGTCTGTGTCTGTCTGTGTCTGTCTGTGTCTGTCTGTGTGTGTCTGTGTGTGTGCGCGCAGTGGGAGGGCTGCGTGTGTACATCAGATGCAGACAGAGGCAACAGCTAATGATGTCACCAAAACAATAACGCAGGCATTTGATGAAGAGGCTCCATATGAGGACTCTAGTAAACGGTGGACAGAGGTGACAGCAGCAGCTCCATTTTTCCTTAGAGTTGATTCCCATTAAAGTTTGATCATGTGGTCTAAATCACATTGAACTTTAGGAGTTACTTAAGTCTCAATACTGTATTTATTGTTTAACCTTAGGAGGCACACTTCAGTCTGTTTAAATGACTGTTGAATAATGCTTTACAGAATTACATTAGTCTTCTTTTTAACCTATTTGAAATAAAACTTTTAACTTAATTGTTATTTAAACTTTCAAGTTTATTGAAAACTAATACTGAGTGCACGTTATCAGAGTTTACTTTTAGATCTACTGATAGTTTTTGAGAAGTGACAGAGTAGGCTACCTGAGGTCATTTACACAGAAACATGCAAAATCGTGATTTTATCATTAAAGAATCGTGATATAAAATTTTTGCCATATCGCCCACCCCTAGGTTTGAGTTAATTTTATGTGATCTTTGCAAATGCTCACGGGCACTAAAACTTGATTTGAAAAAAATCGTGGATGAAATCGAAATCGCAATATTTGCCAGAAAAATCGCAATTCAATTTATTCTTAAAATCGTTCAGCCCTACTACACACACAACCCTATTTCTAACAAAACACGCGATTTGAAGTGAGCTGCTTCACCTCCAGTGCCTGACTCTGAGCTGTGTGACCTCCTCAGAGAGCAGATCAACAGGGTGAAGGACAGCGACAGTGTTCCTATGGTGCTGGTGGGGAACAAGAGCGACCTGAACAGCCGCACGGTGGAGACGAGGCAGGCGCAGGAGCTGGCGCGCAGCTACGGTGTGCCGTTTGTTGAGACCTCCGCCAAAACCAGACAGGTACACACACACACGAGCTGAAGGCAAGGTGGTGTTGGTTTGATGCATATTGACGTCTAAAGTGAGTTTTTTTCCCCCTGTTTTGATGGCGTCTGATAGGGCGTGGAGGAAGCTTTCTATTCGCTGGTACGGGAGATCAGACGATACAAAGAGACCAACCGCAGCAACAAGAAGAGCAAGAAGAACACTCAGAGACGCTGCATCATTCTATAGCAAACCACACACACATACACATCCTTTAAAGCACTTGTTTAATGCTCCCCCTCACACACTGCCCCTCCTCTGTCGTCATGGCGACGTCCAGAGAAGCTGCATGTGGCACAGTCTGTTCATCCAGTGTCCATTTAACACTGTGGATTTATGTCATCAGATCCAAATGACACACAGGTTTAATTTAACGGCCTCATTCAGTCCAGCTCCTGTTGGTGGAGGTTCGTTAAAACACTTGAGTCTTTCTCTTTGTGTTTTCATAGGTCAGTGTTTCCTCTGGGGCTAAAACACAACAGCGATAGATTCTATTTAGGATCACCATGGTAACGAAGCCTCAAACTGTGTTCCGGACTCCGAGGTGCACTTTACTCATTTATGTTTTTGTTATTAGGATTAAAAGTTTGCTCAGGAATGTGGTGTCTGATCAGCTGCCGATTGATCGCAGCAACACTGTATTCCAAATTTTTAACACAGTTCTTGTGTCCATGTCAGTGTCGTCATGGCTGCAGGTGGAACGCGTTTACATGTACGCTCATATTCATTCATGCCATCAGCACATAGTCTTTTTCTGATCATAGGATTCTTATATGTTGCACATCAGCCAAACACTGAAAATTTGGCTTCCTGCTTAAACTGAGAAGTTCAGTTTTTTTTTTACTAATTTTAGTTTGTTGTTTTTTTAATTTAGACCTTTAGAATAGAGTGATGGCAGATTTTTGATTTGGTCATTAATTTCCTGTCAGAAGTGTGTGTTATGATTGGTGCATTCCAGGACCAGTTTTTAACTGTGGCCCCCAACCCTGACCTACATCAGAATGTGGTCTTTGACCTCACAGTCAGTTATATTATGCAGCAGAATTCACCCTGAGTGGAAACATTTACAGTAATCGCTGATCAATGCTGTAATATTGTGGGGGTTTTTTTACCTGCCAGTGGAGCATAGGATCTCGGCATGTTTATGTTTTAGGTTTTGTAGCCTGGCCAGCCACACCTGTTTACTTTAAAACTATTCTCTTAAAAAGTGTCTGGAACCGCTCACCTTCACAGCCAGTTTCCATGTGATAACTGTAATTCTTAATAACACCTTTGATTTTTAACAGTCCTCCACCAGTGTGCTGACTCCACTGCACGTTTTAGATGTCTCGATCTAGTCTGATCGTCCTTTTGCTTACGTCTCATGCTTCTTTTCTCTGATTGGTTGTACGTCTGTCCAGATGTGTCCAGAGGCAGTTTTTGTCAGCGTCTGTCAATTCTTCTAAACACTGAAAAAAATCCACCTCAAACCTACAGAGACCAGACTGTGTATAGAGCAGAAAGAGAACGAGGATGACAGGAATATATTGTGCATGTAAACGTAGCACCACAGCCTGTAGATGGTTTTATGTAAAGACGTTTCATCAGTGCTATTCTGACTGTGCTGGATGACTCTGACTTGTGATACCTTAAATGTACTGGATTCATTTTTCTATTTTTGTAGGACTATAAACAGCCTCCCCAGCACTGATTTAAAAACAAAAAAACAGCTGATCAGAACACAGCAGAGTTTAAACGGGCCACCCCTGCAGGCTCCTTGTGCCTGTCCTCACTCTGGGTTTAATGCCACTGTTTGTTGGTCAGAAACTCGATCTGATCTCACTGACTGTAAACTCCGTTCTGCACTGTGCTGTCATGATCAAGTAAACGTCTTTAACTTTTAAGTGGTGTTTGCGTTGTTCATCCAAAGCGCATCAAGTGCAGGTGTTTAAATCAGGAGGGGCTGTGGGTTTTGAGGTTTGACTGAGACAGTAACCGAAGAGGAACTTCTTCTTTTGATTTCTGTGAAACTTTGTTAAATTAAAATCTGAGGTTTTCTAAAAATGAACTGAGAATTCAGACTGATGGAGCGTAACCCTGACAGCATTGATGTTCACCTTCCTGTTTGTCCCAGTTTCTTCCAAGTCTCCTACACACTAGCATACAAATCACTGTCATGGTGACCACTGAGCTCCTCCTCCTCCATCCTGTTGGAGAGGTGTCAGTGTGAGGGTGTAGGTCAGGTGAACAGGTGTTGGATGATGGTGGACTTGTGGTCTGAATCTTGTTGGTTCCACTGTTTGGATTGTTCTCTGCTCTCTGGTTGGAGGTGGTGGACCCAAGTCTGATCCATGGTTACAGACTGCTGCAGAAATCTCTCAGGATCCTCCTCAGAAATGAGATTGTCTCTGGATCTTCTCATCAGGCCCACAGGGAGCTGACAGCTCGGTCACTGGGAGTTTGGTGTCCACTGCATGGACAGTTTCTAAGATGATGTAGATCACCCATCTTGTCAGACACAAGTTCTTTGTGTTAAATCTTCTTTCAGTAAGAAGACTGCTTGCTGTTTGAAAAACACTTTATTTTATTCTTATTACAAAACATAGAAATGATATATGTGCATTTTTACAAAGACAATGAGTAAGTGGCTCAGGTGAAGTACATAAACGCAGCAGTGTGTGTGCCTCCTTTTCACCAACCAAACCGAGACACCAGCTTAGTCTGGTCGTCCAAATCTTTTTGAACCTTCTTCCTCATGTAGAATATGGGACAGTCACGACTGGAGAGAGAGAAGTGAAGGCTTTAAGATATGTTTATCAAAATAAAGAGGCTTTATGTAAGTTAATATATACAGACCTGGTACAGAGGACGTCCTCGTGCAGAGAGCCCTGACAGCGCTGACACTGAGTCCACAGGCGAGAAAAACGCTCCTCCAGAGTGTTCAGGTGGAAGATCTGTCATTACAAAAGTTAAAGGTTGTAGTTATACACATATTTAACCCCTTTAATGCATATTTGGAGCCACTAGAGTGTATTATGATTAAAAAAAAATGGCAACAAGCCTTTAATTAAAGTCAAAAGCATACCTCTTTCTGGTACAGCTCAGACTCCTTCTTCTTACAGAAATCACACACAGCCGCTGCAGACACACACTTTAGATGTTAAACAACCGCCTCCTTCAAACATTAAAAGTCTAAGCAGACGAACAGAAGCAGGAACGCACCGTCTGTCTTTAGCACAGCTTTGCATCCGATGCAGGTGCTCCTCTTCTGAGCGAACGCCATGAGTCCTCCGACCTTTGAGGTCAACACGGTCCTACAGCGTGTGTGGTCGCCCTCTGAGAGAACCAACAGGAACGTTAAGAAACGGTCACTGTGTGCAGAGGTCTGAATAAAAAAAGACGAATCTGAGACTCACTGAGCAGGACGCTCTCCGCCTTGCTCTCTCCCAGAATGGGCTCAAATATTCTGAGCAGCGGTTTGGACAGCTGCTGGTCCAGGTAGTATTGTGTGTCAATGGGAATCGTGTTCTCCAGCACGTAGATCGGGTCCTGGAAAGAAAAAAAACATTATCCGAGGTGACGTTTGTGCACCGGCACGCTGTTATCTGTATGTTGCGCAGGTGTTTCCTTGGTGCTCTTGAACATGTGAAATTTTTGGAGTTCATGTGACTGTGGAGAAAATTGGTCATCATTTGCATGTGTTGACAGCGTTTGTGTTAAGTCCTCTCATTGCCAGAGGGGGCAGCGAATATTCTGTGCTGTAGCTTTAACACAGAGCACTCCTCACCTCTGACTTCATGTACGCTGCAGCTCCCTTTGCAGCCTTGATGATGACGTATGGAACTCGGTCTCCCAGGTTGGGGGCGCTGCCGGCATCCCTCTTCTTCATCCTGTAAAATCAATTTTTGTGTAAATTTACCCAGATCAAACAAGACTTTTCTGGCTGTTTATTCACCGAGTGATCTGACCTCTCTGCCAGCTCCACGTGGGCCTGTTTGCCAGCGTACTCCTGGGCGGTGCGTGTCAGCTCCTTTGTGATGACCAGCTGGCTGATGTCAATGCGATTACACAGCAGGTCTGAGATCACTTCTTTGGCGTGATCCACGGCGCCCTGTGGATCCCTGAGGAGACATTTCAGACCATATTTGTCATTCGGTGCAAATCAGTAGATATTTATTATGTAAATGGTGGTGTGTGTGTGTGTGTGTTAGCTTCACATGCACGCCAGTCTGCGAGTGTGTGCGCACCTCTCTATGAGGATTTTCTGCAGGCAGGTATTGATGAGGTTCGCCACCAGGGGGCAGTTGTCTCTCCGGACAGTCTCAATGCCTTTACAGTCCATCTTATCGTGTGTGTCTGCGCTTGAGGAGAAGTAGAGGCCGGCGTAGCGTTTCTTATTGATCAGCAGGTACGGGTAGTACACCTGTGGAAAAAAGATCGTTAGCTAAACTCTGCTAAAAAAAAAAAAAGAGACACCAAACGCCACACTCGGGGGTCACCTTTTCAAACTCCAGCTTGATTGGTGGTGTGAAATGTGACGACACCCACTCGGCTGCTTCCCGCCCGATTTCCATGGCCTCACTCACTGTTGCTACTCCGAGCTTGACCATGACGGAGTCCGTGTCTCCGTAAATGACCTGAGCAGGTGACAATAAAATTACCATATAACACACACGTGGAAACAGTTTGGACCAGAGGACAGACGGACGTGTTCCTCACCTTGGAATCAGCCTGGTAGCCGTTGGAAATGGTGTATTTGGACTCCACCAGCTGTTTGGTTTGCTCGATCATCTGTCGGCCAAAACCGGTGACACTCTGGAAGAGACGGGAGAAGACTGACACGTTTACTCAGAGTTCTCTGGGTTGGTTAAATCGTTTACACTTTTCCTCCATCTGCCCTGTGGTTTCTCTTTAAGCACTTATCTTTGTCCTACATCTTGCAGTTTCTGCTCACTTCACATCTCAGCACAACAGCAGCAAAAGAAGCAGCAGCATGTCACACTAGATCGCCTCGTTTACAACACAAACTTCAAAAAGTGAAGTGACCTTTCAAAATAAAGTGCTTTACCTGTGAGATCTCCAGACAGGGCAGTTTGCCCACCTGAGCCCCCGTGAAGCCATAGACAGAGTTAGCGCTGATCTTCAGGGCGAGCTGTCGGCCGTCCAGCACCTGCTTCTTAAAAGGATCTGTTTCCTTTTTCAATTCTGCTTTGGCCCTGTGGACGGAGGGACGGATCGTCTGAGAGGGACGCCACAACCAGAACACAACATGTCTGCATACAGAGAAGGATTCAAACCTCTTTCGGGCAGACAGCAGGTTCTCCAGGATCTCTGGAAGAAGTCCTTTCCTCACAGAGCTCTTCACAAACTTATCCCCTGTGGGAGTCTTGATGAAGTCCTCTGGAGCCAAACTGAAAGCAGCAACAGAGGGGTGAGCACCAACAAAACCACATCTAATCAGTCTGTTGTTGACTCCATGTGAAATGATAAACTCACTCGAGTCTCTCCGCCGCTCCTTTCTGCAGCAGAGTGGTGTAGCACAGGTTGTGAGCCATCATGATGGACGGATACAAGGAGGAGAAATCCAGAGTGGCAATGGGAACGCTGTAATATCTACAGGAGGAGGAGGAGGACATGAGCAGGCTGCACACAGCAGGAGCAGTCCAGTCACACACCAGCAGATAATCTCACCCTTTCTCCGGCTCGATGACGGTCGCTCCTGTGTAATCTTCTCCTCCTTGTGACTTTACAACTGGCATGACCAGATTCTGTTTCATGGCCTAAACATCAGCACAGTGTAGATGACAAGTCTGTACAGTAAGACTGCAGCAAGTACGTGTGTGTGTTTCTTTCTTACCTGTCGCAGCAGCTGAGACACGACTTTGATCTGTTGTCCTCTGGACAGCAGGTAGGTGAGCGGCACGCCCGTCACTCTCGCCATCTCCATGTAGTTAATCACACACATCAGCTTCTGCAGCAGACGCAGCGGCAGGTAGGCGTCTTTCAGGCAGTAAACGGCCAGACGACGGCGAGTTTGCTCGTTCCCGTTCTGAGGAGGAGAAAAGATTCAATATGAGTCGAATCTAAAAAAAAAATCTCCAAGATGTGACAATTGCTGCACTGACCTGCAGGTCGGTTATGATGGAGTGCTGCACGTCCTCTTTCTGCTCCTGCAGGAAATGGAAACTGACGGCGTTCAGCGAGTACGAGCGCAGTTTGTAGTCCCTGAGGAGAACCTGAGAGAGGTGCACCAATCAGATTGTGCAGTTCAGTGTAGTTTAAACGAAGCAGCGAGCGCTCACCTGCAGCAGGTCAAACTGAACCCTGCCCTCCATGTTGATGGTCTTGTTCTCTCTGCGGCCCATCTGCTTGCTCTGGAAGTTTGCGTCTTTCAAAACTGATTTTATGCCATTCACTCGGCCCAAGTAGGGGAAGTAATTCACCTGAAACCAAAAGACTGAGTTAAGAAAAAAACAGTATCGTTATAATAAACAAATATGGCTCCATCCTACCTTCAAAGCAGCCGCTCTGTTGAGCAGGTAGGGGAAGTCAAAGTTTTGGATGTTGTATCCAGTAATGATGTCCGGGTCCACCGTCCTCAGAAACTCAGCCCAGCTCTGCTCACAGGAACAGGAAGTAACAGATGATGACAGAACCACAACATTTTATAGATTAACATGTTGTATTTTAGGTGTGTGTTTACCTGCAGCAGCTGCTTCTCCTGTGTGAAGCACAGGATCTGTGAGCCAACGATGCTGGCGCAGGACTGAAGGGTGAACACGGTGCGGATGAAGGGCTCCGCCTCACCCTGTCGCTGCACCATAGACGCGATCTGAATCACCGGGTCTTTGTCAGGCTCTGGGAAGATTCCTGAAAAGAAACATCACATCAAGTGTCAAAGGTGATCTTAAATAATCTGTTGATGCTAGAGCAGAGAGTCACGCCCACCTTTTCTTCCTGCACACTCTATGTCAAAGCTGAGCACCCTGAGCGGTGCAATCCTCTGCCAGTCTCCCTCTGCTGGATGACTGATCATATCCGTCCATCCCACGTCCACCTCGTACTGACACAGAGACTCCTGAGAAACAAGAGGATAAGTGTGATAATGACATCATCACTGCGGCTTTTTAAATCCACCAACAGTCGTACCTTTCCTGGAGCCTGAGAGTCCATGCTGCCTGTGCTCTTCTCTTCACGCACTCTGTATTTGCCTTTAGGAAGTTCAATCCAGCAGCATCCGACCACATCGCTGTCCACCATGAACCTGTGAATGTTATACAAATATATAGACATAAAAGTACAGTTTGTGTGTGGAACTACTGCAATTAGAGCAACCGAAAGTGACGGATGTCTGTGTCCACAAAGGAGTACAACCCAGGTCTTCCATGTGTCCCGCAGTTAGAACTGTAAACCATTTTTATTACACACACCTGATTTCAAAATCTATGTTGGCCTCGAAGGTTTGGTAGTTATGGGCAGGAAATGGTCCAAACTTGAAGCCCAGTTCCAGCAGCCTCTTTGCAGGAGCGATGAGCCGAGGCATCGCCATGGTTATCCTCAAGAAATCTAGAATGTGTTTCCCGTGGTAACCGTACATGTCTGTGTGAGAAGAAGGAACATGTGTGATACTCCTGTACAGAGTAACTGTAACCACAAGCTTTAATAAGCATTTGTGCACTTACTCTCTTTGCGAGTGATGTCCACAGCCAGCACCGTGACGGAGATGTTGTCCTTATTGGAGCGCATGTCCTTCAAGACGGCAGAATTCAGCTCGCGTTTAAATTCGCCCAGGTAGGCAGATGTGAAACCTTTTCCAAATTAAAACAAAGGAATCAGAGGGAGAAATGTGACCGAAGCGCGTTCATGTAGGACGAGGACTCACCACTTGGTGCAGGGACATAGAAATAAGGTGCAAACCCGTGGATGTGGCAGCACACGCTGTTACCACTGTCTGTCACGCCAAACATCCGAATGATGGGCACTTTTCCCTGTGACTGGCCGGGCATGCCAGGAACTCTGGTCCCTGTATGCGGAAAAAGCGGGAAAAAAAATTTTGTTTTTTTTTCCTGCACCAATGACAAACATTCTCTTTGATATTTACCCAAATAATAGTCCAGATCGATCTGCTGGAACACCAGTGTGTCAGAAGACGGGTCCAGTGATGGTGCAGGAGGCCGCCTCCAACGTGGGTTCAGGTCAGCTGAGAAAAGGTCGCCTGAAAGGACAACAGCAGTTTATTAATTCTGTCAGCCAAGAACCAGCAGAAGAAAAAAAAATCAAGACGGCATAAAACTTTTGTCCAACACTCACCTACTGGAATAACATTATGTCCTGCCTGCCCCTCCCTCTCCTCCTCCATCTCTGCTTCCTCAAGCATCAACAATTCCTCCTCAAACTGCGAAGGACTGTCCTCCCATTCTCCACCTGTCTTACTCCGCTTGGCCTGGGCCCCACCACCCCCTAAAGGGCCACCATTGCGACGTTTGAAATCCATACCTTCAAGGAAAAAGAAAATATGTTACACAAGATAATCTTAATTATTCTTCTGTATAGATACATATGCATATCTATTATTTGCTGTTCACATAAGCCTTTCAGTGTTTCTTAGTGAGGGTATATTTTTCAGCCACCACTTTAGCAGCATACATGACAATGTAGACAAAAATAGTTTGTCTCCTTTGTGCACCTGTGACACATGCTCAACAAATGTTGTCAGTGTCTTCCGGTGGAGAAAATGAAGTACAATAAGAAGAAGGCGGCGCCACAACAACACAACAGAGTACAGAAACCCAGGCAGCAACTACAGATGTTAGAAGTAAAAATGTTAAATACTGCGTGTGTCACAAACCGGGGGTTCAGATGTAATAAGCTGAATGTGAACACTGCTGTCAGGAGCAGTGTAACCTCCTGGTAGCTTTACATGTAGCTAGCATCAAACTATGCACTCTCGGCAGCTGCTTTTGTTGTCACAAAGTGTTCAAATGCTAGTTCTATAAACTCTCACAGCTTTCCCACATGCTAACGCTGTACGTTCACGTTCACCTGTGATGTATAACCTGTAATAAACTGTAACAACGTTTGTTCACAGTGCAGAAATGAAGCACTTTTTAGTTTTTAGTAGCGAGCTAATGCAGTAGCTAGCAAACGCATCTGTAAACACAACAACCGTCACCGCTAAGCTAAGCTAACCGCTCTAAACTGCAGTATTGATCTGTGAACTCTGTGAGGATTACTTCCAACTGCTGGAGGATTTTCTCATAAACAGTTATGGATACCTGTCAGAGTGTCTTCTTCACTGCAGACCCCCCGAATGGCATCAGCTCCCGCCACCCGGCTTTAAGTTGTGTAGAAAGCGCGGAAAACTTCCGTTTTGTCACCAAGCGCTGCAGTGAAGGAGCGGACAGTGACGACACGGAGAGAGGCGGAAGTACAGCGAGAAAACCCAGGAAGTGGGAGGAGATTTGTCAAAACCTCGTATAAGAAAAGAACCGTGGGTTTCCGGCAAAATTACGTCGCACAGCACGCGACAATGAAGGAGGGAAATTTAGTTTTTTGTTTTTTTCGTATGTTTTTTAACGTTATAGCTGTTGTTATATAAGTTGTATAACCGTACCTCAGTGAATATTCGAAATAACTAATAATAAAGTCTGTCACAATTTAAATTGCCTTGCCAGGACAGTGTGAAGGCTTTTTAAGTGTTTGTGTGGCATGGCCTGTATTATGTATGTTCACAGTGTGGTGAAGAAGGTGGCTCAGTAACATGGCCGACATGCTGGAGGACAGGTCGAGACAAAGTACAGGAGAACCTGCTGGCCAATGGAGGTAAAGTGATGGTTACAACCCTGATGACAACTTCAGGCTTAAAAAATGTTCTGGGTCTTTTTTATTTATATTTCACCTAATCTGCAGTTTGCTGACAAGTTAATGGCCTATGGTGATAAACCCACCACATTTATCTGTCAGATATCACTTCCTACATTTCCACACTTTGCCTAATGTCATGGAAAATTTGGATCCCTACTTTGTGGAAGTTGGATCTTGGGCTGTATCTAAGACATCAGTATCACTGTCAAAAAAAAAACTACGAGCTCCTCCTTTATGAAGACGTACTAGCCTGAGGGTCCTGAGCAGATTTAAAGCCACATTCTTGGATAGCAGCCATTGCCACTGTAGAGTTGAGGGACAAGACTCTATTTCATCTGTTTCAAGAGGTTGTAGTAGGTGTTTATTTTATCAGAAAGTGCTCAATGACCCAGAACAGAAATGTTATATGTACATGTCACAAGAGTTGTGTAACTCCAATACCTCTCCCTAAGGCCCTGAAGTTATTATCTGCCTCTTGTGAGTCGGTCTACCCACTATAAAGTGAGTTCTTTAGAACTTGACAATAAAATGATTCTAAAATCACCTTTTTAGCTGTATCTGGATTTGCTGCGATTTAATGCAGATATCACTCTGACAGATCTTTTTCCATGTTTTTTTCAGTTGATCTCATCACTTACATCACAAGATTTCAGTGGGACATGGCAAAGACATCTCTGAAATCATCTCAAAGGTAGGTCTGTCAGTGAGATTAGAGAGAATTCATTCAAAAGGCTCAGCACTATCTCCACTGTGGTGTACCCATGAGGACCATTCAGCCTTTGCTCTCATCATTACTAAAAGTATAAGATTAAGATTAAGATTTACATTATTAATCCCCGTGGGGAAATTAAGTTGTAGTAGCCGCATTTTAAAGAATAAATACAATAAACACAAGGAGAAACTCTCATATGTACATACACACATAGAAGCAGTAACAATAACAATGTCTGCATTTCATTGTCATAAATATTTCAGCCATGTTTTTTTATGTTTTACAGCAAGTTTCCCAGATTGACGATGACTCTAGGACCAGAGCATCAGTATATGACAACTTGAAGGGAAACCTACAGAACTTAGAAAGGAAGAATGCATGAGTGAATCACATGTATAAATGTCTGTGTTGTGTTTCTTTTCTTCAGTCAGTGTTTATTTCTGAGTTAACCTTTGAGGCCATGTTTCCATTACCTTGCCAACAAAATCTGAAGTTACCATGTCTGATGCTGATTTGCTTGGTGAACACAAAACAGCACCTTCATTGTCTCTGTAGTTGTAATAGCGCTTTGTGCCACCAGAGGGAGCTTGCTGGCCAGGAGCCAGCCTGGTAGTGGTACCAAAGTGAGTCTCACTTCCTCAGGCAGTTACAAATAATAAATATTTAATATATCGATTTTAAGCACTGAGATTAAAAAGTAAGCAGGAAGCTTTGGAAACACTTGCAGAGATGGCGGTGCCTCGACCCTCAAAGTAAGTTATGACTTTTATACTTTAACATAACACACTGTGAGTGCACACACACTATGAGTATTTTCAGTCTCTCTGCACTCAGTATTTAATGTACAGTAACAGTAACAATAACAGCCCAACCAGACACAATAAAGCGCTGGACTTATTCTTTGCCAACATCAAGGAGGCCTATGTGTCATGGCCCCTCCCCCCTCTGGGAAGAGCCGGCCACAACCTGGTGCACAGCCTGTCAGTGTACAAACGACCACCAGTCACTCGCACAGTGAGGAGATGGACTGACGAAGCTGAGGATGCCATGCAAGACTGCTTTGAGTCCACTGTGTGGGAAGTCTTTTCAGAGGACCATGGGGAGGACATAGATGGTCTCACTCAGTGTGTAACAGACTACATCAACTTCTGCATGGAGAGCTCTGTACCTACCAGAAAGGTACGCTGCTTCTCCAACAGCAAGCCCTGGATTACCCCTGACATCAAGGCTCTCCTTAAAGAGAAGAAAGGAGCCTTCAAGTCAGGAAACAGGGAGGAGCTGAGGACTGTGCAAAAGGAACTGAGGCGGAGGATCAGAGAGGGGAAGAACATCTACAGGAGGAAACTGGAGGCTCAGCTGCAGGACAACAACATCAGTAGAGTCTGGAAGGGCCTGAAGAACATCTCTGGCTACAAGGGGAACAACTTCCAGCCGACAGGGACCAGAAGTGGGTGAATGACCTGAACCTCTTCTTCAACAGATTTGATCAGCCTGTCAGCCCTCCCCCAGTCATGTCTCCCCAGCAGCACTCACCACTGCCTGCACCTATTGTGGACTGCACCCACGCCCACCACTGAGGTTGGCAAAGGTACCACTACTGTGGAAAACATCATGTGTGGTGCATATGCAGCACGGGAGCTGCACAAGGAACTGTTGTTGCTCCCTTCCTTTTTACACTATACACTGCAGACTTCTGTCACCTCTGACCCAACTGTCATCTACAGAAGTTCTCTGATGACTCTGCAGTGGTCGGCCTCATCACAGACGAGGATGACAGGAAGTGACAGGACTCATCCATGACTTTGTAGACTGGTGCCACGGAAACCGTCTCTAGATCAACATGGGTAAGACCAAGGAGCTGGTGGTGGATTTCCGTAGGGACAACTACTCCTGCCCTACACCAGTAAACACCCTTGGACTGGACATTGAGATAGTGGACTCTTATAAGTACCTGGGTGTTCATCTGAATAAGACACTGGACTGGTCTGACAACACAGCTGCACTCTACAAAAAGGGCCAGCTCTGTTCTGGGGAGCCCACTTGATCCTGTGTAGAACCTGCTGCCGTCAGACTGTAAAATCAGGCCTGCTCACAGTAGCTTTTGTGTACATATAGAATAGAATAGAATTTTATTGTCACATGTGATACAAGTACAGATATACAGGTACACAGCGAAATTAAAAGTTGGAGTACGCCTCTGAGCCGCAGCCAACCGGCGCCGCCACATGCGCTCCTGAAAGTTAAATTGCAGTTGCAGATGCGATACATACGAATCAGCACAAACATAATGACATTGACATTTGATTACAGTACACGTGGTAACATGATGGAATTTCTTCATGGACACCAAGGATGAGGGAGGAAAACAACAGATACGGAGGCAGCCGTTTTAGGGGGGGGCAGGGTTAGGGAGGGGAGTGTATGTGCGTCAGTTCCATGAGAATGTGTGCGATAGTATGACTGAGACCGCCGGGCAGTACATCAATTGTCCTTGAAGGGAGATAGGAAGTTGCACAGGAGTCAGATAGGAGCACAGCTGCTGGAATATTCTTCAGGGCCGGGAGGGGGGGGTGGTTACAGATGAAAATCAGCCAAAATCATACAACAATTTTCAATCCGTGACTAATTTGCCCATATCAGTAATCAATCGGTCAGTCTGGCCTCAGTGCTCATTCATCCCTAACAGGTGCATGGAGAACCTTCGACATCTCCTCCAGCTTGACAGATATTCCTTCCATTAAGCTCCTCAAGTGGTCGGACTGTCATCTGATGACACCTGTCCACCTGCTTCTAGCCCTCTCCGGAGCAGGCTGAATTGTTGCAGATCAGCCCCTCAATCCGGTCCATCTTCTGATGGAATTCCGAGATCCGAGGTCCCACGAGCCCAGAGTCTTGTTTTGTTTCCAGCTTAGCGGTAGTGCCAATTTGCCAGCAGCGGCTTTTCCAATTCTTTGGTACAGCAGGGCAGCTCCCACTCAATTCAGAAGTATGCCTGCTACCAATGTCCAATAGATGAATAGGTCCTCCACATCTTTCAGGGACAGTGGCTGGAGACATGCCAGATGCCAGGTTTCCCAGGAATCACGGACATATCCCGCAGCAAAGTGTGGTGGGACTATGAGGTACAGGGTCTATGAAGGAGGACACCAGTTGCTGTGTCCATGTCGGTCTTGGTCTCACCTAGTTGCTGATTGCACTCTCTAAGCTCCATTTTAAGAGTTGTTATCTCATGTAACAGGTTCTCTGTTTCCACTTCCAGCATCCGGCAATTGGTGTCCTTTGCATAAAGTTGTTCTCTCAGTGACACGATCTCATTCTTGAGTTTACTGATAGTCTGATATCCTTTATTGAGCTCATATTTTACACCACGCAGCTCCTTCTTCTGTTGCTCGAGGAGTTTATCTTTTTTATGCAGAGTGTTCACCCGTTGCTCTAGCCTTTGTGTAAGTAAATGTACCTCCCACTGCAGCTGGAAGACATCACTTGTTTTACCGAAGACAGGAAAATTTGAGTCTCTTATCAATTTGTCTTTTATAAGAGCTTCTTTCTCCTGTACCTTTTCTTTTGATTTGAGTGTGTCATGCTGTTGAACTATTTTGCCATTTTGTGTTTCCAGCTCTTTAATGACAAGACTCTGTCTTCTGGCCTCTTTCCACTTCTCATCTAACTTCATCCTTGTAGTGTCCAGATCTTCCTGGAGGCTTTTATTTTGGAGGACCATGTTTGCTTGAGATTTGCGCAGTGTATCAATCTCTGATGCATGCAGTTTCAACTCCTCTAACATATAAGCCTGGTTATCAACAATGCCTTGCAGTTTTTGGACTATAGCATCATCTATCCCATGTTTTTCCAGTGAATGCTTTAATCTCTTCACCTCCAATTTGCGTCCAGCCTTGATCGTGTCATCATCCCTCACTTTTTTTAGCTGCTCAATAACCGCGTCCTTTTCCTTGATTTCCTGAACAAGCTTTTCATTGGATTCCCTTGCCCTTGTCCTTAAAGCTACCTTTACTGGAGTTAGATCTGCTTGCTTTTCCAGGTATGCCCGTTTGTATTGTTCAATTTTTCCTATGAGCCGTTTCTCGGTCTCCTGTGACGTATTCAGCTCGTCCTTCAGACTAGCAATAAAAGCTGTTAGGTTCTCACTTATGTAAGACATTGTAGCAGTCATATTGTCTGTACACAAACCATACTGTCTTTAGACAAATTGCGAGAGCAGTTATAAACAAGAAAATCACACTAGGCAATCAAACATCATAACATCTTTATGACGTCATAATGACATCATAGTGAGGAGATCAAAGACGTGTGATGTGTCACATGATGTTATCACATGATCGGTTATATTGACTAGCAACAAGGTGACTCGTGGGAATTCATGGGTATCATGGGTACCTGGATAGGTGATGCATCACGCTGAGTTTGTGTTTACATTGGAATCACATCCTTCCAGGAGTTGCAGCAGATGCAGAAGCAGCTGGTTACTTTGGCCACAATTTCACCCAAATTGCATTCATGCACTGTGAATCACACCTTCCATAACGTACCTGGATTACTCCCTCCTCTTCTTATCTTGGTTTTCTCAGTGTGTTTCCATCTCTTCTACTGAAGTGTTAATCTCCTGTCCCTGTTCTCAATCAAACATATCAAACCCTCCACCTGTGTCTCAGGTCTCCGGTTAAAGCTTGTAGACACAATCTCATCCACCTACATGTTCAGCCTTTTTCAAGCCTTTTCCTGTAGCCTGATGGGACTTTACTTATCAACTGCAACACACGCACTTTCTCCATCCCTCTCCCCTGTTTGTTTACCTGCCCCCTGATGGGATCTGGTTTGCATTTATTGTGTGTTTTCCTGTGTGTGTCTGTGTTAATTTGTGTGCCTGTGTTTGCAGTGTGTGTGTGTGTTTGTTTGTGTTTAAAACGTGTTTCCCTATGGCAGCTCTCATTCTTTTGTGGTTATACTTTATGATGTTTCATCGTGGAAAAAGTCACTGAGGGAAACCACAACAGAGCTTATGAGAGGAACATGTTTAAAAGAGCTAACTTCCTGCTTTCAGGAAAAAGAAAAGAGTGGTAGAGAGATGCTTTTAATTGAGAACGATGGGTGAGGTAAATGAGGGGAAAAAGATTATTTTATGATAAGACACAGTTTTATGTGGGGATTCCTTGGGAAATATCTACCATTTAAACTTCATGAGCAGAGAATCAGATATTTTGACCTTGACCTGCATCGCTGTCAGTTTCTCACCCAGGAGAGCCGGCTTGATAGTGTTGAAGGCACTGGAGAAGTCAAAAAACATGACTCTCACAGTGCTCGCTGGCTTGTTCAGGTGGGTGTAGACACGGTTCAGCAGGTAGATGATGGCATCCTCAACTCCCAGCTGGGACCTGGTAGGCGAACTGAAGAGGGTCGAGGTGAGGCCTAACGGTAGGCCAGAGCTGTTCCAGAGTTTCTGTAGCTTAAAGTATGACGAAGGAGTTGAAGGTCAAAGTTGGGGGAGTTTGGAGAACATTCTCCATTCATTCTTAAGGGGCTGAACATTTTAGAAAAAGCTTAGTAGTTTAAAAATTATAAAAATAGTTGAAAAGTGAAAAATACAAGCACCCTTCTCCTAAAAAAACTGAACAATTTGGTGGTTGAACGGTTTTAATAGCACAAAGTATGCAGGAGTTGAAAAGTGCCAAAAAACGTACAGAAGAATAATGAAAAATGTATTGTTTTATTGTTTTTTATTTGTTTTTTGTTTTTTAAATGTTTTTGCATTTAAAAAACAAAAACTACTTATGAAGGTCAATTAGGTCAACTAAGTTTTTTTAAATGTTTTTACATTTAAAAAAACTACTTATGAAGGTCAACTTAGCTCTGAGAATTTTCTGACTTTTTTCTTCAGAATTGTAACTAAAGCACAAAAAACAGGTTAAATTCAGAGACTTAGGGCTTCTTCAGTATCTTCTATCTGTCTTCTTTTTCTTCTTTCTTCCTTTCTGTCTTTCGCCTGTCTCCTCTCCACAATTATCCCTAATCTTCGGGTTGCCCCAGCTGTCCTGGTGGTCTAGACTCTCCTTGTAGTCCCGACTGTCCCAGCTTTCCTGGTAGTTTAGCCTGTCTTGTCTGCCCAGGTTGTCTAGACTGTCCTTGAAGTCCCAGCTGTCCCAGCTGTCCCAGCTGTCCTTGTAGTCTGCGTATTTCTGGTAGTTTTGGCTGTCTTGTCTGTCTCGGTTGTCTCGGTTGTCCTGGTTGCCTAGGCTGTCCAGGTTGCCATGGATGTGTATGTTGTACAGCCTGTCTAGCCTTTCTTCTGGTGTCTCTGCGACACTTTCTTTCTTTGGTGGTTTCTTTAAATGTTTCCATGCTGGAACCAGGAGGATTTCCGGCTCTCCGTCCTCCAACTGTGTGACCTTGGCCTGGCTCTTGGACAGTTGGTTACAGGGATCCTTGCTTGCAGCAATCAGTTCGCTGTTACATTCCTTGAGCTCCTCTGGTTCTCTTGATTCCTGCTCACATTTCAGCTGATCTTCTAAGGAGGACCTGTCTTCTGACAGTTGGCTGATCTTACTGTCTTTTTCCTTGACGGTCTCGTTGGCCTTCTGTAGGTCACTCCTCAGAGTGCAGACCTCATTGGCCTGCCCCTCACACCTGGAAGAACAATGGTTATGTTCTTCGGCAGCCTTTCGGAGGTTTTCATTTTCTTTTGTGAGCCGTTCACACTTTACCCTTAACTCTAGAGTCTCATTTTGCTGCAGAGTCAGTGACTGGTGTATATTGTGTAAACATTGCTGTGTGTGCTCAAATTCAAGCTCCTTTTCCTCCAACTGTCCGACTTTGGCCTTGCTCTCGGCCAGTTCATTGCAGAGATCCTTGTTTTCAGCAAACATGGCGTTGCTCTGATGAAACATTTCGCTGTTATGTTTCTTGAGCTCTTCTAGTTCTTTCTGGAGGCTTTCTTTTGCTTCCTGCTCACGTTTCAGCTGATCATCTGAGGAGGACCTGTCCTCTGACAGTTGGCTGATCTTACTGTCTTTTTCCTGGACGGTCTCATTGGCCTTCTGTAGGCCACTTTTTAGAGTGCAGACCTCATTGGCCAGCTCCTCACACCTGGAAGAACAATGGTTATGTTCTTCGGCAACCTTTCTGAGGTTTTCATTTTCTTTTGTGAGCTGTTCACACTTTACCCTTAATTGTAGAGTCTCTTTTTGCTGCAGAGTCAGTGACTGGTGTATACTGTATAAACAATGCTGTGTGTGCTCAAATTCCAGCTCCTTTTCCTCCAACTGTCCGACTTTGGCCTTGCTCTCGGCCAGTTCTTTGCAGAGATCCTTGTTTTCAGCAAACATGGCATTGCTCTGATGAAACATTTCGCTGTTATGTTTCTTGAGCGCTTCTAGTTCTTTCTGGAGGCTTTCTTTTGCTTCCTGCTCACGTTTCAGCTGATCTTCTAAGGAGGACCTGTCCTCTGACAGTTGGCTGATCTTACTGTCTTTTTCCTGGACGGTCTCATTGGCCTTCTGTAGGCCACTTTTCAGAGTGCAGACCTCATTGGCCAGCTCCTCACACCTGGAAGAACAATGGTTATGTTCTTCGGCAACCTTTCTGAGGTTTTCATTTTCTTTTGTGAGCTGTTCACACTTTACCCTTAATTGTAGAGTCTCTTTTTGCTGCAGAGTCAGTGACTGGTGTATACTGTATAAACATTGCTGTGTGTGCTCAAATTCCAGCTCCTTTTCCTCCAACTGTCCGACTTTGGCCTTGCTCTCGGCCAGTTCTTTGCAGAGATCCTTGTTTTCAGCAAACATGGCATTGCTCTGATGAAACATTTCGCTGTTATGTTTCTTGAGCGCTTCTAGTTCTTTCTGGAGGCTTTCTTTTGCTTCCTGCTCACGTTTCAGCTGATCTTCTAAGGAGGACCTGTCCTCTGACAGTTGGCTGATCTTACTGTCTTTTTCCTGGACGGTCTCATTGGCCTTCTGTAGGCCACTTTTCAGACTGCAGACCTCATTGGCCAGCTCCTCACACCTGGAAGTCATAATACATAGAGAAGATTGAAGCAGGTTTTTATTGTCGCGTTTCTCTCCTTCTTTGCGCTCTTTCTTTTTGCGCTTCTCTTGTGCTTGTTTTTCTTTCTGCAGCTTATTTTCTGCCTTTTTCCGCTCCTTTTCAGCCATTTGCGGCCTCTTCTCCCCCTCAATGTCTTGAAGGCTCATTGGCTGCATTGTGTTGGAGCACTTGTCTTTTAGTGTAAGCATGGTGGGAATGGTGCTTTGTTCAGACATGTGCAGCTCAATGTTGCTCTCCACATGACCAAACCAAACGTTTTTAATTAATATCGTATAAAAGTCCCAAACTGCCCTGAAAAGTAGAGATAATGGATTTCTGTGTCGATGTATGTCACGTTTTAAGTTGGCCATTTTAACGATGAGTTATGAGTCTATACCTGAGTTGCACTTATCGACTTCGAAAGGGCACTTTATGACATCATAGTGGCTTTCAAAGGACAGTTTGTGATGTCACAGTGACATCACAATTAGTGTTGTCATATTTTCAGAAGGACACGCCCCTTTACAAAACACGTTCGAATTCCAGAGCGTCAGATACGTTCTTTGCCTGTGTCATTTCCGCATTTGCGGTAAGGACGCTACGATGTTACTGGGCGGAGAATGCAGCTGTGTCGGGGTCATGGACCTAGTGCCGAAGTGTACAGTTAAGGATGTAGCTGTAGCTACTTTTTGTATTACTGTACTTTTGTATACTTTTCTTGTTATTACATGCTGCTTTAAGCATTTATAACATAATAATGACAAATACTTTTGTTACAGATATATTTCTTCTGAAAAAGGGTAAAGATCATTTATACAAAGCACATTTTCTGACACATTCATTAAAACAAAAAGTGCCAGGCGGCCTCTTGTTGTTATTATTATTATTACATTATAGGTAAAAAGTTTATTTATTAAAAAAAATGTCAATTTTTTTGTCAGCCACTGTTGCATAGGATCATGTTTAACAATGTGCTGCTTTATCTTTACAATAAGAAGAAAGCAGCTTTTGTGATTTTATTGTGTTATTAGAATAACCAAACCTTGTGATAACCACACAGAGGTCCAGCCATTCTTGGCTTC
This sequence comes from Parambassis ranga, assembly GCF_900634625.1. Lineage (NCBI taxonomy): Eukaryota > Metazoa > Chordata > Actinopteri > Ambassidae > Parambassis > Parambassis ranga. The sequence continues at coordinate 13,966,171 of NC_041029.1, forward strand.
TATATCACATCTATTAATGAACTTCTTTTAACTCCATGTTTTGAAAACTATAGTAGCCTATGTGCTCCCTCTAGTGGTGAATGCGTGTTTAAACAATGAACTAAAATCAGTTTTAAAACACAGTATCACTAAAAATACAAATGAAAATGCCTAACACATGACACAATTATTACAAAAATTCAATATTTTTAATCAATTTTTTGTAACAAGGAACAAGTGCAAACGAGATGAGCTGACAGGACCGTGAAGTGATGAAACAGCTTCTGTAGGAGCTTCAGCAGCAGTTCTCTGTAAACACTTTAAACACCTCTTGACTGAAGGCTTTCTCTGTTCTCAGGTGTTTTGTGGACCTCTGAGGAGTTGGTGATCAGGTGTCTCCGTTAAAGATGCCTGTCAGATCAGTGTGATCGTCTTACTCTTCCCTGGAAGTAGTCGCTGCTTCCTGTCTCTGTGGAGCGCAGTGGAAAATACCTGTGTGGAACAGACCACCGTGTCATGTGGAGTCTTAATGTCACTGGTCACGTTGTGTTTCCAGATCTGCTCTCTGACCCTTAGAAGGACTTATAAATAACACACAGAGAAGAAAAAAAAACACAGCAACAACAACACAAACTCGTCCCCTCTTTTGTGTGGATGGATGATCATTCACCCACCACAGCTCCGCCCTCAGCCAATAGCGTCTCTCCGCTCAGGAATCCACCCAGTTCCTGTCACGTTATGTGAGGAGGCGGGGACAAAGAGGACGCATCGACCAATCAGAGTGCAGCTCATGAATAATGTGACAGCAGGACGCCGCTCGGTTCACTCCGGCTGCTGCGCGCGTCTCCCCCCCTCCTTCCGCGTGTCAGCGGAGGCACCAAACCAGTGTGGATCTCTGACATTTAAGCGAGGCCGCCGCCCCCCCCCACTCTGCGCCTTTTTCCGTCTTCCATGGATTGACTGCGGCAGCTGCCAATGTGCGCCTCATCTTCGTGAAGTTGGGACAAAACCGAAGGGTGAGTGTGTACATCTGCGTTTTTTATCTTCCATTATTACCACCACACTTACTTCCTTGGCGGGCGCGCTCCCGGTCGCGCTGTCCTCTGCGCGTTTCCGCAGCAGTCGGTGCTGGATGTCACGTTCAACTCGTGAGAAGCACAAACGATGCAAACAGTGGCCTGCTGGGCTGTTTAGAGACGAGCCCGAACATGGAGTCCGACTCTGTCCGCCCCCTGAGCTCTGGGCCTGCTGGAGCTTTTTATCCACCGCAGACACACTGACCAAGGTCATGATGGTGATCAGTGTGTAAACCAGCTCCCATCAGTGTGTGTGTCAGTACAGACCATCAGAGTGTGTGTGTGTCAGTACAGACCATCCGGAGGGTCAGGACGCAGAGAAAGTTCGTTTGTTGCCGTGTTTGTATGGGGATCTGTTTATGCCAAAATTAAAGTGACACAATTTTAGCTGTTCAGGATCAGAATTCCTTCATTTATTCCTGAGGAGGGAATTCTTCTTTTTTTGTTACAGACAAGAAGCGAATCCTTGAGTTTTATCTGAAACTTGTTGCATTACACTTCTTGTGTATGTCTTTCTTAAAGGTAGGGTAGCAGATTTCATTCTGATGCACTTTTTGTTAAATTAGTGTAACTTCTCTTTACAATCCGATAGCAACCAATTAGTTCGTCAGTTTCGCTTTAAAACGAAGAATATGAATCATCTGTGGAAGCTATAAAACACTAAAAACATCAGCCAATCCACCGGGTGGACCCTGCACGGTGTATTGGCTGGTTGTCACTCTCTTCCTGCTCTGCGCGCATCAGAGAGGTACGTGCATGATGGCCGAAGTCACAGACCGCAGCTCGTCTTCAGGTAATGTGCGTCCATGTGATTGGGAGGCATGGCTTCGGGGTGAGCTCCGAGAGAAAGGGGCGTGTGTTTACTTTCGAAATCTGGCTGACTCTCACTGAGTTTTTAAAATCTACTACCCTACCTTTAAGCGTCATCTTGATTGTGAATGAAAAATGAAAGCTAACACTTTCTGGAGTGGCCACTAGAGGCTGCCTCCAAAAGTGAGTCGATCCCCTCAGAGTTTAACTTAAAGCAGAAATAGTCACGTTCACAGCCTGGTGTTTAAAAACAATCATGGAGTCCTTATTGTAAATAAAAAAATGATACAACAAAAAGTCCAGAGTCGACACCCAGCGCCTTAATTAGCTACTGTTTCAGGACACACAACATCTCTCTTGCTTTATTCAAGGTGATTTTTTTTTCCAATACATTCGCCTGAAATCACCTAGTGACACTGGTGACACCTGGTGACAGGCGGATGGTTCATCCATCTTTAGGTTTTTACTGAACATGCCACCATTTTGTTTCATGTCTCCTTTGGTTCTTATGGTACAGGTGCCAAAATGGACACATTTAGACGAAGTGTGTAGTGGTGGAAGTACTCCATATTGTTTCATTCTCTCAAATTCAAGAACGAGATCACTGTGTTATCAGGACTGAGCCTAATCTGAGTTGTGTGTAAATATTTTTGGAATGTTTAGCTCAGTGTTTGTAGAGTTAATTTTTTTCCACACATCTCAGCTCATTGCTATTACGAAATTTTATGCGGGGTTGGATCAAGTTGATACCTGACCCTGGCTCGTCTACTCTGACGTCACTCCCCTATTCGTCATCACTACAAGCAGGAACACAAAGGTGTATTTCCACTCAGGTAGAAACGAGCGCACGAAGTGTCTGCAGTCTTTGTTTTTGTAGGTTTTCACCTGCAGAATCTAACATGGTGTATTTCTGTACATGTTCTGTATGTGTTATGCAGCCACACTGGAAGGTAGCCAGAAGGAGCTCGAATAGCACACAGAGCAAATACTGTACTCACACACACTCTCTTCCTATTACTCAACACTTGTGTATGTTTGACCAGGGAGCTGCTCAACGTAAAGATGATTAAATGACCAAAAAAGTGAAAATATACAGTATATTTCACAACGAGAGAGAATTTAGGAAGCACATGTGGACATCACAGTTGTGTAAAAAGTCCCAGGAATTATAAAACAGGGTGTGTGGGTCATTGATAACTGGCTGGTGTGTGACGAAATGTTGGTCCACAGGAAGTTACATTTGTAGTCAGTAAGAATAAACCTGGGCGTCCTGAAACGGATCAGGAACAGGTCTCTGTGTAAACTGGCAGATGGGTTTAGCACATGACCGTCGTGTTTTGTTTTGTTGTAATTTGTTCCCATCTCAGCCGAGTGTGTTCTATTTTTACCCAGCATGCCGCTGGCTCGCAGCCTGTCTGTCACGTCCCTGTCCGGACTGGAGGAGTGGGACGAGGAGTTTGATTTGGAGGATGCTGTCCTTTTTGAAATTGCCTGGGAGGTCGCTAATAAAGGTGAGTGCCGTGTGTGCGTGTGTGAACTTCAAAATAAAATGCTCTTTACAAGGTCCCACAGAATCCCCCTTTTCATGCCCCTTTTTATTTCAGTTGATTTGTCACTCAGTGGTTGTTTGTTGTCCTGGTCCATTACAATGTCTGTAAACACAGTTGATCACACCCCCTTCTGCTAGAGAATGCTTATCTTTTCCTCTTACTGTCTCGGGAGAACCAACAGGTGTTTTTCCACTGCAGGAACTTACAGGCTAATGTTGGGTTTGCTTTAACGTCCTGTTCCAGGGCACCTATCGCACATTGGGTAGTCCTGTAGCTTTGAGTTTGACTTGTTTGCTTAAACTGAACATCACATGTCTCTTTGCAATTTAACAAAAGTGTCAGCGGGTGTGTTTTCAGTGCAGGAACTCAAGCAGCACTAATGTTTGCAGGAATCTGCCCGGTAGTGTAAGCTCTACCAGGCTCACAAGGTGATCAATCAATAACTTTGGACTTGATCCACAACCTAATTAGCCAATGAAGCCTTAGCTTGTCGTCAGTCAAGCCCCCGCCCCATTTTTCAGGGGTGCCCAAGAGTACACGGGGCAAAACGGCCTAAACGGCCTGGTAGTTCCTGCAATCAATACACACATATATGTAGTCCTGATAATAATACTTTAGTAGGCCTATTTTATGTCCTTTAATGACATCATACGAACAAGCAGAAATGAATGACTGAATTAAAGACCGTCCTGAACTTTGTGTGCCGTGTTTGCTACGTGTGTGAAGTTGGAGGCATCTACACCGTTATCCAGACCAAAGCCCGTCTGACCGCAGAGGAATGGGGGGAGAACTATTTCCTGGTGGGTCCCTACGTGGAGAGCAATGTGCGCACTCAGGTGGAGCTGATCGAGCCCACCAACCCTGTGATGAAGCGGACCATTGACAAGATGAACTCCAGTGGGTGTAAGGTAGTACCACATGTACACAGTAAACACACACACACACACAGGACGCTGGGTTAAATTTAAACGATCCACTCAAGGACAGCCATTCTTACACATGGGTGGAGTGATTGGTTGATCCTCCACTCTGACTCAGTGACATTTCCCTGCAAAGGTTAGGGGTTGTATCAATGTCTCTCTGTGTCTCACAAGTCCACACAGACACAGTCCAGAAATAGATGACTGAGTGTGATACTCTTAGTGCTGCGTCACTCTGGGAGTGCTGAGGAATTATGGGTCAATCCTAGGCATGGTATTGGGGCTATTTTAAAGGGACAGTGCAGCCATTTCTACAAAGGGTGGAGTGCAGTACGTAGAGTTGCAGCTGATGTTTCCCACCACGTATTTTTCCTGCAGGTCTACTTTGGCCGCTGGCTGATTGAGGGAAGTCCCTACGTGGTTCTGATTGATGTCGCCTTCACCGCCTGGTCTCTGGACCGCTGGAAGAGCGAGCTGTGGGAGCTCTGTGACATCGGAGTGCCGTGGTTCGACCGGGAGGCCAACGATGCCGTGCTCTTTGGCTTCCTGACGTCTTGGCTTCTGGGCGAGGTCAGCGGCTCGAACACACCGAAAATTCTGCACGAACACCTCTGACACGAATGGGGGTTTGTTTGAATGTAAGCGTGTGTGTGTTCCTTATGGCAGTATGCAGCTCAGAGTGAGGAGCCGCCACACATTGTGGCTCATTTCCATGAGTGGTTGGCCGGCCTGGGGTTGGTGTTGTGCAGACAGAGACAGCTGTCCGTCGCCACCATCTTCACGACTCACGCCACGCTGCTGGGACGCTACCTGTGCGCTGGAAACGTGGACTTCTATAACAACCTGGCAGAGGTATGTGTGTGCAAAGTGGAAGCAGCTGCCCTCTGTCTGCTCTAAGGCCTAATCTGGCTGGTAATGAGCATCCCCTTATGATGTCATTATGTCAAAAATGTGTTAATGATAATACTTGTTTAGTGTAATTCAGTGTCACATGAGTTGCTAATGTCTCCTTCAACATTTCAGTAAAGAATTTGTTGTGTGTTGTGCAGTTCAACGTGGATAAGGAGGCCGGTGATCGTCAGATCTACCATCGTTACTGTTTGGAGCGGGCGGCCGCTCACTGCGCACACGTCTTCACCACCGTGTCTCAGATTACAGCCATCGAGGCGGAGCACCTGCTGAAGAGGAAACCAGGTGTGTGGAGGTGAATCCATGTGAGAAAACTCCCAGAAAGTCCCGTTGAACAGGGACAGAATGTCCTACTGAAACTAATTCAGTTTCCTCTCTCTGTGTCTTTGTGTGTGTGTGTGTGTGTGTGTGTCTGCTCTCTCAGATTTTATCACTCCCAACGGGCTCAACGTGAAAAAGTTCTCAGCCATGCACGAGTTTCAGAACCTCCATGCTCAGAGCAAGAACCGGATTCAGGAGTTTGTTAGAGGACATTTCTATGGGTCAGAACACAGATCAATCAAATTCTGATTAACATGATTTTATAGGTTGATATCTGAACTGAGCGTGTGCATCGTCTCAACTATCAGGCACCTCGACTTCAACCTGGACAAGTGTTTGTTCCTCTTCATCGCTGGTAGATATGAGTTTTCTAACAAAGGAGCCGACATCTTCCTGGAGGCTTTAGCCCGACTCAACTACCTGCTGAGGGTGAGTGTGTGTGTGTGTCTGCAGATGTGTGTGTGTATACGTGTAAAAACTGGACTTCATAATTCTGGTATGGCTTTACCTGTCACAGGTGAACCACAGCGACGTGACGGTCATCGCGTTCTTCATCATGCCAGCTCGGACGAACAACTTCAATGTGGAGACGTTGAAGGGCCAGGCGGTTCGGAAGCAGCTCTGGTGAGGCCGTTTGTAGACGCCGGGACTTGAATGGAGTTTCTAGAAAACTCTTCAAAGTGTTAAAAGTGTTCACACCTTGTTGTTGTTTCTGACAGGGACACCGCTCAGACTGTGAAGGAACGCTTTGGAAAGAAACTCTACGAGTCTTTACTGGTGTAAGTTTTTAGGGTCCAAATATTTGACATGAGAAAGGGCACCAGTGCTAACCCCTGTTAGCGACCTCACTATTTAGCATCATTTTGAGAACTCTGTACATTTTGCCCTGAGGTCCTAGTTAGCTTAGCCCTGAGCCACACAGCATTAGTGTTGATAGTGTTGTTTTGTAATTGCCCTCACTACCAGAAGGGGGAGACAAATGTTCTGCACTTTAGCTTCAATGAAAACATGACTGCAAGGGGTTTTTCACGCCATAACGATGCTTTCTTTATGTGTGTTTATGCTTTCTTTAGCGGTCAGCTGCCAGACGTGTCGAAGATGCTGGACAAAGAGGATTTCACCATCATGAAGCGCGCCATCTTTGCCACGCAGAGGCAGTGCCAGCCGCCCATCTGCACCCATAACATGCTGGAGGACAGCAGCGACCCCATCCTGAACTGTGTGCGCCGCATCGGCCTCTTCAACAGCTCCGCAGACCGGGTCAAGGTGAGTCCGCTGAGCTGAGTCTGAACTGTTTGGTACAGAAAAAGGTTCTGGTTCAGAACACCTTCTCCCTCCGTCAGATCATCTTCCATCCGGAGTTCCTTTCGTCCACCTCTCCTCTGCTTCCCATGGATTATGAGGAGTTTGTAAGAGGCTGCCACCTCGGCGTCTTCCCCTCCTACTATGAACCGTGGGGCTACACACCAGGTACGGGTCCTGCATGCAAGCGTGTGTGTTTATTGTGTCATAAATTAACCTGACCTGTCTCTGTGATGGTCAGCTGAGTGCACTGTCATGGGGATTCCATCCATCTCCACTAACCTGTCGGGCTTTGGCTGTTTCATGGAGGAACACATAGCAGACCCCTCAGCATACGGTGAGGCTTTGTGTCTTCTGATGCTCCAGATGTTCTTTAAGTGACACAGTTGTTCACAACAAATGCTCTCCTTGATGTCTTTCCTTTCTCTTTGCAGGTATTTACATCCTGGATCGGCGGTACCGGAGCGTCGACGAGTCCTGTAACCAGCTCACTTCCTTCCTGTTCCAGTTCTGCAAGCAGAGCCGGCGCCAGAGGATCATCCAGCGGAACCGGACTGAGCGCCTGAGTGACCTCCTGGACTGGAAATACCTTGGCAGGGTGAGATTACTGATCCAGAAGATGAACTGCGGTTGTGCAGCATCAGTTCCTAAATGTGTTTTTTTTGTCTGTTCTGCATCAGTTTTACATCTCTGCCCGGCACATGGCGCTGGCTAAAGCTTTCCCTGACACCTATCTGTACGAAGCTCAGGAGCCGTTCTCGGTAAGTCGGCTGCTGTCTCTGGATGAGGACTTTGTTTGTCAGAAGTTCCTTTAAACCTTTAAACAAAGTGATACGTTTTCTTCTGTGTGCGTCCTCAGGCCTCAGGTTTCCGTTACCCCCGACCGGCCTCTGTGCCACCGAGCCCGGCTCTGTCCCGCCACTCCTCCCCGCACCACAGCGAGGCCGAGGACAACGACGAAGAGGACGAACGCTACGACGAGGACCTGGAGGCAGAAAAGGACCGAGTGAACATCCGTCAGCCGTACTCCCAGACGCAGAAAAACAAGTCCTCCACTGTAACCGCGGGCAACGGGGCCACCGGGGCCAGCGAGGGCAACGGGGCCACCGAGGCCAACGGGGCCACCGGGGCCAGCAAGGCCAACGGGGCCACCGGGGCAAACGAGGCCAACGGGGATGGCGACAGTATCACGAGCGAGAAGAACTGAGCCCGACACACATACCATACATATGCAACACCTCACTAGTGAACCTGTCTTTAAAGTCACCCAACAAGTGCAGTTGTGTGAATGATGAATTTATTATCGGCATGTTGTGAAAACTTTGCGTCACTGTCAGTGTCTTCCCGACCTGTACGTACCTCAGAATTTATAAGAAGATTAGTTTTATTTCACCAGCAGCGGCTCAACGCGGAGCAGAAAAATAATCACAGTTGCTGGATTTTGTAGAGCACTAACACTGGATAACACAACAAGAACAGAGAGGCGGGTCAGAGAAAAACAACACAACCCTTCTTCACTTTCAACCTCGGCACCTTGGCGGCCGCTGTTCGTCTTTGTGGTGATGATACACTGCTTCAAAACTCCTTGTAGCATTTTTTTTCTTTCTTTCTTTCTTTCGATGCCTTGATTACTATAAAAAACAAAACCTCCCAGAATGGAAACAAGATGCAGAACACACACTGGCACCGCAGCATGAAATACAGCCTGTGTGTGTGTGTGTTTTCATTTTGTTTCTGCGCCTTATCGTAACAGCCAGGAATGGCCACGTTTATCTCTCCGTGTGGTTACAGCTAGTATTTATTTGTGAAAACAGAAGTCACTCACTATCACTTCGTGTAAGAGTCAAAATCATTTGTTACAATCTTGCACCAGACAAACTTATAATAAAGCCTAAATATATATATTAACCTTTTAGGGTTTTTTCAAATGAACCAGCTCCGTTCTGCATCCTTCCTTTGTGTTTGTATGAAGTTTATTGAAACGCATAAATCCAGGATCTTTTAATATTGTGTTACTCAGTGATGCTCCTCCATCCCTCAGCACAGTTTATCCACAGTGAATGTATCCATTTATCTGCAGCTGATCCTCTGGAGTCCTCATCTGCTTCAGCACAAGTAAACTCTGCCCCCGTGACCTCTGCAACCTAAAATATCAATTCAAAGTCAGCTTATTTCACCACAAAACATGTAATAAAATGAGGATATGTGGGGTAGGGTTTACAAAAAGGAGTTTCCACCTACTCCACGGTCACATCCTGCTTTGTAGCTAATATAGATGAGTGTAAAGAGCCCATTTTTTGGTTGTTTGTGAGCGCCATCATGAGCTAATGTCAGCATAATGTAGACATTTCTGTCTGAATGGAACAAATTTCTCTTTTTATAGCCAATCATTTTACTGATCTGTTCCTAACTCACCTCAATTGATTTATTTGCAAGTACTACACATTTTTTGCCTTTTTTGTCACTCCTTTCTGAACCTTTTCTGGCATTTAGTAAAAAGTTGAGAATCTTACACAGTAAACTGTTCCAGAAAGAGTTGTATGTGGCGCTGCCGGTCACCGCCCCGAGCCGGGCTGGATTCCTCCTGACTGTTTGCACTGAGAATCCATCAGGCCCAGTCACCTCCACCTCCACCACATGATAGTCACTTAACCTGCAGGAGGAGGAGGGGGAGGATAAAGCTCTGTGATAGTTGATATAAAAGGCGTCATGATTTCAGAGACTCACGATGTGTCTGACACGATTTCTCCCTGAACACCAGTGAAGCCCAGTGACCCCGCTGCCACCGCCGCTGCTGCCATGGTGTTCACATTGTTTGGAGCGAGAGGGCACAGCTCTGCCACTGCACCTCTGAACAACACCCGCCGGCCTTCCCCCTCCGTCCAATCACTGAGGACGTCTCCTGTCAGCCGGAAGCAGGACGGATGTTTGGACATTCTAATGAACAGAGCCTGGATGGGACACAGAGGAGATGATGATGATCATTCGGCTCCACGCTGACATCCTCACCTGCACCACCCTCATCCTACCTTCAGCGTCCCACTGTCGTTCATTCTCTGGATGTCCTGGCCTCCCCATAATGCCCCGCTGGGGACATAGAGCGTCCTGCCGTACTTCTGAGCTGCCTGACGCAGCTTTTGGTTCAGATCAGGATCAGAAAGAGCTGAAGGAGAGCCTACCTGAGAGGAAGAGGAGAGATGAAGAAGACAGGAAGTCTTGAAGGCATGTTAAATAATAATGAAAACTTCAGGGGGGACTGATGAAGTGTGTGACCTAAGGTAGAAAAAAACCAGCACATTTGCCTCCTTTGAAGAAGTCAGTTTTCTGCACAGTGATAACATTAAAATGGCGACCACTGAGCTCCTCCTCCTCCATCCTGTTGGAGAGGTGTCAGTGTGAGGGTGTAGATCAGGTGAACAGGTGTTGGATGATGGTGGACTTGTGGTCTGAATCTTGTTGGTTATAGCTGTCTCAGAGATCAGTGTAGTCGGCCCCTGTAACAGTGTGACCCCTTTTCCAGGTGGTCCAGCAGCAGAAAACAGAGACCATCACCTTGATGCAGACCTCACTGATTTGGAGACTCTGTCTGTTTCCACTGTTTGGATTGTTCTCTGCTCTCTGGTTGGAGGTGGTGGACCATGGTTACAGACTGCTGCAGAAATCTCTCAGGATCCTCCTCAGAAATGACAGATTGTCTCTGGATCTTCTAATCAGCTCTGAGCTGATGGACCTCAGTGTTATTAGATCATGACACGGATCTTGTCAGTGGTCTTCTAAAGGCCCTCCAGGGACAGGGATCGTGGTGAAGAAGGAGGATGCTTCCATGTCACCTGCATGTGCATTTAATAAGAGCAGCACCACTTTCCATCTTAAGCCACAAACTTAACAATCACCAGGATGAACAGAAGAGAATCTCACCATTAAATGACACTGAGACATAAAACGGAGCCCAAAGTCTTTTACAATCTGAGGATGACACACCTCCACGATCACGTCACACCGCCTGTAAAGCACACAGCTGTCAGGTATGAAAATCTATGCTCATGCTGTGTGTGTCTGTGTCAGTGTCTGTGTACCTCTCAGCAAATGATGACAGATCAGCCAGCATGAGCTCATCAGGAACTGAACCTCTGAGTTTGTCAATATTTCTGTTCCACACAAAACCTAAAGTCAAACCGAGTCCAGGTCCATCTGTGAGGATCCTCTCCACCAGGTACTGCCCTGATTCACACAAACACACGTTATCAGTCGATAATACACAGTAACACAAAGAGTGTGTGTGTGAGTTTAGAGAGGAGGTCCAGACCTAGGTGTCCGTATCCTACAACTCCAATCCTCACTGGGGAGGAAGAGCTGGCAGCCATTTCCTGTTCAGAGGAAGCAAAAGAAGCGGATAACACGTAATAAACACCTGATAATCTGCAGCAGCTACAGAGGTGTGCGTCTGCTGCCTCGAAGTGCAACACAAACTCTAGGAATTGTGGGAAATCGGGGTTTAAAGTTCAAATCGGTTAATGATTCTCAGTTTGTGAAGTCGTTACACATGGAACTCCACCTTCAATTTTAGTTTCAGATCCTAACAGCCATGTTTTCAGCCTTCCGAACGTTTCCTGTGTAACACCCTGCTGGGTCGACAGTATCACTTGTGTATCTGTTGTGTAACTGCACAGTGATCCTGTTCTGCAACACAACCTGACAAAAACCTGAAACTAAGGTCACTGTATTTTGCAGTGTTATTGCATCAGGTTCACCTTTGCCCCTCGTGTCTTGATGACACAGATGCTTTCTGAGGTTGAAGGTCAACTATTTGTCCATGAGAACTAAAAAACATAGATTATCAGAGTGTAATCAGACAGTCAGGATCAGTCCGAAGTTCGCTGCAGGGAAACAGCAGCAGAGCAAAGAAGACAGAGAACATCCGAGGGCTGCGAGAGCTTCAGAGCTACAGAGCAGGAGCGAGAGATGGACATCCTGGAGACACACGCCTACGACAGGCGGCAGAGGAGGAACATGGTACAGTACACACAGCTCTCTCTCACCTTTAATCAGAGGATTTAAAGTCATCACTTCAGTCAAACACCTGTCCCTGTTCTTTCTGTCTGTTTCTCAGTCCTGCGCCCTCCTCTTCTCTCTCGTGCCTTTCTTCTTGTCCACAGCTGCATACTTCTACCTGTGGACTCCTACCTCTCCAGCCTCCATCATGTCTGCAGGAGTCAAATCAGCCCCGGCTGTCCTGCTGGCTGCGGTGGTGCTGAGGTGGAACGGAGGTCAGAGCGTCCTGGGTGTGGCGGGAGGCCTGGTCTTCTCTGCTGTTGGTGACTGGTGCCTGATTTGGCCTGAGCACTTCCTGCCCGGTGAGAGGACACCACGTGCACGAGCTGGACACAAACACAGCGTGCAGATTCACATGTTTGTTTATTGAGTCCTCATCCTGTCTTTCAGGGATGGGTGTGTTCGCTGTGGCTCACCTGCTGTACTCCGTCTCCTTCCTGTCCAGTCGATATGCCACCCACTCCTCCTCCTCTTCCTCCTGGATCCGCCTCCTGTATTTAATCCTGGTTGTACTTGTAGCAAGTTTCTACATCTATATGTATCCATTCCTGCAGAAGATGCCAGATTCTGACATGCTCATTCCAGCTGTGGGCCTCTACGCCACCCTAATCACTGTCATGGGGGTGTTGGCTGTCAGGACGCGCCGTGCGGCCACCGTGCTGGGAGGTCTGATCTTCATGGTGTCCGATATGGCTCTGGCGCTGCAGCTGTTTAAAGTGGTGCCGCCAATAGAGCACGGTAATGCTGTTGTCATGGTGACGTATTATTTGGCACAGCTTCTGATCGCCGTGGGTGATGTGAAGGCGGAGAACATTGATGATTTTGAAAAATGGAAGCGGTCCTAACCAGCAGCCCTGTGGGTCTGAAACACCTTCCGCTGCCTTGTCCAACATGTTCCTATAAAAACTTCCTGTGAGTCTTGAATTTTCTTTTAAATAAAAAAATAACAACAGAAAGACAAACAGAACAGTTTCTTTGGTTCAAAGCCAGAACAAAAAAACTTTAATCTACACAAATATACATTGAAAAAAAAACAGAAACAACGAATTTATGAAAAAACGCACTTTTATGGGGGAAAAAATGTGAATTATATGAAAAAGTTACATAATATTTGATTATAACAAATCCATATAATCCATAATCTGAGGTTTGAGATTTTTCTTCTCTAAAATATTCTCTAAATATTAACCCCCATTTATGTGATAACATTAAAATAGAAACTGTACAAACAACACATTACTGTAAATGTTTAATATAACACAAAGGTATTTTATACAGTACAGTTATTTACACATTAAAATATAGCTCCTGGATTACATGCAAAATGCAGACAGCATCTGTCACAGCGTCCTTTAACATGTACACGACCAGCTCATGGATGTTCTCTTACATCTTTCTGAGGTAAAACTAAACTTCAGCGGTCCATCCCATTGTCTTCTGACGGTTGCCCGTGGAAACACAGAACCCTCAGACGCTCGCAGAATTCCAGCTCTTCCTGTTAGATACAAATGTGAATTTTAATTTCTGTCATTAGATATAAAAAGATACAAAGAACCATCCTTCGTCTGTGAGACAGCACCCACCTGACTTTCTTCTTTTCCTTGGAGCTCTTTGGCTCGCTGCCGGAGTAACTCCTCCAATCCCAGAGCTGGATTCCTGCAGTCTCTAAGCCCTGGCGGGAAGTCTTCTACCAGACTGAACAGACATCAGAAACAAGACAAGTTACCGATGAGGAGCCATGTCAGCCTGTAAGAGAGTGAAGTAAAAAATGTTTCTTACCAGCAGAGGGCACCAAGCACATGTTCATGGAATGGTGAACGGGGCGTGCGGAGAACTGACACCAGCTGCTGCACCATTCCCATGGAGACAAGCACATCTACAAGGTTAGAAAGACATAAGAGAGAAGAACCTTTATTAATTTTAAATTATTTTTACAGTATCTCCTCCAATGTTTTGTCTTTCTAGCTGCGGTAAAAAGAATTTAATTTTAGAGCATCTGTCTCTTTACCTTTCTGTTCTGGATGTGATGTCAGCAGATTAAGGAGGAGAAAAGCTGACTTTGTCCTGAGCTTCTCATTCTCTGTCTGCATGCCACGCATCAGCACTGAGAAACCATCGTAGGACAGGAACGCCTGGAGCCCCGCCTCCTGCTCTCTGACCAAACCTGCACAGAGGAAACCAGAGATTAGTTACCGCTGACCATCAGACATTGCAAAGACATGCAGAAGCTGCTCTGCTCACATGAGACGGCGTACAGGGCTTTGACTCTGACGGTGGGGTTCGGGTCTGAATCTGTCAGCTGCAGCAGCCTTGGCAGCGCTCCCATACTGAGCAAGTGTTCTTGAACCTGTGGCATGTTCTGAGCGCAGGAGGCGATGAGCTCGGCAGCTCGCCACCTCAGACCACTTTGAACGTGACAAAGGTACTGAGAGACACACAACTCCAGCCCACCGAGGATCATCAGGTCTGCAAAGATATGAGACAGTCAGCACATAGTCTAGCTACAGGGGCTGTCCATGTTGACAGTGTTATCACAAACCTCTAGCATTATCCAGGTTTTCACACAACTCCGACAACACCTCAAAGGCTGATTCCCGTTCATCTTCATCTTCATCATTCTCTCCGTCTCGCTCCCCTTTACATAGCACAGCTAAGCACTGCTTCATCTGCTCCACTTCATCCTGCTGCCCTTTGCAGGCTTCAGCCAGAGCTTCCCTCAGCCACACCTTCCTCTGCAACACAACACAAGAGGTTAAATGTCTGACATCACCAGCTTAGACACACGACCACAAACAAGTTAAAGGCGCCTCTACTTACCTCCTCTGACATGGGCTCCATAGGAGCAGGACCCTCCGCGGCTGATCCAGCCTCCACTGCCAGCTGCAAGACCCCCTGGAGGTTCTGTGGATACCTCCTGTTCTGACTGTTTTCTGACATGATGCTAAAAGCTGAGGAGAGACACAAGAAAAAGAGACAAGACTGTGAAGGGAGCACTCAGAATATGAATGAATGTAGCACACAAGTAAAAACCGTTACACTATTATCAGTTAAAGAGAAAACACTCGTTTCTTCCTGGTTCCTTTAAGCTACAGAAGCTGCAGTTTGACAGTGACAGTTAGCATCTATGGGATCCTGCTAAACCACATACATGATAACGTTTGTAAAGTAGTTTTAAATTAGCTAAACATTTAGCTGACTATGAACTTATTTTAAACGTACCTTTAAATAGTCCGATAACACCGAGCTGAATGAATTAACTTCTGTCTAAGCTCAACACAAGTTAACTCTGCTTATAAACAGACCATGAATGCGCTAGAACGTTCTAGCTAGCTGATCTCACGAGTGGCATGGGGGCCGCCATGTTTTACCTTAAATCATGATCCCAACGGGCAACAAAAGTGCGTTAGACGGTACTTTTCAGACACCTCACTTTCCTTTTTGTCTTAACATCTTCTGTATCTATGTGACTCTTCAAATGTTGTATTACACTACTGTGGGACTGACGCTTCAAGCTCTGTTTTTGAAAATCGACGCAGCAAATGCGACTCTATTATTACAGTTACGGTAGGATCTTACGCGCAGCGTACAGAGAGCACTGGTGAAGTCAAGATGAGTACCTGAACAACAAAGTATAATTCGCAAGATTGGGACATGCAATCTTACTATTAAATGATAAAAAACAAATACAGTATATACATCTCACCACTTGTTGTATATAAAGAAACTTTTGAAAATCCTGCTAATAAAAATACAATTTGAACTTAAAATAATGTATAAAATGTATTTATTGCACATTTTATACATTATTTGAGGTTCAAATTATATTTTTTACTGTTATTTACCGCGCATTTAACGTCATATGAATTCATGTTATTGTTGATTTGCTTCATATTTGTAGTAGCAGTTGATTTGTTAACTTCAGCGCAGTGTGAAACGACTTCTCTGTGACGGGCCGGTTACTCTCTTGACTTTGTCATCGTCTTTGGTTTGTCTAGTCAACCAAGATGGCGGCGCTTGTGGGGCTGCGTGCATGTTTCTCTGGTATGAATTGTTTTAATTCCACACAGTCTGTATGCTTCTTTTATTCTTATTTCACTTTGTATGTTTGTGTGTTCTTATATACGTTATAATGCGCCGTGCGTGTCCGTGGAAGCCTCAGAACGTGATAATACGGGATGATGCTACTCTTCCTAGTACTGAGCAAGGTCACGTTACCGGCGAGGGTTAGCTAACGGTGGTGCTAACCCAGAGGATGGTTATCAAAGCAAGCTAACAGCGAGCAAATGGAACTCTAAAGTGTACATAGCTAGCACTTGGTGGTTTAAGTAGGTTGCGAGCTAAGTGCTAGCTGCTGTTAGCGTGATGTAACTCTTTAAATCGGATGAATAACGCGACCTACATGCCGAAAGTTTCTTGATTTGCACCACAGCTTTACATTTATAGACATGACAGCATAGATGTGAGAAGCCTTTAAAGCTTATAGGAAATTAAAGACACGTGTGGAAACACTCAGTTGCACTGACATGTAGCATAGCTGCTGTTACACAGTCAAATAACGTCATCTCTGTCCTCAGCCCTTCAGCTTTCCTCGCCAAGCCTCCTGCACAGCTCATTCAAACTAGTAAGTATCCATCTGCAGACGGTTCCACATGTATTTAGGATCTTTGTAATTCCCGGCTGTCTTGTTGTCCTGCAGTGTGCTGTGCCTGTGAGTCGGCGGACCTTTGCTGCAGAGGCCAAGAAGACCTACAGCAGAGACAAGCCCCATGTCAACATCGGAACCATCGGCCATGTTGATCACGGGAAGACCACCCTCACAGCGGCCATCACGAAAGGTAGGATGCCGTCCCTGCTGTCCCCTCTGTCCCCTCTGTTTAGACTGAGATGCAGTGTTTGTGATGTGATGAGTTTTCTTCCTCAGTGCTTTCCGGCGCTGGCGGTGCTCACTACAAAAAGTACGAGGACATCGATAATGCCCCCGAGGAGAAAGCCAGAGGAATCACCATCAACGCCTCTCATGTAGAATACGCCACCGCCAACAGACACTATGCTCACACAGACTGCCCGGGCCACGCCGACTACGTTAAGGTAGCCTTCTGTCTCCTGCGTGCAGCCTCACTGTTTACCTGCACCTGTCACAGCAGTAACTCCTTTTGTTCTTCAGAATATGATCACAGGCACAGCTCAGATGGACGGCTGCATCCTCGTGGTGGCGGCCACTGACGGCCAGATGCCGCAGACGCGCGAGCACCTGCTGCTGGCCCGGCAGATCGGCGTCGAGCATGTGGTTGTTTTCATCAACAAGGCCGACGCTGTGGAGGACAAGGAGATGCTGGAGCTGGTGGAGATCGAGATCCGCGAGCTGCTCACAGAGTTTGGATACGACGGAGACAACACGCCCGTCATAATCGGCTCTGCTCTCTGCGCCCTGGAGGTAGGGGGACCTCCTGCTGAGTTCAGTCTGTGTTCTTTGTAAGCTGTGAGTGTGTTTTCTGTAACTTTTCTTTGCTCCTCTCAGAACAGGGAGCCTGATCTGGGTGTGAATGCAGTCATGAAACTGCTGGAGGTGGTGGATGCTTATGTTCCTCTGCCCAAAAGAGAGCTGGAAAAACCTTTCCTCCTGCCCATAGAAGGAGTTTATTCAATCCCAGGTCTGGAGAAGAAACTCAGATGAACACAGCTCCCGATGATGCTGCTTTTGAGCAGAAATCCTGAATTTTAGGCCGCTAATCAGAGTTCTGTCTTGTGTTTCAGGCAGAGGTACCGTTGTGACAGGAACTATGGAGAGGGGAATCATAAAGAAAGGAGACGACTGTGAGTTTCTGGGTCACAACCGCAGCTTCAAGTCTGTGGTAACAGGTGAGTGACAGCAGACAGGAAGAAAAACATGGCGGTCACACAAATGGATCAAGTCTGACTTCCTGTCCTCACTCAGGCGTTGAGATGTTCCACAAGTCTCTGGACCGGGCTGAGGCTGGAGACAACCTGGGTGCTCTGGTCCGAGGCCTCAAGAGGGAGGATGTGAGGAGAGGGATGGTGATGTGCAAACCGGGATCCATCAAGCCTCACCAGAAAGTCAAAGCTCAGGTCAGAGAGCTGACGGTAACACTGCACACACTGCCTGCTGATGAAGCGGCTATGTAACAACACACCGTCTGTGCCACAGGTGTACGTCCTGAGTAAGGAGGAAGGAGGCAGACACAAACCCTTCCTCAACAACTTCATGCCTGTCATGTTCTCTCTCACCTGGGACATGGCCTGCAGGATCAGTCTGTCTGGTGACAAGGTGTGTGAGCGAGAGCGGTCCAAACATGTACCTTTGTGTGTGTGTTCATAAGAGAGTGACACCTCTTCATCCCTCCTGCAGGAAATGGTGATGCCCGGTGAGGACGCCGCGTTGACGCTCACGCTCCGCCAGCCGATGGTTCTGGAGAAAGGCCAGAGGTTTACCCTGAGAGATGGGAACCGGACCATCGGCACCGGCCTGGTGACGGATATCCTGACCATGACAGATGACGACCAGCACAACTGGGGCTGAAGGGGAATCACAGCAGGGAAAGAGAGAGGGGCTGGGTGGGCTGGGGGTGGAAGGCTGACTGTCGATGTCCGTTCAGATGAGTTAATTATAGAAATATCCCATAAAACAATACATGCACACACACCAAACAGAAGAGGACTCAAAGACACGCATGACTCTTTCTGTTGTGCAGATCCACCAAACCAAAACACCTGTGACGCTGTGTTTAAAGACCGTCAGAATTAAGTCGTTTATGTAATAAAATGTATGTTATTGTAAAAAAAAAAAAAAAAAAAAACACCTTTGTTTTGTGGTGCTTGGCATAGTGAGGTCTGGAAATCCACATCTGCAGCTGAAAGACAAGCAGCACGGTGTCATCTGAGGCTGGCGCCACAAGAGGGCAGCAGAGAGGTTCCTCTGGACGGTCCAGCTTCTGACAGTTTTGAGCTGATTTTGTGTTTTGTTTTAGAAAAATTAATTTCACAGCTTTAGGGACTGACCAAATAAATGTGTTTAATGTACCATGAAATAAGCAAAAAATAGTTACATTTTTTAAAACCAACTTATTGTGTTTCGTGGATTAGTTTTTTAACTATATGTTAGCTTCCTTGCAAGCTAGCTAGCTACTTAGCTGAATTGCTAGCTTGATGCTGATTAATGTGTTAGCATTGTTGCTAGCTTGCTAATAAGCAGGACGAGCTACTTATGCATGGTATGTAAAATATTTTTGTTCGGCCATTTTTACACTGTTATGTATATAACTACCAAAAATGTCTGGAAACCTTGAAGAACTTTTAACATGTATTATTTTAGATCTTTACAGGTGCATATATATATATAATATGATTGTTTATAGTGTCTCATCTGTAATATGAATATTTTTGGAAACGTTCAAACGAGCCAGCAGATTATCTTGACATGAGTCAGCAAACATCGGGTTTAAAGTTGAGGCCAGAAGGGAACATTCGAGTGTTTACTGTCCGATCGTCTCTCCGAGGTATTCTGTTCATGGAAATGTTCATCCTCCAGCTGAGCACATCACTCAGTAGTAGCAGCCTCGACTCCTGCAGACGTGCAGTATTTGATTACGGCAGCAGGCTGATTGGATTACAGGAGGCACTGAGTCGAATACCGACAGCAAACACAGGGGCAACTGGAGAACTTCCTGCTGGGAATGAACGAGCAGAGGAGGGAACACCAGCTGAGCATCGACAGACAGGGTCAGTCTGCATCAAACTTCATAAAAAATAGCATAAACAAACTCATTTGGATGATTTAGCTTTCAGCCCAAATGACCACTTTAATTAATTAAGTAATTATCTTGGCCCCACCAAAATATACGTTTATATTAAATGGTGACACCTGTTTGAACTTTGTTTATCATACTGTGACTTAAATTGTATGAAAACGCTACGAGGCAGCTAACTGTGTATCTACGTCAAAGCTAAGTAGCTAGCTAGCGGCCTCTAGCTTGCGTCACTGTTTGCTGTTAGAAATCCGCAACGTTTTGACATTATACAAAACTTATATCAGGCTAGCTGGTTAAATAATATATAGACAGATAACCTCTCTGGCAGTATATTACTTATGATAACTTTACATAATTACCTAGCAAACTAAGCTTAGCCAGCTAGCTGGAACTAGCACGCTAGCTAATAGGATTTAATAGAACTAATAGGAGTTAAGCTACACTACATGGATCTGGTGTTGTTTACATCATAATGTGAGTCAAATAAGTAACTTGCAAACGGTAAGATAGCAGCTATATGTTAAATCAGACCAGCCCCAGAAGTTTGAATAAAACAGATAATTTTATCCACCAGACAGGTAGCTAGCACGCTGATACAATTATTTGCAGCAACTTAGAGAAATTAGCATCCACAATTGCATGAAAAGTAAATGTTTTATATACTTAAAGCAGTATTTTTGCTACTTTAGGCAGCTGGTAAGCTCATATTAGATGATAAAGATGTTTGCAAAGGAGAAGCTAGTGGATTTAGCATCTAGAATATGGAAGAATTTGATGCAGACAGAATTCATGCTACACAATATTGTGTGTGTGTGTGCTCGTTCACTCAGCGGTTAGATAATAGTTTAAATTTCAGTCTAATCTGTCCTCAATCTTTCCCAGACTGGGTGGGTTTTTCCACCCAGCCATCTTCCATTCACACGTTGACTCCTCTAACCTCTGAGCCGTTCACACCCCTCAAAAGAAAAACATGACGCGGCCCGCCAGACATCTGATTTTGCTGTGAATGGAAAGAGAAGCTGTAATATAACACCCAAAAGGTGCTAAGACTGTTTTGATGTTCAGACTTCTCATTTCCTAACACACCAAGTGACCCTCCCAAAAATGTCTTCAATTTACAGTCAAAATCAGGTTTCAGTGCAAAAAAAATCAAAACATGGTCACTGAATTGATGTCTGTATTGTTAAATTTGTGAAAAAAAAAACACCTATAAGTGTAGTCAGCGACAGATCTACACACACAAAATGAACTAACTTGGAAAACAATAGAAGTGTGACTATAAAAAGCACGAGATCTGGATCTGAAATATCTGTCCGCCTCCCTCTGTCAGCTGAGGGGAAAGAATAGAGCTGCTGCAATTAAGGCTGAATTTGCCTTTCAGCATCCCACTCTGCATGTTGAAGACTGACCCTCCACACAGCTTCTCATCCTCCAACACTGCAGAGTGGGAGGGAAGCATCCCAGGTTTATTCTCAGTGCTCCTTCCATCACACAGCACATCTCAGACGATCAAAGCGAGGCTCAGGATAACGCTCTGAACGAGGCCAGTGCAGTCTCAAGCTCTGTGCAGGTCGGCTCGTATTAAGAGGTTTTCCACATTTTTACAATATTTTTAATTGCTTTGGTGGTTGTGTGTGGGTAGAGGATGAGAAAACATGAGAAAGTTTTTTTTTTACATCAGCCACAGGTTTCTGAAGAGGCGTTTGTATGAGAGGCCCACGGTGTCGCCATCTTGTCTGAGTCCATCTAAACTGTCTTCACAGCCTTAATGATGATTTTTTTCCCCCTGTAAAACATGTTTAGCATGGTGGTCTATGAAGACCAACTCGCTTTATAAGCCAGCCTCCCAGGGGCTGCAGGTGGAACTGCAGTTTTTCATACTTCCACATGGCCTTCATTTCTCTGCCCCAGAGGATGTGCTCTGTGATAGATATGAAGACATCCCGTCACGCTTTACTGATGCTGTCGACCTGCACACAGACGATCTGAGAATATTTTATAAATAAGTCAGTTTTTTAGCATCTGTGTGTCCATGTGACCTCTCCTCCAGCACTCAAGGTTCAGGTCTCTATACGCAAAGACGTGCCTGATTGGTTGCATAAGAGTGAAAGAAGAAACCTCTGACCCCAACAGGACACCGTCCCACCGAACCCTGCCGTAAACCTCAGTCCATTCCTCTGTGTTTATCAGCTCGCTCGCTTTCTCTCCCTGAAGGAAAAAAGAAAGCTGTCGTCCTCGTCAGACATGTTTTATTGAGATTATAAACATTTTGTTGAGGTTGTTGTCTCACACAACGAACCTGCAAGGACAGAACACAGGGTGCAAATGCCCTCAGTGGAAGACAGCCAGAGAAGGTTGACAAGTTCATATCAATTCAGTCTTCAAAGCAAAGAAAGTGTTTCTGGTTTGGTTGAATTCAAAACTAAAACAAACAAAAAAAGAAAAAAATAATGTATTTACAGTATCGGCCTGATGGGAGCTCTCATCTTCCTCCCTGACCCTGCTCTCTGTTCAGATAATTCAGCTCCAGTCAGCAACATAGAAATACAAACGTGTTGAAATTCTGCTGACGCGGCAGTCAGGTGTTGAAGTTAACCCACATGGAGCCTCTCCTGTGACAAATGTGGAGGGGAAACTAAATCAAGTCACCTGGGAGGAGAGCAACAGTCTGACCTAATAACTGTGCTGTGAGGAAGAGGAGAAAACACCAGCTGTGAACAGAGGATTCATGTTCATCAGCTGAAGTCATGTGACAGTGCGGGCCTTCCTACAGAATCACTCAGTTTGGACAATTTCAATATGTCTTCCCGCCGTCCCTGGTTTTGGTAGGACTTCCCTTTCGGGGCACTACTTGCTAAACTTGACCTCAATATGGCGCACAGATGTTACACAGCGTTACGCCACTCTGCGTCTCCCGGGTCCTCCATGAACGGCTTTCATCTCAGAATACTTAGAACCCTCTGTGGCCTGCAGGGGGCCCTCAGAAGTCTTTGATTACATGTGTGACGGTCTGCAGCGGTGTGATGTGCTGAGGTTAGACACACTGTGGGGCTTTGTGTGGTTGTTGTTTTGTCTTATTGTTTGCTGCAGACATTAGCATATCCTGTTAGCTGACGTTGCTATCCCTGTTTTAATGACTTTTATTTAACTGTGTGTGAAGTCACACATCCGCTGAGTGTTTCCTCGCTGCCTGTGCAGATGCCTCTGTATCAGAGCGCAGGCTAATATTAGCAGCTCTGTCCTTCACTTCCTTGGATTTGGGTTAGTTTATACTCCAGTACACATTAGCTGAGACTGTGTAATCAGCCCCGCTGCTAAAAGATTCATGCAGCATTGAAAGTGGATCATACAGTACAACCAAAATATAAGCAGAGCTCTGACCTCTGCCTTACGCGATCCTTTGTTTGTTTCCTACGTTGGGTAGATATTAAGACATAGCCCCAAGTTAATTAACTCTCCTCAGAAAGTCAGCTGACCACTTTCCTTCTCTTCTTTCGACCTTCCAGTTAATCTTAATTAACTTACTAAAATAATCTCAGGCTAGAAATAACACTGTCACCTTCATCTATCAGTGATCAGGGACATGTTTTTGGTTTCAAATATGGCTCCATTGTCAAAACAAATAACTTTACTATGTGCTCTTTGATAAGGTAGTCATGTGATTGGAAATCTTTGGACACAATTCAACAAATAAAAATCACCTCAAGTTGTGCCCGACATGTTTGCACAGCTCTCTGAGTGTTCTGAACAGGTTTGATTTCTTACATCTTAACTCACTTCACCTCCCGGGGCAAAAGCTCTGAATGAATCCTGACAATGTGCAATTAAATATAAAGAATAAGTCCTAAAAGTCAGAAGTGTGTTAGCATGTTTTATTCTACCACACAAAATACACAGAATACCCCACTGATGATGGTTTACCTTAAGATTAGCTAGATAGGATTAAAACGCATATCATTAGGTTGGAGGTTGGAGTGGTAAACTTGGTGGTATTGACATTGTGGTCGTGGGACCATGCTGGTTTTGGTTCATAGTGTAGCATTAGCTTTTAGCTTCTGGTGGCCATATTTAGGCTACAAAGTAAAGTGGTGTTCACTACTGAAGATGATCCTACTGAACAAACCTGTAAGAACCTTAACTTTTATTTTTGGGTGATGCCATGTATGTCGTCCATGTTTGGAAACATCTACAACTGTAAACCTGCTCTGACAGGTGTAACAACATGGTATCTAGCTTGATGACGGATGTGATGAGGCATTCCGCCTCTGTCAGTCTTCAGTGTTTACCTGGATGCAGCCAAAGCCTGCTCAGACACGACTCAGAGTTTCTGCTGATTAAAACCTTGTTCTTTGCCTTCATAGAGATCATTTGATGGATCATTTCCTCTGTTAGCGTCTCCCTGTTTGTAATGGAAAATAACATTATAGTCCGTATCGTCTATACTTTTTGTTGTTGTTGTAGAAACAGAATATTTAGAGACGTTACATTCAGATTTTCTAAATGTCTCCAGTGTCACTGCACACTTAGTTATATATCTTTGGAACCTACAGATAGTCCCACCAACGTATTTATACAAAACTATGTTATTGTCATGCATGTAGTTACTTGGATCATCTGCAGTTTAAAGTTCAGAGCCGTTCCCAGAATGCACAGATTCATCTGTGTATGAAGCACCTCCTCATGCAGCAGACATGTCCTCAGTGGCGTCCTCATGTCAGCAGAATGACGGTCACTGGTCCGCCTGATTCTGCCCCGCACCCCAAAACAAAACCAGTTAAATCTCTGATTCTCTGCGGGAAGATGATAATGGATCCAGCCCAGCAGTGCTGAGCTCATTCATTAACTCAGACGAACACTTCCTGTCCTGCTCCTTCTCTGTGCTACCTTCCTCCCCTTCCTCCTCCTCCTCCTCCTCATCCCTGCTGATGAATGCCAGCTCGTTCTCATAGCAGAAGGAGTTGGCACCGGATGTTGGGAATTTTCTCTCCTCCATGTCCTTGGCGCTGCACCTGGGTGTGGACGGTACTTCAAAAGTCTTGTGAAAGTAGGAGTAATCTATCCTGTACTGGCTTTTCTCCTCAAAGATGACAGGCTCGAAGCGGTGACCCCACAGGATCTCCGAGGGCAGGTAGGAGCTGCGGGCCTGTGTCGTCATGGCCGTCGCCTCCACCAACCCTTCAAGGATAATCACTATCTCAAAGTCAGATGTTTCTAGGTCTTGCTTGCTAATGCCGAACAGCGGGCTTTCTTCATCGATCTCGTGTATGACGGTGAGGGGAGCAACCAGAAACAGGCGGTCAGTGCCTTTGTCGTATCCAACGTTCATGTCGAGCTGATCCAGCGGGATGTACTCGCCTTCCTCTGTGTAGCGTGGCTTCACCAGCTGGGCTCGAACGTGAGCCTCCACGATGTGGCTCTTCCGTAGATTAGCAACTCTGAACATGAGGCAAAGCTTCCCATCACGCATGGCGATCACACAATTGTGGCTGAAAAGCAGCGTCTCTGCACGCTTTTTGGGCCTTGCCATCTTGGCCATGATGGCGCCGATCATAAAGGCGTCGATGATGCAGCCCATGATCGACTGGAAGACCACCATGAAGATAGCTGCTGGGCATTCTTCTGTCACGCAGCGAGCGCCATATCCAATAGTGGTCTGGGTCTCAATGGAGAACAGGAAAGCTGCCACAAAGGTGTTGACCTGGTTGACGCAGGGGACGAAATCGGTGTCTTCTGCAGGACGGTCCATGTCGCCGTGCAGCAGGCCAATGACCCAGAAGGCCAAGCCAAATGAGAGCCAGGACACCACAAACACCAGGCTAAACAGCAAGAACATGTACCGCCAGCGGATGTCCACGCAGGTGGTGAAAATGTCCGATATGTACCGCTGTGATTTCTCGTCCATGTTGGCGAAGTGGATGTTGCACTGGCCGGATTTGGTGACGAAGCGGCTGTGGTATTTGCGTCTCGTGTGGATCTTTCCATTTCCAAAGCTTCCCACAGCAGGCATGGTACTCAGTCTGAGGCCTTCTTCTTCACAGGAGAGGGAACTGTGGTGGTGGTGGTGGTGGTGGTGGTGGTGAGCCCTTCCCACGCTCATGCCTCAGTGGGACGCAGCCACAGGGCTTCACACTATCAGCCCGGCTCATACAAAATGAAGCAGGAAGTGCAGGACTCTGTCCAGCTCAGACGCAGCGTCAGCTGTGGATTCCTGAAAAGAACGACAAGCAGAGTGTTGATAT
Organism: Parambassis ranga; assembly: GCF_900634625.1. Lineage (NCBI taxonomy): Eukaryota > Metazoa > Chordata > Actinopteri > Ambassidae > Parambassis > Parambassis ranga. The sequence continues at coordinate 13,992,095 of NC_041029.1, forward strand.
CTGTATGAAGCACTGAGGCTTTTTTGTTTTGATATTAGAAAACCAGAAATCAGCTCGCATCATTCAGAAACTGGGAAATAAAAATCCCCCAATTCTGATTTAAAATCACAATGAACCTTTCTGACCTGGAAGTTATCATAACGACCTGCTTGATCATTTTTAAAGAGGTCAGTGTTAACACATGAATATGTTTTTATGATAATAATGAGCACATACCTGCAGAGGCCGAGAGGAGGTGGATGTTTCTCAGTAACATGTGTTGCTGACCCACAAATAAGCGGCAGTGTGTTTGTGTTGTTATTCAGTGAGACAGATGCCTCAGTTAAATTGATCCTCTTCGTCCTGTGTGCTCCTATAATCCCTCTATAATGTTAATTAGCAATGCTAGTGGTGCTGTTTCATGATCATTCTATATTGATAAATATAAGATAGATTGATAATTCAGTGCTCTGTGTGCTTCATGTTCTGGTGCAGTACAACTTGAAAACAGTTTGTCACTAATACCTTTGTTATTCTTTTATAAATATTAGAGCTTTGAATTTACAGTGCCTGGTGGCTAATGGCTATTTGACTGTAGTACCTGTTTAGTATTAATACTTAAAGGAATTTGTTGAAGTTGTTGAAGTGAAAACTAACGACTGTTCTGTTGTTCCACACCACTCCCTCCATCCGCCTAAGTAGAGAGACTGAGATTCCATCTCTCTTTCCTCTTTTTCATATCGTGGCTTAAGTTCTCGTCGACATACTGTTGTGAACCAACTGACAAACATTCAAACAGTGACACATTGGAGCAGTCCCTCCATTAAAAACCCTGTCTCCCTGCCAGAGCAGTATGACAGTATGAAAGCTGATTTCGAGCAGGTTTGGTGGAGCTGGCTCGTCATTGGATGATCAAGCTGCCTCACAACATGGCGGTCAGTTTGCGCCGCCGTGCCTCTACGTTTGCTGCAACCACAGAACCACTGAACTACAACCACAACAATAAAACTTAATACTTTTACTTTCAATACTCTCAATACTCGATTACATGATCCATTGTTATGCTGGCAGCAGTATCAGCACATATTCACACATTCAAAACCAGTGAAAAGGACGAACTCTCCCACTCAAACTTCCACTTAAGGACAAGTCAGTACAATTAAATCCACCATTATGTGTCCAGATTTTCAATATTACTCATTAAAGAGTCATTTCTGGTGTTTATGATGCAGGCGTCTCTCAGGACCACACACGCTGTCAAACTGACTAGCTGCAGGACTGATTTGTTTTCTTGCCTCTCTCTGCCCTGTTGAAAACACTGTGGAATATACAATACAGATTTCCCTGATCAACAAGTTACAGAAATAGCCAGCTAATCCAATGCCCTGCCATTTTATATGACGTATTCTCTGTTTCCTCCAGCTGGCACGACTGTTAGAGCACTGTGATGAGGTTGTGCGATTCCCCTGTGAGGCTGAAACTGGAAAGTAATACGGGCTGGAGACGGTGGGGCAGAAAGCTGGGTATCGTAGTGGAGATGGCCTCAGACAGAAATAGTCAGAATCAATAATGGGGGGGAAACATAGCTTGTGGTGTAAACAGTGGAATTAGAGCCTGACATCAACTGATATTTAAATGAGGAACATTTCCAGCAAATATTTAGAAATGTCTTCTGGCATCAAACAGGATGTAGAGAAGGATTTTAATTGAGTTTAGTCGGAACAGAACGTAGCAGCTTTAGAAGGCAGCAAAACTTAACATGCAGCAAATGTGTTATGAGAGAACGTCAGGTAATCTGAGGCTAGCTCCTCTACTTTTTGCAGCATTAGCACTGCTAAGTTGTCCAACTGGCAGAGGCAAAGTGTCTTAAAAAATATGAAGACAGTGGCTGTAAGTTAGCTGTTTTATTTTTTGTTCTTTGTAAAATTGTAGTTGTGTGTGTATTGTCACTGTCTAAATATGTAAATAGGATAGTAGTGAAGTCTTTGAATATTAAAATGGGCTGAAATGACAAACAAAATGCAACTTTTAAATCTCTAAATCATGGCACCATTCAAACCGAAATCAGTTACCATTAATAACTATTCATATTTATTCCTGGAATAAGTAGTTAATGCTGAGGAAACATGTTTATGCAAAATTTCCTGCCAATCAGTTGGAACATTGAGGCATTTTTCTCAAGAATACGCCAGCTGACCTTCTGTTGGCACCAGAGGGGAAAGTCATTTGGGTTGATCCTCTGGGAAACGCTTATTTTTTCCATCCATCACATATCTGTAGACATCTTTCAGAAATGAATTCAAAACAGAATTATTCTTACTATATGACGTGACATGGCGTTGTAAGATAAGTATCTGTCATGTCATCGCCTCGGGTCAGACTGCCATGCTGTGATTAATGTTTTCTTTTCATTTGTTAACTAGATCGATACAAAGGGTTTTTTTTACCCTACAGACACATGTATTAAAATTATTTCACTCATTAGAAACTAACCCTCTGAATGGGGTCATTGCAGCAGCTGTGTAGGTGCACCACTGACATAAATACTCTCTATACATGCAGCCACACATGTAACAGTCCAGACTCACTTTTACCAACAATATTTGACACATTTTTCTTTTTACGCTGTAGTCTGTGTTTCTCAGTGGTCTAGTTGCTAGGAAGCAGGATGTCCAGTGTCCAAGGGATATTAATATCTAATAATGTGTGTGTGTCTCAGGACGTGTACACTGCCTGCTGTGCTGTGACTCCTGCTGACTTGTGACTGTAGAAATGCATTTAAATTGAGAGACAAAGTAAAATCCAGAGCGGCTCACCTCAGGTGTTCTCAGTAGATGCTGAACTTTCCTTTCCACGCTCTCCTCTAGCCGAGCCGGTGCATGTTTTTCCTCTCCTTCTGTTATGGGTAGAACCACTCTATCCTCCTGAGGCAGAAAAGTAAATGACCACAGAGTGTCTTCATGTCTCTGCCTGAGAGGTTTAGTGCTTCTCGTTCTCCACTAGATGAAGAGATCATTACAATCACTCCTCCTGCGCTCCAAAGTTTCGATGGCTGCTCAGAAATGACAGAAAGTCTCAATTTTTTTTTACCCTAAAAATAGCACAACTTGATCGCAGCTTTCCCCAAATTAAATGAATTCAGGGCTCACGTGGCCTGATAGGTCCCATTCAATAAAAAAAAATCAATTCCTCACAGGCTTTTTTAGAGTCTCTCCTCTCTTCCATGTGTCTCACACTTTCTTAGTATCTGTGCCATCTGATCTTGTTCTGCTGCAGATCCCACTCTGTATCCCACATCCACTGAACTATTGCTCAGCTCCAGTCCTCCCCCTCCCTTTCATGGTGTCACTGTAGATACTTGGCATTTGGAGGCTACATGCGCTTCCCCTACCAAGTGTTGATGGTCAGCTGATCGTGGAACCAGCTGGTTGTTTCAGGTCTGATGTGTGTCCACCAGGACAATCTGGTTTCTGTGGTGTAATTTTAAAAAAGAAGAAGGGAGAAACCTGCTGCTGCGTGCATAAACAAATCCTCACATATACACCCAACTTTTCTATTTCACTGCTCTGTAAAGTTCTGACAGATCATAGAGTGGGTGGTGTGGTCTCCATTTTGACTCATTCAGAAAGCAAAGCTGAGACATACTGGACCCTGAGAAGCACGTTGTCTGATGGGCTGACGTTAGCATGTTGATTAAAAGCTGGTGTTAAATCTTACAGTGCAGGATCTTTGTCTCCCCCTTCTGACAGTGAGAGTAATCACACACTGGTGAGCTCTCTTCTGATTGGCCACACTCACTCGTCAGTTCTGACACCCCGAGGTTGTTGCTGGAGTGTTTGAATTCCACATTAACGCTAACCGGCTAACTCAGGCTAGCATTGTTGTGTGTTTTTCCCGAATGAGGGCAGAATATTTGGGGTAGGCTGTGTGTCACATCTGCCTTGAACTGCCATTTTTGTTCTTAACAAGAGCCTGGGACTTTCTGTAGCTAACAGTGTGTGATCATCGTCTATTGCTTTCTATTTCAGACTGCAATACTTCCTCTTTTGACTTTCTATTTTATCTGTTTACATTTTAACGTTAGCTTTAGTGATGTTAATGCTAAAAACTGCACTTCTTCGAATGGCCACTTGAGGGTGGTTTTAAATGCAAGTCAGTCCTTTATGTGTTCATGGTGCCGGAGACTCCTCCTGATGTTAGCTACAAATGGCAACCATGCAACAGGATCTTGTAAATTAAGTTTAATGCTATAAATGTGTGTTTAGATGATCTTTACCTAACCCAGTACCCTGTTTTTATGCCTTAACAGTAGTCAAAGTGTTTTGACAACAAATGCCCCCCACCTTGACTACGTTTCCCCCTAAAAAAAATGTCTGCTGCATTCACGCATGTATAGACAGTAAAATGAGGCCACATCGCAGCATCTGTTGCTTAAATATGTCCTTGCATATATGTCTCTCGTCTCACACACGCCCAGTTTCTTATAGAGTCATGCCACTCTTATAACTCTTATAATTAAGATGCTGCTACCAGAGCTGCAGAACCACTCTTCAGAAAACTTACCAGTGACATCACTCACAGTACCACAATTTATTCCCAACCACCTGTTTGGAAATGTATCTCTGTTGGCAACAGCACGGATTGGTCGGCTTTTTAAACACTTGCCGCCGCTCCTTGGCTCAGGAGTTTGTAATTCTTATGCAGGTTTCACAAGACAAAAACAGGATTAGTAATTCCAGTACGCTGATTCTCTGGAGGCCGTCACGCAGCAGGAAGGCAGGTGACTTCCCAATACCACGGCCTCCACGGAAGATGAGCCAAGGTTGTCGGATGTATCAGTTTTCTAAATATAATAGGAAATAATATTTGACCTTTGTTAGTCTGGCTGGATCTGTCTGCTCTGAAGAAGTGTGAGTTGTGTGTCTTATCGTTCCTGATGATACATGTAGACTTTTTTCATGTTTATTATGCAACAAAATGTGACTTTAGTTGTTTGTGGCTGACATATCGCACATTATTCGTGTTTTCTGAACAGTTTCTGCAGTTTTTCTCGCTGCTTCTTGTGCGTTCCTGTAGTAACTGTACACATCCTCTGTTACTACGATGTCAGGCCTGTAAATAGGTTATGGGTTCAGTCAGGGGATGGCAGTCCAGATGGGGATGTGAAGTGTGCTATGGGGACGGAGCGAGCCCGGTCAACACCTCAAACCCAGCGAGTTATTTAAAGGCCCCCCCCTCACTGCGGCAGGACAAAGTGGGCCACGCTGGAGCTGAGGCAGGCTGCAGCGCTCAGCAGCACCCGATCACCTGTCAGCACAGGCCTGATTCATTTCACATGTTATGTCATGTTGAGGAGAAGAAAACACCACAGGATGTTTACTTACAGGCTGGTTCTAGCAGGAAAATGGCAGCTTCTCCGGTTTTACAGCCCGAGTCTCCTCAGCAGCCTAACTGTGTCTTCCTGCCGTTCACTGCCATCTAATATTGATTTTCACTTTACCAGAATAAAGTTTTTCAGGGTAAATCCTGATCACTGCAGGCCAAACACAACAGAATTTCAAACAAATTTGTCAAAAAAATGTATTTTTGTGGAGCTGCAGTTTTCATCCACGTCTGTCCAGACCATTGAGAGTAAAGGAAAACCTATCCACAGGGACCCTGAAGAATGGTGTGTGGAGACATTTTGGACCCGAGTCGACCTAACTAGTCTAACTAATCAATAAATAGGCAGAGGTGGAGGCTAAGTGACGGCAGACAACTGGAGATCTGTCCTGTGAGCATGCCCTTAATTCTAAAAATAACGTTTTTGTTGTTGTTGTTTTTGTGAATTCTGTGAAGCATTCCTGAGATATCGTATGTGGGATGGACATATTTAGAGAACTGTAAATATAATGCCTGTTTCCAGGCGTCAAAATATGTTAAGGCAGGAGGAAAACAGTCCCGTTTTATGGATAAACGTCAGTGCAGAATCAGGGAATGGAAAAAAGGCAGACATGCTGCTGAACGCTGGTCGGCTGCCACCTGTCATAACGCTACATATGAACAGGCGTGTTTGATGGAGATGCATGCTCCAATATTTAGTGAATATGCAGCTGGGCCTAATGAGCATCCTGCCTCATAATACTGCAGCACACAGCAGGTTGGATCCAGGTCATTCCGACTGTGAGGCGACATCTGCTCCCTGTCAAAGAACCAATTTATGTGAATGAACTCAACAGTGAGACTGAGGACGAATAAAGTTTAGCTCTTCAAAACAAACTAGACACAGTGCATTAAGGAGTCGACTGTGATCAGCCTCATCATCCTCCTGCCGAGGCCGGCGCTGCCGAATTTATATCCGCCTCAGGTGAACAACGTAGGATTTATCCATCGTCATGGAAACACTGATGCATGTAGGTCACACGCCTCTGGTCTGATTTTATAACAAGTGAAAGTTTGTGTAGCTCTCAGACCTGTTTCACGTGTCAGAGGAAGAATAAGTAGTGTAAACAGGAACTGAAGTGTATCATTGGGGAAGCGGGCTGCGCTCACATGATCCCAGCAGCCTCTGCTGCTGCGCTGGTTGCAGTAATTGATCTTTGCTTGACTAAATGGGCCACTTATTTTTACAGCCGGAGCAGGTGCACCTGAGCGCCGGTGCTTCTACATCAGCCGCTGATCCGTCATCAGGACCCGGAGAGTTTGTGGGGCAGCTCCGCTCAGAATGAAGCCTGCAGGTGCACGCAGACACACACATACACTTCTTGAAGTTGATTATTTTTTTTACATCATTGTCTTCTTTGTTTAAAGTTGCTTTCTCATAGGTTTTATTTAAATATTTGTCCTGACATTCTGTCAGCTAAAGTGGGCGGAGCTAAAGTTTACCATGCTGACAAAGTGAGAGCAACAGAGGTGACACATTTCTAATGCTAGCATCTCACGTCTTCCTCAAACAGCCAATAGCATTTCTCATTTGTCTTCTGGACACAGAACTCTTCTACAGGACATCTTGACATTGTTTGTAGTCGCGTTTAGCTACATAGCATTTAGCATGTAGCCTTTTTAAGACAGGTAAACTACCATCAGTCGGGTTGTTTTGTATTTTAGATGAAAAACCTGGTGAGCTTGTGTTTTTATTCGAACTAATCGTTTGATAAAGACATGATTTTTGGCTTTTTTCCTCAGTGGTTGTCGGTCTTGTATGCTTGAGCTGATGAGGTTGCCCCCTCTGACTGTAAAAGCTGTCGGTTTTTAGGGAACAAATATAGAAACTGTGTGTGAGCTGTCGTAGACTGAAACGGAGCAGGTGCAGATTTATCTCTGTGATGGATAACCAGAAGAATCGGCTTTGCTCTTTTAAAGTATCGGCTCACATGACCGCACTTTCACACGCAGGGAAGGAAAGAGGAGTGTTGGGTTTTAATGAGGTGTGAAGTTCCTCTTTAGGAATGTGACTCCGAGGAACAGAGATGAGTCCTCCACACGTGGTGATTTATAATAAACACACATCTCAGACCTCTGGAGAAAAGGCTCGCAGGTTCCACACACACAATAACAGCCTCCTCGGGACACACATACATCAGGCTGTAAAGGTTACCTGAGGCAAGCTGCGCCCAGCCGAACATCATCTCTGAGCGCTGCGACACATGTTCTTGAATTATTACGAGCTTGAAGCAGCTGTACGGTATCATGTGTAACATAGTACAAAGTTCTGTGTTTACATGTACAGTTTACTGTTCAGGCTGTGCCTTCTTCTGCTTTTCTGCAGCTATAACGCAACAAATTTCACCGCTGTGGGTCTCAAGGAGTCATCAAGTTCTCATCCTGTGCATTGATCCAAACTTTAGACCTTGATTTTCGGTCAGTTTTCTCCTCTCCTGTTGGATCGTTTTAGTCATTTTATACAAGCCGGGAACCTGCTAACTGCAGTGAAGGTAGATATTATGTGATCCTTGATTCTGACACTTAGCCTGTTAAATTTCTCTTTTAAGGTTCAGAAAGTGACATTAATACAGCGACATACTGCCTGTGCTGGTGTGTTGTGCGACATCTAGTGGTAAAACTGAAGGATTTAAGTTTTAATGAACACACAAGCAGCATGTTACAAAATAAAACCACAAATATCAGTACAGTGTCACTAGTTTTATTGTGAAAGGAATTTAGAAAAGCCTGTGCTTGCAGCTCCCTCTAGTGGGCAATGTTTTCTTTTTTTTTACCATTTACACAACAACGAATCAACTTTGTACACATTTTTTTACACAGAATATACAACATAAATACATAAACTGTACAAGAACAAATTCACATTCATGTAACAGAAACACAAAATCAGAAGGACTCAAACAGCTTCATCCTCTCCTGCACTGAAAGGCCTTCTTTTAAACTCTGCAAGACAGAAAATAAAAATAAGTGATGAAGGACAGGAAAGAGTAAAACTTTAGAATGTTCCATCAAACCTTTGATCGAACTCCTCTGATCTGACGCACGAGGGAGGATTTCTCCGCCTTCTTCAGAAAAGCAGCGCTGCTTGTGTTTGCCACCGAATCCTCTAAGAGAATAAAGAAGTGAATGAACGACAAGTAGAAGAAACATTTGACATCAGCCGTGTGCAGAACGTTTAACACGTCTCACTGAGTTTCTGTCCTGCAGCGTCTCTGCTGGAGGACCAGGTGTCGAACCTCATCAGGTCCTCATCAGGTTTACCGACGTGTTGATGTGGTCCATCCTGGCTGGTTATATAGAGAGTCTTCAGCTTGTTCTGGGTGTAGATTTTATCCTGTACACACACACACAGAGGTAGAGATTCCATTCACTGCAGTACTTTTAACACAGTGTTAAAAATGAGACCAAACATTCTGGTACCATTCGAGCGATCTTCAACTCTTCTCTGAGCGAACGAGCTTCCCTTCTGAGGAACTGCATTTCTGCCTCCCTCGCCCGAAGAATCACCTGCAACACAATCACACATCAGACAACAACACACACACACAGTACAGCATCACACAGAACAGTGACCCAGAGTGTTTGTGTGATGTGGATTGTATGTGTAGGAGCTATTTTGCCAATTTGTTTATTTTATGTTGGGTTATTATCTATTTGAATAATTTTCTTATTTTTGAGGTAAATTTTGTTATTGATTGGTTTATTTAATTTTGCAATTTAGAGTCACCAGGGGGCACCAAGGTTATATAGGTAAGCGGGTAGACACTAGTAGACCAGAATGCACCTGGGTGGGCTAATGTTTTTTTTTCAGTGCAGGACAGACAGCAGGGACAAAGTTTGTCTGTTCCCTCCCCCTGTCTGTGGCCCTGATGTGGCATTTCTTCTGTATCAGTGTGACCTCAGTGTGACCTCAGTCCTGCCTCACTACCCATAAAGACCTTTGTGTGTTTTGTTGTCAGCATAAATAAGGGACAAATCCTCTGCAAGAACGAGTCTTATAAGAACAGCAGGTCTGTCAGGAGAGGACAAACGACTTCAGGCTTTACAGACACTCTTACCTCCATCTCATAGAAGTCGCTGACATGTGCGGCAGCCTGTGACTGGTTCCCATTCACTGAGAAATGTAGACGAGACGTTTCGTCTGCCTCCCTCTTAAAGATGAACATGGCACAGAGAGAGAGGACGTTATGATTATAAACAGGCCACACTGCTTCCTCTCCTCGTCTGCGATCATAAGTCTACCTGCTTCTTCTTCAGCTCCTGGTTCTCTTTGTGACACTGCATCATTGTCTTCCTCTCATCCTGCAGCTCCTGCAGCAGCTGAGTGTTCTCCAGACATTTCTCTGTGTGTTGAAGCGACAGCACCTCCAGCTCCTTGTGCAATAACTGGATCTCCTTCCTTTGTTGGCGATGTGAGATAAGCAGTGTCAGATTAGATTAGATTAGGTTAGATTCAGCTGGTAATTAGTTGTTTTTCCTCTTTATTGCATCACAACACTGATAACATGGTAGCCTAAAAAACACTGTTTTTGTTTCACTCACTCGTATTCGGTGTGCAGCTCTGTGAGGTCTGCGCGCTCCCTGATGCTCTGAGACTGTTTGCTTTTCTCCAGCTCCTGTTTATGAGCTCTCCGCATCGCTACGATGGCTGCAAAACAGAACATTTATCCTTCACCTGCTTACCTCGGTAGTAACTTATTAGCCTAAACCTAACATGAACATCTTACCAGCCATGGTGGCCGCCGTCTCCTCCTGCAGGAGCTGGTTTTTCTCCTTCAGGAGTTCAGACATCTCCTTCTGGTGCTGCTGCTGCAGGTCTTCTATCAGCCTCCTGTGCTTTTCCTCCATCGCACTAAACTCCTCATCGCAGCAGGCCTACCAGTGACATGCAGACAGAGACAATACTGTTCATAAAAACAGAGTCCGATGTTTGGTAAACACTAAATTATTAGTTATAGAAGTCTGATGATCATCAGCGGTGATGAAAAGGAGATTTATTTTAGCATAGCATCAGCATCTTTTAGCCAGGTCCGTCACCTTTTTATGGTCCCTGGAAACATTTATCCTGTGTTCCTGGTTTGGGAGTGAACTCTCTCTTCTTTCTACCACATCCAGAGAGGCCTTTGCAGTTTATGAAGGCCACACCTTTAAACTATGATTTGGAACCAAGCTGCATGTGGAATTGTAGGAAATTGCACTTCCCTCTATGGCCTCTGGAGGCAGGCTCTAGGAGTGAGTCAATCCTCATAGACCTCTGTGTTCACATGTACCACTTTACAGCATGTTTACAGGTTTTGGTCTCTCTTATATTTCAGGTGTTAGATGGAGGACACATATCTGCAGTCATAATTTGAGGTGCATGTGGGGAGCTGAACTGGAGCCTTTACCTTCATTTTTTCCAGATCTTTCTGGTAAGCCTCCCTCATGGTCGCTGCATCACCTCCAGCAGTTCTGGTCCTGAAGTCCTCTTTAGTTTTTCTCTCCGTCACGGTGTGGTCTGACAAAGAATACATGTCAGAGACACTCGGGGCCTCTGTGCAGGTCTGTTTGGTCTGTTTCTCCTTGCTGTAGAAAGCATGCAGGTGTTTCATCTCTTCCTCGTGGATCTGCTGCAGTTTCCTTATCTTCTCCTGAAACTCTGTTTCCAGTTTCTGAGTCTGCTCATCATGATAATCCTCGATTTTCTGAATGTCTTCCAGGAGTCTCTGGTTTACCGTCTCCACAGAGATGATCTTCTGCTCGGTTCGCTCCAGCTCCTCTCTGAGCATGCTGTTGTCCTTCTGAAGTTCACATAAAGCCTCCTGCTCGTCCGAGTCCGGCTCTTTAGACAGAGCTGCCTCTTTGTTCTGCTGGAATTCCTCTTCTAAATCCAAGTATAGCCTGTCTGACAAATAAACAAGCTTAGCCTGCTCCTGCATGTAATTTAAATCCAGTGCAGGGTCCTCGCCGTGGTTCCTGCACCCCTCACTGTTGTCCCCAGAGATCTCCTGGCACAGTTGGCGTAGGAATGTAGCTCGTCTTTGCAGCCGGGACAGAAGTCTCTGTAGCCACTCGGGTTCTTTCTCTGTTTCCACCTTTTTCACATCAGGTCCAGCTCCCTCTGAGCCGGTGCCATCTGCCTGCACCTCCTCCTCCTCTTCCTCATAAGGAGCCAGCTCTGGATGGCTGATGTCTGCCAGGTCAGCCCGTCGAAGCTGCACTTCCTGAGTCTGTAATTTTAAGGCAGAGTGAATGAGCTCTGCTTCAGCACAGACTCTGCAGATCAGACTCTCTAAAGATTCGTCACGGTCATCTGTTTTCAGAGTTTCTCTTTGGAAGATCAAGTATTTGTATCTGGGTGTCACATCTTCGCTGCCATGTCTACGAACTGAGGACAACCTGCTGAGAGCGTCTTGACTTTGAAGGACGGACACCATTTTCTCTACTATAAAGAGCTCCCTCTTTAAACATGTCTCCATGTCGCCCGCTGGGGGCTGTGTGTTGGTGAGTTTGAGGACTTTCCCCTCTACTTTGATGGCATTATAGGACTCATTTTTCTGTCTCTCTGCATCCTTCTCCCCATGCCGCAGGCAGGCTGCCACCGTGGCCAGCTGCCGCTCAAAGTTTGGAATGTCAACGGGAGTGGCGTGAAGCCTCTCCCTGCAAGCCTGAACAATGTTCAGTGCGACCTGAAACCTCCCAACCAGCATCCTGCAGCGGCTCTCCGTCTCCTGGGCGAAGCGCTGGCTCTGCTTGGCGTGACTGTGCAGCAGCAGGCTGAGGTGCTGCGCCGTCGCTCGGCTCTCCGTCAGCTGGGAGCACAGGTGGGGGTCCTGGCAGCTGATGTGACTCTGGCGCTCCTCCAGCCTCTGTGTGAGGTCCCGAAGTTTCTCCTCTGTGACGTACAGCTTGGTTTCCAGGAACTGGATGACAGAGATGAACCGTTCTGGGTCATCTCCTGGAGCGAACTGGTACAAAGAATCGATTGATCGAGAACGGGTTCTTGTGTGTTCCTGAAGTACGCCACCTATTTCCTTTGGTTCAGATGTTTGCTGCTTATTCAGCACTTCATTCAGCTTCACCTCCGTCTCCTCCAAGCTGTTACCTAACACCTCCATTTTTAGGAGAACTTCGCTCAGCTCCTGCTCCTTCCTGTCCAGCAGCCTCTCGTATCCTTCCCGTATGTCCTGGATATCGGCCTCCCTCTGCTGCACCTTCCCTAACGCCACCTGCAGCTCCTCACACACTCTCTCGTATGAGTGCTCCAGATTGTAGTAGTGTGTCTCGTCTGTCTTCAGGCGGCCCTGCAGCCGGCTCACCTCCTTGTCTGCCTCTGACAGCTGGTTCTGCAGCTCCTGGCAGCGCTGGTCCAGCTGATTTCTTTCGTCTTGGAGCTGCTGCACAGCAGACACTGTGCGTGCTAACTCCTCCTGAAGCTCTCGCTGCGCCTCCTCGATCTCCCTCGTCCATGTTTGAGTCTTGTTCAGACTCTCCACCTGCTGCTCTGCCCTGTCCAGCCTCTCCTGGAGGTCTTGTGAGTGCTGCTCTGCCTGTGCCAGGCTTGCTGCTAGGCTCCTGCGCTCCCTCTCCTGACTCGCCTGAAGGAGCGCCAAGTGTTTTTGCAGTCGAGCCTCTTTCTGAGCCTCAGCCTCCTCGTTAGCACGAATCTGAGATGTAAGCTCCTGCAGATGTTTCTGCAGCCCCTCAGCTTCCTTCTGGAGGTTTTGGAGACTCTGCAGCTCCTGCTGTAGCTGTGCCAAGTGGGACTCTGTGTCCTTTCTCTGCTCTTCACTGATGGCTAGCTGGGACTTCAAGGAGGCCACACAGTGCTCCCACTCCATCCGCTGGTCCTGAAACTGCCGGCGGTCTTGCTCCAGGTGGGCCTGTGCGAGTGCTGTGGCATCGCCTGTGACCAGCAGCTGCGCCTGTTGAGCCAATAGGTCGACTCTCCTCCGTAGCTCAGCCTCTTTGGCCTCCTCCTGACTCCTCTTCTGTGCCTCCAGTTCAAAGCGGAGGTCGCGGTTTATCTTCTGCAGCCGTTGTAAAGCCAAAGTTTGCTCTGAGGGGGATTTGGTGTCAGTCTAGAATTCAAGGAAAAACATTTAACAGCATTATAATTCCTGATATTTATTAAGTCTAAGAAAATGGATTTTAATGTGAGGCAGAGAGCTAATTTGGGTGACAAACTGTTCAGCTAAAGACGTCCTGTTATACATATTTATGTTTACTATGTTAGCATGTTATGCTGTGTGCCAAGTGGTAAAAGCTGGGCTTGCTTGCTGATGTTATCATTACTGTCTGGGCTGCAGATTAGCCATGCAGCATTGTTTTTTGTTATTGTAGTAATACTCAGGTAAACAGCTGACTGCAATTCATGTAATGACCACAGGTGTCACTGTAATGAGGGTCTTCATAAATGAACATGTTACCTGTGAGCAGAGTGAGTGACTCTCTCTCTCTAGCTGTAGTTCTTCATGCAGGCTTTTGTTCAGCTGCTGCAGTCGGGACAGTTCCCTCTGTGTTTGTTCCAGCTGTGGAGAAATGTAAACAAACACAAAGCAGACCTGTTTATTTCCACCTTATCACTGTGATATGGTGACAGTACGATGTTTACTTCACTGTGGCAGATTATTGATTGTAAATATAATCTCACCTCTTTGACAAGTTGCACAGTTTGCTGCTCACACAGTGGTGTTTCCTGCTCTTTGATGCAGTCACAGATGATGTTTAGGGACACTTGTTGCGTGGGTTCAGCCTGCTGCCAGCTCTGCTCAGTGCCACTCTGCATGTTTGAATGTTCATCTAAACACACGTTATTTGACGGGACCTCTGTGGAAGTAGAGCGCTCACTCTGGGATCCTTCGGTACACGGTGAAGCAGCAGTTTGTGGGGGTTCTTCTAGAAGTGAGCACTGATGAGCAGCAGCTTCGTCTGCCTCCACCTGCTGTGGAAGGTTTGTAGGAGATGGGGCAGAGGGTGAAACAGGAAGAGGAGATGAAGAGGGTCCATCAGGTGGATCCTCTGCTCCTTCTGGCTGCAGGTTGGTCTGCTGTTCCTGCAGATGTGAATCCTCCAGCTGCTCTGTCGTCTGCACTGAGAGGGAGCTGTGACAAAATCTGGTGTGTAAGGACTATTTACATTCACAATCATAGATATATAGATATATACTTTTGTTCTACCTTGTGGCGTCATGTGTCAGACTTGGCCGCACGTTCTTTAACACTGCTCGGACCCAGTTGCGTTTTATCCCAGAGGTCATAGCACACAGCGTGTACACACCGTCTCTGCTCTGTGGAGGCAAATATCCCTACCTTTTGTCAGTTTTGACTGTCAGTAAGCAGTTTATCTGTGTTAGCAGGCTAACATTAGCTGGTGGTGTCACAAATTCTACATTCTGTTACATACAAACCACTTAACTTCAGATAAAATCAGATTACCTGTTTGTTCCCTTTGTTGTAGTGAGATGCGTTAGCGGGAACCAGAGAGGAGGAAGACTCTGGAAGCTGTGGGGTGATGCTCGTCTTCCTCTTCTCTGCATTATCACTGTCTTTTTTATATCTTTGATGCAAATGGAACACATTAAATACTAATTATTGACTGCAGTCTAAAATAAGCACGATAAGAGATTTTTTAAAACCTTATTATTTGCTCCTCTGACGCTGACAGTCTGGCAGAATCCAGAATTTTCTTCCCAGTGTTGTTTCCTTTTTTCACTTCTGAATCTGAGGAGAGAAACCATTTAAAGAAGTGACGCCTGTCATTGATTTGTGTGTGCATCTAGTTAAAAACTACAAATAAGGATGAACATGATTAACTGTACGTACCATCTGTGGATGTGCATCTTTGGTCGAGTCTGTTCAGTGAGCGGCTGCTTCTCATGAACGGAGCGGCGGTGAGGGAGGAGGTGTGGAGGGATGAGAAGCTCCGGCTGCTGGAGAGCCGGAGAGCCGGTCTGGCTGGCCGAGACGGTAGTCTGGTAGCCGGGTGGCCGGCGCTGGTTTGTGAAACGAGGCTGCCTCTTTTCAAACTGCCACCAACTTTACCAGCAGCAGCAGCAGCAGCAGTGGAGTCTCCACCTTTGCTGCTCAGGCTGCTGCTCCTTCCACTGCTCACTATGGATTTAGACAGACTGCTGGCAGCCTGTTTGCCTCCAGAACACACTGATTGTGCTGAGTGGTCCTGAGAAACAGAGCAGAGCATAAAGTGGGTCACAAAAAGCTGAAGTTCTCCATGCAACGATAGTATAGTATTCAAACATCAAACATCACACCTCACTCTGTCCCCGCTTGGACTCTTTGACACATACAATCCGATCACCACTGGACAGAGATTTTTAATCCAGACAAGAGCTCTTAATTTACTTAAGTGCCATCTGACCGATGCTGCACTCATGGACGGACACACACTTTAAACTTAATCACACTTGAGCATTCTGTGGCCATCAGATGGGGGCGGTCTGTTCCAGTCTCAGCACAGCAGAAGCAACCTCGCCAACTGCAGAGGCAATGAATCTGTGGCCCCACCACATGACGGAGAAATCAATTAGAGGAGGCCTGACGTAGCGGTTTGTGCCGGTTTAACAGCGCTGACTTGATCCTCAGCCATTAATGGAAGCATAAATCAAACTAAACACATGCACCGCTTGCAAAAAACATGTATGTATGCCATGAACATTTGTTATATAGCTGGAGGAGAGGAGGTAGATTAAACAGTGAAGACCTGACCTACCAATCTCTATTTCTATATCTATGATTTCATCTAGAAACATAATCATCTATATCAGTCTATAAGCAACTACACATCCATGAATAAACCCTGTTATATAGACCACAAAGCGACTCACCTTCCCCTCCTTCACTTGTGCAGGTTTGCTGGTCTTAGTGTTTATCTGGGATTCATTCCATCTGCTGGAGCCAAGAATTAGACAACAGACCAAATTCATGTTCCATGTGTTTATATTCCTTAGTACTGCTAGCGTGTTCATAATAGATACAGGGTGTGTTTATCTAAGATGTTTACATCTGTGGCTGCTAGAGAACAGCAGCGTGTGTTTAATACAAGTTACCAGTAACATATGGTCAATATGAGTCCTGTAAATTATCCTATCAACAGAAGCAGTGCTTTACAGTCATTTATACTGATATATTACATTTATCATCTGTACACAGGTAAACGGACGACTCACCTTTGCTTCTTGGAGGCCATGTTCAGCTCAGCTGTAGAAACACTGTGTGTGACACCTTTTTTAAATAAACTGTCTGATATCCATGTACACAAAGCCGTGAGCAAAAACCAAACTGAACAAGTCACACACTGTCCGACAGAGACGCTCACTCAGGTAATCCCACACACAGTTGACAAACTCCATTAGAGTTTGGGGAGATTAGGCCAACTGCTTAACGGGATTACGACACTGTGATTTCATCGAACTTGATGTACCAGCTGTAATGTTTATATGTGTCAAATGTCTGTCCGGTGAAGACTCAGTGCTCTTCTGATCTCATCAGAAACTAAAGGAGTGCAGAAACACACACTCAGATTATTATCTGCTGAGTGTGTGCCTCCTCAGTGTGCTGAGGACACACAGCTGTCACTTTGAATCTCTGAGTGGTGACTCGACTGCATACTGAATAAAAGCTCCACTTATACACTTAGAAGGACAGTTTATCAAAGACGGCTGCCTCCTGGAGAAGTTTAGTGTCATGGCTTAATCTAATGGTTACACTCACATACAGTACGGGGTTAAAAGTGATTATGATTATGCTGCACCACAGCAGAAGCTAAACGCTATGGTGCAGCATAGCGTTTAGCTTCTGAAGGAGCGCATACTGCAGTACCGGTAGTGTCCACTTGGGGCAGACTTAAAAAAAAAATAAACAAGCTGATTCTCAGAGACACATTTGTGAAAATGTCCAAATTTACAGCAGAAATAATTATGTTTACAGCCTCTAAGGGTCTCTGTGTAATCCTTATTCTTGATGACTGTGTGTGTTTTTAACACAAACACAGAATCAGAGGTGTGATGTCAGCTGTCACCTGCTGAAAATGTGCTGAAAATTCACATTTTTCAAATGCATTTTTAAAAAAAAAACACATTTCAGGTCATACAGTTTAGAAATGGACAGTTTTTAAGACAAAATGATAAAACATCATTGAAAAAAATTAAGATTGTTTTTTCCCGTGACTTGAATGCAGCATGAGGTGTGTTTGCGGTCTGGCTCGGACTTTTGGATTTCAAAAGATGGGATAAAGATGAAAATACTGTTACATCGCCACAAATAACACACACTGTTATTGTTTGTGTTGTTGGTGCTGCGCTGGTTCTTCCTCCTGTGCTCTGATTGGCTGCTCGTCACGTGACCTCACAGCTGATTCTCCTGGATGTTTTGGCCGTTCATTATTCCATGTAGCCATATCTGGTTAGCATCGCTGTAGGGTAGCTTAGCAGTCAGCTCTAACAGCTCCAGGATGGCACAGGCAGCACAGCCGAACGTCTTTGACGCGAACAACTCTCAGATTCAGGTGGAACACGATAAAAAGCGCCGGCAGTTTGTCATAAGGCTAAACGGTATGTAAACATTAGCTAGTAGCTGGCTAATGCTAGCTCGGAGGTTTTTGCTGCAGCATTAGCTCTTTTTACATGCTAACATCCGCTTTATTTATAACTTCGAACACTGACATATTATTGACTCTATAGACCAAGTGATTGGTGTTTAACCGATTGTTATTTCACGACGAGAGATGTGATGAAAGCAGCTGACTTCCTTCACTCGTAACTTCAGCAGCTTGTTGAGTGGCCGAAAACATTTTTCTTTGTCACATTCCTGCAGCTTTGAACAGCACCTAGTCATAAACAGACATTCCTCCGTGTTACAGTAAAAATCCTTTAGGTTCCTCTACTCAAAGTTAGGTTGTGTTTAACTTTTCTTGCACTGGATTTTGTTAGTTAGACTCAATTTCTCCTAAATCCTTTTTATTATATGAGATACATTAAAACACCCCCCCAGAACTGAATATCAGTGACCAAGCTTTCTCTTTAAGCAGCTTAATCTGCTGAATTGTTTAGTGCAATGTGATTAGACATTTTCCCCTCAGAGATACTTCACCAAAGTGTGTTTCTGACAGCATCTGAGGTGAGAAACCAGCCGTGCAGTCGTTGAAACAGTCTTCACGGCTCCTGGCTCACAATAAAAATAGTTCTTGGCATCTTTATGAGTCCAGCTACTTTGCTTCTTTTGGAGTTTAAAATGCATAAACCAGCAATATGCTGTATATCAGTGTTTCGTGGTAAAAATGCTCCGTGCTCTGACCAAAACTGGTTAATTCCTTAATTCAGTGGCTGAGAATAAATGTGGGTGTGAATACATTTATTCCTACATTACTTCCTTTGAATGACTGTCCTTTGAATGTTTAGTTACAAACTTGTTATGATTCAGAAATGCCTCCATCAGCTTCATTTCCAGCACTGCCTGCACAACTGTGAGATTTGTTTACAGCAAAACGGAGGAAGCCATTGTTACATGAACAAAGATCTTTATCAGCCTCTTGCCTTTATTCACACAGCTGGTCTGAACCTGCTTTCTATTTCTGGCCTTTTTTTATTTAGCAGACACGTTACAGAATCATATGCTGACCACCGCTTTGACAGATGAATCCAGCATAAGCCTGGAGTTTGAGTTGAAGCTGAAGGTTTTGTGTGTTGGTACATCTTTATCAGTTTAGATAGAGCTGCTGTAAAAACAGGACAGGGTGGAGGTGAACTTAATCTCACGTCTGCACTCAGGGTCTCATGATCGAGCTGTCCTCCTGTATGAATATGTCGGGAAGAAGACGGTGGACCTGCAGCACACTGAGGTTCCAGACGCTTACAGAGGGCGGGGGATCGCCAAACACCTGGCAAAGGTAACATTAAAGCCTGGAGATTTGGCTGAGTTTGTAACACTGATGTGACTTTTTTATTGTAAATGATGACAGGCAGCCATGGACTTTGTGGTGGAGGAGGACCTGAAAGCTCACCTGACCTGCTGGTACATTCAGAAGTATGTCAAAGAGAACCCTCAGCCGCAGTACTTTGAACATATTTACCAATGAAACAATCTCCCAGCATGCTTTGGAGTTACAGGACGATACACAAACAAAGGACCTTTTGGGCATTGTGAGACACTTTGAGTGTGAGTCCGGAGATGACTGATCTCACAGTGAAGACGCCTGTGAGCGAGGATACTCACTCAACACAGAGCAGGAAATGAATCAGCCAATCACAGCTTAGGAAGAAGAAAACAACCAAAGGTGAAACAACAACAGCAACGACCTGCAGCTTCTGTCCTCACTGAATGTGAGCGTCACCACATGATGGCCTGTTTCTGTGGATAATAAGCAATGTCGACTCAAAACACACTGACTTTTCTATTTCAAGTCCTTTTTTTGTTTTGTTATTGTTTGTTATTTTTAAAATTTACCCTCCTCCATTTGTAGAAACAGTGTGAGTCAGCACTGCATTAACATTTAAAATACTGCGTTTCCCTAAATTTGCTTTGGATTTCAAACATGTTCCTTTATCAGACTATATATTGATTGATTGATCCAAGGTGCAGGGATGAGTAAAGTTCAGCACACTGAGGTAAAACTCTTGTTCTTCCTGTCAAACCGCACACACACCCATGTGATGAGCTGGGTGTGAGGTCTGTCACCGTGCAGCGCTGTGATATTCAGGGCATTTCACTTCTATAGCGGCCATTCAGGAAATAAACCACGCCAGGCTTTTTCCCCGTCATCTGATCTGTTTATCACCAGAGGGGGAAAAAAGCCTCTTTGTCTTCTGGGAAGCTGCACATCTATTCCTCATCGGACACAGTCATGTATACCTGGTGCCACAGTGGCGGTTTTCTTTACATCATGCCTGGTGTTCTGTGTTGAGTGTTCAGGTGACCAACGAGATCACGTTCAGAGCTGCATATTTCTCATAAAGTTTTTTTCACTCCTTGTGAGGAGCTGACGCTTGATAGAAGCGGCTGAGAATCTGTACTGTTTATACACAAATGCTGATTGATAAGTTTGTGCCCTAAGATAGAAAGAGTCGGCAGCCATGTTTCACCTCATCTTTGCTGAAGTCAGCATCGATGTCAAAATGCCGACGACAGAGCTCCTCCTTCATTGGTTGTCTGAAGGGACACATGAGGCGATGAGGACGGCTGTTGGATCAGTTTGAATCCATATTCTAGGTCACAAACTCACAGATGTTTGTATGGGTTTAGATTATCTCTAAAGCATCTTTCACACTGGAACAAAAAACCCACCAACACCTGGCTTCTGTCTCTGAATGTGACAGGGTACAATACAATCAGAATCAGTTAAACATGGCCATTGAGTGTTTCCTGTGTGTCGTCTGCATTCGAGCAGTGCATCCACAGC
The DNA here is from genome assembly GCF_900634625.1 of Parambassis ranga. NCBI lineage: Eukaryota > Metazoa > Chordata > Actinopteri > Ambassidae > Parambassis > Parambassis ranga. The sequence goes on from NC_041029.1 coordinate 14,012,885, forward strand.
ATTCTGTTACAGTTGAGTTTTTAAACTACCATTTTCAAATAACCAGGAAAAACTACCAAAAGGCAAAGTCGTCTTTTTTTTTATAAGACGACATACACCTATACATTTATGTTTTATAAGAGATACTCTTATCAGCCCTGCCGCTGCAGGATTATATAAGAGTGTTATCTCAGACCTAACGTGCAGTATGTGTTACCATGGCGATCCTACCACTGTTTAAAAACCACCGGGATTACTAAACCTTTATGATACCTCGCTCGATCTCGCTGCGCATCAGGACGTTTTGCTGTTGACAATCTTTTTAAGTGTTGAGGAGAAAATGGTCTCAGGTTACTCCACACACACACTTCAGCAGGACGTTAATACTCACTTTGAGGTGAACACAGGTAAAAACAGTTTCCTTTGGGAGGGGCGCACCTCCTGACAGGTGTTACTTCATTTTTATGTGTTTGTGTGTTTCTGAGAAAGCGAATGGCTGACTTATGTGTGGAGCAGGAAGCTCTAACAAATGTTTTCTAACATTGTTTTGTGCTTGAAACTTTTTCTTCTTTGTTCTCGTCAATAAAGAAATGAATCTACTACTCATCACATCATGATTTCCAGTGTTTTCTGCCGCTTCTGCCTGCAGGGACACTTCTTTAATACACATGTACAGCAGAAAATCAGATTGTTTAATAGATAAAAGTGTTTTTTTCTTGCATTACTGCACATTTTCAAATGTCAGAGTGCTGTTACAGTGTGTTGATTTTTAAGTGCGAACTGTTTCAATGACCTAATATCTGTTGGAAAAACCACTGAATAAACTTGATTAACTTACGTAATAATTTTAAGATAACTTAAAAGTAAAGGTAAAAAAAACTACAGAAATGTTTTCGCATTGAACTAATTAGAATTAAATATAAACAGATTTTTACTCTGAATTTCTTGGACATTTTTAAACCACCTTGTTTGACTTTACTTTGGCGCCCTCGTGTGGCAGTTATGATTCACTGCACTGAAGGATCCATGCAGCTCATAGATACCATGTATGTTATTTTGCAGCCTCATGCTAATGTGCAAACACACATCGACAGAAACACAGCTGCTGTTACTGATAAAAAAAATCTGTATTATGAAATGCATTATTTATTACTTGACATAAACACAAGTCTGCTGCAACCAGACAGTCTACATACACACACAGGTGAAGGCAGCATTAGATGTAAATAATCAATCAATAACCAAACACATCCTGGTTA